>NW_027223767.1:13848199-14503199 GCF_028538775.1 Myotis yumanensis
ATAAATTGTGATCACCTGTGTTACTACTAAATCTTAAAATGCTGCCATTGCCTGTGTGTCTTTAAAATAGAACATTAGGGTGACAGTTGGCAGACGGTTGAACTGATTCCATCCCAGTTTTCCCTTCCCCAGAGCTACTTACTATCATCCACTCTGTGCTTGTCCTTAAGTGGGTTTCTATAAGTTTACTCAAATGTTGTGTACACACAAAATATCCTCAGGGTTGTTTTTGTATTTTTGAAATGTTATTTCAATAGCATCATTCAGAATGTATCCTGACACTTGCTATTTCACTCAAATTACGCTTTTGCTGCACATACTCCAGTCCATTATTTTACTGCTTTAATAGGCATTTACTATGATTACTTTATTCTCCTGTTAAAAGAATTTTAGGTTATCTCTAGTTTTCCACCATCATAAACAATGCTGAAATGGACTTTCTGAAATCCTTCATGGGCACGTGAATGAAGCTTCTCTAGAGTATGTTGCTAAGAATGAGTTTCTAGCAGGAAGGCCATGCACACCTTAGGTCTCACTAGTGGGTGCAACTTCACTGCCTGATTCAGCCATCCCCCCTCCCAGCTGCTGTGGATGTTGGCTGCTCATGGCCTCTGAGGGCCCTTTCCCTGTCCAGAGGGGGTAGGTGTTCCCCCTCCACTGCCCTGGGATGTAGGCTCAGCCAGAGGCCAGTAATGACTGGCACTGGGTACACAAGCCTGGCTCCTGACCTCCAATGGGACTCACTCAGTGGGTACAATTCCTCTTCCAGATCCCCTCTCAAGCCCAGGCTGAACGTAATGTGCTGAGTCCACATCTCTGCTCACCTCCCTCCATCTTCTTCTTCTGAGGTCCCTCCTTCACTACACTCTGTCCCAGTTCCCAGGAGTCACTGCTTCCAGGGAACCTGGCCCAAGATGACTAATATTGCCAAAGTCTCTCCAAAAGGGCTGGGCCAATGTCCACAGTTAGGAGAGGCTTGAAGGCTGAGAAAGAGAAAGCCCTTCCAAGAGATGAGGTGGGGGAGGGGGAGAAGGCAAAGGCACTGAGATGAAAGAGCTTTGTGAATTCAGCAAACTGAATGAAAGCCAGTGTGACTGAAGTGTGGGGAGCAGAAGAAAGAGAAGGATAGTGGTTGAGGTTGGAGATGTATGTAGGAGCCGACAAGTAGACCTCATAGGCTGGTTTCCGTTTTTTTCTAATTGTAATAGGAAGTTTTTGAAATGCTTCAAGCAGAAAAGTGATAGGGTTCAATTTAGACTAAGAAAATTGGTCTGTGTGTAGAGAGAATGGTTTGGAAAAAGATAAGAGAAGCAGGGATTTGAGTATCCACACAGCACAACACCATGTGCGTCTATAAAACACATAGGCAGACAAAGACAAATTCTTCAAGCACACATGCCAATTTGAAGTGGCTACTATGTGGAGGGAGAGGAAGGAAATGGAGATTAGCGTTAATAAAAGACAATAAAGCCTGGAAGTTGTCTTGCAAGGAATGGTGGTGACGAGGTGCCATGAATTGAGGCATATGATTTACGGAGCCCTGAACCAAGAAAACAAAAATCAAAACAACAGCTACCACCCACCTCCCTACCCATTATTTTCCTTCGCCCTGTGGATACCCATGTCTGCTATGGGGAACAGGTTTTCTGAGAGACTTTCCAAATAATCCAAACTATTACCCACTAAGTGGGTGAAACTGGATGGCAGAGGCCTTCCTAGTGATCAATGCAGCATCTGAGTTAAGGAACCTGGAGGGAAGAGGAAGCAGAGCCTCCCTGCAATGTCATTAGTAAGGACACAGATGGGAGCCCTGAGGCAGTCTCATGCCTGACCTGGTGGGTGCTCCTGATGCTCCCTCTCAGCCTATTTCCTCCTTTCCCTGGGGCTCCATGGTACTGGGTCTTATCTCTGGGATCAGAGATAATCCAGGTTAACACATCTTGTTATTTCCCCTTTGCACAAGATTATGACCTGGTCCCAGGAGGTCAGGGACCAAACTTCCTCCATGTCTGGTAGCTCTGTGCCTAGGTGCCCAGGGCAGGAGTAGACACACATTAGGTATCAATAAATGCCTGTGGATCAAAAGTGATCGCTTGTATCCTTGATTAGGGGCAAGGACCTTGGGATTTCCCTCAACATTTTTCTTCAAGTGGCCAGGGAAGCACATGGCATGCTCTGCAAATGCATTTGTCAGTTGGTGTTCAAAGAGTTTGCTGAGGTGGTTTCTTTGTTTCCCTGTCTGGCCCTGAGAGACAAAATCTCAGTGGATAGAATAGAGTGGATGCTGGCTTTATCCAATGGCCTGCTTCTCTGAGGCGCTCTACAGCCATATTCTCAGACACTGTTCAGGGCGATCCAACACCCAATGTTACTTACTGAGCAAGCTCATTGGGGGTAGTAGTTTCTTAGTGATTCATATCTGAGTGAGGAGCTTGGAGGAAGCCAATCCTTGCTGGAGGCTTAGCCACATGCTCTCCCTTTAGGCACATAGTACTCAACTCTTCTGGGCCCCAAGACCTTGACTGAGCCCTTGGGACATTGAGAGGAAAGAGTAATTCGTACCCAGGAGAAGTCCTGGATCTCAGTCCACTGAGAAACAGACAGAAGTAAAATCACCTCAAATCCCATCGCCCAGGGACAATCACATGCAACATATTAGTATATTTGATTCTACTGCAGTGGTTCACAACCTTCCTAATGCCTCGACCCTTTAATACAGTTCCTCATGTTGTGGTGACCCCAAATTTCATTGTTACAAATTGAACATAATTAAAGAGTAGTGACTAATCACAAAAACAATATGTAATTATATATGTGTTTTCCGATGGTCTTAGGCGACCCCTGTGAAAGGGGCGCTCGACCCCCAAAGGGGTCGTGACCCACAGGTTGAGAACCCAGCTCTAGTATTTTCCTGTGCATGTTGACATAGTTTCCAACTTGTCATTCTTATCTCACAAGAAATGTCTGTTGCCCATAAATATGCTGCAGACCATGCTGCTTGAGAGTCCTTTCTATTTGACAGAGCGAATCCCCTTCTTATATTCTTTTCAAGTGTTTCCTGATTTGTTTGCATATTTATTTTTAGATAAAATTTAGAACAGTGTTTGTTTCCCCAAATTCCTGTTATAATTTTCACTTCAAACTAGAGGAGGCGCTCCGCCTCCTGCCATGCCAGGAGGCACCCCGCTGGCTGCCGCAGGAGTTGGACCAGACCCTCTCTGTGCCTGGCCAGGACCCGCACCTGACTTCCGCCCCAGGCCCCCTCTGACCCCCAGCATGTGTCTGCTCTGGCTTGGGCAGGCCCCACTGTGTCTGTCTCCGTCTCTGCTCCCTGCCTCACCTGTGCACGCAACCTTCTCCCATCTGGTCGTGACCCATTAAAGCATCCTGTCCTAATTTGCATATATGTAAATTTTAGAATAATTCAGGAGAGTATGTGACTTTGCAATATTTTATGTTTCTATCCAGAAATGAGTAAGTCCATGCATTTATGATTAAATGGAGAAATAGAACATTGGAAGGCCCTGGGCAATTTCTGTTAACATCTTACTGTTTTAGATTATTTTGTTGATGTTACACATTGTATTTCCACCTGATGATTGTTGACATACATATGTATTTATAATAGTAATGGGCAAATATATTGAGTGCCTACCACATGCCAACTCTTTACCTTAAGCACTTTATTATTCAATTTTATCCTTGCAACTCATTTTTCACGTGAAAAGAACAGGGCGTAAAGAACTCAGCTAACGTGCCTGAGGTTTTAATGCAAGTGGCAGTGTCATTCTTATCACTAAAATTTTTTGTCAATCCTCGCTCAAGAATAAGTTTCTCTTGCCCAGACCAGAGCCAAGGGTCTAGCCTGAAACTGAGGTATGTACCTTGACTGAAATCAAAACCAAGAACTTTCAGTCCACTGGTTCCCAACTCTTACAGGCTAACAGCTCTCTCTCTTTCACTCACAGGCTGCTCTAATTTCATTGAAAACATCCAGAATTTTCTTCTGGTCACTAGTATAAAGAATCTTATTAAACTCACTGAAGTCACATGTCCACATACAACCATCATCACTGGTCTGGCCAGTTAGATGTGCTGATACCTCCACTCTGGGGCCCTGAATAACACCCCCAGAAACGACTGGATGCAGAAATTGGCAGCTGCTAGAAAGGGGGAAACGGAAGTCATGTCCCCACAGGCCATTGTCACATAAATATTTGACTTCTGGTTGCCACTCTGACATATAAGAGCTTGGAAGTCCTTACTTCCATCCTTACAAGAAAAACAAAAAAAAGATGAACAATCTAAAAAATAGGAACTCTTTTTCAATCCATCTGAAATTAACTATGACAATGAAATTAACCTTTGCTGCTGCAAACCATGGAGATTTAGGGCTCTGTTAGAACAATACAACCTAGCCTTCTTCCTGATAAGATGGAAAACATCTTTTCCACTCAAAGTGAGAGACAAAATCAAAGAGCATGATAAGAGAAGACAGATTCAACCACTTCAAAATGCAATGCGTCTATTTGGCAAAACACACATCAAACGGAGACAAATGGCAAGCTAGAGAAACCATTTCCAAGTTACATAGCAAAAAGCTGACATCCATGACAATTCAGATTTGCTAACAATCCAATGGAAAAGAGGGCAAAAGGTTTCAAACTGAAATTCCAAAAGAAGGAATAGGCCAAAGTATGCGAAAGATACCCAACTGCAGTTTAAACCAGAATGAAAAATTGAAATGAAAATATTGCTCTTTCTCGCCCTGAACAGGTGCCTCAGAGTTGGTTGGAGAGTCACCTATACACCAGAAGGTTGCAGGTTTGATTACTGGTCAGGACACATACCTCCGATTTGGGTTCTGAAAATGTTGTGGAACTGGAGCGTGTTTGTAATGCTATGGAACAGTTGGGAAAAATTGTGAATATACTCGATGTTGGAATTTACACTTTGAAGGATCATAGAGTTAAAATTTATATAATTTAAATTTGTTTTTAATATAATATTATTAAATTTTGTTTTTAATATATTTTATTGATTTTTTACAGAGAGGAAGGGAGAGAGATAGAGAGCCAGAAACATCGATGAGAGAGTAACATCGATCAGCTGCCTCCTGCACATCTCCCACTGGGGATGTGCCTGCAACCAAGGCACATGCCCTTGACCGGAATCGAACCTGGGACCCTTCAGTCCGCAGGCCGACGCCCTATCCACTGAGCCAAACTGGTTTCGGCTTAAATTTTATTTTAAAAACATTTTATTTTACTCAATACTGTAAGAAAAATACCCTAAACTTCTAAGTATGTGCAAGATAAGCACAAAAATTTCTTAAATTGATATTACTGGGGAGGGGAAGTCTTCTCTGCTATGGCAGCAGACACAGGCTGCCTCCCAGGACCTGGGACCACAGGCCTCCCAGGAGCTGAGGGGAGTGGCTCACTAGCTGCAGGTGGGTCCACATCTGGAAGCTCAGTGACACCTGTGCCTGGAGCCGGCTCTGGCTCAGGAGAGGGCACCAGAGTTGGCGTTTCCTCTTCAGGTGTTTCTTCATCTTGCTCTGCAGCTGCTTCTGTAGATCCAGGAAGAGACCATGTTACCACCATGATTGCCTTTTGTGTGCCTTCCAAGGAAGGGAACCTCCCATCTCCATCACTTGCCCTCCCCTCACACACCACCCACTCCTCCTCCTCCTGTGTCTCCGCCTCAGTGGGCTCAGGTGCTCCAGCTGTGAGTGGAGATACTGGGTCTGGGTTGGCAGGTCTGGAACTGGAATGGTGAGTCTATGGAGGCCAAAAGAATGATCAGGTTGGGAAATTCTGTCAGCTAATAAAAATCTTCAGACCTGACCAGTTTGTCTCAGTGGATAGTGCATTGGCCTACGGACTGAAGGGTCCTGGGTTCAATTCCGGACAAGGGCATGTACCTTGGTTGCGGGCACATCCCCAGTAGGGGTTGTGTAGGAGGCAGCTGATCAATGTTTCTCTCTCATTGATGTTTCTAACTCTCTGTCCCTCTCCTTTCCTCTCTGTAAAAAATCAATAAAATATATTTTTTAAAAAATTTTCAGGGTCAAGCTGGATGCCCAAGATATAGGAGATGGCCCCAGGAGAGAGAAAGACAGAGCAGGGTCTGAGGCCTGGCCTTTCTTTCCACATGGCCCTCCCAGAGCACCACTCAGAGAGCCTGGGGTCCTGTGCCTGCTGCTCCTGCCCATCCAGAAGCCAGACCTACTCCTTATACACCTTCAACCTGGCAGTCCTGGCAGAGACGCGCCTGGTCACCCAGGAGGGGCTGGCAGAAAGCCCTCCTCACTGACAGCTCTGGAGCAATGAGGGAACCACCTGTCCCCTTCCTCAGGGGAACCTGACATGCTCTCTCAGTGTCCCTGTACCCTCCCACTACCCTCCCCCCAAAATGTCAACTCCATGAGGACAGGGAGGGCTGGTGTCCACTCTGTTCATGTCACTCATTGGCACACAGTAGGTCCTCCAGGAATAGCTGACCAGTGAATGAATGAAGAAAATCCATCTGCACATCTGGCTGCCCAGAGACCTGCTAACACCTCAGACTTGGGCTCCTGCACCTACGTGCTGCCTAATTCACTAGCTGCCCTGTGGGGTTCCTCTCATACATTGACATTTTAACTCCCATGGGTAGAGAGCAACAACCAAGCTCCCCATGACGAGGTTTTACCAGATTAGTGAGCAAGGTCCCTGGATAGGGGTGCAGACTGGGCTGGGATTAGAAGCAGAAGGGTATGAATTTTCTGAGGGGCTCACTCTGTCCACTGACCTCCCCACTCACCCTCACCACCCATGTCCACATGCACAGCTCTCTGAGTCCTGCCCTTTTTCCTAGGAGAAGCCCTCAGGCCTCTGCCCTCTTGCAGAAATCCCACCATGAGTGAGATCCAGGGTTCTGCCAGCATCTTGAATTCAGGCCCCATATTCCTCTCACAGCTCTGATCCAAACTCAAATCACACTTTCTGCTGGAACAGAGGTTCACTGTCCCCTTCACAATATGGGAAGGTGCAACCACAGGTAGAGACCACCAGGAGGATGTCACATCGGCTGTCCCTTGGACACTACCTGCCTGTGCAGCCTAGTGTGACTGAATCGCTCCCAACTAGAAGGAAGCTCTGGAGTGCAGGCTGGGGGTATGCTCTGTGCACTGGATTATGGTCAGTGCCTAGCGACCTGTCTGTACCTGGCAGGGCTTCTCATATATTTGCTGAATGAATGGGCCCAAACCAGCCCCATCTCAGACAGCTGGGTGAGTATGAACAACACTGCTCACCCCTGGGGTTTCTGATCTGGCTTCACCCAGGACCGGGACCCATAATGGAATCTCCAATCTCTTTATCTAATGAGAAAACTGCTTAGCCCTGAGCCCTGAAGAGAATCACAAATTTAGCAGAGACTTTATCAACAGGAAGAGAAAATGACCAATTGGCTGAAACACAGCCCCTCCAGCAAACCTCCCCACTGTCCAGGCACTCAGAGGCACCCCACTGAGACCCTACAATAACCCTGTTGAGCCTCACTTTCTGGGGAACAATCACTTAGAGACATGCAGTGACCCGAAGATTCAACTTTCTCATTGGCATCTTGTTGCCTGGTGGTGAGTGGCGATCTTACTACACTTTGGCGCTGCTTTTTGGGCTCCTCAAAGTCAAAGTCGTCGTCCTCTTGGTCCAGCTCATGCCCGGGATCATAGCTGCCCTGCTGATCCGAGAATATGTCAAACTCCATCTCTGAGTAATGAACCAGGGACTTGGCCTTGGGGCCGGGATGCTGGGTGCTATCCTCAGGGTGATGGGCTGGCTGGACAGGGAGGAGATGTTGACCTCATCCACGTGGGCAGAGGCCTCCGTGATGGTGCTATGGAGGCTCAGCCTCTGGCCACCCTCGAGGCGTCGCTGAATCACCTCAGCCATGTCTATGGTGCCCATGGCGAGTGTCCGGTAACCAAGGATGGTCTGGTTGTTAAGGCGCAGCTTCTGCTGCAGCAGGATCTGTAAGTTGTTGCCTTTTCTCTTGAGAGAGTGAGGGTACTGCAGGGAGAAGGTCAGCGCCAGGTCGGTCTTCACCTGACCACTAGGGGGCAGCAGAATCTCATGAGACCTCAAGATGTTTTTGGAGCCTTGCATTTTTATACTGATCACCACAGCGCTGAGCTCCTTCTCCAGCTTCCTGTAGATGAGCGGCTTGGTTAAGGTGAGGCTACACAACCTGGGCAGGCAGGTGGGGCTGGAGCATTCCACCTCCCAGGTGGAAAACAAGTTCACGGGCACCTGTGTGTTGAGTGCGGCGGGCATGCTCTCCAGGCCCGCGGGTGCTGAGATGGGGGTCTGATTTCTATCCTGTATTGGGAGAGGGGGCACATGCCATCAGAGGCAGCTCATAAACTGCCAGGTGGGTTGGGGCTGCAGCTCAGACCGAACCCCAAGCACTCAGTGATTGGTGGCAAGAAATGGGTGTGATTCCAGGGACCACATGCTAACCTGGCGGCCTTGCAAACTCAGAGACCTAAAGTAACTGAAAAGGACTGTCTGAAACTAAAGTGTTGTTTGGCGTTTTTTTTTTGTTTTTTTTTTTAACTAAAAGCAGCTTCTGGTGGGTAGTGGTGTCCTAGGCTGTCATCTTCCCTGAAAAAGGTCACTCTTTATCTGAACTGAGCCTGTCTTTTGTCTTTTTGGATCTATAACCACATATTTCTGGGATGTCAAAGTAATTTTCCTCTTTAGTCAGACCCCTCAGAGCACAGGCACCGCTCTGCTCTCTGCAGAGACCACACATCCCTCATTGTTACCGAGTTCACTGTTAACTGTCCCGCACACACCTCAGTGAAAGACATGCGTGTCTATCATTTTCCCTCTTATCCAGGCCCAGAGACCACCCTGCTGTGCTTCTCCTGCTTCCCTCGTCCATCAGCAATGGATTTCATGGACCCACACAAGTCTCCATGTTTGATTGTGATGTGTAAAATGAGGTGCAAAGCTGCCGTTCACCTGAATGTTATTATCTCCTTCGGTTGAGATTTTGCTTCACCTCAATTGTCTACATTTTGACTCAATAAACTCACAAAAATTCTGCACAGGTTTCCATGTTTTCTACATGGCCAGGAGAAAAGGTTCTCAGCAGGCAACGTAGACTTGGAGGTGAGTTATGATGAGACACATTGGTGTCTTAGTCATTTCTTAGCAGAGGATGGACAGCACCTCCCTGTGTCAACAAGGTCACCCTGGGATTTCTGACAGAACATCCCACTCTAAGATGGGAACACAGAGGCTTTTCCTGGGGTGGGAGTGTCTGGATATTAGGACAAGTGGGGTGTTCAGGGCAGCACCGTTGACAAGACAACAGGAGGGGGTCACGTCCAGGTCCCACAGCAGTGAACAGCTGGATCGCCAGCCCTGATAACAGGTCCCCTCCTGGTATGTTGTGCAGCCCGGGGAGGCCCCAGCTCCTGACCTGGAGGAGCCATGGGGATGCGGTCCTTGGGGCAGCAATGGGCAAAGCAACAAACTTGGTACCTTGAGCCCCACGTCCTTTTGGGAAAAGCATTCCCACTAATCATGATGATATGTAAGAGTGGGACGTTTATAAGGATTGTCAGGCCAACATGGACACTTGGAGATGGGCATTAAATAGGGAAAGTCTGTAGAAAAAAGAAAAAATACTCTTCACTGAGCATGATGTGAAATTGAGCAGTCTCTCTTCTGATATTCCTAAAACTTTGTGGGCAGTGACTTTGCATCTCATCTAAAAGGGGCTGGACAGTGAGAGTGGGTTGTGAGGAGGATACGGGCCCCAGATTCCTTTGTAAATTGGACACTGGGAGGGGCCTAGGAGAGTAGCAGGGCAGCTTCTGGAACCCAGAGCTCCCTTTGACTACATGGGATCCTGGAGTCTGGATCACCTAAGCATCTGCACTCACCCTGCGGCCGTGCTGCACCGTGGACTATGTATGGGGCACCTGTGCCTCCTGCAGAGACATGGAGATGAGGACGCCATCAGTCAGCTCCTCTCTGTCCTCCTGTGAAGATCTCTGCAAAGACAGTTCCCAGTCACCAGAAAGAAAGCCTCAGAGCCCTGTTTTGCTGGTTCTGTGACCCCTGTGCCCCTACACTCTAGACACACACACACACATACACACACAAACTCACACACACACACACACACACACACACACACAGTATGATCCGCTCAGAAATCCACTGTGGAGGAAAAGGTGTGACGACCTGAGGGCTAGGATTCCCATTGGCAGAGATAAGGGACCCCTCTGGAAGCCCATCCCCACCTGCCTGCCCTGTCCTGGGGTCTGATCACAGCGGGACCTTTGGGTGATCCACTGCCCCGAAAGCTGTTCCTGCCCCAGGGTTCTCCCTTCAGGTCCCTCTTCCCAACACATGAAGGGGAGGGGACATGGGCTGCACAGGGATGGCGCACAGAGGTGGCCTGGCCTGAATGCGTCTGACCCAGGCCACCTTGTGTTACCTGAGGCGAAATTCCAGAAAGTGGACAGATACATCGGGGAAGAGGGTTGAACCAAAGTCTGCACCGTCTGAAAAAGCTCTCACTGCGGGGTCTCCGGAAGCAAGAGCACCCATCACTGGGAACACAGCAAGAGAACATCTTGCACTGGCAAATGCCTCTTGGCAAATGAGCTGCCTATTGGGCTAAAATTAGTTGCCTGGTTACAGAGGTTCTAAGTTTTAAGTTCTATGGGATAGTGACCTCATACTTGGAATTGTCTTCCCTGAGTCCCCTCATCTCATGACAGCTATGCAAGTAGTCCTGTGGGCTGCTGTCTGCAGACCCCTCTTCTCCATGAAACACCTTATCTGTGCACAGTAGCACCAGCATACCCCTCTGCCCAGCCCCCTAGAAGCTCTGGGTGCAGCCACGGTCCCAGAGTTGAGGAAAAGGACCTGGGCTCAGACTCAACCCCTCATTCTTATGCCTCTTGACCCTGGATAAGTCATTGCGCCTGTCAGGGCCCGTCTCTCTCCTGCCTGCACAATGGGTTATGGAGCAAGTGCTTCTTAGGGCTGTTCAGGCTCATGTGGGGGAGGAGCTGTGAAGTACCAGGAGGGCTGTTTCATGTAGGTAGTGCCTCCAACCTCTTTTTCCTTCCTGTTGTCACCGCTGTGTCTGCTTTTCTTCTAATTTCACCCAAGGTCATCACATCTAGATATGTGTGTGTGTGAGTGTGTGTGCGCGCGCACATACCAGTGCTCCCTTTCTGGATCCCAGAACAAAACAGCCCCCACATAGGGAGGAGCAGGCAGGAGCTGCCCAGTATGTCAGGATTTCTAATTTCAGGATCAACTTTGTGGTGAAAGGGGTAGCCTTGGCCTGGAAGGTTTGAGCATTCCTGAACTCTGGGCTCTGAATGTCATGTACCCTGGCCAATCCCTGCCTGACAATAGGCTTCTGTTTCCCAATTTTCCAAAGAGATTGTGATTCAGGACTGTGTAAGCATGAGCTCAGCATAAGGGGCCCCGCTCTCTCCACTGCGGGTGGGTTGTGGACAGAGGTGCACCTTTGTGATTCCAGATCTGGACGCCTTTTCAGACTAATACTGTTGAGACTGCCAAGTGCCCACCGTCTCCCCCATGCCATCTCCATGTCTGTACTCGATTCCACCAGCACAGCCTTATCCAGAGCCCCTGAGCAAACCTGAGTTCACCTAGGACCCCACCTTTAAGGACACAGCTGGGTTTATCTCAGGCCCTGCATTCTAACCGTCTGTGATCCTGGGCAAGGCATGGACCTCTCGGGTCACCGGTTCTCTCCTCAGTGACTCCCCACGGTCTCCACCTTCCTCGTGTGGTGTGAATGTGTGCCTCCCCGTAAGTGTGGGTGTCAGTAGTGACTCCATAGAAGACGACAAAGGGATCCAACACGACCTCCATGATTTGGTTCTAAAAGTCAGTGCCTGGCCCGGCCAGAGTGGTTGAGCATCATCCTGTGCACTGAAGGATTGCTGATCAGTTCAGGATCAGGGCACCTACCTAGGTTGTGGGTTTGATCCCTGGTTGGGGTGCATACAGGAGGCAACCAATTGATACTCCTCTCTCAAATTGATGTTTCTCTCTCTCTCGTCAATTTTTTGAAAAAAAAAATTAATTTAATAATTTAAAAGCAAATCCATTTCATTTATTTTTGAAATCTTTATTGTTGAAAGTGTTACATATGTTCCCTTTTTCCCCATTGACAACTTCTATTCGATCTCTACCTCCTACCCCAGGCCTTCACCACCCTACTGTCTGTGTCCCTGGGTTATGCATACATGCATACAAGTTCTTAGGTTGCTCTCTTCCCACCCTGAAAAGTTTTTTAAAAGCTGGTGCTTACCCACTTGCTCACTCTGATCTGTTTCTCTCTCTCTCTCTCTCTCTCTCTCTCTCTCTCTCTCCTGAGGAATAAGCCTCTGTGCTATGAGTTGCTATCTGGAGAGAACCACATGGCCAAGCACTGAATGAGACCAACAGATAGAAAGTCAGGCCTTCCATCCAAACTGAATCCCAAAGACCCACCTTCCCTGAGTGAGCTCAGACCCTCAGTGACAGATCCTGCCTCAGGTGAGACCACAGTAGTCCCAGCTGAGCCCTGCGGGATTCCTCGTCACAGACGTGTGAGCTAATAAGTGTGTGTTGGTTAAGTCTCTAGTGTGGGGTAACTCTCAGCAATAGGTCACTAGCACAGTCGTCCCACACCAGGCCCTGGGCCTGCCCTCCTATCTCCCTCCTTTTCTCCTCCCAGTTCCCTCCAGCCCCCGCCCCTCATTTCTAACACCTTCTGCCTCCAGTTTGGAGGATGGCTGTGAAACTTAGAAAGCACCCTGCAAAGTAGAGCCAAACTGAAAAGTGTAATTTGAAATAAGAAACAGCTTCTGTTGAGAGCACAGTTCTGAGCTTCCAAGGTAAGGAGACGCTCCACGCAAGGCAGGCGGCTGCCCCTCCAGGCCCATTGCTAGTGCGCGCAAGTGCACTGCCGTCACCATGGGCCTCTAAGGTAGACCTGCCCCCTGATTCCCAGACCTCATTTAATTTCACTGGCCTTCATCGGCTGCCATTGTGAAATCAGGATGAAGAGGGCAGACAAGTACTTATTCATCTTTCTGGTTTAGGAATCGCATCCAAAAGAGCCTGTGCAATGTTCCCGCGGTGGGCTCACGTTCTCAGTGCTTATGGCCCTCAGGGTCAGCGGTAGGTCTCATCAGACTCCATTCAAATTTCCTTTCTCTCCGTGTCAACCTACAGGGCTGATCTCCTTGAGAGCAGGGACCCTGGTGTGGTCCACAGTGAACACCCATTTGCCCTGAGTCAGTGTAGCTTGTGCCATGGCGGGTGCCGTACAAGGCTGCAGTCCATCCTCACCAGGGGGTTCAGAGCACTGAGGAGGATTGATGTAAAGGGAGAAGCCAGGCTGTCTCCACAACCTTGTTCAGCCTTCGGGCGTCAGAAAGAGTGGCTGCTGGGCTCTGGTGAGACAGAAGAGCCTCAGGAAAAGCCCAGCTGAACCAGAGCCTAGGGTCTGAGGGCAGAGAGAGGCTCTGACCCCAGAGATTTGGAAGCGGTGCCTGTGGAGGAGATGTGTGTGGACCCCGGGCCCTGGGACATTCCCTGTCCCCTCTTCAGTGCTGTGGGCCAACAGAGGAGATGCTCAGAATGCTGTTCAGTGCGCATGGAGCAGGGTGGACTTTAAGTGCAGGTGCAGGTGGCAGTCAGGGTTCAGGAACTGCCTGCTGCTGGTTAAACCCTACAGCATTCTGCAACGTGGACGCCAGGGGGCGCTTAGGACCAGGCTTTGTCCATGTGCT
The DNA here is from genome assembly GCF_028538775.1 of Myotis yumanensis. Classification (NCBI taxonomy): domain Eukaryota; kingdom Metazoa; phylum Chordata; class Mammalia; order Chiroptera; family Vespertilionidae; genus Myotis; species Myotis yumanensis. The sequence goes on from NW_027223767.1 coordinate 13,862,034, forward strand.
GGTGGGAGATGAAGTTAAATGAAATGTGGGTTCCCAGGGGCAGCCCTGACATAAAGGGTCCCAGCCCCAGTGCTCATCGGTCAATTTCCCCTAAAGTCCCATTGTCCTGGGCCTCAGGAACGTCACATCCTTAGAGCAGATGGCTCCTGAGAGACTAATTCTTCCCAAACTATGACTCATAGTAATACAGCGGAGGCCCAGAAGAAACAGACTTGCCCAAGGCTCTGAAGGATTGTAGAGTTAAATTTTATAGAATCTAAATTAAATTTATGTTTAAGAGTATTTCATTACATTTTCTTTAATTAGTCTGTATGTTACTGAATAGTATAAGAAAAATACAGCAAAGTTATAAACATGTATATGATAAACACAAATATTTTAAAACTTCATATAAAGGAGGGGAGGGAGCCCTCTCTGTCCTGGCAGCGGACACACGCTGTGGCCCAGGATCTAGGGCCTCAGGTTCTGAAGGAGCTGAGGCGAGTTTCTCAAATGCTGCAGGTGGTTCCACATCTGGGAGCTCAGTGACAGCTGTGCCTGGAGCCTGCTCTGGCTCAGGAGAGGGCACCAGAGTTGGCGGTTCCTCTTTAGGTGTTTCTGGATCTTGCTCTGGAGCTGCTTCTGTAGATCCAGGAAAAGAACAGGTTACCACCATGACTGCCTTTTGTGTGCCTTCCAAGGAAGGAACCTCCCATCTCCATCACTGAAGTCCCAGTTCAAGCCCCCACCCCAGGACGTCCTCCTACTGCAGGCCCTGGGCACTGACCTGAGCGGCTCTGTGCTCCTGCCTAAGCCCAGCCTCTGGGAGCTCTTCTCTGTATGGGCAGCCACATCCCCTCCCCTCACCCACACCACCCAATCCACATGCACAGCTCTCTGACTCCTTCCATTTTTGCGAGGAGAAGCCCTCAGACCACTGCCCTCTTGCAGAAATCTTGCAGACCCAGGGTGTTGCCACCTTCTCCAAGTCACAGTCCCCATACTCCCCTTAAGGCTGTGATCCAAAGCCCATTCACTTTTTCTGCTGGTCTAGAGATCCACTTTCTGCTTCACAATACGTGTAGGTCAGGGATACTTTGAGGAAGAAGTCACGTCGACTGTGATGTCGACGCTACCTGCCTGGGCAGCCCAGTGTGACTGAATCACTCCTGACTAGAAGGAAGTGCTGGAGTGGAGCCTTGGGGCAGCGCATTGCTGAATGAATGAGCCCAAACCACCCCCATCTCAGATAGCTGCGTGAGCCTGGGGTCCCCCTGCTCACCCCTAGAATTTCTAATCTGGCTTCACCCAGGACAGGGACCCCTAATGGAATCTCCAACATCTTTATCAAACGAGAAAATAGCTTAGCCTAAGGCATGAGAATCACAAATAAGGCAGGAGCTTGGTTAAGGAGAAGAGAAAATGGCCAATAGGAACAACCACAGCCCCTCCAGCACACCTCTCCAGTGTCCAGGTTCCCAGCGGGCCTTTTCCCAGGGGGACCCTCCCAATAACCCCATGAGGATGGGCCTAGGCTCTCCCCATGTTCAGAGAAACAAACACTCAGAGATGTGCATTGACCTGAAGACTCACAGCAAGCAGGGGGCTGAGTGACCACTGTGCTGTGGAGGGGCAGGGCTCACCTGGTGCGTGGTTGGTCCCACACACATTGGTTAGTCCCGAATGTTCTGTATTAACACAGAAGGGTGGGTGGGACCAAGGTGGGGAAGCTGCCTAGGAAGCTAGTCACCAAGGATATGACCAGTTTATCTAATCCATGTTCCTGGGCAGTCTGCAAGGTACAGACTGTCAATTAGGAGGGTCAAGTTTATTTGGAATCCAGAGTGAGTGGTGCTGGGGCCACTTGGCTGGTTGGCAGCTGAGGCCCAGGGCTAGACTGACAGGCCTCCATGATGGCTCAGGATGTCCCCATTGGGAGGCCAGCCCTTGGCCTCTGGCCACCCAGCTCTGATTCTGGGCACAGGGTGGAGCCAGCTCCCTGGCAAAGAGAGTCCTGGCTCCAGGAAGGGCAGGTGGATAAGGTGAGGACAGTTCTCCCTGGGTGGGTCAGGGTCCAGAAAAACAGACTTGCTCAAAGCTCTGAGGGTTTATACGGTTAAATTTTATAGAATCTAAATTAAGTTAATATTTGGGAGTATTTCAGTAAATGTTTTCAACAGTACACTGTATGTTATTAAATATCATAAAAGTATAGTAAAATTATAAGTATATGTAACATGAAGAGAAAACTTCTAACACTGCATCTAAATAGGGTGCGGGGGGTCGGGGGGGAGGGCGCCCTCTCTGCCGTGGCTGCTGACACGCGCTGTGGCCCGGGATCTGGCACCACAGGCCTCGCAGGAACTGGGGTGAGTTGCTCCAATGCTGCAGGTGGTTCTTCTGCCTCTTGAAGTTCAGTGAAAGCTGGGCCTGGATCCGGCTCTGGCTCTGGAGAGGCCACTAGGGTGGCGTTGCCGCTTGAAGGTTTTCCTCATCTTGCTCTGGAGCTGGTTCTGTAGATGCAAGAAGAGGACATGTTACCACCCTCACTGCCTTTTGTGTGCCTTCCAAAGGCACACTCACCCACACCACCCCCAGAGGCCTCCTCCTCCTCCTGTCTCGGCCTCAGTGGGCTCAGGTGCTCCCGCTGTGAATGGAGGCACTGGGCCTGCTTTGGCAGGTGGGAGACTGGAACGTTGAGCTCTATGGAAGCCAACAGCATCATCAGGCTGGGAAATTCTGGCGTTGCTGGTCCAGCCCGATGCCCAGGATGCAGGAGACGGCCCTGGGGAGAGAGATAAGTTGAAAGCAGCGTCTGAGGCCTGGCCTTTCCTTCTACACGGCCCTCCCAGAGCACCACTCAGAGAGCCTGGGGTCCTGTGCCTGCTGCTCCTGCCCAACCAGAAGCCAGACCTACTCCTTGTCCACCTTCAACCTGGCAGTCCTGGCAGAGAGTGCGTAGTAACCCAAGAGGGGCTGGCAAAAAGCCCTCCTCACTGAGAGTCTGGATCAATGAGGGAACCACCTGTCCCCTTCTTCAGGGGAACCTGACATGCTCTCTCAGTGTCCCTGTCCCCTCCCATACCTTCCCATTGAAATGTCAACTCCATGAGGACAGGGAGGGCTGGTGTCCACTCTGTTCATGTCACTCATTAGCACACAGTAGGTGCTCCAGGAATAGCTGACCAATGAGCAAACAAATGAACTCTGTCTCCGTCCTTGGCTTCCCAGGGCCCTTCCTATCACCTCAAACTTTGGCTCCTGTACCTACATGCTGCATAACTCTCTAGCTCCCCTGTGAGGTTCTTTGCCTTCCACTGAAACTCAACTCCCTCAGGGCTGGGTACACTTGGCAAGCTGGCCCTGAGGAGGTTCTACCACATTAGTGAACATCATCCCTGATTAGGGGTGCAGGCAGACTTGGATTAGGATTGGACGGCTATGAATTTTCTGAGAGGCTGACTCTGCCCCTGGGCTCCCACTGCTCTCCCACACCACCCAAATCCACATGCACAGCTCTCTGACTCTTGTCCTTTTTCGAGGAGGAGCCCTCAGACCTCTGTCCTCTTGCAGAAATCCCACCATGTGTGGCATCCAGGGTTCTGCCAGAACCTTGAATTCACAGTCCCCATACTCCCCTCACGGCTCTGACCCAAAAGCGACTCATGTTTTCTGCTGGAACACAGGTTCACCTTCCTCTTCACAATACGGGAAGATGCAGCCACAGGAAGAGGAGGCGCGGAGGATGTCACATCGGCTGTCCTGTGGACACTCCGAGCCTGTGCAGCCTAGTGTGACTGAGTCGCTCCCGACTAGAGGGAAGCTCTACAGTACAGGCTTGGGGTTTGCTCTGTGCACTGGATTATGGTCAGTGCCTACAGACGTGTCTGTACCTGGAAGACTCTGATATATTTGCTGAATTAATGAGCCCAAACCAGCCCCATCACAGATAGTTGGGTGACCCTGGTGCCCACTGCTCACCCTGGGGTTTCTGCTCTGGCTTCAGCCAGGACAGGGACCCATAACAGAATCTCCAGTCTCTTTATGACATGAGACAAGAGCTTAGCCCTGGGCCCAGAAAGAATCACATATGAGGAAGAGAAAGGAACAATTAGCACAACCACAGCCCCTGCTGCAGACCTATCCCCTGTCCAGGCACCCAGAGAAAGCTTTAGGGGAACACCCTACAGGTCCCAACAAAAACCCTGTGATGCTGCTCCTTGATTCACCTCATGTTCTTGGAAACAAACACTCAGAGGGATGCAGTGATCTGAGAGGTCACAGCCAGCAAGGGGCCAAATGACCACTGTGCTGTGGAGGGGCAGGTTGCTCACCTTGTAAATAGTTGGTACAACCGTTGGGTGGCAGCAAATGGTCTTTGATAACCTGAAGAGGTAGGAACGAAGGTGGGTCCCTGCCCAGCGAGGAGGGCACTGGTTTGTCCAGCCCATGTGCCTGTGTGATCTGCACCATACAGCTCTTTTTATTTCGCCCTGTGAGACCGGAGTTCATTGGGAACCCTAAGTGGATGGTGCTGGGGCCACTTGGTTGGTTGGCAGCTGGGGACCAAGGCTGGGCTGGCTGGCCTCTGTGTCGTGCTGCAGATACTCCAATGGGAGCCCAGCCCTTTGCCTCTGTCCACTCAGCTCTGAGTCTGGACACAAGCTGGTGCCAGCTCCCAGGGTTAAGCTGAGTCCTGGTTCCCAGGAAGGGCAGGTCTCCAAGGCCAGAACCCTTCTCACTGACAGTGCTGGGGGTCCTGAGGCCAAAACACACCTTCCATGATGCTCCATCTCAGCTATGATGTCCTGACCTCCCACCTGCCGGAGTGTTCTGGTTATTGAACAGACCATTTGGGGGTCCCAGTGAGGGCAACCACCTTAGGTTCCAGGCTGTAGCGCATTGAAACTCAAAACAGTTTCTCTGTGTTTCCACCGTCTGTGTCTACAGTAAACTGAACTGTTGACAGAAAAGCAGCTGGGTCCTCCTGGGCTTGGCACAGGCAGGGTGAAGGGCAGGGAGAGGGGCGGGGCTAGAAGGTGGAATTGTTGTGTTCGAAGATGCAGACGGGGAAGTGCTTGACGTGGGAGGAGCACTGGGCTGCCAGCTGGAAGAACGTCACGTCATTCCACTCCACGCCGTCAATGAGGACCCGCTGCCTGTGCTCCTGGTTCTGGGCAGAGCAGACCAAGCGGCCAATGCCCTGGATGCACTGGCTTTTGGACTCCAAGTCTGTGCCCTTGTCTTTCTTGGACAAAGACATCACCTTCTTTTTCTTCTCCTCGGTGATCACAGTCATGGACATTGTGAGCGCGGCTGCAGCCTCGCCGCTGCTGGGCAGCCTGCTGACCTGGAGAGACCGGAAGGTGCCCCGGAGTGTGTTTTTGGTGGCAGGCAGGTCTCCCTTCTCCTCATTCCTCTTCCTGTCTGTGGGCTGGGCTGCCTCCCAGTAATCCACCTGCAACTCCATCAGCTCAGCACCCACACTCTGGCCGGGGGAGGACAGGCCCCCACTCACTGACGACAGGGAAATTAGCTTGTGTGTGGCCTCCCTGGCGGTGGACAGAAGCACATTGGAGCATGAGGGGACGGCTTCAGCTGAGTCTCCTGAAGTGGCTGAAATTGGCTCCACTCTTCCAACTTTCACTGCCCCCACAAAGGGAATGAACTTCTGTGAGGACAACTCGTACGGGCTCTTCAGCTTAGACATGAGCATGGCCTCTGCGATGGGCAGCTGGAGGACACAGTTGGCCCAAGTGAGGTACTCTCTGATTTTCAACACAATGTTCTGCACAGCATCCTGGGCCTCCAGGTGGTAGAACAGTTCCCACCAGGCCAGGTCCTGTAGGAGTTTGTGGTAGCGGCAATCCACGGAGCCCAGGTACCTGGCCAGGGGGTGGGAACCCAGTGGGATGACCAGGAAGCGCATGGAGTCCAGCCAGTCCAGGGCCTTGTGGGACAGCTGCTCCACAAAGACCCGCAGCACCGTGCTGAAGTACTGCTGGTCCCCCGCCACCGCGATCTTCACTGGCATTGTGGCCTTGGTATTGCAGTTGCGGTATCTTTGTATCCAGGAGATGATGGAGCTGAAGGCCTCCTGGACATCCACCATGGAGCCGGTGCACACGACGGGCAGCGTGTGCTGCTGCAGGACGTCCGACAGGCACTGCCCCTGCCTGTCGGAGGTGTTGATGAGGATGATGTTCTTGGGCAGATAGTCATTGGAGATGAGGCTGTGGTTCAGTTGGTTGAACACAGTCTTCCTGGGGACCTGCAGTTGGCTCTGTGGCACTGGACAGTGCTCCTTGACCAGGCTGTTGGACGACTCATTCAGGGACCTGCTCCAGCCCCGGCGGGCAGGCTGCTTCCCCTTGGAGCTGGTGGAAGGGATGACCAGAGACTCGGTCTTGGTGGTGCGCCTCTTAGTGAGCATGTCCTGGCCAGAGGTCCCTGCCTCCGGGCTGTCCCCAGGCTGTGCCGGCTGCTGCCCAGGGTTGGGCATGCTGTGGGCCACCCAGTCGGAGCTACTGTCGCTTGACAGGCTTTCACAGTATAATCTGGGCCTGTGGGTCCTGAGGACTCTGTCATCCTCCTCCATATCTGGGCTGGACAGGCTTTCAGAATATGTCATGGGCTCAGGCATGGGAGGGGTTGGGAGGCGGTCATCATCCTCCATGTCTGAGCCACTGTCGCCAGGGCACACCACGCTCTCAAACAGAAAGGCCAGGTCCTTGTCCGCATCGGGGACTTGCTCCTCACACTCCTGCTCCGTGTCCAGGACCTCCACTGTCATTTGGTACCTGCCCAGCCACTCTGCGACTCTCTGCTGGTAGTTCTGTTGCCTGATGGTGGATCTCCTCCTTCCTATCGGGTTCTCCAGGTCCAAGTCATCCTCGTCCAGGTCATGCTTGTGGGCGGCATTATAGCTGACCTTCAGCTCAGACTCTCCCTCAGAGAAGCTATGCGTGGCTTCCGCCCTGGTGCCAGCCGGCATGGCGTTGTCCAGATGGTCGACAGTCTGGCTCGATAGGGACAAGATCCAGCTCTTGACCACCTCGGCGGTGCGTGGGGTGCTGTAGCCCATCAAATCAGAGACATTGCCACTGAACAGCTTACTGCCTGGGCCCTGGGTCTTCATGGGCATGTTGGCCGGCCGAGGAGGCTCATTCTGCCTCCGGGCACTGTGTAAGCTCCTCGTCTCCGTCTGCCAGCTGGAGTGTTCCAGTCCTTCAAAGTGTTGTCTGGTCTTGGGCTTGGTGTTGCTGAGGATGCTGCTATCATCCTCTATGTCTGGGCCACTGTTGCTGGGATTCTCAAGGGTGTCATAGAGAAGATCCAGGTCCTCCTCCATCTTGGGAGCATGCTCTGTAATGTCCTGATCTGAGTCCAGGACCTCTTCTGACATGTTGGACCTGGGAAGCAGTGCCATGACTTTCTGCTTCAAGTTTTGTTGCAGGCATCGCTGCTGCTTCTTGGGCTGCTCCAGGTCAAAGTCAGCTTCTTGCAGGTCCTGCCTGTGTGTGAGATTGTAGCTGGCGTCCAGCTCAGTGAAGCTTTCAGATTTCCCCTCCATGTAGCGATCCATGGACTTGGCCTTGGGGCTGCCCTGCATGCTGCCATCCTCGTCGTCGATAGGCTGACTGGACAGGGAGGAGATCCAGATCTCAGCCACCGTGATGGAGGACCCCTGGATCCTGCTGCTGAGGCTCAGCACCTGGCCACAGTCGGGGGGTCGCTGCATCACCTCGGCCATGTGGATGGCACCTGTGGCCAGTGTCTTGTAGCCCAGGATGGTCCGGTTGTTATTGCACTTCCTCTGCTGCAGCATGATCTGCAGCTTGTTGCCTCCTCTCTTGAGGAAGTGGGGGTACTCCAGGGAGAAGGTCAGCTCCAGGTCTGTCTCCACTGGTCCGCTGCTGGGGAGCACAACCTCCTGGGATCTCAAGATGCCCTTGGAGCCCTGCATCTGCACTGCTATCACCATGGAGATGAGCTCCTTCTCCAGCTCCTTCAAGACCACCAGCTTCTTTAAAGTGAAGGTGCACAATCTGGGCACGCTGCTAGGTCTGGAGCAGTCCACCTCCCAGGTAGAGAAGAAAGTCATGGGCACTGGCGTGTTGGGCACAGTGGGCGAGCGGGCCAGGCCCGCAGGTGGCGAGGAAGCTGCAGCTGCTTCCAGCGAACAGGTACTTGATGGTTTCTCCCCCTGTGGTGGGACAGAGGAGGGACATGATTGGTGGCAAGAGGTGGGGCACAAGTGATCGAAGGAGAGAGTAAATGACAAATAGTCACACTCTCATCTGTGACTAGCACAGGTAAGGCCTGCATGGTGGCCTTTCAAACTCAGAGACCTAAATTAACCACACAGTTAGCCTGAAGTTAAAACTTGTTACCTAAACGCAGTTTATGGTGTGTAGTCATGTGCTAGGCCAGTGTCTTCCCTGACAGAGGTCAATCTTTACCTTAACTGAACCTGTCTGTTGTCTTTTGGCATCTGTGATAACATACCTTTGGAATGTTAAAGGAATTTCCCTTTTTCTCGTCACCTAGGAGCACAGGCACTGATCTGTGCTCTGCAGAAACCTCAAAGCTGCTCATTCCTATTGAGTTCATTGCTAACTATCCTGTGAGCACCTGTATAAGTGAGGTATGTGTCTCTCATTTTACTTTTTATCTAATCCCAGAGATTTCCCTGCTTTGCTTTCTCCTGCCTCCCTAAGCAATGGATTTCATGTGACCCACATACATCTCCACTTTTGATTGTATGTGTAAAAGCAGGTGCAATACTGCCATTCTTGGAGCACTACCTCAATACAGTGAGATTTTGTTTTCCGGCCACTGTTGACAGTTGGGCTCCAATAAGCTCACAAAAGTTCTGCACAGGGTTGAATGCTGCCTACATGGATATTTACTTGGCTTACTGCGGCAGGATTCCATTGAAGCTCACACCGGACTGCCCTGCAGACCCAGACCTGGTGTTAGGATCCAGCAAAGGGCCCATTGGTCCCGCCAGTTCCCTGCCTGTCAGGTGAATTTGGCTAAGTTGTCTATTATATCCAGAATCTTCCATTGCTTGTGGTAAAGGGTCTGACTTTATCTTAGCTGTATTTTTATACCCTCAAGGTAAAACTAAGGTTAAGGGTTGACAGAACCAAGTCTAAGAAGAGACAAGAGGAAACATGGGTGGCTGGTTTTTGACTCTGGGTTTTCATTTGGATTTGCTTTCTGAGAGTCTGAGCAAAAAACCTTCACTGTGTAAGTGAGAGCTGTACTTGCTCAGCTCCAAAGATAACAGGGCACATCCTCCTTCTGACCCAAATATCAGTTTTTCTTAAGCAATTAAGGACTTGTATGCATGCATATTAGCATAACCAATGGACACAGAAGGTGGGGTGGTGGAGGCATGCCCAGGGTGGGATTGATTGAAGGCGGGGCTTAGTGGGGGGTTAGAGGGGAGACATATGTAAAACTTTAGACAATAAACAGAATCTTTGTGGAGGTGTCAGAGGTCATTCCTCATACCAACCAGGAGCCCCATACGGAAACTCCAATTCAACTGTAATTCAACTGACTGGCTCCTCCAGAGGAGAGTCCATAAAGTTTGGTCCACCAGTGTTCCTAGCCCTTCCTGTGGTTTTATTTTTATTTATTTACCCTCACTCGAGTATATTTTTGCCATTGGTTTTTAGAGAAACTGGAAGGGACGGGGGTACATAGAAAGAGAGAATGAGAGTGACATATAGATTGGTTGCCTCCCCTCCACACACCAACAAGGGTGAGGGGTCAAGCTGCAACCGAGGTTCATGCCTTTAACCTGGACTCAAACCCAGGACCTCGAAGGGCCTGCATTCTATCCACTGAGGCTTCAGGTCGCTTTAGATAGCTGGGAGAGAAGCCGAAGCACATTAGAGGGCTGAATGAGACTTGAGGGGTGTGAGCATAATGGAGCTCAACCCAGAAGCAGCACACTTCCACCCACCCCATAACATCTCTAGAAAACTTGCTCAGATTCTGCAAATATAAAATAACAACAATAACAATAAAAACAAACACACCTATAGTTAACATGGGAAGTTGTGCCTCCAAGGCAGGGAACTCCCAGATTCCAGCCCACATTAACCCCTGATAGGAAGCCTTGACTTGCAAGTGCTTTACAGAAATGAGAAGATTAAAAAGAAAATATTAACTGAAAAATGGCCAAGATGGGTTGTCTTTGGATGCCTAAATTAATTTTTTGAAGGCAAAAAGAACTAGAAAAATGTCGGCCGGAAAATGAAACTGATTTAATGAATAAGAAGCATATCTTGATTGGAAATTCAAAGCTTCTAAAGAGAAACAGAGAGTTCTTTTTAAAAATAAATTAATGAGAAATTATAGAGACTATCTCTTAACTCTCCTGAAAGCTAATAAATACTAACACCCCATTCTCCCCCTTCTATAGCACGTCCACTACCTCTTTTGCATTCTGAGCTTCCTTGTCCAACCTGTCCTTCCCTTCCCTTCTTCCTTCCCCTTCTGTCCCCTCCACTACCCTTCCCTACTGACTTAAGGAAAATGAGAATAGGAATTCCCACTGTTCCCTTTGGAGAAAAGCTGCTCTCAGCCAGAAAGGAACCAGCAATTGTTCTCCATTTTCTCTATGGCCCTGATTAGTTCACAAAGAAATGTAACTGTTAGAACATGTAATCCTGGCTATTATGACCTATTCCAATTAATATACTCCTGGTTTCTGGGAGCAAAAGGAAGAGAATTACTAAATAAGGTTCTAAGAAAACTCCTATAGAGAAGTCTGCCCACTTTAGGGATTATAGGAAACTGAAATAGGATTTAGAATAAAGAAACAAAACAATCAAGCATAGGGTTGCTCCAAGGGTGTTTCCCCTTCTCACTGTTAGTTTGGGAGAACTTGAAATTATCATAAAACGGGAAGCCACTAAGGCTCCTGTAGATACTGGGGCTATCTTATTTTTCTTAACCGCACCCAACTAATTGCTTTCTCCATTGGAGTAAATCTTCTGTACAAATATCTTCTTTTTAATCAAAACCTGTTTCCTTCCAATTAGGGAATGTCATGGAACAAATATATATATACACATATATGGTTTGTTAATCAAATCTGCCCCAATTCAACTGATAGCTGAGGTTTATTTTCTTTTTTTTGAAATAAATGATGCCCATATATGCTTTTCCCAGAACAGTTATACATATCTAGAATAAATGAACCAGATACTGAGCCAAAAGGGAAAATGATTTTAAAGGAACCTCCCAAGAGGAAACTAATCTTGAAACTGACCAAATATTTGATTATCATCTTTTCTTCATTATCTTCCACGAGAGGATGAGAGATGGCTTAACAGGGTGCCCACCCTACTCAGAATGGCCCCAGACAGCTCAGATACATGCAGACATGTCTCTAACACTGGGCTTGCTCATAGGTCTCTCTATAGATGGGGAACCAGCCTACAGTGACTTGAGAGTCTTCTTTTGGGGTACATATTCACCAGGTGGGAGAAAATTCACCCTGAGTCCCCCAAGAAAGAATCCAATCTTCTTTTGTTACACCATCTACCTAGTCCCAGTGTAAAGTGGGTAATGGAGAGGTTTGGCACCATTAACTTTAAGACTATCTTGCAGCTGGGACCTGTGTTGCCATTCCCATGGGAGATGGACAGAAGTTTCATATTTCTGAAAGCCTTTATACCTCGCAGAGGTGTGTGCTTTCTGGAAACTAGAAAAATGTTCCCAAATAGAAAGAAACAATCCAAAAATGGGCGAATGAATTTGTCAGTCCCTTGCCAACATTTGGGGGGCAACCCAGTCCCTGGGGTATTGAAAATGACTATCTTTGTTTTAGAAATGAAGTCTTCACGGGACCAGAGGTTTGGCTCCAGAAGCAATTCAAAGCCCACCAAGTCCTTTTACCTTCCCCAAACCTCCCCTATTCATTTCAGAGGCTTATAGATAATTGGCTTCATGCAACCAAAGTCCCAGAACCTTTGAAGTGAAAATACCTAAGTTCACCAAGACCTCTTGTCTGGTCCATTTTTTAAAATAGAAATCTTATCCCAATAGAAAAAAAATTACCTTACCCATCTACACAAATCACTTTATTTCAACTATTCTTTTCTAACTTAGTAAGTTTTAATGAAATTTATTGAATATCTAGATATTTTGAAATAACATGAAATACTGAAACATTGTTTGCTAGACAAGTCTTAACTTCATCTGCTTTTGGATTTTTTATTACAGAAGGTCTGTAAAATGGATTCGGAGCTGTTGATGTAATGTTTTGTGCTTTGTTGAATGTATGTTTCTTGAACATAAGAGTGTGATTAAAATATGTTCATCAGCGTCAACCTAAGGAATGCTGGTTGTTCATTTCTGTGGTTATCATTGGAAATTAAGGCTTCTAAGAGTTAAAAGTTACAGTTAACTTGGAGAAATTATATAGTTGTGACAATAGAAGGCTTGAGGTAGGGAGAGTCATAGTTGAAGGAAAAGGACAAATGCAAGTTTCTGTAAGGAGAGTTATTTCTGAATGGGTAAGAAGGTTTGTGGACATTGAGGAAAGGTTTGTATAAGGGGGTGCAGGCTATAAAATTTTGTGAAAGTTTTATATAAAAATCATTCTTGTATTTTCTCTGCAAAAATTAATAATTCAAATTATGTGTATGGTCTTTATGTGATATGTGTTCATCTCTGTGTTATGTGTAGTGAATTTTCAGCCTCCAGATGGCATTACTAGGATATAATCCTTTATTGGCCTAAAAAAATTAAATACTTATGGAAACTAAGGAGAATTCTGTAGTCTGGACAAGATATTTAATATAAAAACTGTTTGTAAATATGATTAATGTCTTTTAGAATTATTGCCATAAATATGTGTGTGCTTTCCTCAGATTTACTAGTACAAAAAATCCATGGTATAATCTTTTGCACAAGTATATCTGACAACCTTCTCAAAGTTTCCGTTTTAAGAGACTTTTTAAACAAAAGATGACTTTGAGTTAATTTTAATGGTCATCCTTAATGACTGGAATACCTTAATGACTTATTCTCTCTCCTTATTAAAGGGCTGTTTTTGAACTAAATTAGGCCTACTTAATATGCTTGAAATTACATGGGAAGCTTTGTATATTAAAAAATAAAAACAACTGTGCTATTTGTGTACATATATTTTTATTAAAATGGATATTCTAAAGATTTCACCCTGCTCTAGGAAAGAACGTAAAAAGATTCAAAGAAAAGTTCAAATTGAAAACTCTCAGGTGTAACAGTGGTCTTGATGTCAGCGACACCAGGCCAGCCAAGAGGGATAGTTCCCTGTGAGGGCGTCTGGCAGTGGGACTTCGGGTATTTGTGGCACAAACATTGGAAGTTTATGAATTATTTCCAATGCTCAATACAAGAAGCCATGGACAATGTTTTAAGATCTTATATATTATTTGTTTTTTTTAATATTGAAATTGTGTATTGAATCTAAATATATACATACTAGAGGCCTGGTGCACAAAAATTTGTGCACTCGGTGCGGGGGAGCGGGATCCCTCAGCCCGGCCTGTGCCCTCTCGCAGTCTGGGACCCCTCTGGAGATAACGACCTGCTGGCTTAGGCCTGCTCCTGGGTGGCAGAAGGCAGGCCCAATCCCTAAGTGCAGCCCCTGGTCAGGCTCAGAGCAGGGCCGATTGGGGAGTTGGGGTGCCGCCCCGTCATGCACAGAGCAGGGCGGATCGGGAGGTTGCGATGCCACCCTCAGTCACGCTCAGGGTAGGACCGATTGGGGGATTGGGGCACCGCCCCCTGTCACACTCAAGGCAGGGTCGATGGGGAGGTTGTGGCGCCACCCCCTGTCACGCACAGAGCAGGGCCTATCAGGGGGTTGGGGCGCTGCCCCCTGTTACTCACAGAGCAGGGCCCATCAGGGGGGTTGGGGCTCCGTACCCTGTCACACACAGAGCAGGGTCAATCAGGGGGTTGGGGAGCTCCCCCCTGTCACACACAGAGCAGGGCCCATCAGGGGGTTGGGGAGCTTCCCCATGTCATGCACAGAGTAGGGCTAATAGGGGAGTTGGAGCACCGCCCCCTGTCACACACAAAGCAGGGTGGATCAGGGGTTGAGGCACCGCCCTCTATCACCCACAGAGCAGGGCCGAGAGGGGGTTGGGGCACCACTACTGTCACACCCAAGGCAGGGCCGATGGGGAGGTTATGGCTCTACCCTGTCACACACAGAACAGGGCCGATCAGGGGGTTGGGGAGCTCCCCCCTATCAGGCACAGAGCAGGGCTGATCAGGGGGTTGGGGCGCCTTCCCCTGTCATGAACAGAGCAGGGCAGATAGGGAGGTTGTGGCCCCGCCCTCTGTCACACACAGAGCCGCAGGGCGATCAGGGGGTTTGGGTGCTGGCCCCTGTCATGCTGATCCCAGTGCCAGGAAGCATATTACCTTTTTACTATATAGAATAGATGCCTGGTGCATGGGTGGGGGCTGGCTGGTTTGCCCTGAAGGGTGTCCTGGATCAGGGTGGGGGTCCCTACTGGGGTGCCTGGCCAGTCTGGGTGAGGGGCTGAGGGCTGTTTTCCGGCTGGCGAGTGACTAAAGCTTCCAACCACTCCTTGTTTTCTTTTCTTTTTTTTTTATTCTGGGCCAGCTTTAGCTCTGAGGCCTTGCTGCTGAAAACATCGATACAATGTTGTGGTCTGAGCCTGGCTGAATGGAAGCTAGTTTCTGGGGTTTTGTTTAGCTTCTTATTTGCAACATAGTACATAGTTGCTTAGAGTTGCAGCTGAGAGGCTGGGAAGTGAGGCGGGGAACGTTGGAATCTGCAGCAAGCAAGCCTCATGCTCGCTTCAGTGCCTGGCTGCTGGCCGCCATCTTGGCTGACAGTTAATTTGCATAGACTCACTGATTAGCCAATGAAAAGGGTAGCGGTTGTATGCTAATTACCATGTTTCTCTTTTATTAGTGTAGATGTACATATATATACTTAAGTATTTTTATATTATTTTCTGTCATTTTATAGTAATTATTATTTTCCAAAAATTATTGCCTTGAAATGTTATAGTTTACCAAAAAAGCAAAATTTTTTATCAATTGCATTGTAATCAAATCTATAATCATGCCACTTTATCTTTTGTCATTCGTAGATAGTTATTGTTTTGCTCTAATGCATTTGCAAATATGTTACATCTTTAGAAAAATCCATGGAAAGATTCTGACTTACTCTAAATTACAGGTTTCTAAGCAGGTCACATCTTTGAACTGAATGAAGAAGTATAGAACTCTAAGGAGTAACTGAATTTATGAAAATACTGGCAAATAATAAGAATAAACAAAAAATGGGTATGAAACTAAATGAAGTGAAGATGATTATTGTTGTTATGACTCTGTTTAAAATACTGCTGATTTTTAAATCTTTGTTTTCCAAACATAAGGAAAACTAAAAGCAGACATTCTACATTACTATCCATGACTCTCTAAGAAGGTTACCAGGACTGATAAATTAGTGACATTCATTTCACAGTAACCCCAAGAGACAAAGACTTCAAAGACCAAAACTTATAACCAGGAGATTTTGTTTATTGAAACATATTAATTAAAGACTCTCTCCAATGTGTTAAAAGGGATGTTACCTTATCAGAGGTCTAACCGCAAATGGACATCTGTCTCTGACACTGGCCTCCATCCACCATGGACATTGAAGACTTGTCAAGGACGAGAAACCACTGGCCATGGGGGCTGACAGCTTCCCCAAGAAGTCAGCAAGGCCTGGATGCTGACAAATTACTGCTGCTCAAACCTTGTTCTTCTATCTCCTAACTGTTATTGATTAAATGTACATTAACTGATTTTTATATTGTTATTATCCTCCTTATGGTTTCTTAATGGAAACAATATCTGTCACCCCGGGCCTTTCCCTTATTACACATGAAAAGTTGAATTTGGATACCTCCTAATTTTTCCCACCTACTAGACTAGTGGTCGACAAACTCAGTCAACAGAGCCAAATATCAACAGTACTTCTTCAAAATAGACTCACCCAGGCAGAAAACTGACATCTGCGCATGGGCCATGAAGTTTAAATTGCACTGTAAGTGCCCGCCTGCATGTGGTATTTTGTGGAAGAGCCACACTCAAGAGGCCGAAGAGCCGCATGTGGCTTGCGAGCTGCAGTTTGCCGACAACTGTACTAGACAATGACGTTCTGATGATCAGCTATGATACAGAAATAGTAGAGAGTCTTAATTCATCTGACCAAACATATCATAAGTACAAGGGACAGTGGATGAAGGAGAAAAACACATAATTAGCTTAATAAACAATTATGATAATACATGCAAAGGGTTTTTTGGTTGGCTGGGATGGTTATTCCCCTCAGTCTATCATTAGACATTTTCTATTCCTAAACAGTGTTCCTGCTTTAATGCCATTGTTTTTGTTCCTGGTATGTAAATGTTATACTAGATGCAAAATAACAAAATTTAAAACAAGCAGCAAAAGGACTCTGCTCATAGTAGCTCACAATTTAAAATTAATACAGAATATTTTTTAACAAGGAAATATAAGATTTAATGGCTTCCAATTCACCTGCCTTTTTATTATGAATAATAATAAAAATTCAACCTTGAATGCTCTCTCAGGTTATGGTTTTGCCTCATCCCCAATGATCCATTTTTCAGCAATATAAAACACTAACATTCATCATCAATCCATACTTTGTATTGATTTATGAACAAAAGGAGGATGTGTGGACACAAAAAGGGGCCCCATGCTAACCTGACTAGCTCAGGGAAGTCCTGCAAGGAGGCCTTGCAAACTTAGAGACCTTAAGTAACTACAAAGGATGGTCTGAAACTAAACACTAACTGAAAGGAGCTCATGGTGGGTAGTCATGTCCTAGTCTGGCATCTTCCCTGACAAAGGTCAATCTTTACCATAACTGAGCCTGTGTACGGCCTTTTTGCATCTCTGATAACATAGCTTTAAATTATCAAAGGAATTTTCCTTATTTTGGACAACACAAGCACAGGCACCGCTCTGTGCTCAATGGAGACCACAAATCCCCTCATTGTTATTGAGTCCATTGTTGACTTGTAACTATCCTACGTCCACCATTGTAAGAGAAGTATGTGCCTATCATTTTACTGTTTATCCAAGCACAGAGGGTTCTCCGCTTTGTTTTCTCCTCTCTCCCTAATCTATCGCCCATGGATTTCATGGAACCCACATAAGGTGCAAAATTGTCATTCTCCAGAGCATAATCTCAACCCATTGAGATTTTGCTTGCCCACAGTTGTCGACACTTTGGTTCAAATAAACACACAAAACTTTTTCACAGCTTTGAAAGTTTTTCACATGGATAAGAGAAAAGGTTCTTGGCAGGAAAAGTAGAATTGGAGGTGAAGAATAGGAAACACATTAGTACTTTAGGTCATTTTCTTAGCAGAGGACAGACAGCACATGCTTGTATTAACAGTGTCACCCATGCGATTTCTGACAGAACATCCCAATGTAAGATGAGAGACAGAGGCTTTTCCTGAGGTGGAAGGTCTGGATATTAGGACATGAAGTAAGTTCAGGGTGGCACCATTGTCATGGCAACAGAAGGTTACAAGGTCCAGGTCCCACAGCAATGAAAACAAGATCGCCATGATAAGCCATCCTGTCCTGGTACAATGCGCAGTCCAGAGAGGCCCCAGCTCCTGACCTGGAGGAGACAGGTCCCCAGATTCCTTTGGAAACTGGACACTAGGAGGGATCTCAGGGGAGTAGCAGGAAGCCTTCTGGAACCTGGAGTCCCATTAACTCCCTGGGGTTTAGGCGTTTGGGTTTCCTGGGCATCTACACTCACCCTGTGGCCGTGCTGCACGCTGGAAGATGTATCAGGTATCTGTGCCTCCTGCAGGGGCATGGAGGTGAGGACCTCATCTGTCAGCTCTGGTCCGTTCTCCTGTGCGGAGCTCTGTAAAGACAGTTCCCAGTCACCAGAGGGAAAGCCTCAGAGCCCTGAATTTGCTGGTTCTCTCCCCCTGTGACCCTCCGCTCCAAACACACACACAGTGTGATCTGCTGAGACCTCCACAGGAGGAAAAGGCAGGACAGCCTGAGAGCCTAAGACTCCCGTTGGCACAGATAAGGGACCCCTCTGGAAGCCCATCTCCACCTGCCTGACCTGCCCTGGGGTGTGATCACAGCAGGACCTCTAGGTGATCCACTGCCCTGAAATCTGTTCCTGCCCCGCGGTTCTCCCTTCAGGTCCCTCTTCCCACCACGTGAAGGGGAGGGATGTGGGCTGCACAGGGATGGCCCACAGAGGAGGCCTGGCCTGAATGGGTCTGACCCAGGCCACTTTCTCTTACCTGAGGGGATCTTCTTGAAAACGGCCAGAGATGCCGGGCACGAGTGTTGAACCGTCTACAGAATCTGGAACAACTCTCCCTGCAGGGTCTCCGGGAACCAGAGCCCCGATAACTGGGAACACAACAAGAGAACATGTTGAAGTGTCAACTGCCTCTTGCCAAGTGAGTGGCAGTTGGGCAGTTGCTAGAAAGTGGGTGCCTGGTTACGGGGGTTCCAAGTTCTATCAGGAAGTGACCTCACTTCCTGGGATTGCCTCCCTGACTCCGCTCACCTAATAACATCTATGCAGGTAGTCCTGTGGGCTGCTGAGTGCTCATCCATCTTCTCTATGAAATACCAACAGTGTACACAGTGACACCAACACACCCTCTCCACAGCCCCTAGAACAGTGGTTCTCAACCTTCCTAATGCCACGACCCTCTAATACACTTCCTCATGTTGTGGTGATCCCCAACCATAAAATTATTTTCGTTGCTACTTCATAACTGTAATTTTGCTACTGTTATGAATTGTAATGTGAATACGAGTCGGAGACACTGTTCCTTTGTGGCTTGGGGCTCATCTTCTCCGTCACCTGGGTTGGACCTGGAGGCTCCTACTGGCGCTGGCACTGTGGGTGCTCTAGCCTCCATCTGACAGCTGGGCTGGGACAGGTCTTCCAAGTATGGCCTCAGCCAGGGCTTCGGGGTCCTGAGGACACTCTCATGGGCCACTGTCACGGTTCTCTAGTGAGTCATACAGCAGATCCAGGTCCTCCAAGCCACTAAGGAACAGTGTCTCAGACTCAGTGACCCACAGCACATCAGCCCCAGGAAGCAGCTGGCACAGCCCTGGGACTGTCAAGAGGCAGAGACCTCTACCCTGGACATGTTCACTGAGAGCTGCCACCCAGCGGGCACATCACCAAGACTGAGTCTCCCCTCATCGCCTCCACCAGATCCAAGAGGAGCAGGTGGGCTGTTGGGGCTGGAGCACATCCCTGAAGGAGCGGCAGGTGGCACAGCCAGGAACAAGTGGGCCAACAGCCTGGACAAAAAACCCTGCCCCAACCCACTGAGCCAGCTGCAGATCCCCAGGGAGACGGTGTACGACCAGCTGAACCACCTCTCATCTCTGACAGCCAGCTGCCCCAGAACATCCTCCTCCTCAACGCCTCCGACTGGCAGGGTCAGTTCCTGCCTGAGTCCTGCAGCAACACATGCTGCCCGGGCTGTGCACCTGCTCCAAGGCTGAGGTCCAGGTGGCCTTCAACACCATCATCTGGTGGATTCAGAGATACCGTCGCTACAATTCCCAGCCCCAGCCTATGAAGATCATGGTGACTGCACATAGCAGTACCTCAGTGCTGTGCTGTGGCTCTTCCTGAAGCTACTGTCCTACAACCTGTCCCCCCTGGCTTGGCTACATGTGATTCCTGGTCATCCTGCTGGGAGCCCCCCAACTGCTCTGCTTATCAACCAGAATGCTCTGGCTCTGGCGAGTGGGAGGTCAGGCGGGAAGTGCTGAACTGGAGAATCAGGAAGGTGTGGCCTCAGGATCCCTAAACTCACCAGAGAGAGGGTTCTCTCTCTTTCAAGATCTGCCTTTCTTGGAAGCCGGGACTCTGCTTCCCTGGGGAGTCAGCTTCGGTGTGTGCCCAGACTCAGGACTGGGTGACCAGAGGCCAAGGGCTGCACCTCCACTGGGGGCATCCTGAGAGAACATGAAGACTGGTTGCTGGAAGCCGATCCACCCTTGCTGCTTGACGCAGTCGCTGCAGGGAAGAAACATCTGCACAGCTTATGTTTCAAGGGACCTGGCGTATATGGCATACTGTTCTTAATATGTTTGCTCCCCCTCTTAATGCTCCCTGAGAAAGGTTGTTTCCCCAGGTGAGGATTTTTATCAGTAAACCCTTTAACTAAGTGCCAGAGGGGTAGTTAATTACTTTATTTATGAACAATCACGCTTAAACTACATAGTCTTTACTTAGAATAACCTCCTTCAGTTACTTCCTTGTAGCTTAATAGAACAATAGAGTAAGCTTGGAATGGAGATAAGAAATGCCCTAACCTTTGGAATAGAATGGATGGGATTAAGATCAAATAGGATAAATACCAATGTAAGAGGACAATAAAGAGTGGAACCTGGCTAAGAGGAACCTCACCATGATGATCACCTGAACGTGGCCTCCATGTCATTCCTTCTTCGCCGACTCTGTCCACACCTTTGGGGAACCCCTGGACCTGTTGGGGCTGGACCCTAACAACTGGTCACCCCAGCACTGAGCCGCAACTCCCAACAAGCCTTGTGGCCCAGCACCCATCCACTTGTGGTTCCTAGTAAACTCCAGCATCACAAGGCTTAAAAGGACCAGTAGGGTACAGACCGCCAAAAGCACTGACTGGGGAATCTGGTCAAACACCTGGTGCCCACTTTCCTGGGCACAGACCCCACTTTTCTTTTCAACTTTCTATGTTATTCCAGATCATTTGCTACCACCCAACAGCCATGGGACCAACTATTTATCAGGTGAGCCCTGCCCCTCCACAGCACAGTGGTCACTTGGTCACCTGCTTGCTGTGAATGTTCAGGTCACTGCACCTCTCTGAGTGTTTGCTCATTTGAACACTGAGGCTGAACCTCATAGGGTTATTGTAGAGACTCTGTGGGGTCCTTCCTGGAAAGTGCTTTCTTGGTGCCTGGACAGTGGGGAGGTCTGCTGCACAGGCTGCGGTTGTGTTAATTGGTCACTTTCTCTTCCTCATGATGAAGTCTCTGCCTCATTTGTGATTCTCCTTTGGGCCTTGGGCTAAGTAAGCTCTTTTCTCATTTGATAAAGATTTGGAGATTCCATTAGGGGTCCCTGTTCTGACTGAAGCCATAGCAGAAATCCCAGGAGTGAGCAGTGGGATTCCAGGGTCACCCAGCTATTTGAGGGGGGCCGGTTTGGGCTCATTCATTCAGCAAATATATGAGAAGCCCTGCCAGGTACAGACAGGTCTCTAGGCACTGACCATAATCCAGTGCTTAGAGCAGACCCCAAGCCTGCACTGCAGAGCTTCCTTTTAGTCTGGGGCGATTCAGTCACACTAGGCTGCACAGACTCGTAGTATCCACAGGACAGTTGATGTGATATCCTCCTCCAAGAGTAGTTGCATCTTCCTGTATTGTGTAGAGGACGATGGACCTATAGACCACAGGAAACCTGAGTTGGCTTTGAATCAGAGCCATGAGGGAAGTATGGGGACTGTGAATTCACAATGCTGGCAAAACCCTGGACCCCACACATGGTGGGATTTCTGCAAAAGGGCAGAGGTCTGAGGGCTTCTCTTCTGAGGGCTGCTTTTTTAAAAAAAAACAACAGTTTTTTTTTTTTTTAAAAAAAGACAAGAGTCAAAGAGAGCTGTGGACGTGGATATGGGTGGTGTGGGAGAGTAGTGTGCTGGTCAGTAGACAGGGTCAGCCCCTCAGCAAATTCATATCCATCCCCTCCTAATCTGCCTCCACCCCTATACAGGCACTCACAATAGGGCATGTGAAGAGCACCCCACTCACTAATCAGGTAGAACCTGGAAAGTGACAGCTTGGCTAGTGCTCTCCCCAAATGTAGGAGTTGACTCAGTGGGAGGAGAAGAACCCCACAGGGCAGCTAGTGAATTAGGCAGCATGTAGGTTCAGGAGCCAAAGCTTGAGGTGTTACATGGGCCCTGGGAAGCCAGGGATGGAGACAGAGTTCGTTTGTTTGCTCATTGGTCAGCTATTCCTGGAGCACCTACTGTGTGCCAATGAGTGACATGAACAGAGCAGTCACCAGCCCCCCACCCCCGCCCCCTTGTTCTCAAAATGTCAATGGAGTTGACATTTTGGTGGGAGGGTAGTGGTAGGGACAGGGACACAGATAGTATGTCAGTTTCCCCTGAAGAAGGGGACAGGTGGTTCCCTCATTGATCAAGAGCTGTCTTTTTTGCCAGCCCCTCCTAGGTGAACAGGTGCATCTCTGCCAGGACTGAAGGTGGACAAGGAGTAGGTCTGGCTTCTAGATGGGCAGGAGCAGCAAGCACAGGACCCCAGGCTCTCTGAGTGGTGCTCTGTGAGGGCCGTGTGGAAGGAAAGGTCAGGCCTCAGACTCTGTCTCCACCTCTCTGTCTCCCCAGGGCCATCTCCTGTATCCTGGGGATTTGGCTGGACTGATACCCTCAGGATTTTTATCAGCCACGGGAATTTCCCAGCCTGATGATGCTTTTGGCCTCCATAGACTCACCTTTCCAGTCCCAGACCTGCCAACCCAGGCCCAGCATCTCCATTCACAGCTGGAGCACCTGAGCCCACTGAGGCGGAGACACAGGAGGAGGAGGAGTGGGTAGTGTGTGTGAGGGGAGGGCACGTGGCTGGGCCACACAGAGAAGAGCTCCCAGAGGCTGGGCTTAGGCAGGAGCTCAGAGCCGCTCAGGTCAGTGCCCATGCCCTGCAGTAGGAGGACTTCCTGGGGTGGGGGCTTGAACTGGGACTTCAGTGATGGAGATGGGAGGTTCCTTCCTTGGAAGGCACACAAAAGGCAGTCATGGTGGAAACTGAGGATGAGAAAGACTAAGTGACTTTCACAAGGTGACACGAGTGGTGGGGACCAGATTCCAACCCACCGCCACGGGGCTGCAGGGCTGTGCTGGGTGCTGGTGCAGTGACCACAGTGCCCTCAAGCCCAGGGGGCTGTTTCCCGACCCAAACATCTCCCACTGGTGCCGGCTCCTCCACAGCCTGTCACTCAGCCACAGGTTTCCCGTCAGGCCAGCTCTGTGACGAGGATTCAGATGTTCCTTCTGGAAGCTTAACCTTGACTCTGTTTCTCTGCCCCGCCCAGCAATTCCAGGCAGTCCTTAATGTGAAAGGAAGAGTCAGAGACAAAAGCATTTAGAAAAAAAGAAAAAAAAAACAACAAGAAAAAACTACCCTTTAAAGAAGTCCAAGGGAGTCAGAGACTTCAGAAGGAAATAACACAACAGGAATTTCAAGAAGAGAGCACAGAGCAGACTTGCCCAGGTTACTGCTCAGTATTGGTCCTGCCGTCATCTTATCAGACCCTGACGCTGGGGCTGAGTTATGCTAACCAGACCTCAGCCTTCACTGGAGCCCCGGCCCTTCCCGCTCCTGCCTGCAAATGTCATGTGTTCCCCTATCTCCCAGCTGGGCCCTTCCCAGCTTCACCTCTTTCAGTTAATATTGGGCCCCACTTCCCTCTGCAGGCTGAACCCCCCTTGTCCTTGTTGGCCCCCCCTTCTCAGGGGCAGTGGCCCGTCCTTGGACCCCAGCCCCGTGTCGGTGCCTATGGGCCCAGGGACAGGAAGCAAAGCCACATGTGCTGAGGGCATGTTTAGCTCCTGGTCCTTTATACACCACAACAGCCCGATGAAGTGGGTTTTAATTATTCCCATTTCACAGTCATGGTGGTAACATGGTCTCTTCCTGGATCTACAGAAGCAGCTCCAGAGGAAGATGAAGAAAAACCTGAAGAGGAAACGCCAACTCTGGTGCCCTCTCCAGAGCCAGAGCCGGCTCCAGGCACAGCTGTCACTGAACTTCCAGATGTGGACCCACCTCAGCTCCTGTGAGCTCTGTGGTCCCAGGTCCTGGGCCACATGGATAAAGGAGAAATAACATGAATCATACAATAAGGAAATGAGAAAACCAAAGCAAACAGAAATGAAACAAGGGCGGGTATTGTACTTAAGCAACAAGATGTAAAATCAAAGGAAATGAGTGTCATGCAAGAAACAAAGGTGAACTCAGAAATTGGTAAAAACACATGGACAGCCCTAACCTGTTTGCATCAGTGGATAGAGGGTTTGCCTGCAGACTGAAGGGTCCCAGGTTCGATTCCGGTGAAGGGCATGTACCTTGGTTGCAGGCACATCCCCAGTAGGGGGGCGTGCAGGAAGCAGCTGATTGATGTTTCTCATTGATGTTTCTAACTCTCTATCCCTCTCCCTTCCTCTCTGTAAAAAATCAATAAAATATATTTTAAAAACATGGACAAATTTGTTTGTTAAATAATTCTATTTAATTACTGTATAATTACTAAATAATAATAATTTCTAGACCAAAAGACATGAGGGTTCTGTGAGTAAAGTATACTATCTGATAGAGAATAGAAATAGTGAATAACCTTTGACTTTCTTATAAAAACTAATAGCAAAATAGAAATGCCAAAAATATAAAGGTCATTGCTAAAAGAACAGTAATACTTAATGCAGTGGTTCTCAACCTCTGGCCCTTTAAATATAGTTCCTCATGTTGTGACCAAACCATAAAATTATTTTCGTTGCTACTTCATAACCGTAATGTTGCTACTCTTATGAATCATAATGTAAATATCTGATATGCAGGATGGTCGTAGGCGACCCCTGTGAAAGGGTCGTTCGACCGCCAAAGGGGTCGCGACCCACAGGTTGGGAACCGCTGCTTTGTAGTTTCCAAGTCAACAGGAGTAGGGAGGAATGAAAAAAAAAAACACACCTAACCATCTAATGACAGTTTAAAAGTAGGAAAACAGAAGTAAAGAAAAACATAAATAAGTTGGTAGACACAGTACGGCAGTAATCACACAAAAAGGTTAGCAGTTAAAATCATCCGTTAAAGAAAAGACTACCAATTTAGATTTTTTAAAAAATCCAGCTACATGTTGCTTACAAGTGACAGAGACAAACTTTAACTACGAACAATCATTCTTGAAATAAAGAGAAAATAAAAAAACAAGGCCAGGCAAATATTAAAGGAAAGCAATGTCAATATGAGACAAAATTTGAGGCAAAAAATAATAAGAGAAATAAAGAAGTACAGTATATCGTGATCTAAAAAAACACTCCACTAAAGAGATATAATAACCATGAACTTCTATCATCTAAATATCCTGACTCAAAATGTATAGAGGAAAAACTGGAAGAATTACTAGGACCTATTGATAATTACCCAAATGCAGAAGATGAGCTTAGTGCACTCACCAGAAACAAATAGATCAGGCAATAAGTATATAGATCATTTGAACCACATAATTAAAAGATCGATCAAGCAGAGAAATATGTAACACTGCTCCCAAAAAGCATGGAATGTAAATTTTTTAAAAATTTTTTATTGATTTCAGACAGGAAGGGAGAGGGAGAGAGAGAGAGAGAGAAACATTAATAATAAGAGAGAATAATCAATCAGCTGCTTCCTTCATGTTCCCAACAGGGGATCAAGCCCACAACTGGGGCACGTGCCCGGACTGGGAATTGAACTGTGACCTCCTGGTTCATAGGTCAACACTTATCCAATGAGCAACACCAGCTGGTGTGGAATATAAATTTTTTCAGGCACATAAAGCACATTATAAAAATTGACTTGGAAAAAACAAATAAATAAAATAAAAATAAAGTTTCAAAAATTGACTTTGCACCAGGTCGCAGAGGTAGTATTGACAAATTGGAAATAATCCATTTCACAGACAATAGGGTGATTAAGGCCTGGGTGAGGCAGGAACCAGGTAGAGAGGGAAAATGGAGAGAAACAGAGGGACATCTGTAATACTCTCAATAATAAAGGTTTAAAATATATATATCCACAGATGAAACAAACTTCCGCCCTAGCTGGTTTGGCTCAGTGGAGCATAGGCCTACAGACTGAAGGGTCCTGGGTTCAATTCAGAGTAAGGGCACATGCCCGGGTTGTGGGCTCCATCCCCAGTAGGGGGCGTGCAGGAGGCAGCTTCCTCTCTGAAATCAATAAAAATATATTGGGGGGGAGGTGAGGGGAAAGAAAGCAGAAAGAAAGAAACTTCCAAGTTTATTTTTCCAAAATTTAATAAGATACAGAAGTTGGAGTGTATTGGTTCCTTTGTTGTCACTCATTAAAATAACCATGAGATTTTTACTATCTTCCCAGTACATTATTTTTATTTGGAGCCTCCCGGCTGGTGAACTGCAAATAGGTTGTAAGTATGGGCCCCTCAGACTGAAGCCCCAAGGCCAAATCCCTCCAGCTGGGAGCAGCTTCTTGGGTTTAACCACTTTAATTCCACGTGTCATTTTCTAAATGAGCCACAAAGTGAAAATCTTGAGAACTGCGGTGTCCATGGTCTGCCCTGTGCTGTGTCTGGCTTCAGGAAGTGTTAAATCCCACCGAGTTAAAAAGATGTACTCTAGATTCTTTGGCCAGTGTTTGATTTAGGATAGTTTTATCTAATTTCGTTTCTTTAATTAGCCTAAAATATCTTTTTTATAGTTAAACTCAAAATTATAAGCATGTGGAGTAATATGTATTATTGCCTCGTCCAGTGAAACCATTTATAGAAATGTGACTACTATCTGCCCTTTGGGAGAACCCAGTGATGAGGGAGGAAGGAATGACAATAGGAAAAGTGGGAGGAATAAGGGGAAAATGAGGCTCCTAGGTATGTGTCTAGAGTACAGTGTGTTCACTGTGGGCACACAAAAAGAAAAAGGGACTCTCTTGGGAGGTGGAGATAGAAAGGGGCCTGGCTGGGAGCAGAAGACCGAAAGCTCTAAGGGATGGGGCTGTGGTTTGGGGGAAGAGATGCTGAAACAACCACAGGCCGGGGGTGCTCATATGGCCACACTGTTTTCCACTCTGCTGGGTTGCAGGTACTCGTAGGGCATATCCAGCTTTGCATTCCGGACCTCAATTTCCTTATCCAGGGCAGCCAGCTCCTCCCTGAACTTCTTCAGCACAGCTTTGGGCTCAAGGCCTGAAAAATACTCCTCCTCATGCTGGCCCAGAGCCACCTGAGATGGAGAGAGAAAAGCCACTGAGAGCCTTATGAACCCCAGGTTGGAGCGCCACACCTCCCCACAGCTGCCCCCTTCCTCGGGGACCAGGCCACCCGGCTCTCACACTAACGGACTGAGGTCTGCCCAGTTGCCAGGTAATGGACATCTGGAGAGAAGCCTGATGAAAGTTGGGCAGTGTTGCCATCACCATCTCCAGTGTCACATCCTTGGTGGTCGGTGGGGGCTGCCGCATTGTGCAGGGTGCATTAGGGACCCAAGCATACCATTCCAGCTAAGAAGGGGCAGATATCCAGAATCAAAGTCTGCTAAACATAAAAACCCCTTAGCCACCTGCACACAGCTCCCACCCCCCGCCCCGACTCCAGGTGCAAATGCCCAGGGCCCCCCAATAACAAGTACCTGGCCCAGGTGGACGGAGGCATGCTGGCCAGTGCAGGTGAAGATGCACATGGTGACAAAGTGGCAAAGCTGGTCCCGGGACTCTAAGTACATGGGAAATCCTGCAAGAGGCAAGGAGAGTTAGAAGCTGGGAGGCCAGGAACAGAAACAGAGCTCAGAGAGGCTGAGCAGGGAGAATACGAGAGGGAAGAAAGGGTGTCAAGGACTCTGAGGAACTATTGTGGGAACTGACATGAGCATGAGTTGTGGTGGGAGAAACGCGGAGATCTCCTGGGGACGTAGGGGACTACTCAATGGGGTACTGGTATGGCTCACACTGGCTCACACGAGTCAGTTATGTTAAATGTTCAGGTATGTGGCAAGCTGGTTGACATCACAACAGTAGTTACTTGGAAAATATTTACACCAAGGAAATGGGCAAATGCTACAAATCAGGCCCCACCCCCACCCCCACCCCCACCCCCTGCCCAGAGAGCCAGTGGTTAAGCATTTATGAGCAACTACAGGTCCTACTGCCTCTGGGACCTAGAGGGATTCTTCTTGCATAAGAATCTGAAGAGGCCATGGGCATTATAATAGGGGTTGCAAATGCTTCTGGAGAGTTTCATAGGAGCAGGGAGGGTTCTGGGGATGTTCCCAGGAGGAATCTTCCACACTGGAGGTCTCAGGGCAGGGGCTCAACTCACCTTGGTCCTGGGCCCCTAGCAGGCCAATCTCAGTGATCTCTCGACACCAGGTCTGCAGTTCAAGGTCATCTTTCACCGCCTTGTCTGTCTTACAGTGAAGACACAATTCCCTCCACATAGCTGTCAGCCAAGGGGTTGGGCCAAGAGAGCTGAAGCTGACAGGGAGCTCCAGGCCCTCTGCTCCTTGCCCACATGGCCAGGTCAGGGCACCCAGCCCTCCAACACAGATCACCTGTTTTCTCAAGCCACTCCCTGACCGCCCACCCTCCCCCCAAGCCCTGCCTTCCCCTTGCCTCACCGATACATGATTTCCCAGAGCCGCAGAGCATCCTGAGCATAGTAAGAGGACTTGACTCCCAGAAGCCCCCGGTCAGACAGTTCATCAGGGGGACAGAATGATCTATAGGTCAAAGAGGTTCTAGCGCGCTTAAGCAGCTCCATGTGCCCCTGCCCCACCCCCTCCCCACCGGTGCTCACCACCTGAGAAGCAAGGATGGGCAGGGTCAGGCAACTCTACCTGCCAGAGGCCAGAGCCAGAGGGAGTATGAGCTCCAGGAGCCCCCTTCTCTCTTCATACCTGGTCAAAAACGCCCCTGTCTGAGATCAGCCCATTCCTGGCCCGCACATTAATTTCCATGGTGTATCGCAGGTGGGGGATTATCAGCTGGAGGAAGAGAGCAGGGAAGAACTAGTCAGGAGAGACCTGTGGCAAGTCCCTGCAGGAAATTAGAGCTGAAGAACAGGAAAGGTGTCCAGTCGTCAGGAAAAGCAGAAACATGAAGTTCAGTGGTCCCTCGACACCAAGAGTGTTCAGTCAAATTGTAATTCATTCCACAAACCATTGACTTGAGGCTGTATGATAATTCTCCTTTTCTTTTCATATAAGACTGTTCAAATTCAATGTTTCTCAACCTTTATTCATTATCACTTCTCTACAGAACCTCTTCAGATAGTGTTTCCTCTCCCCACCCATGAAATTTTAATGCTACAATATACTGTATCTGTTATGTACTATATATGTGTGTGTGCTTTATTTATTTTTTTATTGACTTCGGAGAGGAAGGGAGAGGGAGAGAGAGATAGAAACATCAATGATGAGAAAGAATCATTGATCGGCTGCCTCCTGAACGCCCCCAAATAGGGATCAAGCCCACAACCCCAACATCTGCCCTTAACCAGAACTGACTAAACCTGGGACCCTTTAGTGCGTAGGCCAACGCTCTATCCACTGAGCCAAACCAGCTAGAGCTGTATATATGTGCTTTATACATAAAATATTCTAAGTTTTTGCACCCTAGAAGTTTTCTATGGTTCTGGGACCCACTTTTACCCCCTGGGAGGGGACAAATTGCCTCCATTGGAATGCATGCTCTACCCCGCCTACCTGCAGAACTTCCTCTCCTCCCTTCTCCTTTTCTCCATTACACTCACCTTTCCATTCTTCAAGCAGCCCATGCTTGCTCCTGCCTTGGCATTGCTGCACTGTTCTCAGCTGTTTCTCTGCACAGAACAATGTGCACCTTGATCATCTCAAGGCCGGCTCCTCAGAGCCTCATTCTCTATGTCATCTCAACAAGGGAGCCTTTCCTGGCCACTCAGTCTGAACTCCACATCACATCGCTCTGCTTGGATTCTCTGCATTGTACTTATCACTGCTGATCTGTCATAATACAGTCTTTATTGTCTGATAGCCCGAAATGGAAATGAAAATCCCCAAAGATCAGGACCTCTGTCTAGCTTAGCACAATCATCTAGAATGGTTCTTGCCCCATTGGAGGTGCCCAAGAAGAAAAGTTAATAAGTAAATACTCAGTTCAAATTGTCTGTTAAAAAAAACCAAAAAATAAAAAACAAAAAAAACAGGCCACTGTTGTGGACTGGAGCCAGTCTAACTGGCCTGTGTGTTACTATTTTAGAACAGGTCAAAACTGGCTGGAAAAGTCTTCTATGTTATTTGCTTGGTCTTTTCTTTTGCTATGGAATCCGCAGTTATTTGTGTGCACTGTCTATATACTGTATGTTCATCTATCTGTGTTTTAAACATAAAAAGAGCAACACTTCTCATATCCCACCCCCTCATCCCCCTGCTTGCCAATTAATCATTCCCAGCTCCTTGGGAGGTGATGTCACCTGTTGAAAATGCAGAGCAAGCCACCTCACTATCTTGCTCCCTTGTCTCTCATTGGTTGGCTTTTCCCCACAGCCTGAGATTCCACAGAGAGGGTGCCTCCAGAGGCAGGACTGTGCCATGGGGCAGAGAGGCAGGCAGGAGAGAAGGGGATAAGGTATTACCTTGAAGATAGGGTGTATCGATGGAAGGCATCTCATGGTGGCCATAGCGATAACCTCAGCCATCAAATGTCCCCTCAGAAGATGAGAGACAAGCTCGTGAAGCTGGAAGTCAGAGCTCCGGACCCAGCATTTGTCCAGGAGCCAGGCCATCGGGGGGTCCGTGGGCAGGAAAAGTGGTGGTGGTGGGGATCCCGTGCTTGGCAATTGGAGCTGGAGCGAGGATAGAGTGTGGGGGCAAGAGGATGAGTGGCCAAGTGCCCAGCAGATTCCCCCCTTTTGCATATTTAACCCCTCCCTTCTTCCCCAAATTTGCTTAGCTTTCTCCATCTCACTGCTGCTCCTCCCAGCAGCCACTATTCCTTCTCCTGACTTTCCTACCACTCAGTGCATTAACATTGTACATGCTGCACTGTCCGGCCTTCCACACAAGCTCCTCTTCTACCGACCTCCTGGCCTCCACTTGCCCTTTCACTCCCCTCAGTGTGGACACGATTCAAACCCTCTGCTTCCTTTATCCCACACTTTTTCAGAAAGTTCAGCTTCTCACTAATCTTTCAACACCGTCCTTAGTCATCTGATTAAGTCTCCAGTTCACAGCTAGTCACTGGCATGTAACAATTTGAGTGTCTCCTCATCTATAATAATAAAAGCATAATATGCTAATTAGACTGGACGTCCTTCCGGATGACCTTTCAGACGAAGCAGGGGGTGCAAGAGAAACCTGGGTCCTGGGTGCCTGCTGGCGGCTGGAGGAAAGCCCAGATGCTGGGGGCCAGAGGGGAGCCGCTGCCGGCAGCCGTGGGAAGAAAAGCCTACTCTTGCATAATTTCGTGCATCTGGCCTTTAGTTACCTCATAACTGCCCAGACAAAAGCCCACCTGAGCATCTTTTACTCTTTATTTGTCCTATTTCTGCAGGTGTCTTGCCTAACTCTCCCTTTTCTCTTTCCTTGTATCCAGGCCAGTTTAATTTTCCTCTGCATGCCCACCTAGCTTTCCTCTGTACCCCCACAGCTATTCCCCAAAACTGAGCCCATTACCCTCATCTTAGGCAATTGCTGTAACATGTCACCTTAATCTCTGGTTCCAGCATGTTTCACAACAGCCTACACCAGCTTCCTGTGTTCATACTCCTTGATTTGGCATCCACCACCCACTATAGACTGGGCCCTCTCACCTCACATTACCCCCCAGCACGCCAGCCCAATTGTCCACTGACAATCTAACTTCTCACACTCTGCACACCTCAGCTCCTCTGCCCAACCCATCTTCCCCTGGGAGGAGGTCCTGTTCCTTTGCCAAGGCTCATGCCCACCCCACCTCCCATGACTCCTCCCACACTATTTCCATCCTCAGGTACTTCCTTGGTACTGGAGCATATTTAGATTTTCCCAGTCTCTCTCTCCAGCTAGATTGCACCTTTCTGCCTTTGCCCATTGCCTCCTTTACTGCCACCTCCAGTGCTTTAGCACAAGTGAATCCTCAGTGAATTTTCCTTGAAGGGCTGAGCTGAGAGGGCCAACAATGGGGGAACAGAAATCCTGGGTCCTCTCACCTGGATGACCATGGGCAAGAGATTCCCATCAGGCTGCAGTTTGAGCATGACCAGAGGGGCAGCCAGGTATTGCTGGCTACATAGGATGACGTTAGCCTTGATCCCATCCAGCAGGGAGAAGTCGGCTTCAAACAGCGTGCCTCCCTGGATGGGGGCAGAGGGCGAGGGCTGTCAGTATAAGGCATCTTCTTCCCACCCTGATTCCCCAAAGGAAGAAGAACAAGAAGGAAACTAACCTATCTCCATCACCTACTTAGTACAGGCAATGAATCACATGCTATTGCTTCACATAAGTGTTACAACCTCTTGAATTAACTACAGGTTTATAAAAAAAAAAAAAAAGAAAGAAAACATGATAAAATAAGATAGGTAACTTGCCTGAAGTCACACAGTTTATAAACAGAACAGCCAGGGTTCAAACCCAAGTCTGTCTCACCCTATAATCCAAGAATTTCCTCTGCGTAACTCATCAATTAATCCATATTGACTCTTGATTAATAAGGCCACCCCTAATCTCATTCTCTTGCTACACACTCCCCCAAATCCTTAGCACCAAGGCCCAGTTATTTCTTCATTTTGATTGCATCTATCACCCATCACACACTTCCTCCACAATATGCTTTTCTCAGTCGAGGAGAAAGGCCATGTGGTTGCACACCTCCAGGATCACTCAAGATTCCTCCTATAGAATCCCCTCTTGCTTCAGGGGGCAAATTGGGCTCATACTGGGGCTCAGAGCAGCATAAACACTGACCACACTCCCATTTCACTGTGTGGCCTCCTTTGGGCCATTATGTCCATACCTGCAGCTCCTGCTCCAGCTGGATCTGCACCTCCTCCATCCCAGAAGGGAACACCAGGCGGGCAGGAAGGCGACTGGAGCGCCTTAGCAGCATGGGGTTGGCGCCATTGAGAAACTTGTACCCAAAGAAGGCATCTTCCTTCCAGGAGTCCCGCACCTTCTCTGAGGGTGGCAGTTGTGGAGCAGGTTGTGAGATCTGATCTCCTGGTTCTTCTATCCCCCACCAAACCATTCCCTCTTGCCCCCAGCCCACCAGAGGGACCCAGACCTCAGGTCTCCCAGCCCTGGTTCCCTTGATTGGGTGGTAAGGGTCCTGGGAGAAGTACTGGGATAGGGATACTGACCAGCTAGCTCGCTGTGGTCGCACCAGAAGATCTTGTTGAAGTCATCCAGATCATTCCAGGGAGCAAGAACGTTTAGAGAGTCTTTGATGGCTAATTTGGCCAGCCTTCAGGTAAGGATAGGCGAAGGGTTTGAAAGTTAGTCTCAAAATCACACATTGTAACTATAAGCACCCCCCTTGGGCTAATCCAACCCTGTCCCTATTCAGTCCATAGGAGCCTCTGGACCAGGATACCTCCCTCTCCTCCAGGTTTATTAAAAAAGAAAAAGAAAGAAACATGATAAAAGAAGATAGGTAACTGGCACTGCTCTCACCCCTTGGCCAGTGAAATCTCAAAGTCAGTTCTCTTGTCCTCCAGAAACCTCTCATCTGGCAGGTCACCTAAATTGGCTGAAGCCACATTCAGGATTAACCCATCCTTCCAGTTACCCCATCTGTGGTGCAGAAATGAAATCAGGCTTTGATGCCAGGAAGGGCCAGGACTCACTGCCAGGTCAGGAGGGGTCAGGGTGGGGTAAGGCTAACCAGTACAGCTTTATGATTTAACTAGAAAATATCCACCTACAAATGGCCAAAATGCAGTTTTATTTGTGTGCTTAAATTAATTTTTGGCATGCAATAAAAATAAGAAAAATGCCAGGTCTAACATTAAACTGAATGAATGAATGGAAGCATATCTTGATTTGGAAATCAGGAGATTCTAAGGAGAAGCACAAATAAATTCTTTTAAAAACAATTAAGGAATTAGAAATTTTAGAGACTGTCTCTGAACTCTTATGAAGCTAATAAATGCCACCACCCCATTCTTCTGCTTTCTTTAGCTCCCCCACTATATCCTTCGCACTTTCCCATCCCTTCTTCCTTCCCCTTCAGTCCCCTCCACTACCACTCCCTACTGACTTAAAGAAAAATGAGAATAGGAATTCTAACAGCTCCCTTTGGAGAAAAGCTTGTCTCAGCAAGAGAGGAACCAGCAATTGTTCCAGATTTTCTCAATGACCCTGATGGGTTCACAAAGGCATTTAACTGTTAGAACATGTAATCCTGGCTATTCTAACCGATTCCAATTAATATAGCTAATGGTTTCTGCCAGCAAATGCAACACACTTTCTAAATAAGGTTTGCAAGAAAATTCCTGTAGAGAAGTCTGTCCACTGTTAGAATCATAAGAAACTGAAATAGGATTTATAAAAAGGAAAATAACAACAACACAAAATCACCATAGGGTTGATCCATGGGTGTTTCCCCTTCTCACTGATAGTTTGGGAGCAGGTGAAATTATCACAGAAAGGGAAGCCACTAAGACCCCTGTAGATACTGGGGCTACTTTATTTGTTCCTAACCACATCCAGCTAATTGTCTTCTCCTTCAGAGTAAAGCTTCTGTGCAAATGGCAGGAATATTTAACCAATGTCTGTTTTTAATCAAAACCTGTTTCCAACTAGGGAATGTTATAGCAATATTAGCAAATATCTATCTTTGCTAATAGAATCTGCCCCAATTCAACTGATAGGGAGAGGTGTTTTGTTTGTTTGTTTGTTTGATGAGATCAGTGATACCCACACATGCTTTTTCCAGAAGGGTAATATTCCAGAAGGGTATTTAGGAATAAATGAACAAGATACTGAGCCCAACAGAGCCTGAGATGAACCCAGCAGTGTGTCCTCAAAGTTGGGGTCCTGGCTGCACCCAGGTTTCCTCAGGGGCTCTGGAAAGGGATCTGCTGGTGGCATCATGCACAGACATGGAGAGGCCTGGGGGACATGGTGAGCATTCAGCAGGTAAGATGGGCATTTGGCCAGTATTTGTCTGAAAAGGAGCCCAGAGTTGGAACCACATGCATGCACCTCTGTCCAATACCCACCCAGGGTGGAGAGACCTGGGTCCCTTTGTTCTGAGCTCAGGCTTATGCTGAGGAAGATCAGAGAGTGAGAGGGAATGGCTACCCAGATAAAATCCTTCCCAGCTGCAACCTCTCGCAAAGGGAACTGGCCAGCCATCTGTGAATTCAATTGGTGGCAGTCATGGGGGCGGAGATTCGGTGGAGTGCACAGAGGAAGGTGGATGGTTAGAACTCTCAGAGGGTAGGTATAGCGTGAGGTACAGGTTTCTATGTCAGAGTCGTAAGGGGGAGTGAGAACGGGAGGGGTGGGGATGAATGATCCTGGGCAGGCGAATAGGTTGGGGTTGGCAGAGAAGGACCCCAGCCACTTCTCAATTGTACTCAGATGCTACAACCTCCCAGGGGCCTGCAAACGACTGACTAGGGAAGCAGGCGGGAGTGGGGGCGGGGTTAGTCACCCAGCTGCTTGA
Source organism: Myotis yumanensis (assembly GCF_028538775.1). Taxonomy (NCBI): domain Eukaryota; kingdom Metazoa; phylum Chordata; class Mammalia; order Chiroptera; family Vespertilionidae; genus Myotis; species Myotis yumanensis. Next base: position 13,897,524 of record NW_027223767.1, read on the forward strand.
GTTTCCCCGCAGCTCCGGGGCAGGTGGAAGAGGGGAGGTGAGGTCAGCAGGTAGTGGAGAAGGTGTTGCTGGAGGAGGGTCAGGCAGGGAGGGAGGAAGGGAGAGTGTGGATGGACAGGAGCACCCGCCGGCGGGAGAACAGGTGGCCTGTGCTGGAGGTGTTCTCAGTGGTCTCTGGTGGGGTCGGGGGCGGGGGGGGGGGGCGGTTGGAGGATGCGGGGACGATGGCGGTGCTGTTGCCGCTCCCCCCCCCCCCACCCCCCCCCCCCCCACGCACTGCACACACCACGGGTTCTGTGGTGCACAATGCAGCGCGGCCACAGCTTGGGGGGAGAAGGGAGGATGGGGCGAGGAGAGAAGACAGAAGGGGCATTGAGGGGAGGGACGGGGATGCAGAGAGAGGGAGAGACAGAGAGAGAGGCTTGGACATATTTCCCAGTTCGCTGGCAGAAATTACTGAGATCAGTACAGATGGCAAAGTCAAAGTCCTGTGCTACGTTACAGAAATAGGACGCAGGTCCGGGGCAGGCCTAGTGTTTAGCCAGGTTGGCGGGCACGCACCCTAGAGGTGTGCTCAGATCAGGTTTAGAATTTGGATTCCCCGTGCTCGATACCTGTGGCTTGTAGTCTAGGTCAAAGGCCAGCGTCCCAGCAGTTTGACTTAAGCTACAGACGGACGGAGGGACAGGGGCAGGTAGAGACGTCTCTGCTACCTTCTGAGGTCCGGAGGAGCCTTCCTGGAAGGGTCCTGAAAGGCAATCTCTGACGCGTCTTATGGACAGAGACGCCGGCGGGCCGGTGGCCAAGAGGGACCTGCACGGGGGTGGGACAGGACTCACCGCAAAGTTGCCAAACCAGGAAAAGGCTGCCGAGCTGAAGAAATGCGGTCCTGAGGGGTCCAGAGCCATGAGGAGGGAGAGGCGGGCAGCCTGAGCCATGGAGGGATGGCCAAATGGGGTGCTCGCACCACCCGGGTTTCAAGGCACCAAATGTTAGGTGGCTCAGGAGGTGGTGCAGAGAATAAGGAGAACCAAGCCAGTCAGAGAATAGGAAAGGAGAAAGTTTTATTCTGCGTCCCCGGGCGACCCAGGAACCCCAAAGACAGGGCCAGTGGATTGGCGCCAACAGGGAGGGGGGTACTGTTTATGTACTGTGGTTGGGTGAGGGGCAGGGACTTGAACTGAGGAAGTTCCTGCCGTGGGGGTCATCACGGTATTCAGCTGAGGAAGTTCCCGCTGCAGGGGTCGGCAGGGTATTCAGGTAGGAGTCAGTATCTGTGTGGGGGTCATGTGGATTCCAGGGAGGAGCCCATATCTGTGTCTGGCACACTGATCTGTTAGAAATTCCAGGGAGGGTCCATTATCTCATCATGCATCTGCATGTATCTGATCCTGGGCTCTCTCCAACCTAACATTTAGATGGAGGTAACTTCCCAGCCACACTCCACCTGCCTGCTGGGCTAGGCGACAATTTCTTCTTCCTACACGTTTTGGGTCCAAATCCTCTCTGCTTTCTCATTCCATCCTCCTCCCACAAAGATAAGGTTCTGCACCTGAAACTGCCTAGGCCCCGCCTTCCTGAGCTAGGGCCCAGTTCTGGGCTGCATTTGGTCAGGCCGGGTTGGTTGGAGGCCTGCCATCCATCCACACCCTGCAAGTCTGCAATTTCAAAACAAGGCTTTAGGGGGGCGGGGTCTTGAGCCCTTTTATTAAGCACCTCCACTCTTCTTCCCCCTCAGAAGGCAGGAAACGTCTTTGTGGAAGATGGGTGTCTACCGCATCCGCGTGTCCACGGGGTCCTCGCTCTTCGCGGGCTCCAGCAACCAGGTGCAGCTGTGGCTGGTGGGCCAGCACGGGGAAGCCGAGCTCCGGGAACGCCTGTGGCCAGCGAGGGGCAAGGTGAGCTGCGGGAGCTGGCCCCCAGCCCGGAGGCCCTCACATTCCTGGGAAGAGACCAGTTGGGCAGAGCGTGGCGCACAGCAGGCGCTCAATAAATGTTCGGGCCATCTGACTTCCGTGGGATGGAGAGGATGCTCCTGCCCACCCTCCTTCACAGAGCTCTCTTTATGCAGAGATCATGAAGGGGCTGCCTGTCTCTGGTTTCCTCGATTTTATTTTGAGAGGAGGGGAGGAGGGAGGGAGGGAGGAAAAGAGAGAGTAAGGGGGGGGGGGGGGAGATTGATTTTGTTCCACTTACTTATGCGTGATTGAGTCTTGTATGTGTCCTGACCCAGGATGAGCCTGGAACTTTGGGGTGTCAGGACACGCTCTAACCAAGGGAGCTACCTGGCCCGGGAAGTTTCCTCCATTCTGAGATTCTATTTCAAACCTCTTCCACCGAGGCGGGGCATGGGGGGTGGGGGTGGGGGGAGGAGAGAAACGAAGAGCTGAATTTCCTGGCCCCTTCCCCTCTCTCATCACATCTACCTGGTTCGCCCCGGGCTCCTGTTACTTTTCCTTCCCCATTTCCCATCCCCACATTTCCGTCGCCCACCCAGCTCTTTCCAGAACCCTCCAGATCCCGATGCCTGTCCCGAGGACGCCTCAAAGGAACCTGACCAGGCGAGGTCCTCCCTTTCCCACCCCCACATCTCTCCACTTGCCTCCCCCCACCCCAACCCCCCAGGGGTCCCGTGAGCTTCCAGCTCTGTTCGCCTCCAACCAAGAATCCAGCGCTGTCAATTCTGCCTCCTGGACATTCCGGCTTCCGGGTCCAATGCCCGCCCCGCCCCCGACCACCAGTGTCCGCATGAACCTACGTGGCCACCTTCAGCCTCTTCCCTGCCCAGCAGCTTCCTCTCCTGCCCTTCCAAGCCCTCCTGCAGCCAGATCCACATCTTCCAAATACACCCCCACTCCTAACACACCCCTCCCCGCAAACTTTTGAATGGCTTTTGCGGTTCTCAGGACCGAATTCTTGGATTACCCTTCAAGACTGTTCACCATCTAGTCATGCTCATCTCCCACACGCTCTGTGCTGGGCATAGCCTCAGCGCTCTCGCTTCCTCTCCCTGGCAACATTTCCCCAACCTCCCCCCTCTCTCACTTTCCCTGGTTAAACCCCCCACACCTAGAGGTCTCCGCGCACACCAAGCTGAGGGGGCGCCTGGGTCTCTAGGCTGCAAGTGCCTGGTCCACAGTGTATCTCCCCACGCAATGGTGTGCTCGCCCGCGGCGGTGCCCAGCGCCCACTCAGTGCCCAGCGCCCAGCTCAGCGCTGCATTGGATCAGTGACTACCAGGAGGAAAGAGGGCAGGAAGGAGTACATCTTCCCTCCTCCACCTCATCTGGGCTGTAGAGCTCCACAGCCCATTATGGGGACTTGGGAACACCTGGTTAGCGCCCCCCTTTCTCTTTTTGGCTCCTTTGGCGCTGCTTCCCAGAGGCCCAGCAGAAGGGCCTGGGCGGGGAGCTGGGCTCAGTTCAGTCCCCCCTCCAGGCGATCGCCATGGATGCTGAGCCGCTTGTGTCGCCTGCAGGAGATGGAGTTCCAGGTGGACCTGAAGGAGTACCTGGGGCCGCTGCTGTTCGTGAAAATGCGCAAAAGGCACTTCCTGCAGGATGACGCCTGGTTCTGCAACTGGATCTCCGTGCAGGGCCCTGGGGCCGGTGGGGACGAGTTCAGGTTCCCATGCTACCGCTGGGTGGAGGGCAATGGCGTCCTGACCCTCCCCGAGGGCACAGGTGAGCGCAGGGTGGGGTGTGAGGAGGCCTCCGGGGCCCAAGAGAGGCTGGGGCTGGGGGAGAAGGAGGAACAGGGTGTGAGGGCAGGAAACAGAGGGCTGGTCTTCTTTCCTTTCGGAAGAGGTGGATTGCTGGAGTTGGTGCACAGGCTGGGGAAGATGCTGAAGGGTGACCCCTCCCCCGCAAGGGTGTGCTGAGAGGCACCCCTGGCAGGGATGGGGGGGAGGGGGATCTGGGGGAGGAGGATGTGGGGTGGGGGTTCTCAGGAGAAGCCTCTTAGTCCATGCCCTTGTCCGCGGCCTTTCCTCTTCTAGGCCGGACATTGGTAGAGGACCCTCAAGGCCAGTTCAAGAAACACCGGGAGGAGGAGCTGGAAGAGAGAAGGAAGCTGTACCGGTTAGCCTTACCCCACCCTGTCCCCTCCTGACCAGGCAGTGAGTCCTGGCCCTTCTAGGCATCAAAGCCTGATTTCATTTCTACACCACAGATGGGGTAACTGGAAGGATGGGCTGATCCTGAATGTGGCTGCGGCCAATTTAGGTGACCTGCCGCTAGATGAGAGGTTTCTGGAGGACAAAAGAATTGACTTTGAGACTTCATTGGCCGAGGGGTGAGAGCAGTGGGGGCTGGAGGAGAGGGAGGCATCCTGGTCCAGGGGCTCCTATGGACTGAACAGGGACAGGGTTGGATTAGCCCAAGGAGGGTGCTTATAGTTACAATGTGTGATTTTGAGACTAACTTTCAAACCCTTCGCCTATCCTTACCTGAAGGCTGGCCAAATTAGCCATCAAAGACTCTCTAAACGTTCTTGTTCCCTGGAATGATCTGGATGACTTCAATAGGATCTTCTGGTGGGACCACAGCAAGCTGGCTAGTCAGTATCCCTATCCCAGTACTTCTCCCAGGACCCTTACCACCCAATCTAGGGAACCAGGGCTGAGAGACCTGAGGTCTGGGTTCCTCTGGTGGGCTGGGGGCAAGAGGGAATGGTTTGGTGGGGGATAGAAGAACCAGGAGATCAGATCTCACAACCTGCTCCACAACTGCCACCCTCAGAAAAGGTGCGGGACTCCTGGAAGGAGGATGCCTTCTTTGGGTACCAGTTTCTCAATGGCGCCAACCCCATGCTGCTAAGGCGCTCCAGTCGCCTTCCTGCCCGCCTGGTGTTCCCTTCTGGGATGGAGGAGGTGCAGACCCAGCTGGAGCAGGAGCTGCAGGTATGGACATAATGGCCCAAAGGAGGCCACACAGTGAAATGGGAGTATGGTCAGTGTTTATGCTGCTCTGGGCCCCACTATGAGCCCAATTTGCCCCCAGATGCAAGAGGGGATTCTACAGGGGAAATCTTGAGTGATCCTGGAGGTGTGCAACCACATGGCCTTTCTCCTCGACTGAGAAAAGCATATTGTGGAGGAAGTGTGTGATGGGTGATAGATGCAATCAAAATGAAGAAATAACTGGGCCTTGGTGCTAAGGATTTGGGGGAGTGTGTAGCAAGAGAATGAGATCAGGGGTGGGCTTATTAATCAGGAGTCAACAAGGATCAATTGATGGGTTGGGTAGAGAAAATTCATGGATTATAGGGTGAGACAGACTTGGGTTTGAACCCTGGCTGTGCTGTTTATAAACTGTGTGACTTCAGGCAAGTTACCTATCTTATTTTATTATGTTTCCTTTTTTTAAAATATATAAACCTGGAGTTAATTCAAGTGCTTGTAAGACTTATGTGAAGCGATAGCATGTGATTCATTGCCTGTTACAAAGTAGGTGATGGGGATAAGTTAGTTTCTTTATTCTTCTCCTTCCTTTGGGGAATCAGGGTGGGAAGAAGATACCTTATACTGATAGCCCTCGCCCTGTGCCCCCATCCAGGGAGGCACGCTGTTTGAAGCCGACTTCTCCCTGCTGGATGGGATCAAGGCTAACGTCATCCTATGTAGCCAGCAATACCTGGCTGTCCCTCTGGTCATGCTGAAACTGCAGCCTGATGGGAATCTCTTGCCCATGGTCATCCAGGTGAGAGGACCCAGGATTTCTGCTCCCCGTTGTTGACCCTCTCAGCTCAGCCCTTCACGGAATTTCACTGAGGATTCACTTGTGCTAAAGCCCTGGGGGCGGCAGTAAAGGAGGCAATGGGCAAAGGCAGAAAGGTGCAATCTAGCTGGAGAGAGAGACTGGGAAAATCTAAATATGCTCCAGTACCAAGGAAGTACCTGAGGATGGAAATAGTGTGGGAGGGGTCATGGGAGGTGGGGTGGGCATGAGCTTTGGCGAAGGAGCAGGACCTCCTCCCAGGGGAAGATGGTTGGGCAGAGATGGGGTGTGCAGAGTGTGAGAAGTTAGATTGTCAGTGGACAATTCGGCTGCTGTGCTGGGGGGTAATGTGAGGTGAGAGGGTCCAGACTGTAGCGGGTGGCGGATGCCAAATCAAGGTGTATGACACAGGAAGCTGGTGTAGGCTATTGTGAAAGATGCTATAGGCACATTCTTTGGGTCATTTTGTTTCGGATGGATCAGAGAAGGGAAATGTTAAATCTGGAGATTAGGGTGTCATGTTACAGCAATTGCCCAAGATGGGGGTAATGGACTCAATTGTGGGCAATAGCTGTGGGAGTGCAGAGGAAAGCTAGGTGGGCATGCAGAGGAAAATTAAATTGGCCTGGAATCAAGGAAAGAGAAAAGGAAGAGTTAGGCAAGACACCTGTAAAAATAGGACAAATAAAGAGGAAAAAATGCTCAGGAGGGCCTTTGTCTGGGCAGTTATGAGGTAACTAGAGGCCCAATGCACGAAATTTGTGCAAGAGTAGGCCTTTCTTTCCCCGGTTGCTAGCATCGGCTTCCCTCTGGCACCTGGGATCCGGGCTTCTCTCCAGCCACTGGCAGGCACCCAGGACCCGGGCTGCTCTTGCAGCCCCTGCTTCGTCTGGAAGGTCATCCAGAAGGACGTCCGGTCTAATTAGCATATTAAGCTTTTATTATTATAGATGGGGAGACACTCAAATTGTTACATCTAGCTAGTGACTAGCTGAGAACTGGAGACTTAATCAGAAAAATGGGGGTGGTTTTGAAAGATTAGAGAGAAGCTGAACTTTCTGAAAAAGTGTGGGATAAAGGAAGCAGGGGGTTTGAATCGTGTCCACACTGAGGGGAGTGAAAGGGCAAGTGGAGGCCAGGAAGTCGGTAGAAGAGGAGCTCGTATGGAAGGCCGGACAGTGCAGCATGTACATTGTTAATGCACTGAGTGGTAGGAAAGTCAGGAGAAGGAATAGTGGCTGCTGGGAGTAGCAGCGGTGAGATGGAGAAAGCTAAGCAAATTTGGGGAAGAAGGGAGGGGTTAAATATGCAAAGGGGGGGAATCTGCTGGGCACCTGGCCACTCATCCTCTTGCCCCCACACTCTATCCTTGCTCCAGCTCCAATTGCCACGCATGGGATCCCCACCACCACCACTTTTCCTGCCCACGGACCCCCCGATGGCCTGGCTCCTGGCCAAATGCTGGGTCCGGAGCTCTGACTTCCAGCTTCACGAGCTTGTCTCTCATCTTCTGAGGGGACATTTCATGGCTGAGGTTATCGCTATGGCTACCATGAGATGCCTTCCATCGATACACCCTATCTTCAAGGTAATACCTTATCCCCTTCTCTCCTGCCTGCCTCTCTGCCCCATGGCACAGTCCTGCCTCTGGAGGCACCCTCTCTGTGGAATCTCAGGCTGTGGGGAAAAGCCAACCAATGAGAGACAAGAGAGCAAGAGAGTGAGGTGGCTTGCTCTGCATTTTCAACAGGTGACATCACCTCCCAAGGAGGTGGAAATGATTCATTGGCAAGGTGGGGGATGAGGGGGTGGGATATGAGAAGTGTTGCTCTTTTTATGTTTAAAACACAGATAGATGAACATACAGTATATAGACAGTGCACACAAATAACTGCGGATTCCATAGCAAAAGAAAAGACCAAGCAAATAACATAGAAGACTTTTCCAGCCAGTTTTGACCTGTTCTAAAATAGTAACACACAGGCCAGTTAGACTGGCTCCAGTCCACAACAGTGGCCTGTTTTTTTTGTTTTTTATTTTTTGGTTTTTTTTAACAGACAATTTGAACTGAGTATTTACTTATTAACTTTTCTTCTTGGGCACCTCCAATGGGGCAAGAACCATTCTAGATGATTGTGCTAAGCTAGACAGAGGTCCTGATCTTTGGGGATTTTCATTTCCATTTCGGGCTATCAGACAATAAAGACTGTATTATGACAGATCAGCAGTGATAAGTACAATGCAGAGAATCCAAGCAGAGCGATGTGATGTGGAGTTCAGACTGAGTGGCCAGGAAAGGCTCCCTTGTTGAGATGACATAGAGAATGAGGCTCTGAGGAGCCGGCCTTGAGATGATCAAGGTGCACATTGTTCTGGGCAGAGGGAACAGCTGAGAACAGTGCAGCGGTGCCAAGGCAGGAGCAAGCATGGCCTGTTTGAAGAACGGAAATGAGGTGAGTGTAATGGCCAAAAGGGAGAAGAGAGGAGAGGAAGTTCTGCAGGTAGGCGGGGTAGAGCATGCATTCCAATGGAGGCAATTAGACCCCTCCCAGGGGGTAAAAGTGGGTCAAGACCATGGACGAAAGGGTCCCAGGTTCAGTTCTGGTCAAGGGCACATGTCCGGGTTGCAGGCTCAATCCCCAGTAGGGGGTGTTCAGGAGGCAGCTGATGAATGAGTCTTTCTCATCATTGATGTTTCTATCCCTTTCTCCCTCTCCCTTTCTCTCTGAAGTCAGTAAAAAATAAACACACATATATATATACATATATACACACACACATATATATAGTACATAACAGATATAGTATAATGTAGCATTAAAATTTCCCGGGGGCAGGAGAGAAAACATTATCTGAAAAGGCTCTGTACAGGAGTGATAATGAAAAAGGTTGAGAAACATTGAACTAGAACTTGAACAGTCTTACTAGTATATGAAAAGAAAAAGAGAATGGTTTCTTCCATTATCATACAGCAACTAGATAGAGGCCCAGTGCACGAATTCATGCATGGGTGCGGTCCCCCTGATTGGCCTGCAGGGATTGGGCCGAAACCCGCAGTCCAATGCTGCCTGCAGCCCCTACCTGCCTCTCCCACTCATCCCAGCCCCACAGTGACTGCCAGGGGCTCGGGCTCAGTCAGTTCTGATTAGGAGAGGCTCATGCTGCAGGAGCAGCGCTCGCCAGCCACGAGCCCTGCCTCTGGTGCCCTCCCAAGGGGAGTGGCCTGTGGGATTGGGCTGAAACCGACTCTCCCACATTCCCCTAGGGATCCCGCATTTTGAGAGGGCACAGGCCAGGCTGAAGGACCCCAATGGTGCGTGATAGGGCCAGGGGGGAACTGCGGGAGGGCTCCAGGATATCTCTGGCCCTTCTTGCTCAGTCCTGATTGGCTGGACCACAGCAGCAAGCTAACCTACCAGTCAGGCTAAGTCAATGGTTTGTGGAATGAATTACAATTTGACTGAACACTCTTGGTGTCGAGAGACCACTGAACTTCATGTCTCTGCTTTTCCTGAAGACCTGGCACCTTTCCTGTTCTTCAGCTCCAATTTCCTGCAGGGACTTGCTGCAGGTCTCTCCTGACTTGTTCTTCCCTGCTCTCTTCCTCCAGCTGATAATCCCCCACCTGCGATACACCATGGAAATTAATGTGCGGGCCAGGAATGGGCTGATCTCAGACAGGGGCGTTTTTGACCAGGTATGAAGAGAGAAGGGGGCTCCTGGAGCTCATGCTCCCTCTGGCTCTGGCCTCTGGCAGGTGGAGTTGCCTGACCCTGCCCATTCTTGCTTCTCAGGTGGTGAGCACCGGTGGGGGGGGGCCACGTGGAGCTGCTTAAGTGCGCTAGAACCTCTTTAACCTATAGATCATTCTGTCCCCCTGATGACCTGACTGACCGGGGGCTTCTGGGAGTCAAGTCTTCTTACTATGCTCAGGATGCTCTGCGGCTGTGGGAAATCATGTATCGGTGAGGCAAGGGGAAGGCAGGGCTTGGGGGGAGGGTGGGCGGTCAGGGAGTGGCTTGAGAGAACAGGTGATCTGTGTTGGAGGGCTGGGTGCCCTGACCTGGCCATGTGGGCAAGGAGCAGAGGGCCTGGAGCTCCCTGTCAGCTTCAGCTCTCTTGGCCCAACCCCTTGGCTGACAGCTATGTGGAGGGAATTGTGAGTCTTCACTATAAGACGGACAAGGCGGTGAAAGAGGACCTTGAACTGCAGACCTGGTGTCGAGAGATCACTGAGATTGGCCTGCTAGGGGCCCAGGACCAAGGTGAGTTGAGCCCCTCCCCTGAGACCTCCAGTGTGGAAGATTCCTCCTGGGAACATCCCCAGAACCCTCCCTGCTCCTATGAAACTGTCCAGAAGCATGTCCAACCCCTATTAAAATGCCCATGGCCTTTTCAGATTCTTATGCAAGAAGAATCCCTCTAGGTCCCAGAGGCAGTGGGACCAGTAGTTGCTCATAAATGCTTAACCACTGGCTCTCTGGGGGAAAAAAAAAGCCCTGATTTTTAGCGTTTGCCCATTTCCTTGGTGTAAATATTTTCACTGTAGCTACTGTTGTGATGTCAACCAGCTTGCTAAATACCACAACATTGAACATAACTGACACGTGTGAACCAGTGTGAGCCATAACAGTACCTCATTGAGTAGGAACTGCCCAGGAGATGTCCCCGTTTCTCCCACCACAACTCATGATCAAGTCAGTTCCCACAATAGTTCCTCAGAGTCCTTGACACCCTTTCTTCCCTCTTGTATTCTCCCTGCTCAGCCTCTCTGAGCTCTGTTTCTGTTCCTGGCCTCCCAGCTTCTAACTCTCCTTGCCTCTTGCAGGATTTCCCATGTCCTTAGATTCCTGGGACCAGCTTTGCCACTTTGTCACCATGTGCATCTTCACCTGCACTGGCCAGCATGCCTCTGTCCACCCGGGCCAGGTACTTGTTATAGGGGGGCAGTGGGCATTTGCACCTGGAGTCGGGGCGGGGGGTGGGGAGCTGTGTGCAGGTGGCTAAGGGGTTTTTATGCTTAGCAGACTTTGATTCTGGATATCTGCCCCTTCTTAGCTGGAATGGTATGCTTGGGTCCCTAACGCACCCTGCACAATGCGGCAGCCCCCACCAACCAACACGGATGTGACACTAGAGATGGTGATGGCAACACTGCCCAACTTTCATCAGGCTTCTCTCCAGATGTCCATTACCTGGCAACTGGGCAGACCTCAGTCTGTTAGTGTGAGAGCCGGATGGCCTGGTCCCTGAGGAAGGGGGCAGCTGTGGGGAGGTGTGGCGCTGCAAACTGGGGTTCATAAGGCTCTCAGCGGCTTTTCTCTCTCCATCTCAGGTGGCTCTGGGCCAGCATAAGGAGGAGTATTTTTCAGGCCTTGAGCCCAAAGCTGTGCTGAAGAAGTTCAGGGAGGAGCTGGCTGCCCTGGATAAGGAAATTGAGGTCCGGAATGCAAAGCTCTATATGCCCTACGAGTACCTGCGACCCAGCAGAGTGGAAAACAGTGTGGCCATATGAGCACCCCCGGCCTGTGGTTGTTTCAGCATCTCTTCCCCCAACCCACAGCCCCATCCCTTAGAACAGTGGTTCTCAACCTGGGGGTCGGGACCCCTTTGGCGGTCAAACAACCCTTTCACAGGGTTCGCCTGAGACCATCCTGTATATCAGATATTTACATTATGATTCATAACAGTAGCAAATTACAGTTATAAAGTAGCAACAAAAATAATTTTAGGTTGGGTCACAACATGAGGAACTGTATTTAAAGGGCCAGAAGGTTGAGAACCACTGCCTTAGGGCTTTCAGTCTTCCTCTCACAGCCAGGCCGCTTTCTATTTCCTCCCTCCCTAGAGAGTCCCTTTTGCTTTGTGTGTGCCCACAGTGAACACACTGTACTCTAGACGCACCACCTAGGGGCCTCATTTTCCCTTTATTCCTCCCACTTACCTATTGTCCCCCCCTTCCTCCCTCATCACTGGGTTCTCCCAAAGGGCAGATAGTAGTCACATTTCTATAAACGGTTTCACTGGACTAGAGCAATAATACATATTACTCCGCATGTTTATAATTTTGAGTTTAACAATAAAAAAAGATATTTTAGACTAATGAAAGAAATGAAATTAGATAAAACTATCCTAAATCAAACATTGGCCAAAGAATATATAGTATGTCTTTTTAACTCGGTGGGATTTAACAGGTCCTGAAGCCAGACACAACACAGGGCAGACCATGGACACGGCAGTTCTGAAGATTTTCACTTTGTGGCTCACTTAGGAAATGACACGTGGAAGTAAAGTGGTGAAACCCAAGAAGCTGCTCCCAGCTGGAGGGATTTGGCCTTGGGGCTTCAGTCTGAGGGGCCCATATTTACAACCCATTTGCAGTTCACCAGCTGGGAGGCTCCAAATAAAAATAATGAACTGGAACGATAGTAAAAATCTCATGGTTATTTTAATGAGTGACAACAAAGGAACCAATACACTCCAACTTCTGTATCTTATTAAATTTTGGAAAAATAAACTTGGAACTTTCTTCCTTCCTTCCCTCCTTCCTTCCTTTCCTTCCTTCCTTCCTTCCTTCCTTCCTACCTTCCTTTCCTTCCTTCCTTCCTTCCTTCCTTCCTTCCTTCCTTCCTTCCTTCCTTCCTTCCTTCCTTCTTTCCTTCTTTCCTTCCTTCCTTCCTTTCTTTCTTTTCCAAATATATTTATATTGATTTCAGAGAGGAAGCTGCCTCCTGCACACCCCCTACTGGGGATGGAGCCCACAACCCGGGCATGTGCCCTTGGCCAGAATTGAACCCAGGACCCTTCAGTCTGTAGCTGACACTCCACTGAGCCGAATCAGCTAGGGTGGAAGTTTGTTAATATGTTCCTCTGTGGATATATCCTATCTAATAAAAGAGAGACATGCAAATTGACCATACCCCCAAACACTTCCCATTGGCTAATCAGAAGGATATGCAAATTTACTGCCAACAAAGATGGCGGCCGGCAGCCAGACTGCTGAAGCGAACAGGAGGCTTGCTTGCTCCAGTGATGGAGGAAGTCAATGTTCCCCGCCTGCAGCGGCCAGCCTCTGAGCTCTAGTCTAAGAAACATTGTTACAAATATAGAAGCTAAACAAAACCCAAAAACCTGCTTTCAGCCGGCAGCGGGCTCAGAGTTTAGAGCGGCAGTGATGGCAACAGAGTTGCAATTATAGAAGCTAAACAAAGCCCAGATATCTGCTTTCAGCAGCTGAGGCCTCAAGCTGGAGCCGGCCTCAGAGCTAAAGCTGGCTCTCAGCTCCATTGACAGCCATAGAAACTAAATAAATCCCAGAATTAAAAAAAAAAAAGAAAAAAAGGATAGGCTGGGAGCTTCATTCACCTGCCAGCCTGAAAACGGCCCTCATCCCCTCATCCAGACTGGCCAGGCACCCCAGTGGGGACCGCCACCCTGATCCAGGACACCCTTCAGGGCAAACCAGCTGGCTCCGACCCATGCACCAGGCCTCTATCCTATACTACAGGCAGGGCAGGACAGCACGAGCTACCATCCGGGCCCCGTGTGCAGCCCTGGGCAGTGGGGCATAAGCCCCACCCCCAGCCGGGACCCCTATGTGCCGCCTGAGTCCCCAACCGGGACCCCCGTGCCGCCTAAGCCCTGCACTGCTAAGCCCTGCCCCCAGCTGGGACCCTATGACTACTGGAGAGCAGGAAAGTGCCGCTGAGCCCTGGGTCACTGTGGTGATCCGGCCATCGGTAAGTAGAAAAGTGTGGCCTGTAGGCAGCCCCCGGCTGTGACTGATCAGGGAGCAGGAAAGCCTGGCCTGAGGGCAGCCCCCAGCTGGGCCTGCTCCCCCGTCGCCATGGCGATCCTGAAGCAGGAAAGCCTGGCTTGCAAGCAGCACCCCCATACTGGCCATAGTTCAAGGGAGAGTACAACATGCAGAGGAGGCCAGGAGCCTGAGAGATCAACACAGAGGGGCTCCTGCTCCAAGCCTCCATGGTGTGGCTGGGGGCAGGCCCCCAGCAGAGACACACACACACACACACACACACACACACACACACAGTGCCTGCTCTGAGCGTCCAATGTGGCTGGGGGAAGACCCCCAGTGGGGACACACACACACACACACACACACACACACACACACGGGAGGGGGACGGCTGGTTTGCCCTGAAGGGTGTCCCGGATCAGGGTGGGGGTCCCGCTTGGGTGCCTGGACAGCCTGGATGATGGGCTGATGACTGTTTTTAGGCTGCCCGCACCCCCTTCAGGGTAGAGGTCTCCACTGGGGTGCCTGGCCAGTCTGGCTGAGGGGCTGAGGGCTGTTTTCAGGCTGGCAGGTGACTGAAGCTCCCAGCCTATCCTTTTTTTTTTTTTATTCTGGGATTTATTTACTTTCTATGGCTGTCACTGGAGCTGAGAGCCGGCTTTAGCTCTGAGGCCAGCTCCAGCTTGAGGAGATATCTGAAAGCAGATATCTGGGCTTTGTTTAGCTTCTATAATTGAAACTCTGTTGCCATCACTGCCGCTCTAAACTCTGAGCCCGCTGCTGGCTGAAAGCAGCTATCTGGAGCTTGTTTAGGTTCTCTAATTGCAGCTTTGTTGCATCCAGAACTCAAAGCTGGGCTGCCGCAGGCGGGAACCTTGGCTTCCTCCATCACTGGAGCAAGCAAGCCTCCTGTTCGCTTCAGCTGCCTGGTAGCCAGCAGCCATCTTGGTTGGCAGTTAATTTGCATATTCTGCTGATTAGCCAATGGGAAGGGTGTTGGGGTTATGGTCAATTTGCATGTTTCTCTTTTATTAGATAGGATGTTTCTATCTCTTTCTCCCTCTCCCTTTCTCTCTGAAGTCAATAAAAAAATTTTTAAAAATTACATTCCATGATTTTGGGAGCAGGGTTACATATTTCTCTGTTAGGTCAATCTTTTAATTATGTGGATCAAATGATCTATATTCTTATTGCCTGATCTATTTGTTTCTGGTGAGTGAACTAAGCTCTTCTTCTGCATTTGGGTAATTATCAATATTTCCTAGTAATTCTTCCAGTTTTTACTCTATATATTTTGAGACAGGATATTTAGATGATAGAAGTTTATGGTTGTTATATCTCTTTAGTGGAGTGTTTTTTAAAATCTTGATGTACTGTACTTCTTTATTTCTTTTATTATTTTTTTGTCTTAAATTTTGTCTCATATTAGTATTGCTTTCCTTTAATATTTGCCTGGCCTTGTTTTTTTATTTTCTCTTTTTTTCAAGTTTTCTCTGTCACTTGCAAGCAACATGTAGTTGTATTTTAAAAAATCTAAACTGGTAGTCTGTTCTTTATCAGATGAGTTTAACTGCTAAACTTTTTGTGTGATTACTGCTGTACTGTGTCTACCAACTTATTTATGTTTTTCTTTACTTCTGTTTTCCTATTTTAAACTGTCATTAAATGGTTAGTTGTCTTTTTTTTTATTCCTCCCTACTCCCGTTGACTTGGAAACTAAAGTATTACTGTTCTTTTAGCAATGACCTTTATATTTTTGGCATTTCTATTTTGCTATTAATTTTTATAAGAAAGTCAAAAGTTATTCACTATTTCTATTCTCTACCAGGTAGTATACTTTATTCACAGAATTCTCATGTCTTATGGTCTAGAAATTATTATTATTTAGTAATTATACAGTAGTTAAATAGAATTATTTAGCAAACAATTAAATCTGTCCATGTGTCTTTACCAGTCTCTGAATTCACCTTTGTTTCTTGCATGATATTCGTTTCCTTTGATTTTACTTCTTGTTGCTTAAGTTCAATACCTGCCCTTGTTTCATTTATTTTTGCTTTGGTTTCACATTTTCTTATTGTTATGATTCATGTTATTTCTCCTTTATCCATTGTGGACCCTATATAACCACAACAGTTGTTTGGTGGTTGCTCTATTACCCTACTTTCTGATAAGCACCTATCTGATAAGGTTGTATTGAAGATTACATGGGATTTTCCAATGTAAACGCTCTGTACACTGTCTGAAACAGAGTGAAGCTTTAAAAAAGCGATTGTTTTGATTGTCCACTCTCCCCCTCCCCCCACCTGCTTCTGTTCACTCTGGGTTCAGCTCAGTAGAACCTGTAGGCAAGGTTTTCTGTTGAGCTATATCAGCCTTTTTTTCACCAAACGTACTAGTTTCTTTTGATGTCTCTTCCTTTCTCTTTCCATGTTAGCTATTTCAGAATGAATGTTTCCTCAATTTCTAGAGGATCGTTTGGAAAGAACAGTTACCCACGAGTCCAGAGCCGTTGGTTTCAGCCCCTCCCATGTTACCCCTGGCAGGACCCCGGGAAGATCACCCCTCCCACTCTCCCATGTGATTTCTGTGAGATGCTCAAAGCGAAGCGCTTGGCACACTGAAATGCTGTGCAAAGCTGAGGGAATAAGTATGTTCCCATTTATGAAACAATGCATTATTTTAACTCTCAGACACCATATACCATTGAAGGGAGTTTCTTGTTTTGGCTTTGGGCAAACTGGGTTTGAGCTGGGACCGGGAGCTGGAGGTTTAGTGATCAGGAAGAGGATCCGAGTGGGTCCTCTCTTTTCCGGGAGGGGCTGAAAGGGAAGCTGAGGATCTAATACCTCAGGTGGGAAGCAGGAACCTCGGGGCATGTTGAGATGGTGTCAGAGCATAGCTGTTCTGAGTCCGTATATTCTTCTGAATTCTGCTAACGGCTATGCCAAGTGTCAAAGCAGGACCTAGTTCTTGGAGTACTTACTCCTAAATCTTCCTCACAGCACCAGGAGTGAGAGCACTCACTCTCCATCCTGCCTGCTGGTCCAAGTGTAGGAGCACTGGTCCTGATCCTGCCCTACTATGCTAACTATCAGGGCTGAGCCCCTCTGCCAGGGGCTGGACCTTCTTGGACGCCAGGTGGTAGACAGAGAAGCCATGAGAAGCTGTGGGTGTATAAGCAGGAGTCTTTATTGTAGGAGCCAGTGGCCATATGGCCATCAGACAAAACAGTTCTTCACAACAAAGTCTCCATAGGCAGCTGCACACCAGTTGATGAACAAATACATCTTTCCCACAAAGTAGCAGTAGCCTCTGTACCTACAAGTCATTATCTGAGCAGCCATATGCTGCCTCTAGACCTACCGCCTCACATAGCAGCAGCACCTGAGCTCCTAACCTTAGCAGCCTCAGTAGCCTCTCTCAAGCCTCTCCAGCCTTTCCCCCTTTTCCACACCACTCTAGCTGGTCAGTCACGTGGATTATAGCACTTAGACAAAGAGGCCTCTTGCCAATAGTGACATCATATTTTGGCTACTAAAAGGCACATGTGCACAGTGTACCGTGAGATTGCTGTCCTTGCACTTGTGTATGGCATCTTAGTCTTAAACATACTGATTAAGATTCCCATATTCAGAGTGGCCTTGGCCGTTGGTGTGCTAACAGCATGGCCTTCACTCTCTAATTGACCTTGAGTATCCAGTGACTCTGGCATGGCTCCCACAGATGGGAATGGTGGTGGTGGTTGTGGCGGCATCATTCCCATTTAAGGATGACTAACGGAGGCCAGGTAGCTGAGCTACTTCCCCCAAAGCCACACGACTGAGGCAGCTGAACGAGAACTTGAAGGCTTGGCCCTGAGCGCAGTGCTTTCTGTGCCTGCGTCGAGGGAGAACTGAAAGTGACAGTAGCCTAATTCTTGGTGTCTGCCTCCTTGTGATGAGGAAGGAGAAATAGCCAATGTTCATGAATCTGCAGCCGATGTTGCCCGAACCCAAGTGTGGATGAAACCTCCTGAAGGCCCCGCACAGCCCAGCGTGCCTACCTGCCGGACAGGACGCTCAGGCTGTGAAAGGGCCGCTGAGGCTGAGAGGAGAAGGCCTGCTCCTGGAGGATGGGAGACCTGGGTTTCCTCTCACTCCTGGCCTGGCCATGGGACCCTGTGCAAGCCGCCTGCCTCTCAGGGCTGCAGCTGCCGTGTGTGCTCTGCCTCCTCACAGGGCTGTGAGGGTTTGATGGGATTGGAAACACGGACGTGCTTTGTCAGCTCACAGGCCTGTGCAGTGTCTACACAGGAGCTATGGCTGTGATGTCCCTGGGTCCCAGGCCCAGAGGCAAGGCTGCCCTTGCCAGGCAGGGACCTGGAGTTGGGGAGAGCGGACAGGCTCAGAGTTCGCAGTCGCCCCATGGCCGTGCTGGTGAGTTCCTCTGAAAGGAGCCTCTGGCCCATGGGGTGAGCCAGGGCTTGGGGGCAGATGCAGGCTGGTCGGTGCTTCTACTTGGTGGCGTCTCCTCCATCAGACCTGCCAGCCCTGAGTGGCAGGGGAGACCGGCCGCTGTGACAAGAGGACCCACCGGAGTGTGGCTGCCCCGAGAGGGAGTGGGGATGCTCACCTGCACTGGAACCAAAAGGCAACCTGACTTCTGTCACTGGCAGCGGCCAGAGCTTCTCTTGGAGTCGGGAGGGCTCGGAAGGAGCTCCCTGGGGAGGAGGAATAGGTGGTAAGGCAGGTGGCCACATCTGGCAACAGTTGTGTCCCCATCCGTAGTGAGAAGCGGACACCAGGAGGTAGGACATGGTGCCTCTCCCCTCACAGCCCCCAGCAGCCTGTCATCTGGGGCGGCCACCCTGGGAGACCCCCTTCAGCAGACCCACCATTAGGCTCGGTTGGTGCCCAGGTGCCAGGATCAAGCCCGACGTGAGGCGGGAGGTGTCCAGCCTCCCCCTCTGGGCTCAGTATTGGTCCTGCCGTCATCTTATCAGACCCTGACGCTGGGGCTGAGTTATGCTAACCAGACCTCAGCCTTCATTGGAGCCCCGGCCCTTCCCGCTCCTGCCTGCAAATGTCATGTGTTCCCCTATCTCCCAGCTGGGCCCTTCCCCACTTCACCTCTTTTAGTTAATATTGGGCCCCGGTTCCCTCCACAGGCTGAACCCCCCTTTCCCTTGTTGGCCCCCCCCTTCTCAGGGGCAGTGACCCGTCCTTGGACCCCAGCCCCGTGTAGGTGCCTATGGGCCCAGGGACAGGAAGCAAAGCCACATGTGCTGAAGGCATGTTTAGCTCCTAGTCCTTTATACACCACAACAGCCCGATGAAGTGGGTTTTAATTATTCCCATTTCACAGAAGAGGAAACTGAGGATGAGAAAGGCTAAGTGACTTTCACAAGGTGACACGAGTGGTGGGGACCAGATTCCAACCCACCGCCACGGGGCTGCAGGGCTGTGCTGGGTGCTGGTGCAGTGACCACAGTGCCCTCAAGCCCAGGGGGCTGTTTCCCGACCCAAACATCTCCCACTGGTGCCGGCTCCTCCACAGCCTGTCACTCACCACAGGTTTCCCGTCAGGCCAGCTCTGTGACGAGGATTCAGATGTTCCTTCTGGAAGCTTAGCCTTGAATCTGTTTCTCTGCCCCGCCCAGCAATTCCAGGCAGTCCTTAATGTGAAAGGAAGAGTCAGAGGCTAAAGCATTTAGAAAAAGAAAAAGAAAAAGAAAAAAACCAAGGGAGTCAGACTTCCGGAGGAAATAACACAACAGGAATTTCAAGAAGAGAGCACAGAGCAGACTTGCCCAGGTTGCTGCTCGGGCCTGAGTCCATTCATAGAGGGAAGCAGCCACGCACTCCTGGCTCTAACGCCCTCAAAGGCGGGACTCACTGTCAGGCATCGGCCGCAGAAGCCGGGGATGAAGCGGGCGTCGGTGAGTCAGCCAACCCCAGGGAAGGCCAGGGGCTTCATCTGTTCTGGCCAAGATCTAGACTGGGGGATCTTACTTCTGGTTTTGGCTTCCTGGCTGGGAGACACGTTGTGCTCACTTATTCATGACAGTGGCAGCCTCATGTCCGTGTTCTCGCCACACTGGTCTATTTGCAGGATCCGCTGTTCTGTCTGAAATGTGGACTTCCTTGCATATTATTCTCTTTGGATGCATCTGCTCCTGTCCCACACCCTTCACCTGGATACTTAACCACTCCTGCCCCCAAGGCTAAAATCCCAGCCCAGCGCTCCTATGAGACCTGACCTTCTAGTCATGGCACTCGCCACCCTGCGTGGCGATTGCTTCCTGAGTTGCCTGTCTTCCCCACCAGCTGTCAACACCATCAAGTCAGGGACCATGTGTGCTCTGCTCTCCATGATATCCCACCGCCTGGTGTAAGGCTGGACTCAGCAGGTGCTTGATGTGTGTATAGGACTGAAGGAAGGAAGGAGGGGTAATGAGGGCAAAACCAAGAGCAGAGAAAGCCCATGTGGGTAAATAGAGACCTTCCCGCATGTTGATCCCAAGTCTCCTTTAATCGACACCCTGTGGCCGCATCCCGTGCAGGGAGTTCTCCCGGTGAGGGGTGGGCTGAGGAGCAGATTGTGGGAATCTTACCAACTGCAGCCTTACCTTGTCCCCACTTCTCCGCCTTGTCCATGGAGAGAGCGTAGGAGACGTTACCAGCTCCCTCGCCTGCCTCGCTGAATCCAGGGACATTCCTGCTACCAAACCAGGGAGTGAGCTCGGCTGGCGTAACCGGTGTCAGGAAGAACAGAGAATGCCAAGCTCAGCTGTGTTAACACTGTCCCTCCTCCCTGAGAGACGGCAGGGATCAGCTGGAGCTCACCTCCCTGGGGTGGGCAGACAGCAAAGACCTGAGCTCTAGTCTTCCATGTGGGGCTGTGTGACTTGAGGCAAATTTCCTACCCTCTCTGAGCTTCCTTTTCATGTTACCTAATTGACAGGGCCATTCTAGGACTCATCTCTCATTACTGTGGGGCTGGGGAGGGGCAGGGCCTGGGTTCTCTAGGTGGGGCTGCCTACTGCTCAGCACGTGGCCTTGCCCATTAATAACAGCCCTGAAAACGTGACTGTTGAGCTGAAAAGCTCTTTGCAGCACTCCCCGCCCCCCTCAGATTCAAGACTTTAAAAACCCTCATGACTGAGGCGCTTGAGCCGGGCCCTGAAATGCGCTCTGTCCTCACTAACTGGACAATTGCTGCATGTCACTGATGTGTGTTATTATTTCCTCTGCTACAACGCGTGTCCTTTTAGAAGAAAATCAGGATTGTCAAGCACCATTATGTGATGAACCCTGCAAAGGGGCAGCCAAAGGCAGTGCATCAAGCTCACATCCGGCAGAGGTAGCCACAGGGAGTGTTCGCCTGGGGCCGTCACCACTGATGTGAGGAGGGCAGCTACACGCAGAGGTTTCCCTCTCAGGGACTCTCTCCCCCCTGGTCCCTGCAGCAGAGGGAAGAATTTGGTACGATCTCTGGCTTGAGGACAGAACCCACTTCTGAAGGTGCCCAGACTCCCCTGCCCGCCTCCTACTCAGAAACCTGTGCAAATGAGAAAGGCTGAAGGGCAGGCAGGCACGTGATGGGAATGTCTCCCTCAGGCCCCTCAGATGTCATGGCCCCATCGTGTAACCCTGAAGAGGGCGGTCCCTTTTGGATCTGAGCAAACAGACTTGGGAAGAGCGGAACTGGGCGCGTCTGCTCTCTCCATGCACCTGCTGCCTGCCTTGTGGGGCCTGTGAAATATGGAGGGGGAGGCCAGCGAGGGAGGGGCACGGGGGCTCTTACGGAGGGTGGGAGGAG
The DNA here is from genome assembly GCF_028538775.1 of Myotis yumanensis. NCBI lineage: Eukaryota > Metazoa > Chordata > Mammalia > Chiroptera > Vespertilionidae > Myotis > Myotis yumanensis. The sequence continues at coordinate 13,918,800 of NW_027223767.1, forward strand.
GCCAGCCTGGGACTATAGGGATGGTTGCTGGAAGGGGCCACCCTTTCCTTGTCCTGGATAGACAGGACACACGGTCCTGCGGTGGTGGCTAAGGAATGGCTGCTTCGCGCTTCGTCCTCACGGGCCTGCTCAGTGGCCGAGAGTCCCATAAGCCCCACACTGTTCTCAGGGCTACCCTGTCCCTTTGCTGCTCTTCCTCCTCCCCTCCCTCTTCCTCCTCTACTCCCCTCCTCCCCTGGGACAGCACATGTAACTGGGAGAAGCAAGGGCCGGCCTCACATGTGAGGGAATAAAGGCTGAGCTGTGACGGTCCTGTCTGCCTCACAAAGAGAGGTTTCATGTAGTTTTTGGCATTTACAAATCCTTCGTGGAAAGGTCACCTGTTCTTGGAATCCTTTATTAATGCTGAAGACTGGCCCCAGAAATGTCATGTCTTTTTACCATGATATTTACTCAAAAAAGTATGACTAAGCATCTGGGCCTGGACTGGGCTAGGGGATCCTCAAGGGACAAATGGATGCCGATCTCCCTGGAGCTGTTGGCGCTCCACCTCCCCACCCAGAGCCCGAGTGAGGGAGGAGAGAGGGACAAGGGCCACACACCCTGGGCATCTGCTGCCCACTTCTCCCTGTCATCCCAGCTCTTTATCACCTCCATGGGGAAGACCCACACGCTAGAGCTGAAAAGGATCTTGGGATCAATGCCTTCAGTTTATTTATTTATTTATTTATGTACAATTTGTTATTGTTGAAAATATTACATATGTCCCCTTCCCCCCTCCCCCCATTGACTTCCTCCAGCCCACCCCCACCCCCTACCCCTGAGATACCTCTTTGGAAATTCAGTTGCTGTCTGTGGGCGCCTGGCCAGCCCTTTTGTGCCTCCAACCCTCCTACCAGTCTCGATTCGGTCTCACTTTTGGTCCTCGGGTGTCAGGGTTCTCTTCAGCGAGTCTTCTGTTGACTATTCAGGAATTTTTTCTACGTTTTAGTTGTAATTCCAGTTTGTTCCTGGGAGCGTGTCTGTGCAGCATCCCAGTCCTCCGCAGCCATTGTTAATCTCCCCGCCTTGTCAACGCCCTCATTTCACAGATGTGGAGACTGAGGCCCCGAGAAGGGGAGGTACCTGCAGTGACCCCAGCAAGTAGGGGGCAGAGCGGAGACTAGGACCACGAGTCCTGGCTCCCGGGCCAGCTCCCTTTCTCCCAGGCTGTCACCGGGTCTCACTCTCACGCTGAGCCTGGGAAGAGGCAAAAACTTCTCCTTGAGTCTGAGGGTCCGGTTCCTGCACCCAGGATCCAAGGCAGTATGTGTCGGGGAGATGTGGGATGGGCGACCCTATCCCGTGCCCTCGCCTCCCCCCTTCCATCAGCCTTCCTCCTCCTGGGCACATAGTGCGGGAGGCCTTCCCTCAAAGTCCCCCCTGTTCCCCTTCCAGATGGTCTTGGCGGGGTTTGGGACACAAGGGGTAAAGCCTGCCCTACTGAGTGGAGTCAGCCTGTCATAACCAAATGCCATGGACTGGGTGGTTTAAAAAACACACATTCATTTTCTCATGGTTCTGGAGGCAGGAAGTCCAAGATCGGTGCCAAGTGTGACAAGCCCCAGTGGGGACATTCTTCCTGGCGTGCAGGGCCCCCCTCCTCACTGAGTCCTCACATGCCTCTTTGCATGCATGTGGGGTGGGGAAGGCGGGGAGCAAGCGCTCAGGTGTCTCTTTCTCTAAAGGCACAAATACCATCATGGGGCCCCACCCTCATGACCTCATCTAACCCTAGTTATGTCCTAAGGGTCCCATCTCCAAATACCACTAATTTGAGGATTAGGGTTTCAATGTGTGAATTTTGGGGCAACACAAACATTCAGGCCATAGCACCTGCCCCTTCACAGGGGTTGTTGAGGGCTTGAACTGAAGACACACCAACATCCCTGTGAAATTAATGTGTAATTGGTAGACTGTATGTGTCTGTACATTTTTATTATTGTTTTACCTTCGGGAGGAAACCAGGGAGAAAGAAGAAGATGACTCAGCCCGCTCAGCTTATCAGGGAGCTTGGTTACATCCCAAGAGAAGAGTGAGCCTCCAGCAAGGAGACCCTGGCCTGGGGAAGCGAGAAGACATTTGCTCTTTGCTCCCCACCATCGATTTCCCCTTCGGATCATGAGACCAAGGTCTGAGCCAACCACCATATCCCGTTCCCCTGGTTGCAGTTTTTGGTTCAGGAGTGGGAGCTTGACCCCTGGCTGTCTAATCAGGGTTTCAAGGACTTTTGTGGGGACCATCTTTCCTGATGGTTTCGAACCAGAGAGATGGTGTGACAATGCACATTCTTTATGCATCTGGGTCTTCAAAAGGGCAGGGGTTTTGCTCATATGCTAAGGCCAGTCACTGCCTGGAACATAGACATATGGATACGTATTTGCTACATAATATATTTTAGAGCCCCTGTATCCCGCCATGCTTGACACCCACACTTAAGGGCAGGGCACACATTCACACCACACGAGGAAGGTGGGGACCATGGGGAGTCACTGAGGAGGGAACTGTTGACCTGAGAGGTCCATGCCTTGCCCAGAATCACAGACGGTCAGAATGCAGAGGCTGAGATAAACCCAGCTGTGTCCTCAAAGGGGGGTCCGAGGTGCCCCCAGGTTTCCTCAGGGGTTCTGGAAAAAGCTGTGCTGGTGGAATCGTGTATAGACATGGAGATGGCATGGGGAAAATGGTGGGCACTAGGCAGACTAGACAATATTTGTCTGAAAAGGCGCCCAGATCTGGAAACACGAAGGTGCACCTCTGTCCACAACCCACCTGCAGTGGAGAAAGCCGGGTCCCCTTATGCTCAGCTCATGCTTATGGAGTCCTGAATCACATCCTCTTTGGATAATTGGGAAACGGAAGCCTGTAGTCAGGCAGGGAATGGACAGGGTACATGGCATTCAGAGCCCAGAGTTCAGGAATGTTCAGGCCTTCTAGGCCAAGGCTCCCATCTCCCACAGAGTTGGCCTGGAAATTAGAAATCCTGACATACTGGGCAGCTCCTGCCTGTTTATCCCTATGTGAGGGCATTTTGTTCTGGGATCCAGAAAGGGAGCATTGTGCGCGTGCGAGCACACACACACACACACACACACACACACACACACACTCTGGATGTGATGACCTTGGGTGAGATTAGAAGAAAAGAAGACACAGAGGAGGTGACAACAGGAAGGAAAAAGAGGTTGGAGACACTACCTACATGTGACTGTTCTCCTCCTCGTACTTTATAGCTCCTCCCCCACATGAGCCTGAACAGCCCTAAGAAGCTCTTGCTCCATAACCCACTGCAGGCAGGAGAGAGACGGGCCCTGACAGGCACAATGACTTATCCAGGATCAAGACGAGGTAAGAATGAGGGGTTGAGTCTGAACCCAGGTCCGTTTCCTCAAGTCTGGGACCCTGGCTGCACCCAGAGTTTCTAGGGACCAGGGGTATGCTGGTGCCACTGTGCACAGATAAGGTGTCTCATGGAGAAGAGGGGTCTGCAGCTAGCAGCCCACAGGACTACTTGCATAGCTGTCATGAGATGAGGGGACTCAGGGAAGACAATCCCAGGTATGAGGTTACTATCCAATAGGACTTGCAACCCCTGTAACCAGGCAACCACATTTTAGCCCACAAGGCAGCTCACTTGCCAAGAGGCATTTGCCAGAGCAAGATGTTCTCTTCCTGTGTTTCCAGTGATGGGTGCTCTTGCTTCCGGAGACTCCGCAGTGAGAGCTTTTTCAGACGGTGCAGATGTTGGTTCAATCCTCGTCCCTGACCAATCTGTCCACTTTCTGGAATTTGGTCTCAGGTAACACAAGGTGGCCTGGGTCAGACCCATTCAGGCCAGGCCACCTCTGTGCGCCATCCCTGTGCAGGCCACGTTCCCTCCTCTTCATGTGTTGGGAAGAGGGACCTGAAGGAAGAACCTTGGGGCATGAACGGCTTTCAGGGCAGTAGATCCCCTAGAGGTCCTGCTGTGATCACACCCAGGACAGGGCAGGCAGGTGGAGATGGGGCTCCAGAGGGGTCCCTTATCTGTGCTGATGAGAATCCTAGCCCTCAGGTGGTCACACCTTTTCCTCAACAGTGGAGGTCTGAGCGAATCACACTCTGTGTGTGTGTGTGTGTGTGTGTGTGTGTGTGTGTCTGGAGTGGAGGGTCACAGAACCAGCAAAACAGGGCTCTGAGGCTTTCCTCCTGGTGACTGGGAATTGTCTTTACAGAGCTCCGCACAGGAGAACAGAGAGGAGCTGACTGATGGCGTCCTCATCTCCATGTCTCTGCAGGAGGCACAGGTGCCCCATACATCGTCCAGCGTGCAGCACGGCCGCAGGGTGAGTGCAGGTGCTGAGGTGACCCAGACTCCAGGGTCCATGTAGTCAAAGGGAGCCCTGGATTCCAGAAGCTGCCCTGCTACTCCCCTAGGTGCCTCCTAGAGTCCAATTTCCAAAGGATTCTGGGGCCCGTATCCTCCTCACAACCCACTCTCACTGTCCAGCCCCTTTCAGATGAGATGCAAAGTTACTGCCCACAAAGTTTTAGGAATATCAGAAGACTTTGCTCAATTTCACTTTATAATAAAAAAGAGTATTTTTGCATTTTTCTACAGACTTTCCCTTTTTAATGCCCATCTCCAAGTGTCCATGTTTGCCTGACAATCCTTACACACCTTCTCCCACTCTTACACATCATCATGATTAGTGGGGATGCTTTTCCCAGAAGGACATGGGGCTCAAGGTACCAAGTTTGTTGCCTTGCCTTTTGCTGCCCCGAGGACCACATTCCTGTGGTCCCTCCAGGTCAGGAGCCGGGGCCTCCTCAGGGCTGGCGATCCAGCTGTTCACTGCTGTGGGACCTGGACGTGACCCCCTCCTGTTGTCATGTCAAGGTGCTGCCCTGAACAACCCACATGTCCTAATATCCAGACCCTCCCACCCCAGGAAAAGCCTCTGTGTTCCCATCTTAGAGTGGGATGTTCTGTCAGAAATCCCAGGGTGACCTTGTTAACACAGGGAGGTGCTGTCCATCCTCTGCTAAGAAATGACTAAGAAACCAATGTATCTCATCATAACTCACCCCCAAGTCTACGGTGCCTGCCGAGAACCTTTTGTCCATGTAGAAAATATGAAAACCTGTGCAGAATTTTTGTGAATTTATTTGAGCCACAGTATAGACAATTGCGGTGAAGCAAAATCTCAACCGAAGGAGATAATTACGCTCTGGAGAATGGCAGCTTTGCACCTCATTGTATACATCACAATCAAAAGTGGAGACTTGTGTGGGTCCCATGAAATCCATTGTTGATAGATGAGGGAAGCAGGAGAAAGCACAGCAGGGAGGTCTCTGGGCCTGGATAAGAGGGAAAATGATAGACACGCACGTCTTTCACTGAGGTGTGTGCGGGACAGTTAACAGTGAACTCGGTAACAATGAGGGATGTATGGTCTCTGCAGAGAGCAGAGCGGTGCCTGTGCTCTGAGGGTCTGAATAAAGAGGAAAATTTCTTTGACATTCCAAAAATATGTTGTTATGGATACAAAAAGACAATAGACAGGCTCAGTTAAGATAAAGACTGACCTTTTTCAAGGAAGATGACAGCCTAGGACACCACTACCCACCATAAACTGCTTTTAGTTAAAAAAAGAAAAAAACAAGAAAACCAAATGGCACTTTAATTTCAGACCATCCTTTGTGGTTACTTTAGGTCTCTGAGTTTTCAAGGCCACCAGGTTAGCATGTGGTCCTGAAATCACACCTTTGCCACCTCTTGCCACCAATCACTGAGTGTTTGGGGTTCAGTCTGAGCTGGACTCTCCAACCCACCTGGCAGTTTATGAGCTGCCTCTGTTGGCATGTGCCCCTCTCCCAACACAGGATGGAAATCAGACCCCCATCTCGGCACCAGCGGGCTGGACAGCATGCCCGCCGCACTCAACACACAGGTGCCCATGAACTTATTTTCCACCTGGGAGGTGGAATGCTCCAGCCCCACCTGCCTGCCCAGGCTGTGTAGCCTCACCTTAACCAAGCTGCTCATCTACAAGAAGCTGGAGAGGGAGCTCAGCGGTGTGGTTATCAGTGTAAAAATACAGGGCTCCAAAGACATCTTGAGGTCTGATGACATTCTGCTGCCCCCTAGTGGTCAAGTGAAGACCGACCTGGCGCTGACCATCATCCTGCAGTACCCTCACACTCTCAAGAGAAAAGGCAACAACTTACAGACCATGCTGCAGCAGAAGCAGCGCCTTAACAACCAGACTAGCCTGGGTTACCAGACGCTCGCCATGGGCACCATAGACATGGCTGAGGGGATGCAGCGACCCCTCGAGGGTGGCCAGATGCTGAGCCTCCATAGCACCATCACGGAGGCATCTGCCCACGTGGCTGAGGTCAACATCGCCTCCCTGTCCAGCCAGCCCATCGACCCCAAGGACAGCACCCAGAAGGCCAGCCCCAAGGCTAAGTCCCGGGTTCATTACTCAGAGATGGAGTATGAAATATTCTCAGATCAGCACGGCAGCTATGATCCCGGGCATGGGCAGGACCAAAAGAAGGAGGACTTCGACTTTGAAGAGCCCAAAAAGCAACACCAAAGTGTAGTAAGATTGCCAATCATGACCAGGCAACAAGATGCCAACAAGAAAGTTGGGGTGTGGCTGCTCAGGGTGCAAGAGTGGGAGGAGGTCCTGGACTCAGAGCAAGAGTCTTCAGAATATGTCCCTGAGGTGGCGGAGGACCTGGATCTGCTGTATGACTCACTAGAGAACCGTGACAGTGGCCCATGAGAGTGTCCTCAGGACCCTGAAGCCCTGTCTCAGGCCATTCTTAGAAGACCTGTCCCAGCCCAGCTGGCAGATGGAGGCTAGAGCACCCACAGTGCCAGCGCCAGCAGGAGCCTCCAGGTCCAACCCAGGTGACGGAGAAGATAAACCCAAAGCAACCAGCGGGCGCATCACCAAGACCGAGTCTCCCCTCATCGCCTCCACCAGATCCAAGGGGGAGCAGGAGGGCCGCTGGGGCTGGAGCACATCCCCGAGGAACTGCAGGTGGCACAGCCAGGAACAAGCGGGCCAACAGCCTGGACAACGAGCACTGCCCAACCCGCTGAGCCAGTTGCAGATCCCCAGGGAGATGGTGTACGACCAGCTGAACCACCTCTCATCTCTGACAGCCAGCTGTCCCAGAACATCCTCCTCCTCAACGCCTCCGACTGGAAGGGGCAGGTCCCACCTGAGTCCTGCAGCAAAACATGCTGCCCAGGGTGTGCACCTGCTCCAAGGCTGAGGTCCAGGCGGCCTTCAACACCATCATCTGATAGATACAGAAATATCATCACTACAATGCCCAGCCCGCCAGCCTGTGAATATCGTGGTGTCAGGGGCACAGCAGTACTTCAGTGCTGTGCTATGGCTCTTCCTGAAGCTGCTGTCCTACAACCTGTGCCCCTGTCCCCCTGGCTGGGCTACATTCACTTCCTGGTCATCCAGCTGGGTTCCCACCTCATGGCCAGGTACCCGGGCTCTGTGCATTACCACTACAAGAGCTTATTCCAAGATCTGTCCAGGCGGGACCTGTTCTACAAGGTGGCCCAGAGGGCTGTGCAGGACACCCTGGACATGGTGTTGAGAATCACACTCTACATCACAGGAGCCAATTGTGTCCTCCAACTGTCCATCGTGGAGGCCACACTCACCTACAAACAGAAGAGCCCCAGTGAGGACTCCTTGAATATCATTCTCTTCGTGGGAGTGGTGGAACTTGGAATTGTGGGACCATTCTGGGTCGCCTCAGGACACTTAGATTATGTGGCCTGCTTGGGCTCTAGAGTGCTTTCGTCCACCCACCATACAGGTCTGCAGGAAACAAGGAGGCATCACACCTTCTCTCCTCCCTGTCGCTGAGTGGAGACAAGTCCTCCCCAAGCCAGGGTGCTGGTGCTGAGCTGATGGGGTTGCAGGTGGATGACTAGACGGCAGCCCAGCCCACAGACAGAAAGGGAGACTCTGAGAACACAGCCCAGGCTACTGCCAACAACACCCTCAAGTGCCCCTTCCAGTCTCTCCAGGTCAGCAGGTTGCCCAGCAGTGGTGAGGCTGCAGCCACACCCTCCAGGTCCATGACTGTGGACAAGGAGAACAACAAGAAGGTAGTGTGTTTTCCCAAGAAAACCAAGGACAAGGACATGCAGTACCAGAGCCAGTGCCTGGAGGGCATCAGCTGCCTGACCTGCAGGGCCAAGCACCGCAGAACACACTGTGGGTCCTCGTCAACGGTATGGAAGGGAACAACGTGAAGCTCCCATGTCAAGCACTTCCCCACCCGCATCTTTGGAAGCTCCAACCCCACCTTTGAGCCTGCCAGTCCCCTGCCCGTCCCCTGCCCTGGCCAACCCAGGAAGGACCAGCTGCTTTTCTGTTCATATTCCCAGTTTAGCACCGAGACAGACTCTGGAAACACAAACTGTAACCAGAGTGTGAATGTGCTCACAACATGGAAAGTAACGTGGTGGAGCCCACAGGGAGCCCCCAGCTGCTCTGCTTATTACCCAGATGCTCTGGTGAGCGGGAGGTCAGCAGACAGTGTTGAGCTGGACAATCATTGAAGGTGATGGTCCTCAGGACCCAAAACCACCATTGAGAAAGGTTCTCACAGTCGACACCTGCCCCTCCTGGAAACCTGGACTCTGCTTCCCTGTGTGCCCGACTCAGCGCTGGCCTCCCATGGGGGCACCTGACAGAACACAGAGGCTGGTCATCCAGCCCTGGGCCCAGCTGCCAACCAGCCCAGTGGCCCCAGCACTACCCTCTCGTGGTGTCCAATAAACTCCATCCTCATGAGGCAGAACAGAAGAGAAAAACCAAGGACCAGTGTGGTACTGACCATCTGGGCTCACTGACTGGACAAACTGGGCAAATACTGTACTAGACAAATATACTACTATGTTGCATGTGATTGTCTCTGGGTGATGGGATTTGAGGTGATTTTACTTCTGTCTGTTTCTCAGTGGCCTGAGATCCAGGACTTCTCCTGGGTAAGAATTACTCTTTCCTCTCAATGTCCCAAGGGCTCAATCAAGGTCTTGGGGCCCAGAAGACGTGAGTACTGTGTGCCTAAGCCTCAAGCAAGGATTGGCTTCTTCCAAGCTCCTCACTCAGATATGAATCACTGAGAAACTACTACCCCCCAATGTGCTTGCTCAGTAAGTAACATTGGGTGTTGGATTTCCCTGAACAGTGTCTGAGAATATGGCTCTAGAGTGCCTCAGAGAAGCAGGCCATTGGATAAAGCCAGCATCCACTCTATTCTATCCATTGAGATTTTGTCTCTCAGGGCCAGACAGGGAAACAAAGAAACCACCTCAGCAAACTCTTTGAACACCAACTGACAAATGCATTTGCAGAGCATGCCATGTGCTTCTCTGGGCACTTGAAGAAAAACATGGAGGGAAATCCTAAGGTCCTTGCCCCCAATCAAGGAAGGATTCAAGTGATCACTTTTGATCCACAGGCATTTATTGATACCTAATGTGTGTCTACTCCTAGGCACCTAGGCACAGAGCTACCAGACCTGGTGGAAGTTTGGTCCCCAGATCTCCTGGGACCAGGTCATAAACTTGTGTAAAGGGGAAATAACAAGACATGTTAACCTGGATTATCTCTGATCCCAGAGATAAGACCCGGAACCATGGAACCCCAGGGAAAGGAGGAACTAGGCTGAGAGGGAGCATTTCTCTTCCCAGCACATCAGACTGCCTCAGGGCTCCCATCTGTGTCCTTACTAATGAGACTCCAGGGAGGCTCTGCTTCCTCTTCCCTCCAGGTTCCTTGACTCAGATGCTGCATTAATCACTAGGAAGGCCTCTGCCATTCAGTTCAACCCACTTAGTGGGTAAAAGTTTGGATTATTTGGAGTCTCTCTGAAAACCTGTTCCCCATCTGTTATAGTAATCATTATAGTACTTAATGTTAGGACCTTAGAATGTAAGACTTAAAGCATGTAACCCTGTGTGGACTGTTATCGTAATTATTATCCTATCTAATAATAGACAAACATGATAATTAACCATACCTCCGCTACACTTCCCATTGGCTAATCAGCAGGATATGCAAATTAACTGCCAACCAAGATGGCGGCCGGCAGCCAGGCAGTTGAAGCGGACATGAGGCTTGGTTGCCCTGGCGATGGAGGAAGCCAAGGTTCCCCACCTGCTGCTGTTGGGCTCTGAGCTACACTCTAAGCAACAATGTTGCAATTATAAAAGCTAAACAAACCCAGAAACCTGCTTTCAGCCGGCCGGCTTCAGAGCTGGAGCCTCAACAAAGTTTCAATTACAGAAGGTAAATAAATTCCAGAATAAAAAAGAAAGAAAGAAAAAAAAAGGAGAGACTGGGAGCTTCAGTTGCAGGCTTGGCCTGCCTGAAAACAGCCCTCAGCCCCTCATCCAGACTGGCCAGGCACCCGAGTGGGGACCCTCACCCTGTAGGGGGTGTGGGCAGCCTGAAAACAGCTCTCAGCCCCTTATCCAGGCTGGTCAGGCACCCCAGTGGGAAGACCAACCCTAAAGTGGGTGCGCGCAGCCTGAAAACAGCCATCAGCCCCTCATCCAGGCTGACCAGGCACCCCAGTGGGGACCCCTGCTATGGGTTGACTCAGCGAGATAGACCACCAACTCAGAATTTAAATTTAGGTACCTTTATTAAGCTGGCCAGCTGACCACAGTTCCAGCACCCCACCAAAGCAAAAGGCTGAACTGTAGTACAGACTGCAAAAGTTACAGCATATTTATTTGCAAAAACTACAAAGTTACAAAGCCTTGTTTAGGCAATTTGTTCCCAACACAGTATAACATTATCACCTTCCTATCTATGTTTTCCGGGAACAGAGAGCACAGCATATTGAGGAGGGACCATGAGACCATATCTCAAGGCCTGACCTGATGTCAATACCTTCCTATCTGTCTGTTCCAGGAACAGACAGCACAGCGCACCCTGATATGCAGCCCAGTACACCCCCACCCTGAAGGGGGTGCAGGCAGCCTGAAAACAGCCATCAGCCCCTCACCAGGCTGGCCAGGCACCCAAGCGGGACCCCCACCCTGATCCGGGACACCATTCAGGGCAAACCAGCCAGCCCCCACCCATGCACCAGGCCTCTATCCTATACAGTAAAAGGGTAATATGCAAACTGACCCTAACAGCAGAAAGACTGGAAATGACTGGTCACTATGACACACACTGACCACCAGGGGGCAGACGTTCAATGCAGGAGCTGCCCTCTGGTGGTCAGTGTGCTCCCACACGTCTACAGAGGGGTATATAATCACACAGTCTGATCGACCCAGCAGCATAGCTCTCCTGTCGCCAGAGTGTGGGGACCTCTGTGTGCTCACGTCTGGGTTTCCAGCATGAAACTCTGCCCAATTAACTGTCGATCGATGAAAGAGTCAGCAGCCAACAGCGCCGTCTACCCCTTTGTGTGTATCAGCGAGCATCGCAGGGTGGATCCTTCCCAGCATCTGAGACCCATCAGGAACTGGTAAATAAATCCCCTGTGTGCTTGCATCTAACCTGTTTGTCTCTGTGTAATTTCTCTGACTCGGCTCAGATCTCCGTGCTGTCTCTGTGAAAGTGTCTGACCAGAAGGTATTGGCGCAAGCCTCAAGCAGATGGTACAGACCACATGTGCATGTCCCACTTAGGAGCAGCACCTATATGGGAAACCCATGCACCTCACATAGGTGACGGGCCTTAAATATATAAGAAATAAAAGCTATTTGGGATACCATTGCAGATGTGGGTCTCCACAGGGCTAAGAAAAATAATGGGTAGGGAGATGGGTGGTTGCTGTTGTTTTGATTTTTGTTTTCTTGGTTCAGGGCTCTGTAAATCACATGCCTCAATTCATGACACCTCACCACCATTCCTTGAAAGACAACTTACAGGTTGTATTGTCTCTTATTACCGCTAATCTCCATTTCCTTCCTCTCCCTCCACATAGTAGCCACTTCAAATTGGCATGTGTGCTTGAAGAATTTATGTCTGTGTGTTTTATACACACCCATAGTATTGTGTTAAAAATCCCACTGTGTTTCTTACTTTCTATGTTGACACTAATTTTTATGATCCACTCTCCTTGCTGTGAAAATACTCACATCCCTGCTTGTTTTATCTTTTTCCAAACCATTCTCTCTACACAGATGAATTTTCTTAGTCTAAATTGAGTAACCCTATCACTTTTCTGCTTGAAGCATTTCAAAAACTTCCTATTACAATTAGAAAAAAAAAATTGGAAACCAGCCTATGAGGTCTACTTGTCGGCTCCTACATACATCTCCAACCTCAACCACTATTCTTCTCTTTCTTCTGCTCCCCACACTTCAGCCACACTGGCTTTCATTCAGTTTGCTGAATTCACAAAGCTCTTTCATCTCAGCACTTTTGCCTTCTCCCCCTCCCCCACCTCATCTCTTGGAAGGGCTTTCTCTTTCTCAGCCTTCAAGCCTCTCCTAACTGTGGACATTGGTGCAGCCCTTTTGGAGAGACTTTGACAATATTAGTCATCTTGGGCCAGGTTCCCTGGAAGCAGTGACTCCTGGGAACTGGGACACAGTGTAGTGAAGGAGGGACCTCAGAAGAAGAAGATGGAGGGAGGTGAGCAGAGATGTGGACTCAGCACATTACATTCAGCCTGGGCTTGAGAGGGGATCTGGAAGAGGAATTGTACCCACTGAGTGAGTCCCATTGGAGGTCAGGAGCCAGGCTTGTCCACCCAGTGCCAGTCATTACTGGCCTCTGGCTGAGCCTACATCCCAGGGCAGTGGAGGGGGAGCACCTACCCGCTCTGGACAGGGAAAGGGCCCTCAGGAGCCATGAGCAACCAACATCCATAGCAGCTAGGAGAAGGGATGTCAGAACCAGCCAGTGAGGTTGCACCCAATAGTAAGATCTAAGTTGTGGATGGCCTTCCTGCTAGAAATTCATTCTTAGCAACATATTCTAGAGAAGCTTCATTCATGTGCCCATGAAGGATACAAGAAAGTCCATTTCAGCATTGCTTATGATGGTGGAAAACTAGAAATAACCTAAATGCCCTTCAACAGGAGAATAAAGTCATAGTAAATGCCTAGTAAAGCGGTAAAAGAAATGGACTGGAGTATGTGTGGCAATGTGGACAAATCTCAAAGCATGATTTGAGTGAAAAAGCAAGTTTTAGCATACATTCTGAATGATGCTATTGAAATAAAATTTCAAAAATGCAAAATCAACACTAAATATAATTTGTGTGTACACTTTTGAGTAAAATTATAGAAACCTACTTAAGGACAAGCACAGAGTGGATGATAGTAAGTACCTCCAGGGAAGGAAAAACTGGGATGGAATCAGGAGTTCAACAGTCTCCCAACTGTCACCCTAATGTTCTATTTTAAAGACACACAGGCAATGGCAGCATTTTAAGATTTGGTAGTAACACAGGTGATCACAATTTATTTGACATATATTTAATTCTTTTACATTTAATACTTAATAGTCACACTTTAAAAATTACAGAAAATATTCATGTGACTCTCCGTACACCTAGAGTGATACTTTTGTCTTTTTGTTTTCCCTATGTTATCATTTTACTTGCAAATAACAACAGAAGAAAGTGCACTGACAATCCATTCTCTTTTTTTAGGCTCCATCACAGCACTTTGCCACATTTCATCATGTCACATGAATTTGTTAGCCATGCTGTTCATATACAATGCAATTAACATGGCGTGAGGATGTTTATGTCAGTGGGAAAATACTCATAAAAAGGCTAAAGTTCTTGAGATGGAATTGACAGGATAAGGTTTGGGAACCCACTTATTCCAGGTGTCTCTTGGCTATCTATTCTAGCCAATATTTCCAGTGGTCCATTCCCACCCAGTGATGCTGCTCAGAAGAACCAGCTTCATACTCTTAGACTCTGAGGGATTATATTTTGACATAGAAGGCCTGCTTTTCCCCCTGTGTCCCTGCTGAGAAAATGTTATTCAAAAAGTGATCAGTTCAAGCTTGAGAATGAGAGGCCTATGTTATTGGTTCTCCTACGGTAATTCTTTATGCTCTCAGACTCAGCAAAATTATATATATGAATATTCAAATATATAAGAGCATATTTAATTTTGCTAAGTCCTTATAGATGGCCCTCTTGGGTGCTTGTACTAGTTTACACTCCCATCACAGCCCATGATGTTCCCATTTGTCCCATAGCCTCACCAAAACTTCCCATCATCACACTCTAATCCAGCCGCTCTCAACCTGTGGGTCACGACCCCTTTGTTGGTCTAACGACCTTTCACATGGGTCACCTAAGACCATCCTGCATATCAGATATTTACATTATGATTCAAAACAGTAGCAACATTACAGTTATGAAGTAGCAAAGAAAATATTTTTATGGTTGGGTCACAACATGAGGAACTGTATTTAAAGGGCCAGAAGGTTGAGATCCACTGCTCTAATCTGTTATGCAGATTTGTGTAAAGAGCGCCCCATTACTTTTCTGACTACAAGTACAATTTAACATCTCTTCATATCTTGCAACAAGTGCAATTTAATATCTCTTCATATCTTGTGAACGTTTTGGGTTTTCCTTTATGAAATTCCCTTTTGGTATATTCCACCCATTTTTATGTGACAGACATTTCTTACAAACTCTAGATGTTAATCCCAACAAGGGATTTCAGAGATTGCCTGCAAGTTTTAAGATAAAGCTCCTATAGACATTTGTGCTCAGGTTTTTTCGTGGATGAAAATTTCTATTTCTCTGGGATAAATGCCCCGGGGTGCAATTGCTGGGGTGTGCGGTAGTTGCTTGTTTAGTTTTTTGTTTTTTTTTAAATTAAATCTTTATTGTTCAGATTATTACATTTGTTCCTCTTTTTTCCCCCCATAACTCCCCTCCTTCCAGCTCCCACCCCACCCTCCACCCTCACTCCCCACCCACTGTGTTCATCCATAGGTGCATGATTTTTGTCCAGTCACTTCCCGCATCTCCCACACCCCTTTTTCCCCCAAGAATAGTCAGTCTATTCCCTTTCTATGTCCCTGATTCTATTATAATCACCAGTTCATTCTGTACATCAGGTTATTTATTCACTTGATTCTTAGATTCATTTGTTGATAGATGCATGTTTGTTGTTCATAATTTGTATCTTTACCTTTTTCTTCTTCTTCCTCTTCTTAAAGGATACCTTTCAGCATTTCATATAATACTGGTTTGGCGGTGATGAACTCCTTTAGCTTTTCCTTATCTGTGAAGCTCTTTATCTGACCTTCAATTCTGAATGATAGCTTTGCTGGATAAAGTAATCTTGGTTGTAGGTTCTTGGTATTCAGCACTTTGAATATTTCTTGCCATTCCCTTCTGGCCTGCAAAGTTTCTGTTGAGAAATCAGCTGACAGTCGTATGGGTATTCCCTTGTAGGTAATTGAGCCTCTTTCTCTTGCTGCTTTTAAGATTTTCTCTTTGTCTTTTGCTCTTGGCATTTTAATGATGATGTGTCTTGGTGTGGTCCTCTTTGGATTCCTTTTGTTTGGGGTTCTCTGCGCTTCTTGGACCTGTAAGTCCATTTCTTTCACCAGGTGGGGGAAGTTTTCTGCCATTATTTCTTGAAATAGGTTTTCAATATCTTGCTGTCTCTCATCTTCTGGCACTCCAATGACTCTGGTATTAGACCGCTTAAAGCTGTCCCAGAGGCTCCTTACACTATCTTCACACTTTCGGATTCTTTTTTCATTTTGCTTTTCCAATTGGGTGTTTTTTGTCGAATCTTTGGTTTGATTATTGTACTCCTCTGGTCTGCTATTGGTTATAATATTCTTTATTTCAGTCCGTGTATGCTTACTTTCTAATTTCTTTATCGTAGCATCGAGGGTCTCATTAGTTTTCGTGAGGCTCTGCACAAATTTATGGCAAGCCCTCAAAATTGCGATTCTTAGCTCCATATCCTCCATTTCTGTCATGTTTTTTTGTCTCCGCATCTTTTATGCTTTCTTGGTGCACCCCCTTGTGGTCTTTGTGCGCAGTCTTGTTCTAGCCAAGCCTTAATTGTTGTAGTTAACACTAGAGGGATTTGACCCCCAGGCCGACTGGCTATAGGAATCAGCTGTATGGAAAACGTCTGCCTTCTGGGGAGGCGCTAATCCAGCCTTTGCCTGAGGCGATCGGCAAATGGCTGTGCGCAGGCTTTGGGCGGGGCGTGATCAACAGGGAGGGCGGAGGGAGCAGTTATGGCCACGCTCAGTCCCGTTCCCAGAGGCTCTGCTTCTCAGAACCCCGGCAGCCGCTGCAAACCTCGGAGAGAAAGCTGCCCTCAGGTTCCAACTGATGCCGGATAATCCCGCTTCTCCCGTTTGAGTCTGGGTCCCTAGAGACTCGCCCGGATCTGGAGCCCAGAGTCTGAGACTCACTCCCGACAGAAAACGACAACCGCGCCCTCAGCCACCAGCCCACTTTGCGCGCGCACCTCGGTACCTTTGTATTTTCCACACTGCGCCGCCTCTGAGCCTCGATTTGCTGTTCTCTTTCCTTCTAGTTGTAGAGTCTCTCTTCAGCCAGCCTTCCTGTGGTTCTGGGTGATGTCCGTTCAGTCTTTTAGTTGTATTTTTGAAATGGTTGTTTGCGGCAGCAGTCTCCGGTGTTTACCTACGCCGCCATCTTGGTCTCTGCTTGTTTAGTTTTATAAGAAACAACCAAACTGCTTTCCCCAGTGGCTGTAATAGTCTACATTCTGACCAGCACTGGATGAGTGACAGTTTCTCTACATCCTCCCCAGCATCGAGTGTTATCACAGTCTTTTATTTTAATTAGTCTCCTTGTGGTTTAATTAACATTTTCCCAATGGCTGATGATGTTGAACTTTTCAAGTGCTCATGCGCCATATTATAGCCTCTTCAGTGAAATGTTTGTTCATTTATTCTGTTTAATTCTCCAGTGCACATGATTTCACTCATTCATGGATAATAAAGACCATTAAAAACTTATGAACAATAATAGATACAGAGGCAGAGCTGCCTCAAACTGATTGTCAAACTGCAGCGGGAAGGCCAGGGAGGGTTGGGGGGCAGGAAGGAGGGGGGTAAGAGATCAACCGAAGGACTTGTATGCATGCATATAAGCATAACCAATGGACATAAGACACTGGGGGGTAGGAGAGGCCAGGGGATTGTCAAGGGCAGGGGGTGTGGGGAAAGGACACATATGTAATACCCTTTGTAATACTTTAAGCAATAAAAAAAAAAATTCTCCAGTGAACCACCTGGGCCTGGATGCCCTTCCTTAGATGCTTTAACTACAAATTCAACTTATTTAATAGACTAGTCAGGGCATCACTTTCTTTTGAGGAAGTTTGTATAGTTTGTTTCCTCCCAGGAATTGGTCCGTTTCACTTAACTTGTTAGAACTATGTGCACAGCGCTTTTCTCTGTTTCTTGGTCAGTCTGGCTAGAAATCTGTTTTCTGGCTAGAAAAATATTTTACCAATATTTTTAGAGAAGCAGTTTTCCAGTTTGGTGAAGGCTATTTTGAAATTCTTTGTTTTACTGATTTCGGCCATTATGTTTTCCCCCTTCCTTGTTTCTTCAAGGTCACTCTGTTGCTCCGTCTAATTTACTATTTGGATACTTCGATCTCTCTTCCCAGCTGTAATTCTTTCTTTAGAAGTCTATTTAAAACAAAACTCTGTCTTTTATGGCTGCTTTTGATTTGCAGCTTTTCTTTATTGTTTTTTAGTTGTAAGTATTCCATAATTTCACTCATGGTTTTCTTTAAACTCAGGGTTTATATAGAATATACTTCACTTCAGCTTCCATTATATCTTCTTAACTGTACAGATATTTGGCGATTTTAAAGCTATCCTTTATTATGAACTTCTTACCTTAGTGGATTATGGTTAGAGAACATGTATGCATCATGCATTATGGTTCATGAACATATCAATGGAGAACAAACATATATTTCTTCTTTTGAATTTATTGAGACTTCCAATCTAGCATAGTACATGGTACTGATTTATTTTGTTTAAAAGACTGGGCATTATCTGTTAGTCTGATATAATATGAATAACACAGCAAACAATAACTTCCATTTGTCAAATTTTCTTCTGATTTTTAAAAAATCATTTATTGCTTCTCATTTAATAGGTCCTATTTCTGGAGGCAGGTTTAAAATTAATGCATTCTATTTTGCAAGACAAGATGCTTTCCCTTAACTTAAAATAAATGAAATTAAACGTATCACTGTGGTTCCTTACACATATCTATATTTCCCTCAGCAAGACATGCTTTTTAACATGCCCTCTTGTGTTTCATTCCCCTACCCTCATCCACTACACAGTGCTGACACTATATAGTATTTTAGATTTTTTCCCACACTTTTTCTGTACTCTTTTAGTCAAGAATAAACTTAGCATGGGGCCACAGTGCTCACTTCTGGGATTTTTGGTTCTGGCTTCACCCAGGACACGGACCCCTCATAGAATCTCTAATCTCTCTATCTAAGGAGAAAGGAGCTTAGCCCAAGGCCTCGTGGAGAATCACAAATGAGGTTGAGGCTTTGTCACGAGGAAGAGAAAATGGCCAATGAGCTCAAGCACAGCCCGCGCAGCAGACCTCTCCACTGTCCAGGCTCCCAGAGAGCACTTTCCAGAGAGGACCCCACTGAGTTTCTACAATAAACCTGTGAGCTTGACCCTAGGTTCACCCCGTGTTTAGAGGCATAAACACTCAGAGACACAAAGTGTCCTGAAGACTCACAGCAAGCAGGGGGCCGAGTGACCACTGTGCTGCGCAGGGACAGGGTGCTCACCTGGGAAATAGTTGGTCCCACACCTGTTGGGTGGAACAAATGTTCTGTAATAACACAGCTAAATGAGGGAAAAAGTGGAGTCCCTGCTCAGCAAGTCGGGCAGCTGGTATTGCACCAGTTTGTTTAGCCAGTGTGCCTGGGGGTCTGCACCACACAGGTATTTTTTTAGGGAAGCATGAGTGGATGGTGTGGGGACACTTGGCTGGTTGGCAGCGGGGGCCCAGGGATGGGATTACTGGCCTCCATGTTCTGCTCAGGATGCCCCCATTGGAGGCCAGTCCTTGGCATCTGACCGCCAGCTCTGAGTCCTGTGGAGGCAGAGTCCTGGCTTCCAGGAAGGGCAGGTGGAGAAGGGAGAACCCTTCTCGCTGGGAGTGTTAGGGGTCCTGAGGCCAAAACTCACCTTCCATGATTCTCCAGCTCAGCACTGCCCGTCGGACCTCCAGAGAGTTCTGGTTAATCAGCAGAGCAGTTGGGGCTCCCAATGGGGGCCCCACATTAGTTTTCGGGTTGTGAGCACATTTGTACTTAAGAAGGTTTCTCTTTGTGTTTCCAGGGTCGCTCTCTGTTCTAAACTGAAATGTTAACAGAAGAGCAGGTGGGCCCTCCTGTGCTTGGCATCAGCAGGGCCACCGGCAGGGCTGGAAGGTGGAGTCGGAGTGTCTGGAGATGCAGATGGGGAAGTGCTGGACACGGGAGGACCCTGGGCTGCCAGCTGGACGAACGTCACGTCATTCCACACCGCACCTTTGATGAAGACCGCAGCATGTTCTGCTGGTGCTTGGCTCTGCAGACCAGGCGGCTTATGCCCTCCAGGCACTGGCTTTTGGATTTTGGACTCCATGACCTTCTCCTTGGTTTTCTTGGGCAAAAACAGCACCTTCTTATTCTTCTCCTTGGTGAGCACTGTAATGCACATGGTGGAGGTCACTGCTGGACCACCTGCTGACCTTGAGAGAGTGGAAGGTGCACTTGAGGTTGTTGTTGGCGGTAGGCAGGTCTTTCTTCTTCGAGTCTCTCTTCCTGTCTGTGGGCTGGGCTGCCGTCCAGTAATCCACCT
Source organism: Myotis yumanensis (assembly GCF_028538775.1). NCBI lineage: Eukaryota > Metazoa > Chordata > Mammalia > Chiroptera > Vespertilionidae > Myotis > Myotis yumanensis. Next base: position 13,938,724 of record NW_027223767.1, read on the forward strand.
GCCGTTCCATCAGCTTGGCGCCATCGTCCTGGCTGGGGGGGGACAAACCCCACTCACTGACATGATGAGTGGGATGACAAGGCCTCTTTGGTGACCAGAGGTGTGGACAGAGGGAAGGATGAAAGCCCGTCGCAGCCCAAGGGGGCCCATCATCTGAGTCTCCTGACGTGTCTGAGGACTGTTGCACTATCCCAACTTCCACCTGCCTCCCTGAAAAGAATGAACTATAAGGACTCCTCATTGGGGCTCTTCTGCTTGTAGGACGGCAGGGCTTCCTCGATGGGCAGCTGGGAGGCACAGTTGTCCCCGTGATGTTCTGTGTGATTCTCGTCACAATGTCCAGTGTGTCCTGTATGGCGCTCTGGGCCTCCAGATTATGGAACAGGTCCCAGCAGGCCAGGTCCTGGAAGAAGCTGTTGTAGCGGTAATGCACGGAGCCCAGGTACCTGGCCACAGGGTTGGAACCCAGTGGGATGACCAGGAAGTGCACATAGCCCAGCCAGTCGAGCATCTTGTAGGACAGCAGCTGCAGGAAGTTCCACAGCACAGCGCTGAAGTAGTGCTGTGCCCCTGCCACCAGGATCTTCACCAGCTTCAGGGACTGGGAATTATCATTACAGTATCTCTGTATCCGCCAGATGATGGAGGTGAAGGCCGCCGGGACGTCAGCCGTGAAGCAGATGCACAGCAAGGCAGCGTGTGCGCCTGCAGGATGTCCCAGGGGAACTGCTCCCGCCAATCAGAGGTGTTGACCAGGATGATGTTCTCCGGCAGCTGGTAATCAGAGATGAGGATGTGGTTCAGCTGGTTGTACGTGGTCTTCCTGGGGATCTGCAGCTGGCTCCCTGGGTCTGGCCATGCTCGTTGTCTCGGCTCTTGGCTCACTTGTTCTATGGCTGTGCCGTCTGCTGCTCCTTCAGGTACCTGCCCAGCCATGGTGGCCGGGATGCTCCCCCTTGGCCTTGGTGGAGGGGATGAGAGACAGTCTTGGTGATGTGCCCACTGGGCAGCAGCTTCTTGGTGAGCATGTCCAGGGCTGAGGTCTCTGCCTCTGGGCTGTCCTTGGGCGGTGCTGGCTGCTCCCCTGGGTGGGCAGCTCTGGGGCACTAAGTGGGAGACACTGTCACTTGGCTATTGCTGCCTGGGCTTTGTCTTCTCGGGCACTGCAGCTGCACTAGGAGGCTTTTTTGTTTTGCTTTGTTTGTTTTTTAAACCCTCACCAGAGGTTATTTTTCCACTGATTTTTTAGAGAAAGTTGGATGGGGAGAGACAGAGAGGGAGAGAAGCATCAATGTGAAAGAGACACATGGATTGGTTGCCTCCTGCACGTGCCATGACCAGGGCTGGGGATCAAGCCTGTAATCGAGACAGGTGTGTCCATGTCCAGAATTGAACCCGGGACCCTTTACTTTGTGGGCCTACACACTAGCCCTCAGCAAAACCTGCTAAGGCTCAGAAGCTTTTCCTGGCTCTGGGCACCATGGATGCTCCCCTTCTCCGTTTTTGAACTGAAATGTGACAGGCCTTTGCAGTATGGCATGAGCATGGTTTTGGTGGTGCTGAAAAAGCTGTTATCTTCTTCCCTGTCTGAGCTACTGACACTGGTTTCCAGTATGTTAGACAGAAGGTGAAGGACCTCCTCCACTTGGGGACATGATCTGCAGGGTCCTGCTTAGGGTCCAGGGCCTCCTCTGACACTTGGGCCCTGCTCAGCCAAGCCACAACTTGTTGTGACTTTCAACAGTCACTGCTTCCTTATCCAGGTCCTACCCATGGGCGGCATCTTCACTGACCTCCTGCTCAGTGAAGCTCTCATGCTCCTCCTTAGAGTAGTGATTTGTAGACTTGGTCTTGGGCCGGCCTGCATGGCACTGTCCTCACAGTGAATGGACTGGCTAGACATGGAGGAGGTCCAGATTCAGGTGACTTTGGGTGAGGGGGTGCTTTGGGCCACTGAGTCTGAAACACTGTCACTGGGCTGTTTGATGCTCAAGGACCCACATGTTTTCTTGTGCTTTGGCCAGATTTGCAGGCTACTGTTGACTCTGGGCCCTGTGGATGCTCCCCATTATTGTCTGTGAGCTGGAGTGTGCCAAGCCTTCAAAGAAAAGTCTGAGCTTGGGCTAGGGGATGCTGAGGGTGTTGTTAACCATCCTCCATGTCTGGGCCACTGTCCCTGGGGTTTTGCAGTGTGTTAAATAGAAGGTCCAGGTCCCACTCCAACTCGGGGACATGCTCTGCTGTGTCCTGCTCGAGTCCACAGCCTCCTCTAACACTTTGAACTCGCCCAGCCACGCCACAACTTTCTCCTTGATATTTTGTGGCCTGGTAATGGATGTCTTTCCTAATATCCATGGCCTCTGCTTCTTGGGCATCCCCATGTCAACGCCCTCCTCAGCTAGTTCCGGTCCATGGGTGGCATTGTTGCTGGCCTGTTGCTCAGAGGAGAAGCTCCGATATACCCCCTCGGAGTAGTTAACCCTTGACTTAGTCTTGCAACTGGCCTGTACGGCACTGTCCTCCCAGTGGATGGGCTGGTTGGACAGGGAGCAGATCCAGATCTCGGCCACTTTGGCAGAAGCCTCCTTGATGCTGCTGCAGCGGCACAGCCTCTGGCCACCCTTGAGGGGTCGCTGTCTGACTTCGGCCATGTGGATGGTGCCCACAGGGAGTATCTTGTAGCTCCAGATGGTCTGGTTCTTAAATTTAAAAACATATCTTTATAAAAGTTAATAAAATGTGCGAGGCACTGAAAAAGCATCTGATCAAAAATGCAACAGCCAAATCTGATTATTAAAGTACTATTGTCAAATACAAACAGAAAGATAATTGCTAAATGTCTTTCACTTAAAATCCTCTAAAAGTCCTCATTGCACTTGGAATAAATTTTACAGCCTGAACAAGACCCTGCAGGCTCGGGACCCTGTTGGCCTGCACAACTTCCTGTCTCACACTCTCCTCTTTACTGCAGCCACACTGGCCCGGATTTCATTCCTTCACCCCAGTGAGCTCTTTCCCACCTCAGGCCTTTGCACACACACCTCTGTCTGCAAGGCTCTTTGCTCAGGACTTGATAGGACTGACCTTTCTTCTCCTTTACATCTCACCCAAAAAAGACATCAACATGTGGAAAGTGTTCTCTATATCATGGAATTAAATAGAGTTTATTTATATTCTCTCATTTTTTATTTTTAACATTTTCATTCCACCTGCATTAGATTTTCAAAAGGAAAAAGACACAGTAGCCCTAACCAGTTTGGCTCAGTGGATAGAGCGTCAGCCTGCGGACTGAAAGGTCCCAGGTTCGATTCTGGTCAAGGGCATGTACCTTGGTTGCGGGCACATCCCAGGAGGGAGTGTGCAGAAGGCAGCTGATCGATGTTTCTCATCGATGTTTCTAACTCTCTATCCCTCTCCCTTCCTCTCTGTAAAAAATCAGTTAAAAAAATACTTTTTTTTAAAAAGACACAGTAAAATGTATTAATCTTAAACACATTTAAATGTTTTCTGTAAGATCTGAAATATTGATCTAATGTTTTCCCCTCAGTAGTTGACCAGCTGTCCCAGTGCTATTTGTTGCCAATGGGCCCCCATAATGATCCACTCAGTCCCACGTGTGCTCAGCCGTGTTCCTGATGTCGCTGCCCAGCTCCCATGACCTGCTCACTCAGGCACCCAGACCGCACTGCTTGAGTTTCCTTTCCAATTGACAGAGCAAGTCCCCTTCTTATATTCTTTTCAACTGTTTCCAGATTTGTTTGCATATTTATTTTTAGATAAAATTTAGAACAGTGTTTGTTTCCCCAAAATCCTGTTATGATTTTTACTTCAAGTAAGTAAATTTTAGATTTATTCAGGAGAATATGTGCCTTTGCAATATTTTATCTTTCTATCCAGAAATGAGTAAGTCCCTCCATTTATGATTAAATGGAGAAATAGAACATTGGAAGGCCCTGGGCTATTCCTGTTAACATCTTAATGGTTTAGATTATTTTCTTGCTGTTACATTTAGTATTTCCATCTGATGATTGTTTACATACATATCCTATATAATAAAGAGCTAATATGCTAAATAGAACAGCCCACTGACTGTCCGGACAACTTTCTGGATGAAACCGGGGCTGCAAGGGGCTGCAAGGGCCAAGCCCCTTGCATAAATTTTGTGCTTCAGGCCTCTAGTGTATTTATAATAGTAATGGGGAATATATTTTGAGTGCCCACCACATGCCAACTCCTTGTTAAGCACTTTATTACTCAATTTTATCCTTGCAACTCATTTTTCATATGAAAAAAACAAGACTTAAAAAACTCAGCTAACAAGCATGAGGTTTTAATGCATGTGGTAGTGCCATTCTTCTCACTAAAATTTTTGTTAAGCCTCACCCAAGGATAAGTTTCCCTTGGTTTTTAGAGAGAGTTGGAGGGAGGGGGAGAGACAGAGAGAGAGAAACATCGATGTGAGAAAGAGACACATTGATTGGTTGCCTACTGTACTTGCCCAGACCAGGGCCAAGGATCTAGCCTGCAAGTGAGGTATGTACCCTTGACTGGAATCAAATCCAAGAGCCTTCAGTCCTCTGGCTCCCAACTATTCCAGGCTAACAGCTCTGTCTCTTTCTCTCACTCGCAGGCTGCTCTAATTTCATTGAAAACATCCAGAATTTTCTTCTGTTCACTAGTATAAAGAATCTTATTAAACTCACTTAAGTCACATGTCCTCATACAACCATCTTTACTGTGGTCTGGCCAGTTAGATGTGCTGATACCTCCACTCTGGGGCCCTGAACCACACTCCCCAGAACCAGCTGGATGTGGAAATTGGCAGCTGCTAGAAAGGGGAAAATGGAAGTCATGTCCACCACAGGCCATTGTCAAATAAAATATTGACTTCTGGTTTCCACTCTGACATATAAGAGCTTGGAAGTCCTTACTGCCATCCTTACAAGAAAAAAAAAAAAATCCAAAAAACAGGAACTTTTTTCAATCCATCTGAAATTAACTATGACTATGAAATTAACCTTTGCACCTGCAAACCACTGAGATTAGGGCTTCATTAGCACAATACAACCTAGCCGATCTTCCTCACAAGATGGAAAACATCTTCTCCACTCAAAGTGAGAGACAAAATAGAAAGGCATGATAAGAGAAGACAGATTTGACCACATCAAAATGTAATGCATCTTTTTGGCAAAACACACATCAAATGGAGAAAAATGGCAAGCTAGAGAAACCATTTGCAAGTTACATGGCAACAAGCTGACATCCACGACAATGGAGATTTCCTAAGAGCCAATGGAAAAGAGGGCAAAAGGTCTCAAACTGAAGAAATCAGCCAAAAGTATGTGAAAGATACCCAACTGCAGTTTAAACCAGAATGAAAAATTCAAATGAAAATATATTGCTCTTTCCCGCCCTGGACAGACTGCCTCATCAGTTGGTTGGCAAGTCATCCCATACACCAAAAGGTTGCAGGTTCAATTCCCGGTCAGGATACATACCTTGGTTGTGGGTTCTGAAAATGTTCTGGAATTAGAGTGTTTGTGATGCTATGGAACAGTTGTGAAAAATTGTGAATGTTCTTGATGTTGGAATTTATACTTTGAAAAATCATAGAATTAAAATTTATATAATTTAAATTTATTTTTAATATAATATTATTAAGTTTTATTGAAAAAACATTTTATTTTACTCAATAGTATGAGAAAAATACACTAAACTTCTAAGTATATGCAAGATAAACAAAAAAAATTTTAATTGCTATTATTGGGGAGGGGAGGTCATCTCTGCTATGGCTGCTGAGAACACTCTGAGGCCCAGCATCTGGGACCACAGGAGTCACAGGAGCTGAGGCAAGTGGATCACAAGCTGCAGGTGGGTCCACATCTGGAGGCTCAGTGGCAGCTATGCCTGGAGCCTGCTCTGGCTCAGGAGAGGGCACCAGAGTTGGCGTTTCCTCTTTAGGTGTTTCTTCATCTTGCTCTGGAGCTGCTTCTGTAGATACAAGAAGAAAACAAGTTACCACCATGACTGCCTTTGTGTGCCTTCCAAGGAAGGAACCTCCCATCTCCATCTCTGAAGTTTCAGTTCAATCCCCCACCCCAGGAAGTCCCCCAGACTGCAGGCCCTGGGCACTGACCTGAGCGGCTCTGTGCTCCTGCCTAAGCCCAGCCTCTGGGAGCTCTTCTCTGTGTGTCCCAGCCACGTGCCCTCCCCTCACACACACCACCCACTCCTCCTCCTCCTGTGTCTCCGCCTCAGTGGGCTCAGGTGCTCCAGCTGTGAGTGGAGATACTGGGCCTGGGTTGGCAGGTCTGGGACTGGAAAGGTGAGCTCTATGGAGGCCGATAGCATCATCAGGCTGGCAAAGTCTGGCAGCTGGAAAAATGTTCAGGGTACTGGTCCAGCCAGAGGTCCAGGATGCAGGACATGGCTCTGAAGAGAGAAAAGTTGGAAGCAGAGTCTGAGGCCTGGCCTTTCCTTCCCACAGCCCTCCCAGAGCACCACTCAGAGAGCCTGGGTTCCTGTGCCCGCTGCTCCTGCCCATCCAGAAGCCAGACCTACTCCTGTCCACCTTCAGCCTGGCAGTCCTGGCAGAGACGCGCCTGGTCACCCAGGAGGGGCTGGCAGAGAGCCCTCCTCACTGAGAGTCTGGGGCAATGAGGGAGCCGCCTGTCCCCTTCCTCAGGGGAACCTGACATGCTCTCTCAGTGTCCCTGTCCCCTCCCTCTACCCTCCCCCCCAAATGGCACCTCCGTGAGGACAGGAAGGGCTGGTGTCCACTCTGTTCATGTCACTCATTGGCACACAGTAGGTGCTCCAGGTATAGCTGACCAATGAGCGAACAAAGAAAATCTGTCTGCACCTCTGGCTGCCCAGAGACCTGCTAACACCTCAGACTTTGGCTCCTGCACCTACGCGCTGCCTAATTCACTAGCTTCGCTGTGGGGCTCTACTCCTCCGTTGACATTTAACTCCCATGAGTAAAGAGCAACAGACAAGCTGCCACTGAGGAGGTTCTACCAGATTAGTGAGCAAGGTCCCTGGACAGGGGTGCAGGCAGGGCTGAGATTAGGAGAGGAATGGTATGAATTTTCTGAGGGGCTCACTGTGTCCCCACTCACCCACACCACCCATGTCCACATGCACAGCTTTCTGCGTCCTGCCCTTTGTTCTAGGAGAAACTCTCAGACCTCTGCCCTCTTGCAGAAATTCCACCATGAGTGGGATCCAGGGTTCAGCCAGTTCCTGGAATTCAGGCCCCATACTCCCCGAAGGACTCTGATCCAAAACACACGTTTTCTGTTGAACGGAGGTACACCGTCCTCTACACAATGCGGGAAGATGCAGCCATAGGTAGAGGCCAGGAGGACGTCACATCAGCTTTCCTGTGGACACTACGAGCCTGTGCAACCTAGTGTGACTGAATAGCTCCCGACTAGAAGGAAGCTCTGGAGTGTAGCGTTGGGGTCTGCTCTGAGCACTGGATTATGGTCAGTGCCTAGAGACCTGTCTGTACCTGGCAGGGCTTCTCATATATTTGCTGAGTGAATGAGCCCAAACTAGCCCCATCTCAGACAGCTGGGTGAGTCTGAATTCCACCGCTCAACCCTGGAGTTTCTGATCTGGCTTCATCCAGGACCGGGACCCATAATGGAATCTCCAATCTCTTTATCTAATGAGAAACGTGCTTAGTCCTGGGCCCCGAGGAGAATCACAAATTTGGCAGAGACTTTGTCAACAGGAAGAGAAAATGACCAATTGGCTTGAACACACCCCTCCAGCAGACCTCTCCAGTGTCCTGGCCAGAGGCACCACAATGAGACCCTACAATAACCCTATTGGGTCTCACATTCTGGGGAACAATCACTTAGAGACATGCAGTGACCTGAAGATTCACAGCAAACAGGTGGCCAAATGACCACTGTGCTGTGCAGGGACAGGCACTCACCTGGAACATGGCTGGTCCCTCACCTGTTGTAGCAAACGCTCTATAAGAACACGGGAAGGTGGGGACAAATGTGGGGTCCCTGACAGGAAGGTGGGCACCTGCTTTTGCGCAGTTTGTCCAGTCAGTGAGCCCAGGTAGTTGGTACCACACTGGTCCTTGGTTTTTCTCTTCTGTTCTGCCTTGTGAGGATGGAGTTTATTGGACACCACAAGAGGGTAGTGCTGGGGCCACTGGGATGGTTTGCAGGTGGGCTCTGGGCTCGATAACCAGCCTCCGTGTTCTGTCAGGTGCTCCCGTGGGAGGCCAGCGATGAGTCGGTCGGGCACACAGGGAAACTGGCCATGAGGTGGGAACCCAGCTGGATGACCAGGAAGTGCATGTAGCCCAGCCAGGGGGACAGGGGCACAGGTTGTAGGACAGCAGCTTCAGGAAGAGACATAGCACCACACTGAAGTACTGCTGTGCCCCTGACGCCACGATCTTCACAGGCTGGAGGGCTGGGCATAGTAATGATGGTATCTCTGTATCTAGCGGAGGATGGTGTTGAAGGCTGCCTGGTCCTCAGCCTTGGAGCAGGTGCACAGCCCGGGCAGCATGTGTTGCTGCAGGACAAAGGTGGGAACTGCCCCTGCCAGTTGGAGGCGCTGAGGAGGAGGATGTTCTGGGGCAGCTGGCTGTCAGAGATGAGAGGTGGTTCAGCTGGTGGTACACCGTCTCCCTGGGGATCTGCAGCTGGCTCAGCAGGTGGGGGCAGTGCTTGTTGTCCAGGCTGTTGGTCCGCTTGTTCCAGGCTGTGCCTCCTGCAGCTCCTCGGGGATGTGCTCCAGCCCCAGCGGCCCGCCTGCTCCCCCTGGATCTGGTGGAGAAGATGAGGAGAGACTCGGTCTTGGTGATGCGCCCGCTGTTTGCTTGGGGCTCATCTTCTCCGTCTCCTGGGTGGACCTGGAGGCTCCTCCTGGCGCTGGCACTGTGGGTAGTCTAGCCTCCATCTGCCAGGTGGGCTGGGACAGGTCTTCCAAGTATGGCCTCAGCCAGGGCTTCGCGGTCCTGAGGACACTTTCATGGGCCACTGTCACGGTTCTCTATTGTGGCATAGAGCAGATTCAGGTCCTCCGCCACCTCAGGGAAATGATCCGAAGACTCCTGCTCTGAGTCCAGGACCTCCTCCCACTCTTGCACCCTCCGGAGCCACCCCCTCACTTTTTCGTTGGCATCTTGCTGCCAGGTGGTGAGTGGCGATCTTCCTACCCTTTGGCCCTGCTTTTTGGGCTTCTCAAAGTCGAAGTCCTTCTCCTCTTGGTCCTGCCAGTGCCCGGGATCATAGCTGCCCTGCTGATCCGAGAATATTTCATACTCCATCTCTGAGTAATGAACCCGGGACTTGGCCTTGGGGCCGGGATGCTGGGTGCTGTCCCCGGGGTCGATGGGCTGGCTGGACAGGGAGGCGATGTTGACCTCAGCCACGTGGGCAGGTGCCTCCGTGATGGTGCTATGGAGGCTCAGCATCCGGCCACCCTTGAGGGGTCGCTGAATCACCTCAGCCATGTTGATGGTGCCCATGGCGAGGGTCCGGTAACCCAGGCTAGTCTGGTTGTTAAGTGGCAGTTTCTGCTGCAGCAGGATCTGCAGCTGCTTGACTTCTCTCTTGAGGTAGTGAGGGTACTGCAGGGAAAAGTTCAGCGCCAGGTCGATCTTCCCTTGACAACTAGGGGGCAGCAGAATCTCATCCGACCTCAAGATCTTTTGGGAGCCCTGTATCTTTACACTGATCACCACAGCGCTGAGCTCCTTCTCCAGCTGCTTGTAGATGAGCAGCTTGTTTAAGTTGAGGCTACACAGCCTGGGCAGGCAGGTGGGGCTGGAGCATGCCACCTCCCAGGTGGAAAACAAGTTCATGGGCACCTGTGTGTTGAGTGCGGCGGGCATGCTGTCCAGGCCCGCGGGAGCCGAGATGGGGGTCTGATTTCCATCCTGTGTGGGGAGAGGGGTACATGCCATCAGAGGCAGCTCATAAACTGCCAGGTGGGTTGGGGGCTGCAGCTCAGACCGAACCCCAAGCACTCAGTGAGGGGTGCAAGAGGTGGGACAGGAGTGATTCCAGGGACCACATGCTAACCTGGCGGCCTTGCAAACTCAGAGACCTAAAGTAACCACAAAGGATGGTCTGAAATTAAAGTGGGGTTTGTGTGTGTGTGTGTGTGTGTGTGTGTGTGTGTGTGTGTTTTAACTAAAAGCAGCTATGGTGGGTAGTGGTGTCCTAGGCTGTCATCTTCCTTGAAAAAGGTCAGTCTTTATCTTAACTGAGCCTGTTTATTGTGTTTTTGTATCCATAACAACATATTTCTGGAATGTCAAAGTAATTTTCCTCTTTAGTCAGACCCCTCAGAGCACAGGCACCGCTCTGCTCTCTGCAGAGACCACACATCCCTCATTGTTACCGAGTTCACTGTTAACTGTCCCGCACACACCTCGGTGAAAGACGTGCGTGTCTATCATTTTACCTCTCATCCAGGCCCAGAGACCTCGCTGCTGTGCTTTCTCCTGCTTCCCTCATCTGTCAACAATGGATTTCATGGGACCCACACAAGTCTCCACGTTTGATTGTGATGTGTAAAATGAGGTGCAAACCTGCCATTCTCTGGAGCGTTATTATCTCCTTCGGTTGAGATTTTGCTTCACCGCAATTGTCTACACTTTGGCTCAAATAAATTCACAAAAATTATGCACAGATTTCCATGTTTTCTACATGGACAAGAGAAAAGGTTCTCGGCAGGCAACAAAGACTTGGAGGTGAGTTACGATAAGACACAATGGTGTCTTAGTCATTTCTTTGCAGAGGATGGACAGCACCTCCCTGTGTTAACAAGGTCACCCTGGGATTTCTGACAGAACATCCCACTCTAAGATGGGAACACAGAGGCTTTTCCTGGGGTGGGAGTGTCTGGATATGAGGACAAGTGGGGTGTTCAGGGCAGCACCGTTGACATGACAACAGGAGGAGATCACGTCCAGGTCCCACAGCAGTGAACAGCTAGATAGCCAGCCCTGATAACAGGTACCCCTCCTGGTATGTTGTGCAGCCCAGGGAGGCCCCAACCACTGACCTGGAGGGGCCACAGGGATGTGGTCCTCAGGGTAGCAAAGGGCAAAGCAACAGGCTTGGTACCTTGAGCCCCATGTCCTTCTGGGAAAAGCATCCCTACTAATCATGATGATGTGTAAGAGTGGGAGAAGGTGTGTAAGGGTTGTCAGGCCAACATGGACACTTGGAGATGGGCATTAAAAAGGGAAAATCTGTAGAAAATGCAAAAATACTCTTCTGATATTCCTAAAACTTTGTGGGCAGTGGCTTTGCATCTCATCTGAAAGGTGTAGGACAGTGAGAGTGGGTTGTGGGGAGGACACAGGCCCCAGATTCCTTTGGAAATTGGACTCTAGGCAGCACCTAGGGGAGTAGCAGGGCAGCTTCTGGAACCCAGGGCTCCCTTTGACTACATGGGACCCTGGAGTCTGGGTCACCTCAGCACCTGTACTCACCCTGCAGCCATGCTGTACGCTGGATGATGTATGGGACAGCTCTGCCTCCTCCAGGGGCTTGGAGTTGAGAACCCCATCAGTCATCTCCTCTCCGTTCTCCTGGTCGGAGCTCAGGACTGGGAATGGAGACTGTAAAGACAGTTCCCAGTCACCAGGAGGAAAGCCTCAGAGCCCTGTTTTGCTGGTTCTCTACCCCTGTGACCCTCCACTCCAGACACACACACAGTGTGACCTGCTGAGACCTCCACTGCGGAGGAAAAGGTGCAACAGTCTGAGGGCTGGGTTCCCATTGGCACAGATAAGGGACCCCTCTGAAAGCCCATCTCCACCTGCCTGCCCTGTCCTGGGGTCTGATCCCAGCGGGACCTCTAGGTGATCCACTGCCCTGAAAGCTGTTCCCGCCCCAGGCTTGTCCCTTCTGGTCCCTCTTCCCCATACATGAAGGGGAGGGGACGTGGGCTGCACAGGGATGGCGCACAGAGGTGGCCTGGACTGAATGGGTCTGACCCAGGCCACCTTGTGTTACCTGAGGCCAAAAGGTAGGAAGTGGATAGATACGTCGAGAAGGACGGTTGAACAAACGTCGGAGTCGTCTGAAAAAGCTCTCACTGTGGGGTCTCCGGAAGCAAGAGCACCAATCACGGGGAAAACAGGAAGAGAACATCTTGCACTGGCAAATGCCTCTTGGCAAGTGAGCTGCCTGGTGGGCTAGATGTGGTTGCCTGGTTACGGAGGTTGCAAGTCCTATTGGATAGTGACCTCATACCTGGGATTGTCTTCCCTGAGTCCCCTCATCTCATGACAGCTATGCAAGTAGTCCTGTGGGCTGCTGTCTGCAGACCCCTCTTCTCCATGAAACACCTTATGTGTGCACAGTGGCACCAGCACACCCCTCTGCCCAGCCCCCTAGAAGCTCTGGGTGCAACCAGGGTCCCAGACTTGAGGAAACCGATCTTGGTACAGACTCAACCCCTCATTCTTGCCTCTTCTTGATCCTGGATAAGTAATTGCACCTGTCAGGGCCCGTCTCTCTCCTGCCTGCACAATGGGTTATGGAGGAAGTGCTTCTTAGGGCTGTTCAGGCTCCTGTGGGGGAGGAGCTGTAAAGTAGGAGGAGAACAGTGACATGTAGGTAGTGCCTCCAACCTCTTTTTCCTTCCTATTCTCACCTCCTCTGTGTCTGGTTTTCTTCTAATCCCACCCAAGGTCATCAAATCGAGAGAGAGAGAGAGAGAGAGAGAGAGAATATGTGTGTGTGTGTGTGTGTGTGTGTGTGTGTGTGTGTGTGTGTGTACATGCCAGAGCTCCCTTTCTGGATCCCAGAACAAAACGGCCCCAACATAGGGAGGAACAGGCAGGAGCTGCCCAGTATGTCAGGATTTCTAATTTCCAGACCAACTCTGTGGGAGGTGGGAGCCTTGGCCTGGAAGGTCTGAACATTCCTGAACTCTGGGCTCTGAATGGCATGTACTCTGGCCAATCCCTGCCTGACTACGGGCTTCAGTTTCCCAATTATCCAACGAGGGTGTGATCCACAACTACTAAACCATGAGCTGAGCATAAGGGGACCCGGCTTTCTCCACTGCGGGTGGTTTGTGGACAGAGGTGCACCATCGTGATTCCAGATCTGGTCGCCTTTTCAGACAAACACTGTAGAGGCTGCCAAGTGCCCACCGTCTCCCCCATGCCATCTCCATGTCTGCACACGATTCCACCAGCACAGCCTTTTCCAGAGCCCCTGAGGAAACCTGGGTGCACCTAGGACCCCAACTTTGAGGACACAGCAGGGTTTGTCACAGGCCCTGCATTCTGACCGTCTGTGATCCTGGGCAAGGCATGGACCTCTGTGGTCACCGGTTCTCTCCTCAGTGACTCCCCATGGTCTCCACCTTCCTCGTGTGGTGTGAATGTGTGCCTCCCCGTAAGTGTGGGTGTTCGTAGTGACTCCATAGAAGACGGCAACGGGATCCAACACAACCTCCATGATTTGGTTCTAAAAGTCAGTGCCTGGCCTGGCCAGAGTGGTTGAGCATCATCCTGTGCACTGAAGGATTGCTGTTCAGTTCCTATCAGGGCACATACCGAGGTTGTGTGTTTGATCCCTAGTCAGGGTGCACAGGAGGCAACCAATTAATGATTCTCTCTCACATTGATGTTTCTCTCTCTCCCTCTCTCTCTCTCTCTCTCTCTCTCTCTCTCTCTCTCTCTCCCCACTGAGGAATAAGTCTCTGTGCTGTGAGTAGCTATCTGGAGAGACTGATATGATCTAGCACTGAATGAGACCAACAGATAGAGAGGAAGTCAGGCCTTCCATCCAAACTGAATCCCAAAGACCCACCTCCCCCAAGTGAGCACGGACCCTCAGTGACACAGATCCTGCCTCTGGCGAGACCACAGAAGTCCCAGCTGAGCCATAATGGATTTCTGGTCACAGACGTGTGAGCTAATAAGTGTGTGTTGGTTAAGTCTCTAGTGTGGGGTAACTCTCAGCAATAGGTCACGAGCACAGTCGTCCCACACCAGGCCCTGGGCCTGCCCTCCTATCTGCCTCATTTTCTCCTCTGTGTTCCCTCCAGCCCCCGCCCCTCATTTCTAACACCCTCTGCCTCCAGTTTGGAGGATGGATGTGAAATTTGGGAAAGGACCCTGGAAAGTAGAGCCAAACTGAAAAGTATAATTTGAAATAGAAAACAGCTTCTGTTGAGAACACAGTTCTGAGCTTCCAAGGTAAGGAGACGCTCCATGCAGGGCAGGCAGCTGCCCCTCCAGGCCCATTGCTAGTGTGCGCAAGTGCACTGCCGTCACCATGGGCCTCTAAGGTAGACCTGCCCCCCTGATTTCCAGACCTCATTTAATTTCACAGGCCTTCATCGGCTGCCATTGTGAAATCAGGATGAAGAGGGCAGACAAGTACTTATTCATCTTTCTGGTTTAGGAATCGCATCCTAAAGAGCCTGTGCAATGTGCCCGCGATGGGCTCACGTTCTCAGTGCTTATGGCCCTCAGGGTCAGCGGTAGGTCTCATCAGACTCCATTGGAATTTCCTTTCTCTCTGTGTCAACCTACAGGGCTGATCTCCTTGAGAGCAGGGACCCTGGGTGTAGTCCACAGTGAATACCCATTTGTCCTGAGACAGTGTCTCTTGTGCCATGGCGGGGGCCGTACCAGGCTGTAGTCCATCCTCACCAGGGGGTTCAGAGGACTGATGTAAAAGGAGAAGCCAGGCTGTCTCCACAACCTTGTTCAGCCTTCGGGCGTCAGAAAGAATGGCTGCTGGGCTCTGATGAGACAGAAGAGCGTCAGGAAAAACCCAGCTGAACCAGAGCCTAGGGTTTGAGGGCAGAGAGAGGCTCTGAACCCAGAGATTTGGAAGCGGTGCCTGTGGAGGAGATGAGTGTGGACCCCGGGCCCTGGGACATGCCCTGTCCCCTCTTCAGTGCTGTGGGCCAAAAAGGAGATGCTCAGAACGCTGCTCAGTGCGCGTGGAGCAGGGTGGACTTTCTGTCCAGGTGCAGGTGGCAGTCAGGGTTCAGGAACTGCCTGCTGCTGGTTAAACCCTACAGCATTCTGCAACGTGGACGCCAGGGGGCGCTTAGGACCACACTTTGTCCATGTGCTGGTGGGAGATGAAGTTAAATGAAAAGTAGGTTCCCAGGGACAGCCCTGACATAAAGGGTCCCTGTCCCAATGCTCGTCGGTCAATTTCCCCCAAAGTCCCATTCTCCTGGGCCTCAAGAACTCACATCCTTAGAGCAGATGGCTCCTGAGAGACTAATTCTTCCCAAACTATGACTCATAGTAACACGACGCAGGCCCAGAAGAAAAAGACTTGCTCAAGGCTCTGAAGGATTGTAGAGTTAAATTTTATAGAATCTAAATTAAATTTATGTTTAAGAGTATTTCATTACATTTTCTTTAATTAGTCTGTATGTCACTGAATAGTATAAGAAAAATACAGTAAAGTTATAAACATGTATATGATAAACACAAATATTTTAAAACTTCATATAAAGGAGGGGAGGGAGCCCTCTCTGTCCTGGCAGCGGACACACGCTGTGGCCCAGGATCTAGGACCTCAGGTTCTGAAGGAGCTGAGGCGAGTTTCTCAAATGCTGCAGGTGGTTCCACATCTGGGAGCTCAGTGACAGCTGTGCCTGGAGCCTGCTCTGGCTCAGGAGAGGGCACCAGAGTTGGCGGTTCCTCTTTAGGTGTTTCTGGGTCTTGCTCTGGAGCTGCTTCTGTAGATCCAGGAAAAGACCATGTTACCACCATGACTGCCTTTGTGTGCCTTCCAAGGCAGGAACCTCCCATCTCCATCCCTGAAGTCCCAGTTCAAGACCCCACCCCAGGACGTCCTCCTACTGCAGGCCCTGGGCACTGACCTGAGCGGCTCTGTGCTCCTGCCTAAGCCCAGCCTCTGGGAGCTCTTCTCTGTGTGGGCATCCACATCCCCTCCCCACCAAACCACACCACCCAATCCACATGCACAGCTCTCTCCTTCCATTTTTGCGAGGAGAAGCCCTCAGACCACTGCCCTCTTTCAGAAATCTTGCAGACCCAGGGTGTTGCCACCTTCTCCAAGTCACAGTCCCCATACTCCCCTTAAGGCTCTGATCCAAAGCCCATTCACTTTTTCTGCTGGTCTAGAGATCCACTTTCTGCTTCACAATACGTGTAGGTCAGGGATACTTTGAGGAAGAAGTCACGTCGACTATGATGTCGACGCTACCTGCCTGGGCAGCCCAGTGTGACTGAATCACTCCTGACTAGAAGGAAGTGCTGGAGTGGAGCCTTGGGGCAGCGCATTGCTGAATGAATGAGCCCAAACCACCCCCATCTCGGATAGCTGCGTGAGCCTGGGGTCCCCCTGCTCACCCCTAGAATTTCTAATCTGGCTTCACCCAGGACAGGGACCCCTAATGGAATCTCCAACATCTTTATCAAAAGAGAAAATAGCTTAGCCTAAGGCATGAGAATCACAAATAAGGCAGGAGCTTGGTTAAGGAGAAGAGAAAATGGCCAATAGGAACAACCACAGCCCCTCCAGCACACCTCTCCAGCGTCCAGGTTCCCAGCGGGCCTTTTCCCAGGGGGACCCTCCCAATAACCCCATGAGGATGGGCCGAGGCTCTCCCCATGTTCAGAGAAACAAACACTCAGAGAGGTGCAGTGACCTGAAGACTCACAGCAAGCAGGGGGCTGAGTGACCACTGTGCTGTGGAGGGGCAGGGCTCACCTGGTGCGTGGTTGGTCCCACACACATTGGTTAGTCCCGAATGTTCTGTATTAACACAGAAGGGTGGGTGGGACCAAGGTGGGGAAGCTGCCTAGGAAGCTAGTCACCAAAGATATGACCAGTTTATCTAATCCATGTTCCTGGGCAGTCTGCAAGGTACAGACTGTCAATTAGGAGGGTCAAGTTTATTTGGAATCCAGAGTGAGTGGTGCTGGGGCCACTTGGCTGGTTGGCAGCTGAGGCCCAGGGCTAGACTGACAGGCCTCCATGATGGCTCAGGATGTCCCCATTGGGAGGCCAGCCCTTGGCCTCTGGCCACCCAGCTCTGATTCTGGGCACAGGGTGGAGCCAGCTCTCTGGCAAAGAGAGTCCTGGCTCCAGGAAGGGCAGGTGGAGAAGGTGAGGACAGTTCTCCCTGGGTGGGTCAGGGTCCAGAAAAACAGACTTGCTCAAAGCTCTGAGGGTTTATACGGTTAAATTTTATAGAATCTAAATTAAGTTAATATTTGGGAGTATTTCAGTAAATGTTTTCAACAGTACACTGTATGTTATTAAATATCATAAAAGTATAGTAAAATTATAAGTATATGTAACATGAAGAGAAAACTTCTAACACTGCATCTAAATAGGGTGCGGGGGGTCGGGGGGGAGGGCGCCCTCTCTGCCGTGGCTGCTGACACGCGCTGTGGCCCGGGATCTGGCACCACAGGCCTCGCAGGAACTGGGGTGAGTTGCTCCGATGCTGCAGGTGGTTCTTCTGCCTCTTGAAGTTCAGTGAAAGCTGGGCCTGGATCCGGCTCTGGTTCTGGAGAGGCCACTAGGGTGGCGTTGCCGCTTGAAGGTTTTCCTCATCTTGCTCTGGAGCTGGTTCTGTAGATGCAAGAAGAGGACATGTTACCACCCTCACTGCCTTTTGTGTGCCTTCCAAAGGCACACTCACCCACACCACCCCCAGAAGCCTCCTCCTCCTCCTGTCTCGGCATCAGTGGGCTCAGGTGCTCCCGCTGTGAATGGAGGCACTGGGCCTGCTTTGGCAGGTGGGAGACTGGAACGTTGAGCTCTATGGAAGCCGACAGCATCATCAGGCTGGGAAATTCTGGCGGTGCTGGTCCAGCCCGATGCCCAGGATGCAGGAGACGGCCCTGGGGAGAGAGATAAGTTGGAAGCAGAGTCTGAGGCCTGGCCTTTCCTTCGACACGGCCCTCCCAGAGCACCACTCAGAGAGCCTGGGGCCCTGTGCCTGCTGCTCCTGCCCATCCAGAAGCCAGACCTACTCCTGTCCACCTTCAGCCTGGCAGTCCTGGCAGAGAGTGCGCAGTAACCCAGGAGGGGCTGGGAGAAAGCCCTCCTCACTGAGAGTCTGGGGCAATGAGGGAACCGCCTGTCCCCTTCCTCAGGGAACCTGACATGCTCTCTCAGTGTCCCTGTTCTCTCCCATACCTTCCCCCCGAAATGTCAACTCCATGAGGACAGGGAGGGCTGGTGTCCACTCTGCTCATGTCACTCATTAGCACACAGTAGGTGCTCCAGGAATAGCTGACCAATGAGCAAACAAATGAACTCTGTCTCCATCCTTGGCTTCCCAGGGCCTTCCTATCACCTCAAACTTTGGCTCCTGCACCTACATGCTGCATAACTCTCTAGCTCCCCTGTGAGGTTCTTTGCCTCCCACTGAAACTCAACTCCCTCAGGGCTGGGTACACTTGGCAAGCTGGCCCTGAGGAGGTTCTACCACATTAGTGAACATAATCCCTGATTAGGGGTGCAGGCAGACTTGGATTAGGATTGGACGGCTATGAATTTTCTGAGAGGCTGACTCTGCCACTGGGCTCCCACTGCTCTCCCACACCACCCAAATCCACATGCACAGCTCTCTGACTCTTGTCCTTTTTCGAGGAGGAGCCCTCAGACCTCTGTCCTCTTGCAGAAATCCCACCATGTGTGGCATCCAGGGTTCTGCCAGAACCTTGAATTCACAGTCCCCATACTTCCCTCACGGCTCTGACCCAAAAGCGACTCACGTTTTCTGCTGGAACACAGGTTCACCTTCCTCTTCACAATACGGGAAGATGCAGCCACAGGGAGAGGAGGCGCGGAGGATGTCACATCGGCTGTCCTGTGGACACTCTGAGCCTGTGCAGCCTAGTGTGACTGAGTCGCTCCCGACTAGAGGGAAGCTCTACCGTACAGGCTTGTGGTTTGCTCTGTGCACTGGATTATGGTCAGTGCCTAGAGACGTGTCTGTACCTGGAAGACTCTGATATATTGGATGAATGAATGAGCCCAAACCAGCCCCATTACAGATAGTTGGGTGACCCTGGGCCCCACTGCTCACCCCTGGGGTTTCTGCTCTGGCTGCAGCCAGGACAGGGACCCATAACAGAACCTCCAGTCACTTTATGACATAAGACAAGAGCTTAGCACTGGGCCCCGAAAGAATCACATATGAGGAAGAGAAAGGACCAATTAGCACAACCACAGCCCCTGCTGAAGACCTATCCCCTGTCCAGGCACCCAGAGAAAGCTTTAGGGGAACACCCTACAGGTCCCAACAAAAACCCTATGATGTTGCTCCTTGATTCACCTCATGTTCTTAGAAACAAACACTCAGAGGGATGCAGTGATCTGAGAGTTCACAGCCAACAAGGGGCCAAATGACCACTCTGCTGTGGAGGGGCAGGTTGCTCACCTTGTAAATAGTTGGTACAACAGTTGGGTGGCAGCAAATATTCTGTGATAACCTGAAGAGGTAGGGACGAAGGTGGGTGGCTGCCCAGCGAAGAGGGCACTGGTTTGTCCAGCCCGTGTGCCTGTGTGATCTGCACCATACAGCTCTTTTTATTTCGCCCTGTGAGACTGGAGTTCATTGAGAACCATAAGTGGATGGTGCTGGGGCCACTTGGCTGGTTGGCAGCTGGGGTCCAAGGCTGGGCTGGCTGGCCTCCGTGTCGTGCTGCAGATACTCCAATGGGAGCCCAGCCCTTTGCCTCTGTCCGCCCAGCTTTGAGTCTGGACACAAGCTGGTGCCAGCTCCCAGGGCTAAGCTGAGCCCTGGTTCCCAGGAAGGGCAGGTCTCCAAGGCCAGAACCCTTCTCACTGACAGTGCTGGGGGTCCTGAGGCCAAAACACACCTTCCATGATGCTCCATCTCAACTATGATGTCCTGACCTCCCACCTGCCGAAGTGTTCAGGTTATTGAACAGACCATTTGGGGGTCCCAGTGAGGGCAACCCGCTTAGGTTCCAGGCTGTGAGCGCATTCAAACTCAAAACAGTTTCTCTGTGTTTCCACGGTCTGTGTCTATAGTAAACTGAACTGTTGACAGAAAAGCAGCTGGGTCCTCCTGGGCTTGGCCCAGGCAGGGTGAAGGGCAGGGGGAGGGGCGGGGCTAGAAGGTGGAATTGTGTTCGAAGGTGCAGACCGGGAAGTGCTTGACGTGGGAGGACCACTGGGCTGCCAGCTGGAAGAAAGTCACATCGTTCCACTCCACGCCGTCAATGAGGACCCGCTGTCTGTGCTCCTGGTTCTGGGCAGAGCAGACCAAGCGGCCAATGCCCTGGATGCACTGGCTTTTGGACTCCAAGTCCGTGCCCTTGTCTTTCTTGGACAAAGACATCACCTTCTTTTTCTTCTCCTCGGTGATCACAGTCATGGACATTGTGAGCGCGGCTGCAGCCTCGCCGCTGCTGGGCAGCCTGCTGACCTGGAGAGACTGGAAGGTGCCCCGGAGTGTGTTTTTGGTTTCAGGCAAGTCTCCCTTCTCCTCGTTCCTCTTCTTGTTTGTGGGCTGGGCTGCCTCCCAGTAATCCACCTGCAGCTCCATCAGCTCAGCACCCACGCTCTGGACGGGGGAGGACGGGCCCCCACTCACTGACGACAAGGAAATTAGCTTGTGTGTGGCCTCCCTGGCGGTGGACAGAAGCACATTGGAGCAAGAGGGGACGGCTTCAGCTGAGTCTCCTGATGTGGCTGAAATTGGCTCCACTCTTCCAACTTTCACTGCCCACACAAAGGGAATGAACTTCTGTGAGGACAGCTCGTCCGGGCTCTTCGGCTTCGAGATGAGCATGGCCTCTGCGATGGGCAGCTGGAGGACACAGTTGGCCCCTGTGAGGTACTCTCTGATTTTCAACACAATGTTCTGCACAGCATCCGGGGCCTCCAGGTGGTAGAACAGTTCCCACCAGGCCAGGTCCCGTAGGAGTTTGTGGTAGCAGCAATCCACGGAGCCCAGGTACCTGGCCAAGGGGTGGGAACCCAGTGGGATGACCAGGAAGCGCATGTGGTCCAGCCAGTCCGGGGCCTTGTGGGACAGCTGCTCCACAAAGACCCGCAGCACGGTGCTGAAGTAGTGCTGGTCCCCCGCCACCGCGATCTTCACTGGCATTGTGGCCTCGGTATTGCAGTTGCGGTATCTTTGTATCCAGGAGATGATGGAGCTGAAGGCCTCCTGGACATCCACCATGGAGCCGGTGCACACGACGGGCAGCGTGTGCTGCTGCAGGACGTCCGACAGGCACTGCCCCTGCCTGTCGGAAGTGTTGATGAGGATGATGTTCTTGGGCAGATAGTCATTGGATATGAGGCTGTGGTTCAGTTGGTCGAACACAGTCTTCCGGCGGTCCTGCAGTTGGCTCTGCGGGACTGGACAGCGCTCCTTGACCAGGCTGTTGGCCGACTCATTCAGGGACCTGCTCCAGCCCCGGCGGGCGGGCTGCTTCCCCTTGGAGCTGGTGGAAGGGATGGCCAGAGACTCGGTCTTGGTGGTGCGCCTCTTAGTGAGCATGTCCTGGCCAGAGGTCCCTGCCTCCGGGCTGTCCCCAGGCTGTGCCGGCTGCGGCCCAAGGTTGGGCATGCTGTGGGCCACCCAGTCGGAGCCACTGTCGCTTGACAGGCTTTCACAGTATAATCTGGGCCTGTGGGTCCTGAGGACTCTGTCGTCCTCCTCCATATCTGGGCTGGACAGGCTTTCAGAATATGTCATGGGCTCAGGCATGGGAGGGGTTGGGAGGCGGTCATCATCCTCCATGTCTGAGCCACTGTCGCCAGGGCACACCACGCTCTCAAACAGAAAGGCCAGGTCCTTGTCAGCATCGGGGACTTGCTCCTCACACTCCTGCTCCGAGTCCAGGACCTCCACCGTCATTTGGTACCTGCCCAGCCACTCTGCGACTCTCTGCTGGTAGTTCCGTTGCCTGATCGTGGATCTCCTCCTTCCTATCGGGTTCTCCAGGTCCAAGTCATCCTCGTCCAGGTCATGCTTGTGGGCGGCATTATAGCTGACCTTCAGCCCAGAGAAGACGATCTCAGACTCTCTCTCAGAGAAGTTATCCGTGGCCTCCGCCCTGGTGCAGGCCGGCATGGCGTTGTCCAGATGGTCGACGGTCTGGCTCGATAGGGACAAGATCCAGCTCTTGACCACCTCGGCGGTGCGTGGGGTGCTGTAGCCCATCAAATCAGAGACATTGCCACTGAACAGCTGACCGCCTGGGCCCTGGGTCTTCATGGGCATGTTGGCCGCCCGAGGAGGCTCATTCTGCCTCCGGGCACTGTGTAAGCTCCTCGTCTCCGTCTGCCAGCTGGAGTGTTCCAGTCCTTCAAAGTGTTGTCTGGTCTTGGGCTTGGTGTTGCTGAGGATGCTGCTATCGTCCTCCATTTCTGGGCCACCGTGGCTGGGATTCTTAAGGGTGTCATAGAGAAGGTCCATGTCCTCCTCCACCTCAGGGACTTGCTCTGTAGGGTCCTGATCCGAGTCCAGGACCTCTTCTGATTTGTTGGACCTGGGGAGCAGTGCCATGACTTTCTGCTTCAAGTTTTGTTGCAGGCATTGCTGCTGCTTCTTGGGCTGCTCCAGGTCAAAGTCAGCTTCTTCCAGGTCCTGCCTGTGTGTGAGATTGTAGCTGGCGTCCAGCTCAGTGAAGCTTTCAGATTTCCCCTCCATGTAACTATCCATGGACTTGGCCTTGGGGCTGCCCTGCATGCTGCCATCCTCGTCGTCGATGGGCTGACTGGACAGGGAGGAGATCCAGATCTCAGCCACTGTGATGGAGGACCCCTGGATCCTGCTGCTGAGGCTCAGCACCTGGCCACAGTCGGGGGGTCGCTGCATCACCTCGGCCATGTGGATGGCACCTGTGACCAGTGTCTTGTAGCCCAGGATGGTCCGGGTGTTATTGCACTTCCTCTGCTGCAGCATGATCTGCAGCTTGTTGCCTCCTCTCTTGAGGAAGTGGGGGTACTCCAGGGAGAAGGTCAGCTCCAGGTCTGTCTCCACTGGTCCGCTGCTGGGCAGCACAATCTCCTGGGATCTCAAGATGCCCTTGGAGCCCTGCATCTGCACTGCTATCACCATGGAGATGAGCTCCTTCTCCAGCTCCTTCAAAACCACCAGCTTCTTTAAAGTGAAGGTGCACAATCTGGGCACGCTGCTAGGTCTGGAGCAGTCCACCTCCCAGGTAGAGAAGAAAGTCATGGGCACTGGCGTGTTGGGCACAGTGGGCGAGCGGGCCAGGCCCGCAGGTGGCGAGGAAGCTGCAGCTGCTTCCAGCGAACAGGTACTTGATGGTTTCTCCCCCTGTGGTGGGACAGAGGAGGGACATGATTGGTGGCAAGAGGTGGGGCACAAGTGATCGAAGGAGAGAGTAAATGACAAATAGTCACACGCTCATCTGTGACTAGCACAGGTAAGGCCTGCATGGTGGCCTTCCAAACTCAGAGACCTAAATTAACCACACAGTTAGCCTGAAGTTAAAACTTGTTACCTAAACGCAGTTTATGGTGTGTAGTCATGTGCTAGGCCAGTATCTTCCCTGACAAAAGTCAATCTTTACCTTAACTGAGCCTGTCTGTTGTCTTTTGGCATCTGTGATAACATACCTTTGGAATGTTAAAGGAATTTCCCTTTTTCTCACCACCTAGGAGCACAGGCACTGATCTGTGCTCTGCAGAGACCACAAAGCTGCTCATTGCTATTGAGTTCATTGCTAACTATGCTGTGTGCACCTGTATAAGTGAGGTATGTGTCTCTCGTTTTACTTTTTATCTAATCCCAGAGATTTCCCTGCTTTGCTTTCTCCTGCCTCCCTAAGCAATGGATTTCATGTGACCCACATACATCTCCACTTTTGATTGTATGTGTAAACGCAGGTGCAATACTGCCATTCTTGGAGCACTACCTCAATACAGTGAGATTTTGTTTTCTGGCCACTGTTGACAGTTGGGCTCCAATAAACTCACAAAAATTCTGCACAGGGTTGAATGCTGCCTACATGGATATTTACTTGGCTTACTGCGGCAGGATTCCAAAGATCACACAGGACTGCCCTGCAGACCCAGACCCGGTCTAGGATCCAGCAAAGGGCCCGTTGGGCCACCAGTTCCCTGCCAGTCAGGTGAATTTGGCTAAGTTGTCTCTTGAATCCAGAACCTTCCTTTGCTTGTGATAGAGGGTTTGACTTTAGTTAAGCTGCATTTTTAAATCCCCAAGGTGGAACTAAGGTTAAGGGTTGACAGAATTAGGGCTAAGGAGAGACAAGAGGAAACATGGGTGGCTGGTTTTTGACTCTGGGTTTTCATTTGGATTTGCTTTCTGAGAGTCTGAGCAAAAAACCTTCACTGTGTAAGTGAGAGCTGAACTTGTTCTGCTCCGAAGGGACACATCCTCCTTCTGACCTGAATCTCGGTTGTTCTTAAGCAACTAAGAATCTTTGCGGAGGTGTCAGAGGTCATTCCTCACGCCAAGCAGGAGCCCCATAGGGAAATTCCATCTCAACTGTAATTCACCTGACTGGCTCCTCCGAGGGAGAGCCCATAAGGTTAGGTCCACCAGCGTTCCTAGCCCTTCCTGAGGTTTTTATTTTTATTTATTTATTTATCCTCACTCAAGTATATTTTCCCAATGGGTTTAGAGAGAGGAAGGGAGGGGGAGATACAGAGAGAGAGAATGAGAGAGACATAGATTGGTTGCCTCCCCCAGGCGCTCCAGTAAGGGCCAGGGGTCAAGCTGCAACCAATGTACATGCCCTTCACCTTGAATCAAACCCAGGACCTCTCAGGGCCTGCATTCTACCCATGGAGCCAAACTGGCTAGGGGCATTCAGGTCGCTTTAGATAACTTGGAGAGAAGCCGAGGCACATAAGAGGGGGGTGAGCATAATGGAGCTCAACCTAGAAGCAGCACACTTCCAACCACTCCACAACATCCCTAGAAAACTTGCTCAGATTCTGCAAATATAAAATAACAACAATAACAATAAAAACAAACACACCTATAATTAACATGGGAAGTTGTGCCTCCAGGGCTGGGACCTCCCAGACCCCAGCCCTCATTAACCCCTGATAGGAAGCCTTTTCTTGCAAGTGCTTTACAGAAATGGCAAGATTTAACTTGAAAATATCAACTGAAAAATGGCCAAGATAAATTAATTTTTTGCAGGAAAAAAAAGAAAACTAGCAATATGCTAGCCCCAAAATGAAAATGATTGAATAGGAAGCATATCTTGATTTGGAAATTAGAAGCTTCTAAGGAGAAGCACAGAAAATTCTTTTAAAAAATAAATTAATGAGAAATTGTAGAAACTATCTCTGAACTCTCCTGAAGTGAGTAAATGCTAACACCCCATTCTCCCCCTTCTATAGCACGTCCACTACATCTTTTGCCTCTGAGCTTCCTTGTCCAGATGTGTTCTTTCCCTTCCCTTCTTCCTTCCCCTTCTGTCTCCTCCACTACCCCTCCCTACTGACTTAAGGAAAATGAGAATAGGAATTCTACCAGCTCCCTTTGGAGAAAAGCTGCTCTCAGCCAGAAAGGAACCAGCAATTGTTCTCCATTTTCTCTATGGCTCTGATAGGCTCACAGAGAAATTTAACTGCTAGAACATGTAATCCTGGCTATTGTAACCTATTGCAATTAATATACTCCTGGTTTCTGGGAGCAAAATGAAGAGAATTACTAAATAAGGTTGTAAGAAAACTCCTATAGAGAAGTCTGCCCACTTTAGGGATATAGGAAACTGAAATAGGATTTAGAAAAAGTAAACAAACAAAAGATGCATAGGGTTGCTCCAAGGGTGTTTCCCCTTCTCACTGTTAGTTTGGGAGAACTTGAAATTATCTTAAAAAGAGAAGCCACTAAGGCTCCTGTAGATACTGGGGCTATCTTATTTTTCTTAACAGCACTCACTAATTGCTTTCTCCATCAGACTAAACCTTCTGTACAAAATGTCTGTTTTTTAATCAAAACCTGTTTCCTTTCAACTAGGGGTTGTTATGGACCCATATATATAAATATATATATATAGTTTGCTAATCAAATCTTTCCCAATTCACCTGATAGTTGAGGCTTTTTTTTTTCTTTTATATGAAATCAGTGAAGCCTACATATGCTTTTCCCAGAATAGTTATATATTTAGAATAAATGAACCAGACACTGAACCAAAAAGGAAAGTAATGATTTTAAAGGAACCTTCCTTGAAGAAACTAACCTTGAGACTGACCAAAGGTTTGGTAATCATCTTTCCTTTATTAGTATCGTCCACGAGAGCCTGAGAGATGGCTTAACAGGGTACCCCCCCCTACTCAGAATGTCTCCAGACAGCTCAGAGACATGCAGACATGTCTCTAACACTGGGCTTGCTCATATGTCTCTCTATAGATGCGGAACCAGCCCACAGTGACTTGAGAGTCCTCTTATGGAGTACATACTCACCAAGTGGGAGAAACTTGACCCTGAGAAACTCAAGAAAGAAGCCAATCTCCTTTCGTTACACCACCTACCTGGTCCCAATATAAAGTGGGTAATAGAGAGGTTTGGCACCATTAACTTTAAGACTATCATGCAGCTAGGACCTGTTTTTCATTCCCAAGGGAGATGGACAGAGGTTTCATATACCTGAAAGCCTTTATACCTCTCAGAGGTGTGTGCTTTCTGGAAGCTAGAAAAATGTTCCCAAATAGAAGGAAACATTCCCAAAATGGATGAATGAATTTGTCAGTCCCTTGCCAACATTTGGGTGGCAACCCAGTCCCTGGGCTATTGAAAATGACTATCCTTGTTTTACGAATGAAGTTTTCAAGGGGCCAGAGGGTTTGCCTGCAGAAGCAATTCAAAGCCCACCAAATCCTTTTACCTTCTCCAAACCACCCCCCTAATTCATTTCAAAAACTTATAGATAACTCAAGGCCCAGTGCACAACATTTGTGCACTGGGGGTGGGGGGTGGGCTCCCCTTAGACAGGCCTGCACCCTTTAGCAATCTGGGAGTCCTCAGGGGCTGTCCAACTCATGGCTTAGGCCCGCTCCTCGCCTCCCTCCCCCCGTCCCCCAGTGCACTGACCACCAGGGGCAGCTCCTGCGTTGAGTGTCTGCCCCCTCATGTTCAGTGTGCATCATAGTGACTGTTCTGCCATTAGGTCGATTTGCATATTACCCTTTTATTATATAGGATTGGCTTCATGCAACCAAAGTCCCAGAACCTTTGAAGTGAAAATACCTGAGTTCATTTTTTAAAATAAAGCTACAAATCTCTGGAAGGTATGTCTGATCCCAATAGAAAAAAAATACCTCACCCACCTACACAAATCACTTTAGCTTATTTCAACTATTTCTTTCTAACTTAGTAAATTTTAATGAAAGTTATTGAATATCTAGATATTTTGAAATAACATGAAATACTGAAACATTGATTGCAAGACAAGTTCACCTGCTTTTGGGTTTTTTCATACAGAAGGTTTATAAAATGGATTTGCAGCTGTTGATATAATGACTTGTGTTTTCTTGAAGATGTGTTTCTTGGAAGTGAGAGTGTGATTAAAATATGTTCATCAACGTCAATCTAAGGGATGCTGGTTGTTCACTTTTGTGCTTATCATTGGGGAAATTAAGGCTCCTAAGAGTTAAAAGTTCCAGTTAAGTTGGAGAAAATATATAGTTGTGATAATAAAAGGCTTGAGGTAGGGAGAGTCATATTTGAAGGAAAAGGACAAATGTAAGTTTCTGTAAGGAGAGTTATTTCTGAATGGGTAAGAAGGTTTGTGAAAGTGGAGAAAAGGTTTGTAAAAGGGGGTACAAGCTATAAAATTTTGTGAAAGTTTTAACTTTATAAAAAAAATTCTTGCATTTTCTCTGTACAAATTAGTCATTCAAATTATGTGTATGGTCTGTGTGTGATGTGTTCATCTATGTGATATGTATGGTGAATTTTCAGCCTCCAGATGGCATTACTAGCATATAGTCTTTTATTGCCCTAAAAAGATTAAATTCTTATGTAAATTAGGGCGAATTCTGTAGTCTGGACAAAATATTTAATATTAAAACTGTTTCTAAGTGTGATTAATGTCATTCAGAGTTATTTTCATAAGTCGGTTTTGCTTTACTTCGATATACAAAAGGTCCAGGCTGTAAGCTTTTGTGTATGTATATTTGCAACCTTCACAAAGTTTCCAGTTTAAGAGACTTTTTAAACCAGTGGTTCTCAACCTGTGGGTCTCGACCCCTTTGACGGTTGAACAACCCTTTCACATGGGTCGCCTAAGACCATCCTGCATATCAGATATTTACAGTATGATTCATAACAGTAGCAATATTACAGTTATAAAGGAGCAATGAAAATAATTTTATGGTTGGGTCACAACATGAGGAACTGTATTTAAAGGGTCAGAAGGTTGAGAATCACTGTGATTTACACAAAAGAATGACTTTGAGTTAATTCCAAAGGGCCCTGGAATACTTCAAGGATTTCTTCTGTATCCTTATTGAAGGAATGTTTTTAAACTAAATTAGGCCTATTTTATATGCTTGAAATTACATGGGAAGCTTAGCTAAACTAAAACAATAAAAATGGCTGATCTATTTGTGTACATATGCTTTTATTACAATGGATGTTCTTGGATTTCAACCTGCTGTATGAGGGACCCACCAAGATTCAAAGAAAAGGTCAAATAGGAAGCTCTCAGGTGTAACCATTCACTTCTCAGCGACACCAGTCCAGCCAAGAGGGATGGTTCCCTGTGAGGGCGTCTGGCAGTGGGACTCCAGATATTTGCGGCACAAACATGGGAAGTTTATGAATTATTTCCAATGCTCAATACGAGAAGCCATGGACAATGTTTTAAAATCTTACATATTATTTGTTCTTCTATAATTGAAATTATGTATTGAATCTAAATATACATATACTTATATATATTTTTTATATTATTCTCTCTCATTTTACAGTAATTATTATTTTCCAAAAATTATTGTCTTAAAATGTTAAAGCTTACTAAACCAGCAAATTTTTTTTATCAATTGCATTATAATTAAATCTATAACCATGCCGCTTTGTTTTCTCATTCATAGAAAGTTATTCTTTTACTCTACTGCATTTTCAAATATGTTACATCTTTAGAAAAATCCCCCAAAAGAACTCTGACTTTTTCCAAATTAAGGTTACTAAGCAGGCCACATCTTTGAACTGAATGAAGAAGTATAGAACTCCAAGGAATAACTGCATTTATGAAAATACTGGCAAATAATCAGGATAAACAAAAAAATGAGTATTGGACGAAATGAAGTGAAGATGATTATTGTTATGACTCTGTTTAAAATACTTCTGATTTTTAAAAATTTTTCTTTTCAAAAATATAAGGAGAACTAGAAGCAGACATTCCACATTACTATCAATGACTCACTAAGGTTATAGGCAATCATAAATTAGTGACATTCATTTCACAGTACTCCCAAGAGACAAAGACTTCAAAGACCAAAACATACAACCGGGAGATTTTTTGTTTATTGAAACACATTCATTAAAGACTGTATCTAACGTGTTAAAAAGGACCTTACCTTATCAGAGGCCTAACCACAGATGGACATCTGTCTCTGACACTGGCCTCCATCCACCATGGACATTAAAGACTTTTCAAGAATGAGGAACCACTGGCCATGGGGGCCGACAGCTTTCCCAAGAAGTCAGCAAGGCCTGGATGCTGACAAGTTACTGCTGCTCAAACCTTGTTCTTACATCACTTCATAGTTATTGATTAAATGTACATCAGATGATTTTATATAGTTATTACCCTCCTTATGGTTTTCTAATGGAAACAATATCTATCTCCCCAGGCCCCTCCCTTATAAAATATAGAAAGTTAAATTTGGATACCTGCTAATTTTTCCCAATAATTGTAATTGTAATTGTAAGTGTAATTGTAGTGACTAGACAATTACCTTCTGATGTTCAATTATGATAAGGAAAGAGTGGAGAGTCTTAATTCATCTGGCCAAACATAGCATAAGTACAAGGGACAGTGGATGAAGAAGGAAAACATATAATTAGCTTAATAAACAATTATGATAATACAGGGAAAGTGATGTTTGGTTGGTTGGGATGCTTAGTCCCCTCAGTCTAGCACTAGACGTGTTTTATTCCTAAACGGTGTTACTGCTTTAATGCTGTTGCTTTTGTTCCTGGTATGTAAATGTTATACTAAATGCAAAATACCAAAACTTAAGACAAGCGGCAAGAGGACTCTGCACATGGTAGTTCAAAATTTAAAGTTGATACAGAATATTTTTTAACAAGGACATGTAGGATCTCATGGCGTCCCATTCTCCTGTCTTTTTATTGTGAATAGGAATTCCACCTTAAATGCCAGTTAAGGTTATAGTCTTGCTCATCCCCAATGGTCTACTGTTTAGCAAGACAAAATACTAACACTGATCATCAATCCATATTTTGTATTAATTTATGAACAAAAGGAATATGTATGGATGAAAAAAGGGGCCCCATGCTAACCTGACTAGCTCAGGGAAGTCCTGCGTGGAGGCCTTGCAAACTCAGAGACCTTAAGTAACTACAAAGGATGGTCTGAAATTAAAACACTAACTGAACGGAGCTCATGGTGGGTAGTCATGTCCTAGTCTGGCATCTTCCCTGACAAAGGCCAATCTTTACCGTAACTGAGCCTGTGTACGGCCTTTTTGCATCTCTGATAACATAGCTTTAAATTATCAAAGGAATTTCCTTGTTTTGGACAACCCAAGCACAGGAACCACTCTGTGCTCTATGGAGACCACAAATCCCCTCAGGGTTATTGAGTTCATTGTTGACTTGAAACTATCCTACGTCCACCATTGTAAGAGAAGTATGTGCCTATCATTTTACCGTTTATCCCATCACAGACGTCTCCGCACTTTGCTTTCTCCTCTCTCCCTAATCTATCACCCATGGATTTCATGGAACCCACATAAGTCTGCACTTTGCTTGTAACTTATAAAAGAAGATGCAAAATTGTCATTCTCCGGAGCATTCTCTCAACCCATTGAGATTTTGCTCACCCGCAATCGTTGACACTTTGGTTCAAAAAAAACACACAATACTTTTTCACAGCTCTGAAAGTTTTTCACATTGATAAGAGAAAAGGTTCTTGGCAGGAAAAGTAGAATTGCAGGTGAGGAATAGGAAACACATTAGTATCTTAGGTCATTTTCTTAGCAGAGGACGGACAGCACATGCCTGTATTAACAGTGTCACCCATGTGATTTCGGACAGAACATCCCAATGTAAGATGAGACACAAAGGCTTTTCCTGGGGTGGAGGGTCTGGATATTAGGACATGTGGTATGTCCAGGGTGGCACCGTTGTCATGGCAACAGAAAGTTATAAAATCCAGGTCCCACAGCGGTGAAGAGATGGATCGCCAACCCTGATAACAGGTCTCCCTCTTGGTATGTTGTGCAGCCCAGGGAGACCCAGCTCCTGACCTGCAGGAGACGGGGACACAGATTCCTTTGAAAACTGGACGCTAGGAGGGATCTCAGGGGAGTAGCAGGGATCCTTCTGGAACCCAGGTCCCGTTGACTTCCTGGGGTTCTGGAGTTTGAGTCCACTGGGCCCCTACACTCACCCTGAGGCCATGCTGCATACTTGTGGGTGTATCAGGTATCTGTGCCTCCTGCAGGGGCATGGAGTTGAGGACCCCATCTGTCGGCTCTGGTCCCGTCTCCTGTGCAGAGCTCTGTAAAGACAGTTCCCAGTCACCAAGGGAAAGCCTCACAGCCCTGTTTTTGTAGGTTCTCTGACCTTGTGACCCTCCACTCCAGTCATGCACACAGTGTGATCTGCTGAGACCTCCACTGGAGGAAAAGGCAGTACAGTCTGAGGGCTAGGACTCCCATTGGCACAGATAAGGGACTCCTCTGGAAGCCCATCTCCACCTGCCTGCCCTGCCCTGGGGTGTGATCACAGCAGGAGCTCTAGGTGATCCACTGCCCTGAAATCTGTTCCTGCCACCACGGTTCTCCCTTCAGGTCCCTCTTCCCACCACATGAAGGGGAGGGATGAGGGTGCACAGGGATGGCCCACAGAGGAGGCTGGCCTGGCCTGGATGGGTCTGACCCAGGCCACCTTCTCTTACCTGAGGGGATCTTCTTGAAAACGGCCAGAGATGTCGGGCACGAGTGTTGAACCGTCTACAGAATCTGGAACAACTCTCCCTGCAGGGTCTCCGGGAACCAGAGCCCCGATAGCTGGGAACACAACAAGAGAACATGTTGAACTGTCAACTGTCTCTTGCCAAGTGAGTGGCAGTTGGACAGTTGCTAGAAAGTGGGTGCCTGGTTACGGGGGTTCCGAGTTCTATTAGGAAGTGACCTCACTTCCTGGGATTGCCCGTTCCCCCCCCCCCCCCCCCCCCGCCCAGATTCCCCTCACCTAATAACAGCTATAGACAGTTCTGTGGGCTGCTGACTGCTCACCCACCTTCTCCATGGAACACCAACAGTGTACACAGTGACACCAACACACCCTCTCCACAGCCCCCTAGGAAGTCTGGGCGCAGTCAGGGTCTGAGAGTTGAGGAGACAAACCTTGGTTCAGATTCAACCCCTCATTCTTACCTCTTCTTGATCCTGGATAATTCATTGTTCCTGTTAGGGGCTGTCTCTCCTGCCTGCACAATGGATTATTGCAGCATGTGCTTCATAGCGATGTTCAGGCTCATGTGGGTAGTAGCTATAAAATAGGAGGAGAAATGTCACTTATCAGTAGTGCCTCCAACCTCCTTTTTCTTCCTATTGTCACCTGTGTCTGCTTTTCTTCTAATCCCAGCCAAAGTCATTAGATCTAGAGTGAGTGAGTGAGTGAGTGTGTGTGTGTGTGTGTGTGTGTGTGTGTGTATCCCAGAACTAAGCGCCCTCTTGGTCCCCGGATACTGAGGAATAGGCAATCTGTCAGGATTTGTAAATTTGGAGACCAACTCTGTAGGAGAATGTGTAGCCTTGGCCTGGTGCCTGAACATTGCTGAACTCTGGGCTCTGAATGTCGTGGACATTGGTACATTGGGCAGCATCTGCCGCTCTACTGAGGTGAGCTTCCCAATTTTCCATTGAGGTTGGGTTCAGAACTGCATACTAGGAAGTCTGAGCTCAGAAGACAGGGGCCCAGCTCCCTCCACCTGGGGGGGTTGTGGACAGAGGTGCACAGCTGTGGGTTCCAAAGTTGAGCTCCTTTTCAATACTGAGGAAATGACCATCCTGCCTAGTGAGATACATATATTCTAGCTGGAAGGAAACAGGTTTGGATTAAAAAACAGACATTGGTTAAATATTCCTGCCATTTGTACAGAAGCTTTACTCTGAAGGAGAAGACAATTAGCTGGATGTGGTTAGGAACAAATAAAGTAGCTCCAGTATCTACAGGGGTCTTCATGGCTTCCCTTTCTGTGATAATTTCACCTGCTCCTAAACTATCAGTGAGAAGGGGAAACACCCTTGGGTCAACCTTATGCTTGTTTTTCTTGGTTTTCTCTTCCTAAATCTTATTTCAGTTTCCTATAATCCTAACAGTGGACAGACTTCTTTACAGGAATTTTCTTGCAAACCTTTTTAAAATAATTGTGTTGGTTGGAGAAAATGCGGAGGCTTAGACGGACGTGTTGGTGCTTTGTCCCGGACCAGATAGGGGCGAGCAGCTGAAACGGGTAACAATCAGCCCGATCAAGCTGGGGAGGTTCAGCTGAGAGACAGTCTGCAGCCAGGAAAGACAGAAAACTCCTAAAAAATGCGGATGGTTAGAGATTGAGGCTGAAACCTCCCTCTGGGCGCCAGCGCAGCGGCGAGACTGCGCCATCTCAGGCAGCGTTTACCGGCATCCAGAGATCGGCTACTAACCCGGAGGCAACGATTCGCAAACAGCGCGACTGCAAGAGCCAAGGGGAGACCTGCACCCCTCCACGGAAAGGTTAGACTTACCTCAAAGGTGCGGTTCGCAGTTCAGGTTGGAGCGAGGAATGCGCGCGCGGGCGCAGGGGGAAATTTGCGTCCGCCAAAATCCGTGCTCTCCAAAATCCGTGCCCATAGAGGCCAGAGTGTCTCGCAAGTGGGGAGGGCTCCCGCAGGGCTGCTGCCAGAAGGTAACACTATAAATGAGCCCATAGTTGGTCTGGATGCAAAAGGGCTGCCTCAGAGTTTCCCTGATAGCCGGCTACTTGTTGTTGCCAGGGGCTTGAGCGCGCGCAGACACTCCGCGCGGTTCTGGAGGGTGGAACCCTGCGAGTTCGAACAGCTTCCCAGGCTCTTGTTTGCACACTTCCTCTTACTTCTGTGAGTTTGATTGTTGAGCCCAGTGCATGTGAGTGCCCAGTTGGGGTCACTAGCAGAGCTTGTAGGGGAAGATTGTTTTTGGGGAGCCTGGGAAACAGAGCTGGGAGTGGCGCCGGGGGAACCACCTCTGGGCGGTGCTGGTTCAGGTACAATAGAGAACTGGTCTGAGAGAACTTATAGCCTCGGAGGTCAACCCAGACACACTGCCACCCAGAGGCAGAGCCACGAACTGACTCCTCTGTAAATACAGATAAGGCAATAAGGACTGTGGCTTACAACAAGGAGGAACAGTGTATCAGAGGGAAAGTCAACATTCTCCTGAATTCCGGGCATGCCAATAAGAAGAGTAGAAGATCTGAAGCACCTGCATTAATGCACATTTTTATTTTTATTTTTTTAAATTACTTTTTCTCCTTTTAACTAAGAAAACATTTTTCTTTTTTTTTTTTTCATTTTTCTTTTTCTCCATCACCCGATTTTGCCCTTTCAGCTACTACATTTTTATTTTTAACTAGTATTATTACCGCTACCATTTTACCAGTTTTTAAAGTGTCATCTTATCTTGTCTTTATTTTTTTTTTGGGACTAATGTTCTCCATTCTATTTTCATCGTTCCTTTAGCAACATTTTTCTCTACCTCAATTTGCCTCTGTGCTAAACAATCTTCCCCACTTTTTCCCTTTTGCTGTCCTGTTTCTCTTACCCTACTCCAGCTTTAGATCTTCCCTATTCTTTTTACCCTCTGTCAAAATTTAACCCTGCTTAAATATCCTATGTCCAATCCCCTGTTCTAAATCCTTATACACCTTTCCCTTATCTTCCTTCACTATCCATTTTTTTTCTCTCTCTTCTTCTTCTTTTCTCTCTCTATTGTTTTATCGTTGTTTGCCTGATTGACGAGTATATTGTTTTTCTTTTTTGTTTTTTCTTTTTTTCTTTTTTTGATTGTTTGTGAGGTTAGACTGCTTATTCTTTTTATTTTCCTGCCCCTCCCTCTCCCCCCCCCCGCCCCCCCCCCCGGTTATTTCTGCGCTTCTCTGTCCCCTTGCGTCGCTTGATATTATTGGTTGTTTGTAGTTTGTATTCATCTCCAGGAATCTGTTGCTGCAATTTGTTGGTATTAGTGGCGGACCTATAGGAGTTTTCTCCTCACATAAATAGTCTCTCCCCCTTTTACACTTCACTCTCTTTTCTCTCTTACTTTTTTTCTTCTTTCTTTTTTTTTTCTTTTTTTCCTCCTCTTTTTCCCCTCCCTTTTCCAATCTCATTTTTGCACTCCTTTTTTTCTTTCTTTCTTTTTTCTCTTCTACCTTTTTCTCTTTTTTCCCCCTTATCTCCCAACTCTCTTAGCTCGGGTGGCCACCTTTATTTGGGGTTAGTAATATCGTAAATACAATAGTGTTCAGTGCCTGGTACGTTGTGCCTTATTGTGTTGTATTTTGTGCCTCTAAATCAACGCAACAGATTCAAGCAACAGCGGCCTCCTGATCACCACACGCTCTGCCTGGGGAACAGTTGCTGCCTCTGAAGCCTCCCTCCACCAGCCAGAAGAGCCACCACAACTGTGAACAGCACCCATCAGAGGCCCTGCTATCAACAGAGGAGCCGCTGCTACCACAACCGCCCAAGGAGCAACCACAGACCGAGGAGCCACTGCCACCCAGGGAGCAGCCACTGCCACCCAGGGTCCAGCCACTGAACGATTCAACAACTAGTAATGTCAGTGAGATCAAACATGGGTAGACAAAGAAACCCCCAAAGGAAAGAAAAGGAGGACTCGCCAGAAAAGCAGCTAAGTGAGACAGAGATATGCAACATGACGGAAAAAGAATTCAGAATAAGGTTCCTAGAGTACATGCACCGGATGTTCAAGAAGCAAGAAGAAACAGATGAAAAACTCAACTACGTATGCAAGAAGCTAGAAGAAACAGTTGAAAAAATCAACAACTTAAGTAAGTCCCAAGAAGAAATGAAGAGCGACATAGCTGCAATAAAAAACACCATTGAAAGTATCAACAGTAGACCGGGAGAAGCGGAGGACCGAATCAGTGAATTAGAAGACAAGGAAGCAAAACACACTCAAACTGTACTGCAAATGGAGAAAAAAATTAAAAGACAGGAGGAGAGCCTAAGGGAACTTTGGGACAACATGAAACGAAGCAACATACGAATAATAGGGGTGCCAGAACAACAGAAAGATGAACATGGATTAGAAAACCTATTCGAAGAAATAATATCAGAAAACTTCCCTGAGGTGGGGAAGAAAAAAGTCACACAAGCCCAGAGAGTCCCAAACAAGGTGAACCCGAAAAGACCCACACCAAGACACATCATAATTACCATGGCAAATGTTCAGGATAAAGAGAGAATCTTACAGGCTGCAAGAGAGAGGCGGAAAGTAACATACAAGGGATCTCCCATTAGATTATCAAATGATTTCTCAACAGAAACACATCAGGCCAGAAAAGAATGGACGGAAATCTACAAAGTGATGCAAAGCAAAGGACTGAATCCAAGAATACTCTATCCAGCAAGGCTATCATTCAAAATTGAAGGGGAAATAAGAAGCTTCACAGACAAAAAAGGGCTAAGGGAGTTTATCACCACCAAGCCAGCCATGCAAGAAATGCTAAAAGGACAGGTGTAAAAGAAGAAATATCAAGCTCAGAAAGAAAACAGCCACACACACACACAAAAAAGAAATGGCTACAAACAAGTACCTTTCAATAATAACTTTAAATGTAAATGGACTAAATGCTCCAAATAAAAGACATCGAGTGGCTGAATGGATAAAAAAACATGACCCATACATCTGCTGTCTACAAGAGACCCACCTCATTGGAAAGGACTCACACAGACTGAAAGTGAAGGGATGGAAAAATATCTTTCACGCAAATGGAAAGGAAAAGAAAGCTGGGGTAGCAATACTTATATCTGACAAAATACATCTCAAAGTGAAGGCCATAACCAGAGATAAGGAAGGCCACTTCATAATACTAAAGGGATCAATACAACAAGAAGATATAACCCTGGTAAACATATATGCACCCAATGCAGGAGCACCCACATACATAAGAAAACTTCTGGAAGATATCAGGGGAGATATCGACAATAACACAATCACAGTAGGGGACTTTAATACACCACTGACATCACTGGATAAATCCGCTAGACAAACAATCAGCAAAGAAACAGCAATCCTAAATGACTCACTAGATCAGATGGACTTAATTGACATCTTCAGAACACTACACCCCACAGCTGCGGAATATACATTCCTCTCAGGTGCTCATGGGACATATTCAAAAATAGACCACATATTGGGTCACAAGCAAAGTCTCCACAAATTCAAGAAAATTGAGATCATAAAAAGCATCTTCTCAGACCACGATGGCATAATGTTAGAAATAAACTACAATAAAAACAACCCAAAATACTCAAACACTTGGAAGCTGAATAGCATGTTATTAAATATTGATTGGGTTACCGATGACATCAAAGAAGAAATTAAAAACATCCTGGACACTAATGACAATGAAAACACAACAATCCAAAACCTCTGGGACACAATGAAAGCAGTCCTGAGAGGGAAGTTTATAGCTCTACAGGCCTATCTCAAAAAACAAGAAAAAATGGTAGTTAATCATCTAACTCTACAACTCAAAGAATTAGAAAGAGAGCAACAAGAAAACCCCAGAGTGAGCAGAAGGAAGGAGATAATAAAGATTAGAGCAGAAATCAATGACATAGAGACCAAAAAAACAATACAGAAAATCAATGAAACCAAGAGCTGGTTCTTTGAAAGGATAAACAAGATTGACAAACCCCTCGCCAGGCTCACCAAGAAGCAAAGAGAAAGGTCCCAAATAAACCAAATCAGAAATGATAGAGGCGAAATAACAACAGACCCCACAGAAATACAAATGATTGTTAAACAATACTACGGGCAACTCTACTCCAACAAACTAGACAACCTGGAGGAAATGGACAAATTCCTAGAAAAATACAACATTCCAAAACTCAATCAGGAAGAATCTAAAAACCTCAATAGGCCAATAACTATGGAAGAAATTGAAGCAGTCATCAGAAAGCTTCCAGCAAACAAAAGCCCAGGGCCAGACGGCTTCACAGGGGAGTTCTACCAAACATTCAAGGAAGAACTAAAACCTACCCTCCTCAGACTACTACAAAAAATTCAAGAGGAAGGAACACTTCCAAGCTCATTCTATGAAGCCAGCATCACCCTAATACCAAAACCAGGTAAAGACATCACAATGAAAGAGAATTACAGGCCAATATCCCTCATGAACATAGATGCCAAAATCCTCAACAAAATCTTAGCAAATCGGATCCAGCAGTACATCAGAAGGATCATACACCATGACCAAGTAGGATTTATCCCAGAGATGCAAGGATGGTACAACATCCGAAAATCAATAAATGTGATACATCACATAAACAAATTGAAAGAAAAAAACCACATGGTCATATCAATTGATGCAGAAAAAGCATTCGACAAAATCCAACACCCATTTTTTATAAAAACTCTCAGAAAGGTGGGAATAGAAGGATCATACCTCAACATAATAAAAGCCATATATGACAAGCCCACTGCCAACATCATACTCAATGGTCAAAAACTAACACCATTTCCCCTAAGAACAGGAACAAGACAGGGATGCCCACTCTCACCACTCCTGTTCAACATAGTACTGGAAGTATTAGCCATTGCAATTAGGCAAGAAGAAGAAATAAAAGGCATCCAAATTGGAAAAGAGGAAGTAAAACTGTCCTTATTTGCAGATGACATGATATTATACATACAAAACCCTAGAGACTCCATCAAAAAGCTACTAGACTTAATACATGAATTTGGCAATGTAGCAGGATACAAAATTAACCCCAAGAAATCTGAGGCATTTCTATACACCAATAGTGAACTTTCAGAAAGAGAGATTAGAAAAACAATCCCATTTACCATCGCACCAAAAAAATTAAGATACCTAGGAATAAACTTAACTAAAGAGGTTAAAGACCTCTACTCAGAAAACTACAGGACGTTGAAAAAAGAGATAGAGGAAGACATAAACAGATGGAAGAACATACCATGTTCTTGGATTGGTAGAATCAACATCATTAAAATGTCCATACTACCCAAAGCAATCTATAAATTCAACGCACTTCCCATTAAAATACCAATGGCCTTCTTCAAAGACCTAGAACGAACTCTCCAAAGATTCATCTGGAATAAAAAAAGACCCCGAATAGCTGCAGCGATCCTGAGAAAGAACAAAGTAGGTGGGATCTCAATGCCAGATATCAAACTGTATTACAAAGCCACTGTTCTCAAAACTGCCTGGTACTGGCACAAGAACAGACATATAGACCAGTGGAATAGAATAGAGAGTCCAGAAATTAGCCCGAACCAATATGCTCAATTAATTTTTGACAAAGGAGGCATGAACATACAATGGAGCCAAGATAGTCTCTTCAATAAATGGTGTTGGGAAAATTGGACAGATATATGCAAGAAAATGAAACTAGACCACCAACTTACACCATACACAAGAATAAACTCAAAATGGATAAAGGACTTAAATGTACGACAGGAAACCATAAAAATTCTAGAAGAATACAAAGGCAACAAAATCTCAGACTTATGCCAAAACAATTTCTTCACTGATACAGCTCCTAGGGCAGTTGAAACTAAAGAGAAACTGAACAAATGGGACTACATCAAAATAAAAAGCTTCTGCACAGCAAAAGAAACCATCAACAAAACAACAAGAAAACCCACCTCTTGGGAAAACATATTTGCCAACGTCATATCTGATAAGGGCTTAATCTCCAAAATTTATAGGGAACTCATACAACTTAACAAAAAGAAGATAAACAATCCAATCAAAAAATGGGCAAAGGATCTAAATAGACACCTTTCAAAAGAGGACAT
The DNA here is from genome assembly GCF_028538775.1 of Myotis yumanensis. Taxonomy (NCBI): domain Eukaryota; kingdom Metazoa; phylum Chordata; class Mammalia; order Chiroptera; family Vespertilionidae; genus Myotis; species Myotis yumanensis. The sequence continues at coordinate 13,978,972 of NW_027223767.1, forward strand.
TCAGAAAGCCAAGAGACATATGAAAACATGCTCAAAGTCACTAATCATCCGAGAGATGCAAATCTAAACAACAATGAGGTACCATCTCACACCTGTCAGAATGGCCATCATCAACAAATCAACAAACGACAAGTGCTGGAGAGGATGTGGAGAAAAAGGAACACTTGTGCACTGCTGGTGGGAATGCAGACTGGTGCAGCCACTATGGAAGGCAGTATGGAGGTTCCTCAAAAAATTGGAAATGGAACACCCATTTGACCCTGTGATCCCACTACTAGGAATATATCCCAAGAAACCAGAAACACCTATCAGAAAGGATATATGTAACCAGATGTTCATAGCAGCACAATTCACCATAGCTAAGATCTGGAAATAGCCTAAGTGCCCATCAGTAGATGAATGGATTAGAAAACTGTGGTACATCTACACGATGGAATACTATGCTGCTGTTAAAAAGAAGGAACTCCTACCATTTGCAACATCATGGATGGAACTGGAGAGCATTATGCTAAGTGAAACAAGCCAGTCAATGAAGGAAAAATACCACATGATCTCACTCATTCATGGATAATAAAGACCATTACAAACTTTAGAAGAATAATAGATACAGAGGCAGAGCTGACTCAAACTGATTGTCAAACTGCAGTGGGAAGGCCAGAGAGATTGGGGGGCCGGAGGGAGGGGAGTAAGAGATCAACCGAAGGACTTGTATGCATGCATATAAGCATAACTAATGGACATAAGACACTGGGGGGTAAGGGAGGGTAGGGGTTTGTCAAGGGCGGGGGGAAAAAAGGACACTTATGTAATACCCTTTGTAATACTTTAAGCGAAAAATAAAAAATAAATAAATAAATAAATAAAATAAAATAAAATAATTGTGTTACATTTGCTCGCAGAAACCAGGAGGTACATTAATTGGCATAGATTAGAAGAGCCAGGATTACATGTTCTAACAGTTAAATGCCTTTGTGAACCCAGCAGGTCATAGAGAAAACAAGGAACAATTGCTGGTTTCTCCCTGGCTGAGAGCAGCTTTTCTCCAAAGGGAGCTGGTAGAATTCCTTAAGTCAGTAGGGAGTGCTACTGGACGGGACTGAAGGGGAAGGAAGAAGGGAGGGGAAAGGGTAAAGGGTATAGTGGGGGAGCTAGAAAAGGGAGGAGATGGGGTGTTGGCATTTAGTAGCTTCAGAAGACTTCAGGGACAGTCCCTAAAATTTCTAATTCCTTTCTTTTTAAAAAAGAATTTGTTTGTGCTTCTCCTTAGACTGTCCTCATTTCCAAATTAAGATATGCTTCCATTCATTCATTCAGTTTAATGTTAGAGCTGGCATTTTTCTAATTCTTATGTCATTTTAAAAAGATAATTGAGGCACGCAAAGACAAATGCATTTTGATCAGTTTTAGGTGAATATCTTCTGCATAACATGCTGGAGAACATGTCGGAGAACGCCATACAGGTCTGTGGCACACAAGGAGGCCTCACACATCCTTCTCTCCTCCCCATCCCTGAGTGGAGGCGTGTCCTCCCCCAGCCAGGGCGATGGCGCCAAGCTGATGAGACTGCAGGTGGATTACTGGACAGTAGTCCAGCCCACAGACAGGAAGAGAGACACAGAGAAAAAAGACCTGCCTACCGCCAACAACACACTCAAGTGCACCTTCCACTCTCTCCAGGTCAGCAGGCTGCCCAGCAGTGGTGAGGCGGCAGCAACACTCACTATCTCCATGATGGTGGCACCAAGGAGAAGAAAAAGAAAGCACTGGTTTTGCCCAAGAAAACCAAGGACAAGGTCATGGAGTCCAAAAGCCAGTGTGTGTGGAGGGCACAAGCTTCCTGGTCTGCAGGACCAAACACCAGCAGAACATGCTGCGGGTCCTCATCAAAGGTGTGGTGTGGATGACATGAAGTTCTTCCAGCTGGCAGCCCAGGATGGCAGAACGACCAGTGGAATGACTGGTCGCTATGACATGACCACCAGGAGCTGCCCCCAGCCCACAGGCCTCAGGCCAGCCAAGCAGGCCAGCAGGGGCTCCCCTGATCTTCCCGCTGGCCCCCTGACAGAGGGAGGTGACTGGCAGAAGTGGAGGAAAGGGGAGCGGGGCAGGGGGGAGAGGACCACGGGACTGGTGAGCTGGCAGAGCCAGGCCGGCCATGGTGGGTACCAGCGGAGGCCCCTCAATCACACTGCCGGTTGCCCCAGAGATCGGCCCTGATCACTGGTCAGGCCTAAGGACCCTACCCATGCATGAATTTTGTGCACCAGGCCTCTAGAATATACATAATTTGGCTAAGTCCAAAGAGCATTAAGAATCGCCATAAAAAACAAACAAAAAAATTTTTTCAAAAATCACCATAGGAGAACCTATAACATATGCCTCTCATTCTGAAGCTTGAACTGATCACATTTTGAATAACATTTGCTCAGCTGGGATACAGGGAAAAAGCATGCTGTGTCAAAATATATCCCTAAGAGTTTAAGAGCATGAACCTGGCTCTTCAGACCAGCATCATTGGGTGGGAATGGACCACTGGAAATATTGGCTAGAATAGATAGCAAAGAGACACCTGGAATAAGTGGATTCCAAAACCGTATCAATGTCAATTCCATAAAGAACATTAGCCTTTTTATGAGTATTTCCCCACTGACATAAACATCCTCACGCAATGTTAATTGCATTGTATATGAACAGCATGGCTAACAAACTCATGTGATATGATGAAATGTGGCAAAGTGCTGTGATGGAGCCTAAAAAAAAGAGAATGGATCGTCTGTGTACTTTCTTCTGCTGTCATTTGTAAGTAAAATGATAAGACTGGAGGGTCTGGGGGGTGGAGAAGCAAAATATCACTGTAGGTGTACATATAACCACATGAATATTTTGTAGTTTTTAAAGTGTGAATATTATGGACTAAATGTAAAAGAATAAAATATATGTAGAAGAAATTGTGATCACCTGTGTTACTACTAAATCTTAAAATGCTGCCACTGCATGTGTGTCTTTAAATAGAACATTAGGGTGACAGTTGGCAGACGGTTGAACTGATTCCATCCCAGTTTTCCCTTCCCCAGAGCTACTCACTATCATCCACTCTGTGCTTGTCCTTAAGTAGGTTTCTATAAGTTTACTCGAAAGTCGTGTACCCACAAAATATCCTCAGGGTTGTTTTTGTATTTTAGAAATATTATTTCAATAGCATCATTCAGAATGTATCCTGAAACTTGCTATTTCACTCAAATTACGCTTTTGCTACACATACTCCAGTCCATTATTTTACCGCTTTAATAGGTATTTACTATGATTACTTTATTCTCCTCTTGAAGGACATTTAGGTTATTTCTAGTTTTCCACCATCATAAACAACGCTGAAATGGACTTTCTGGAATCCTTCATGGGCACGTGAATGAAGGTTCTCTAGAGTATGTTGCTAAGAATGAGTTTCTAGGAGGAAGGCCATGCACACCTTAGGTCTCACTAGTGGGTGCAACTTCACTGGCTGGTTCAGCCATCCCCCACCCAGCTGCTGTGGATGTTGGCTGCTCATGGCTCCTGAGGGCCCTTTCCCTGTCCAGAGGGGGTAGGTGCTCCCCCTCCACTGCCCTGGGATGTAGGCTCAGCCAGAGGCCAGTAATGACTGGCACTGGATGGACAAGCCTGGCTCCTGACCTCGAATGGGACTCACTCAGTAGGTACAATTCCTCTTCCAGATCCCCTCTCAAGCCCAGGCTGAACGTAATGTGCTGAGTCCACATCTCTGCTCACCTCCCTCCATCTTCTTCTTCTGAGGTCCCTCCTTCACTACACTCTGTCCCAGTTCCCAGGAGTCACTGCTTCCAGGGAACCTGGCCCAAGATGACTAATATTGTCAAAGTCTCTCCAAAAGGGCTGCACCAATGTCCACAGTTAGGAGAGGCTTGAAGGCTGAGAAAGAGAAAGCCCTTCCAAGAGATGAGGTGAGGGAGGGGGAGAAGGCAAAGGCACTGAGATGAAAGAGCTTTGTGAATTCAGCAAACTGAATGAAAGCCAGTGTGGCTGAAGAGTGGGGAGCAGAAGAAAGAGAAAGATAGTGGTTGAAGTTGGAGATGTATGTAGGAACCGACAAGTAGACCTCATAGGCTGGTTTCCGTATTTTCCCTAATTGTAATAGGAAGTTTTTGAAATGCTTTAAGCAGAAAAGTGATAGGGTTCAATTTAGACTAAGAAAATTGGTCTGTGTGTAGAGAGAATGGTTTGGAAAAAGATAAGAGAAGCAGGGATTTGAGTATCCACACAGCACAACACCATGTGCGTCTATAAAACACACAGGCAGACAAAGACAAATTCTTCAAGCACACATGCCAATTTGAAGTGGCTACTATGTGGAGAGAGAAGAAGGAAATGGAGATTAGCCGTAATAAGAGACAATAAAACCTGGAAGTTGTCTTGCAAGGAATGGTGGCGAAAAGGTGCCATGAATTGAGGCATATGATTTACAGAGCCCTGAACCAAAAAACAAAAATCAAAACAACAGCTACTACCCAACTCCCTACCCATTATTTTCCTTCGCCCTGTGGAGACCCGGGTCTGCGATGGGGAACAGGTTTTCTGAGAGACTTTCCAAATAATCCAAACTATTACCCACTAAGTGGGTGGAACTGGATGGCAGAGGCCTTCGTAGTGATTAATGCAGCATCTGAGTCAAGGAACCTGGAGGGAAGAGGAAGCAGAGCCTCCCTGCAGCCTCATTAGTAAGGACACAGATGGGAGCCCTGAGGCAGTCTCATGCCTGACCTGGTGGGTGCTCCTGATGCTCCCTCTCAGCCTAGTTCCTCCTTCCCCTGGGGCTCCGTGGTGCTGGGTCTTATCTCTGGGATCAGAGATAATCCAGGTTAGCACGTCTTGTTATTTCCCCTTTGCACAAGGTTATGACCTGGTCCCAGGAGGTCAGGGACCAAACTTCCTCCATGTCTGGTAGCTCTGTGCCTAGGTCCCCAGGGCAGGAGTAGACACACATTAGGTATCAATAAATGCCTGTGGATCAAAAGTGATCGCTTGAATCCTTCCTTGACTGGGGACAAGGACCTTGAGATTTCCCTTGACATTTTTCTTCAGGTGCCCAGAGAAGCACATGGCATGCTCTGCAAATGCTTTTGTCAGTTGGTGTTCGAAGAGTTTGCTGAGGTGGTTTCTTTGTTTCCCTGTCTGGCCCTGAGAGACAAAATCTCAATGGATAGAATAGAGTGGATGCTGGCTTTATCCAATGGCCTGCTTCTCTGAGGTGTTCTAGAGCCATATTCTCAGACACTGTTCAGGGAAATCCAACACCCAATGTTACTTACTGAGCAAGCTCATTGGGGGTAGTAGTTTCTTAGTGATTCATATCTGAGTGAGGAGCTTGGAGGAAGCCAATCCTTGCTGGAGGCTTAGCCACATGATCTCCCTTTAGGCACATAGTACTCAACTCTTCTGGGCCCCAAGACCTTGACTGAGCCCATGGGACATTGAGAGGAAAGAGTAATTCTTACCCAGGAGAAGTCCTGGATCTCAGTCCACTGAGAAACAGACAGAAGTAAAATCACCTCAAATCCCATCAGCCAGAGACAATCACATGCAACATATTAGTATATTTGATTCTACTACAGTGGTTCACAACCTTCCTAATGCCGCGACCCTTTAATACAGTTCCTCATGTTGTGGTGACCCCCAATTTCATTGTTACAAATTGAACATAATTAACGCGTAGTGACTAATCACAAAAACAATATGTAATTATGTATGTGTTTTCCGATGGTCTTAGGCGACCCCTGTGAAAGGGGTGTTCGACCCTCAAAGGGGTCGTGACCCACAGGTTGAGAACCGCTGCTCTAGTATTTTCCTGTGCATGTTGACATAGTTTCCATCTTGTCATTCTTATCCCACAAGAAATGTCTGTTGCCCATAAATATGCTGCAGACCATAATGCTTGAGAGTCCTTTCTATTTGACAGAGCTAGTCCCCTTCTTATATTCTTTTCAAGTGTTTCCTGATTTGTTTGCATATTTATTTTTAGATAGAATTTAGAACAGTGTTTGTTTCCCCAAATTCCTGTTATAATTTTCACTTTAAACTAGAGGAGGTGCTCCGCCTCCTGCCATGCCAGGAAGCACCCCGCTGGCTGCCGCAGGAGTTGGACCAGACCCGTTCTGTGCCTGGTCAGGACCCGCACCTGACTTTCACCCAAGGCCCCCTCTGACCCCCAGCATGTGTCCGCTCTGGCTTGGGCAGGCCCCACTGTGTCTGTCTCCGTCCCTGCTCCCTGCCTCACCTGTGCACGCAACCTTCTCCAATCTGGTCGTGACCCATTAAAGCATCCTGTCCTAATTTGCATATATGTAAATTTTAGAATAATTCAGGAGAGTATGTGCCTTTGCAATATTTTATGTTTCTATCCAGAAGTGAGTAAGTCCATGCATTTATGATTAAATGGAGAAATAGAACATTGGAAGGCCCTGGGCAATTTCTGTTAACATCTTACTGTTTTAGATTATTTTGTTGATGTTACACATTGTATTTCCACCTGATGATTGTTGACATACATATGTATTTATAATAGTAATGGGCAAATATATTGAGTGCCTACCACATGCCAACTCTTTACCTTAAGCACTTTATTATTCAATTTTATCCTTGCAACTCATTTTTCACGTGAAAAGAACAGGGCGTAAAGAACTCAGCTAACGTGCCTGAGGTTTTAATGCAAGTGGCAGTGCCATTCTTATCACTAAAATTTTTTGTCAATCCTCGCTCAAGAATAAGTTTCTCTTGCCCAGACCAGGGCCAAGGATCTAGCCTGAAACTGAGGTATGTACCTTGACTGAAATCAAAACCAAGAACTTTCAGTCCACTGGTTCCCAACTCTTACAGGCTAACAGCTCTGTCTCTTTCTCTCACTCACAGGCTGCTCTAATTTCATTGAAAACATCCAGAATTTTCTTCCGGTCACTAGTATAAAGAATCTTATTAAACTCACTGAAGTCACATGTCCACATACAACCATCATCACTGGTCTGGCCAGTTAGATGTGCTGATACCTCCACTCTGGGTCCCTGAATAACACCCCCAGAAACGACTGGATGCAGAAATTGGCAGCTGCTAGAAAGAGGGAAACGGAGGTCATGTCCCCACAGGCCATTGTCACATAAATATTTGACTTCTGGTTGCCACTCTGACATATAAGAGCTTGGAAGTCCTTACTTCCATCCTTACAAGAAAAACAAAAAAAAGATGAACAATCTAAAAAACAGGAACTCTTTTTCAATCCATCTGAAATTAACTATGACAATGAAATTAACCTTTGCTGCTACAAACCATGGAGATTTAGGGCTTCGTTAGAACAATACAACCTAGCCTTCTTCCTGATAAGATGGAAAACATCTTTTCCACTCAAAGTGAGAGACAAAATCAAAGAGCATGATAAGAGAAGACAGATTCAACCACATCAAAATGCAATGCGTCTATTTGGCAAAACACACATCAAACCGAGACAAATGGCAAGCTAGAGAAACCGTTTGCAAGTTACATGGCCAAAAGCTGACATCCGTGACAATTCAGATTTGCTAATAATCCAATGGAAAAGAGGGCAAAAGGTCTCAAACTGAAAATCCAAAAGAAGGAATAGGCCAAAGTATGCGAAAGATACCCAACTGCAGTTTAAACCAGAATGAAAAATTCAAATGAAAATATTGCTCTTTCTCGCCCTGGACAGGTGCCTCATGAGTTGGTTGGAGAGTCACCTATACACCAAAAGGTTGCAGGTTTGATTCCTGGTCAGGACACATACCTCCGATGTGGGTTCTGAAAATTTTGTGGAACTGGAGCATGTTTGTGATGCTATGGAACAGTTGCGAAAAATTGTGAATATACTCGATGTTGGAATTTATACTTTGAAGGATCATAGAGTTAAAATTTATATAATTTAAATTTGTTTTTAATATAATATTATTAAATTTTATTTTAAAAAACATTTTATTTTACTCAATAGTGTAAGAAAAATACCCTAAACTTCTAGGTATGTGCAAGATAAGCACAAAAATTTCTTAAATTGCTATTACTGGGGAGGGGAAGTCCTCCCTGCCGGGGCAGCTGACACAGGCTGCCTCCCAGGACCTGGGACCACAGGCCTCCCAGGAGCTGAGGCAAGTGGCTCACAAGCTGCAGGTGGGTCCACATCTGGAAGCTCAGTGACAGCTGTGCCTAGAGCCTGCTCTGGCTCAGGAGAGGGCACCAGAATTGGTGGTTCCTCTTTAGGTGTTTCTGGATCTTGCTCTGGGGCTGCTTCTGTAGATCCAGGAAAAGACCATGTTACCACCATGACTGCCTTTGTGTGCCTTCCAAGGAAGGAACCTCCCATCTCCATCCCTGAAGTCCCAGTTCAAGCCCCCACCCCAGGACGTCCTCCTACTGCAGGCCCTGGGCACTGACCTGAGCGGCTCTGTGCTCCTGCCTAAGCCCAGCCTCTGGGAGCTCTTCTCTGTGTGTCCCAGCCACGTGTCCTCCCCTCACACACACCACCCACTCCTCCTCCTCCTGTGTCTCCGCCTCAGTGGGCTCAGGTGCTCCAGCTGTGAGTGGAGATACTGGGTCTGGGTTGGCAGGTCTGGGACTGGAATGGTGAGTCTATGGAGGCCAAAAGAATGATCAGGTTGGGAAATTCTGGCAGCTAATAAAAGTCTTCAGACCTGACCAGTTTGTCTCAGTGGATAGAGCATTGGCCTACGGACTGAAGGGTCCTGGGTTCAATTCCGGACAAGGGCATGTACCTTGGTTGCGGGCACATCCCCAGTAGGGGTTGTGTAGGAGGCAGCTGATCAATGTTTCTCTCTCATTGATGTTTCTAACTCTCTGTCCCTCTCCTTTCCTCTCTGTAAAAAATCAATAAAATATATTTTTAAAAAATCTTCAGGGTCAAGCCAGATGCCCAAGATATAGGAGATGGCCCCAGGAGAGAGAAAGACAGAGCAGGGTCTGAGGCCTGGCCTTTCTTTCCACACGGCCCTCCCAGAGCACCACTCAGAGAGCCTGGGGTCCTGTGCCTGCTGCTCCTGCCCATCCAGAAGCCAGACCTACTCCTTGTCCACCTTCAGTCTGGCAGTCCTGGCAGAGACGCGCCTGGTCACCCAGGAGGGGCTGGCAGAGAGCCCTCCTCACTGAGAGTCTGGGGCAATGAGGGAACCACCTGTCCCCTTCCTCAGGGGAACCTGACATGCTCTCTCAGTGTCCCTGTCCCCTCCCACTACCCTCCCCCCAAAATGTCAACTCCATGAGGACAGGGAGGGCTGGTGTCTACTCTGTTCATTCACTCATTGGCACACAGTAGGTGCTCCAGGAATAGCTGACCAGTGAATGAACGAAGAAAATCCATCTGTACATCTGGTGTCCAGAGACCGCCTAACACCTCAAACTTTCGCTCCTGCACCTACGTGCTGCCTAATTCACTAGCTGCCTTGTGGGGTTCTTCTCCTTTAATTGACAGTTAACTCCCATGGGTAGAGAGCAACAACCAAGCTCCCCATGACGAGGTTCTACCAGATTAGTGAGCAAGGTCCCTGGATAGGGGTGCAGACTGGGCTGGGATTAGAAGCAGATGGGTATGAATTTTCTGAGGGGCTCACTCTGTCCACTGACCTCCCCACTCACCCTCACCACCCATGTCCACATGCACAGCTCTCTGAGTCCTGCCCTTTTTCCTAGGAGAAGCCCTCAGACCTCTGCCCTCTTGCAGAAATCCCACCATGAGTGGGATCCAGGGTTCTGCCAGCATCTTGAATTCAGGCCCCATATTCCTCTCACAGCTCTGAGCCAAACTCAAATCACACTTTCTGCTGGAACAGAGGTTCACTGTCCCCTTCACAATACGGGAAGGTGCAGCCATAGGTAGAGACCACCTGGAGGACGTCACATCGGCTGTCCCTTGGACACTACCTGCCTGTGCAGCCTAGTGTGACTGAATCGCTCCCGACTAGAGGGAAGCTCTGGAGTGCAGGCTTGGGGTCTGCTCTGTGCACTGGATTATGGTCAGTGCCTACAGACGTGTCTGTACCTGGCAGGGCTTCTCATATATTTGCTGAATGAATGGGCCCAAACCAGCCCCATCTCAGACAGCTGGGTGAGTATGAACACCACTGCTCAACCCTGGGGTTTCTGATCTGGCTTCACCCAGGACCGGGACCCATAATGGAATCTCCAATCTCTTTATCTAATGAGAAAACTGCTTAGCCCTGAGCCCTGAGGAGAATCACAAATTTAGCAGAGACTTTGTCAACAGGAAGAAAAAATGACCAATTGGCTGAAACACAGCCCCTCCAGCAAACCTCCCCACTGTCCAGGCACTCAGAGGCACCCCACTGAGACCCTACAATAACCCTGTTGAGCCTCACTTTCTGGGGAACAATCACTTAGAGACATGCAGTGACCTGCAGATTCAACTTTCTCATTGGCATCTTGTTGCCTGTTGGTGAGTGGCAATCTTACTACACTTTGGCGCTGCTTTTTGGGCTCCTCAAAGTCAAAGTCCTCCTTCTCTTGGTCCAGCTCATGCCCGGGATCATAGCTGCCCTGCTGATCCGAGAATATGTCAAACTCCATCTCTGAGTAATGAACCAGGGACTTGGACTTGGGGCCGGGATGCTGGGTGCTGTCCTCAGGGTGATGGGCTGGCTGGACAGGGAGGAGATGTTGACCTCATCCACGTGGGCAGAGGCCTCCGTGATGGTGCTATGGGGGCTCAGCATCTGGCCACCCTCGAGGCGTCGCTGAATCACCTCAGCCATGTCTATGGTGCGCATGGCGAGTGTCCGGTAACCAAGGATGGTCTGGTTGTTAAGGCGCAGCTTCTGCTGCAGCATGGTCTGTAAGTTGTTGCCTTTTCTCTTGAGAGAGTGAGGGTACTGCAGGGAGAAGGTCAGCGCCAGGTCGGTCTTCACCTGACCACTAGGGGGCAGCAGAATCTCATGAGACCTCAAGATGTTTTTGGAGCCCTGCATTTTTATACTGATCACCACAGCGCTGAGCTCCTTCTCCAGCTTCCTGTAGATGAGCAGCTTGGTTAAGGTGAGGCTACACAGCCTGGGCAGGCAGGTGGGGCTGGAGCATGCCACCTCCCAGGTGGAAAACAAGTTCATGGGCACCTGTGTGTTCAGTGTGGCGGGCATGCTCTCCAGGCCCGCGGGTGCCGAGATGGGGGTCTGATTTCCATCCTGTATTGGGAGAGGGGGCACATGCCATCAGAGGCAGCTCATAAACTGCCAGGTGGGTTGGGGGCTGCAGCTCAGACCGAACCCCAAGCACTTAGTGATTGGTGCAAGAGGTGGGACAGGAGTGATCATAGGGACCTCATGCTAACCTGGCGGCCTTGCAAACTCAGAGACCTAAAGTAACTGAAAAGGACTGTCTGAAACTAAAGTGTTGTTTGGCATTTTTTTTTTTAACTAAAAGCAGCTTCTGGTGGGTAGTGGTGTCCTAGGCTGTCATCTTTCCTGAAAAAAGTCAATCTTTATCTCAACTGAGCCTGTCTATTGTCTTTTTGGATCTATAACAACATATTTCTGGAATGTCAAAGTAATTTTCCTCTTTATTCAGACCTCAGAGCACAGGCACCACTCTGCTCTCTGCAGAGACCACACATCCCTCATTGTTACCGAGTTCACTGTTAACTGTCCCGCACACGCCTCAGTGAAAGACGTGCGTGTCTATCATTTTCCCTCTTATCCAAGCCCAGAGACCTCCCTGCTGTGCTTCTCCTGCTTCCCTCGTCCATCAGCAATGGATTTCATGGACCCACACAAGTCTCCACATTTGATTGTGATGTGTAAAATGAGGTGCAAGGCTGCCGTTCACCTGAATGTTATTATCTCCTTCGGTTGAGATTTTGCTTCACCTCAACTGTCTACATTTTGACTCAATAAACTCACAAAAATTCTGCACAGGTTTCCATGTTTTCTACATGGACAAGAGAAAAGGTTCTCGGCAGGCAACATAGACTTGGAGGTCAGTTATGATGAGAAACATTGGTTTCTTACTCATTTCTTAGCAGAGGATGGACAGCACCTCCCTGTGTTAACAAGGTCACCTTGGGATTTCTGACAGAACATCCCACTCTAAGATGGGAACACAGAGGCTTTTCCTGGGGTGGGAGTGTCTGGATATTAGGACAAGTGGGGTGTTCAGGGCAGCACCGTTGACAAGACAACAGGAGGGGATCATGTCCAGATCCCACAGCAGTGAACAGCTGGATCGCCAGCCCTGATAACAGGTCCCCCTCCTGGTATGTTGTGCAGCCCAGGGAGGCCCCAGCTCCTGACCTGGAGGGGCCATTGGGATGTGGTCCTCGGGGCAGCAATGGGCAAAGCAACAGACTTGGTACCTTGAGCCCCACGTCCTTTTGGGAAAACCATCCATACTAATCATGATGATGTGTAAGAGCGGGAGAAGGTTTGTAAGGATTGTCAGGCCAACATGGACACTTGGAGATGGGCATTAAATAGGGAAAGTCTGTAGAAAAATGCAAAAATACTCTTCACTGAGCATGATGTGAAATGGAGCAGTCTCTCTTCTGATATTCCTAAAACTTTGTGGGCAGTGACTTTGCATCTCATCTGAAAGAGGCTGGACAGTGAGAGTGGGTTGTGAGGAGGATACGGGCCCCAGATTCCTTTGTAAATTGGACACTAGGAGGGACCTAGGAGAGTAGCAGGGCAGCTTCTGGAACCCAGGGCTCCCTTTGACTACATGGGATCCTGGAGTCTGGATCACCTAAGCACCTGCACTCACCCTGCGGCCGTGCTGCACGCTGGACTATGTATGGGGCACCTGTGCCTCCTGCAGAGACATGGAGATGAGGACGCCATCAGTCAGCTCCTCTCTGTTCTCCTGTGCAGATCTCTGCAAAGACAGTTCCCAGTCACCAGGAAGAAAGCCTCAGAGCCCTGTCTTGCTGGTTCTGTGACCCCTGTGACCCTACAGTCTAGACACACACACACACACACACACACACACACACACACACACAGTGTGATCCGCTCAGAAATCCACTGTGGAGGAAAAGGTGTGACGACCTGAGGGCTAGGATTCCCATTGGTAGAGATAAGGGACCCCTCTGGAAGCCCATCTCCACCAGCCTGCCCTGTCCTGGGGTCTGATCACAGCGGGACCTTTGGGTGATCCACTGCCCCGAAAGCTGTTCCTGCCCCAGGGTTCTCCCTTCAGGTCCCTCTTCCCAACACATGAAGGGGAGGGGACGTGGGCTGCACAGGAATGGCGCACAGAGGTGGCCTGGCCTGAATGGGTGTGACCCAGGCCACTTTGTGTTACCTGAGGCGAAATTCCAGAAAATGGACAGATACATCGGGGACGAAGGTTGAACCGTCTGCACCGTCTGAAAAAGCTCTCACTGCAGGGTCTCCGGAAGCAAGAGCAACCATCACTGGGAACACAGCAAGAGAACATCTTGCACTGGCAATGCCTCTTGGCAAGTGAGCTGCCTGGTGGGCTAAAATTGGTTGCCTGGTTACAGAGGTTCTAAGTTTTAAGTTCTATTGGATAGTGACCTCATACCTGGAATTGTCTTCCCTGAGTCCCCTCATCTCATGACAGCTGTGCAAGCAGTCCTGTGGGATGCTGTCTGCAGACACCTCTTCTCCATGAAACACCTTATCTGTGCACAGTGGCACCAGCACACCCCTACCTCCTAGAAGCTCTGGGTGCAGCCATGGCCCCAGAGTTGAGGAAACCGACCTGGGCTCAGACTCAACCCCTCGTTCTTATGCTTCTTGATCCTGGATAAGTCATTCTGCCTGTCAGGGCCCGTCTCTCTCCTGCCTGCACAATGGGTTATGGAGCAAGTGCTTCTTAGGGCTGTTCAGGCTCCTGTGGGGGAGGAGCTGTGAAGTACCAGGAGGGCTGTTACATGTAGGTAGTGCCTCCAACCTCTTTTTCCTTCCTGTTGTCACCGCTGTGTCTGTTTTTCTTCTAATTTCACCCAAGGTCATCACATCTAGATGTGTGTGTGTGTGTGTGTGTGTGTGTGTGTATGTGTGTGTGTGTGTGCCCGAGCACGCGCGCACATACCAGTGCTCCCTTTCTGGATCCCAGAACAAAACAGCCCCCACATAGGGAGGAGCAGGCAGGAGCTCCCCAGTATGTCAGGATTTCTAATTTCAGGATCAACTTTGTGGTGAAAGGGGGAGCCTTGGCCTGGAAGGCCTGAGCATTCCTGAACTCTGGGCTCTGAATGTCACGTACACTGGCCAATCCCTGCCTGACAATGGGCTTCTGTTTCCCAATTATCCAATGAGGGTGTGATTCGGGACTGCGTAAGGATGAGCTCAGCATAAGGGGGCCCTGCTCTCTCCACTGCGGGTGGGTTGTGGAAAGAGGTGCACCTTTGTGATTCCAGATCTGGGCGCCTTTTCAGACAAATACTGTTGAGATTGCCAAATGCCCACTGTTTCCCCCATGCCATCTCTATGTCTGTACACGATTCCACCAGCACAGCCTTTTCCAGAGCCCTGAGCAAACCTGGGTTCACCTAGGACCCCACCTTTGAGGACACAGCAGGGTTTGTCGCAGGCCCTGCATTCTGACCGTCTGTGATCCTGGGCAAGGCATGGACCTCTGTGGTCACTGGTTCCCTCCTCAGTGACTCCCCATGGTCTCCACCTTCCTCGTGTGGTGTGAATGTGTGCCTCCCCTTAAGTGTGGGTGTCAGTAGTGACTCCATAGAAGCCGGCAAAGGGATCCAACACGACCTCCATGATTTGGTTCTAAAAGTCAGTGCCTGGCCTGGCCAGAGTGGTTGGGCATCATCCTGTGCACTGAAAGATTGCTGATCATTTCATGGTCAGGGCACCTACCTAGGTTGTGGATTTGATCCCTAGTTGGGGTGCATACAGGAGGCAACCAATTGATACTCCTCTCTCACATTGATGTTTCCCTCTCTCTCTCGTCAATTTTTTGAAAAAAAATTAATTTAATAATTTAAAAGCAAATTCATTTCATTTATTTTTGAAATCTTTATTGTTGAAAGTGTTACATATGTTCCCCTTTTTCCCTATTGACAACTTCTATTCGATCTCTACCCCCCACCCCAGGCCTTCACCACCCTATTGTCTGTGTCCCTGGGTTATGCATATATGCATACAAGTTCTTAGGTTGCTCTCTTCCCACCCTGAAAAGTTTTTTTAAAAGTTGGTGCTTACCCACCTGCTCACTCTGATCTGTTTCTCTCTCTCTCTCTCTCTCTCTCTCTCTCTCTCTCTCTCTCTCCTGAGGAATAAGCCTCTGTGTTATGAGTAGCTATCTGGAGAGACCCACATGGCCTAGCACTGAATGAGACCAACAGATAGAAAGTCAGGCCTTCCATCCAAACTGAATCCCAAAGACCCACCTCCCCCGAGTGAGCAAGGACCCTCAGTGACACAGATCCTGCCTCTGGTGAGACCACAGAAGTCCCAGCTGAGCCATAAGGGATTTCAGGTCACAGATGGATGAGCTAATAAGTGTGTGTTGGTCACGTCTCTAGTGAGGGGTAACTCTCAGCAATAGGTCACTAGCACAGTCATCCCACACCAGGCCCTGGGCCTGCCCTCCTATCTCCCTGGTTTTCTCCTCCCAGTTCCCTCCAGCCCCCGCCCCTCATTTCTAACACCCTCTACCTCCAGTTTGGAGGATGGCTGTGAAACTTAGAAAGGACCCTGCAAAGTAGAGCCAAACTGAAAAGTGTAATTTGAAATAGGAAACAGCTTCTGTTGAGAGCACAGTTCTGAGCTTCCAAGGTAAGGAGACGCTCCACGCAAGGCAGGCGGCTGCCCCTCCAGGCCCATTGCTAGTGCGTGCAAGTGCACTGCCGTCACCATGGGCCTCTAAGGTAGACCTGCCCCTGATTCCCAGACCTCATTTAATTTCACAGGCCTTCATCGGCTGCCATTGTGAAATCAGGATGAAGAGGGCAGACAAGTACTTATTCATCTTTCTGGTTTAGGAATCGCATCCTAAAGAGCCTGTGCAATGTTCCCGTGATGGGCTCACGTTCTCAGTGCTTATGGCCCTCAGGGTCAGCGGTAGGTCTCATCAGACTCCATTCGAATTTCCTTTCTCACCGTGTCAACCTACAGGGCTGATCTCCTTGAGAGCAGGGACCCTGGTGTGGTCCACAGTGAATACCCATTTGTCCTGAGTCAGTGTAGCTTGTGCCTTGGCGGGTGCCGTACAAGGCTGCAGTCCATCCTCACCAGGGGGTTCAGAGCACCGAAGAGGACTGATGTAAAAGGAGAAGCCAGGCTGTCTCCACAACCTTGTTCAGCCTTCGGGCGTCAGAAAGAATGGCTGCTGGGCTCTGGTGAGACAGAAGAGCCGCAGGAAAAACCCAGCTGAACCAGAGCCTAGGGTCTGAGGGCAGAGAGAGGCTCTGATCCCAGAGATTTGGAAGCGGTGCCTGTGGAGGAGATGAGTGTGGACCCCGGGTCCTGGGACATGCCCTGTCCCCTCTTCAGTGCTGTGGGCCAAAAGGAGATGCTCAGAATGCTGCTCAGTGCGCGTGGAGCAGGGTGGACTTTCTGTCCAGGTGCAGGTGGCAGTCAGGGTTCAGGAACTGCCTGCTGCTGGTTAGACCCTACAGCATTCTGCAACGTGGACGCCAGGGGGCGCTTAGGACCACGCTTTGTCCATGTGCTGGTGGGAGATGAAGTTAAATGAAATGTGGGTTCCCAGGGACAGCCCTGACATAAAGGGTCCCAGCCCCAGTGCTCATCGGTCAATTTCCCCTAAAGTCCCATTGTCCTGGGCCTCAGGAACGTCACATCCTTAGAGCAGATGGCTCCTGAGAGACTAATTCTTCCCAAACTATGACTCATAGTAACACCACGCAGGCCCAGAAGAAACAGACTTGCCCAAGGCTCTGAAGGATTGTAGAGTTAAATTTTATAGAATCTAAATTAAATTTATGTTTAAGAGTATTTCCTTACATTTTCTTTAATTAGTCTGTATGTTACTGAATAGTATAAGAAAAATACAGCAAAGTTATAAACATGTATATGATAAACACAAATATTTTAAAACTTCATATAAAGGAGGGGAGGGAGCCCTCTCTGTCCAGGCAGCGGACACACGCTGTGTCCCAGGATCTAGGACCTCAGGTTCTGAAGGAGCTGAGGCGAGTTTCTCAAATGCTGCAGGTGGTTCCACATCTGGGAGCTCAGTGACAGCTGTGCCTGGCGCCTGCTCTGGCTCAGGAGAGGGCACCAGAGTTGGCGGTTCCTCTTTAGGTGTTTCTGGGTCTTGGTCTGGAGCTGCTTCTGTAGATCCAGGAAAAGAACATGTTACCACCATGACTGCCTTTGTGTGCCTTCCAAGGAAGAAACCTCCCATCACCATCCCTGAAGTCCCAGTTCAAGCCCCCACCCCAGGACGTCCTCCTACTGCAGGCCCTGGGCACTGACCTGAGCGGCTCTGTGCTCCTGCCTAAGCCCAGCCTCTGGGAGCTCTTCTCTGTGTGGGCAGCCACATCCCCTCCCCACTCACACACACCACCCAATCCACATGCACAGCTCTCTGACTCCTTCCATTTTTGCGAGGAGAAGCCCTCAGACCACTGCCCTCTTGCAGAAATCTTGCAGACCCAGGGTGTTGCCACCTTCTCCAAGTCACAGTCCCCATACTCCCCTTAAGGCTCTGATCCAAAGCCCATTCACTTTTTCTGCTGGTCTA
Source organism: Myotis yumanensis (assembly GCF_028538775.1). NCBI lineage: Eukaryota > Metazoa > Chordata > Mammalia > Chiroptera > Vespertilionidae > Myotis > Myotis yumanensis. The sequence continues at coordinate 13,996,693 of NW_027223767.1, forward strand.
GAGATCCACTTTCTGCTTCACAATACGTGTAGGTCAGCGATACTTTGAGGAAGAAGTCACATCGACTGTGATGTCGACGCTAACTGCCTGTGCAGTGTGACTGAGTCACTCCTGACTAGAAGGAAGCACTGGATTGCAGACCTGGGGCAGCACATTTGCTGAATGAATGAACCCAAACCAACCCCATCTCAGATAGCTGCGTGAGCCTGGGGTCCCCCTGCTCACCCCTAGAATTTCTAATCTGGCTTCACCCAGAACAGGGACCCCTAATGGAATCTTGAACGTCTTTATCAAAAGAGAAAATAGCTTAGCCTAAGGCATGAGAATCACAAATAAGGCAGGAGCTTGGTTAAGGAGAAGAGAAAATGGCCAATAGGAACAACCACAGCCCCTCCAGCACACCTCTCCAGTGTCCAGGTTCCCAGCGGGCCTTTTGCCAGGGGGACCCTCCCAATAACCCCATGAGGCTGGGCCTAGGCTCTCCCCATATTCAGGGAAACAAACACTCAGAGAGGTGCAGTGACCTGAAGACTCACAGCAAGCAGGTGGCTGAGTGACCACTGTGCTGTGGAGGGGCAGGGCTCACCTGGTACATGGTTGGTCCCACACACATTAGTTAGTAATGAATGTTCTGTATTAACACAGAAGGGTGGGTGGGACCAAGGTGGGGAAGCTGCCTAGGAAGCTAGTCACCAAGGATATGACCAGTTTATCTAATCCATGTTCCTGGGCAGTCTGCAAGGTACAGATATATATATATATATATCCCCTCTGAGGGCCAAGTTTATTTGGAATCCAGAGTGATTGGTGCTGGGGCAACTTGGCTGGTTGGCAGCTGAGGCCCAGAGCTGGACTGACAGGTCTCCATGATAGGCTCAGGATGCCCCCAATGGGAGGCCAGCCCTTGGCCTCTGGCCACCCAGCTCTGAGTCTGGGCACAGGGTGGAGCCAGCTCCCTGGGAAGCAGAGTCCTGGAGCCAGGAAGGGCAGGTGGAGAAGGTGAGGACAGTTCTCCCTGGGTGGGTCAGGGTCCAGAAAAACAGACTTGCTCAAAGCTCTGAGGGTTTATAGGCTTAAATTTTATAGAGTCTAAATTAAGGTAATATTTGGTAGTATTTCAGTAAATGTTTTCAACAGTACACTGTATGTTATTAAATATCATAAAAGTATAGTAAAATTATAAGTATATGGAACATGAAGAGAAAACTTCTAACACTGCATCTAAATGGGGGTAGGGGGGCGCCCTCTCTGCCGTGGCTGCTGACACGCGCTGTGGCCCGGGATCTGGCACCACAAGCCTCGCAGGAACTGGGGTGAGTTGCTCCAATGCTGCAGGTGGTTCTTCTGCCTCTTGAAGTTCAGTGAAAGCTGGGCCTGGATCCGGCTCTGGTTCTGGAGAGGCCACTAGGGTGGCGTTGCCGCTTGAGGGTTTTCCTGATGTTGCTCTGGAGCTGGTTCTGTAGATGCAAGAAGAGGACATGTTACCACCCTCACTGCCTTTTGTGTGCCTTCCAAAGGCACACTCACCCACACCACCCCCAGAGGCCTCCTCGTCCTCCTGTCTCGGCCTCAGTGGGCTCAGGTGCTCCCGCTGTGAATGGAGGCACTGGGCCTGCTTTGGCAGGTGGGAGACTGCAAGTTGAGCTCTATGGAAGCCGACAGCATCATCAGGCTGGGAAATTCTGGCGGTGCTGGTCCAGCCGGATGCCCAGGATGCAGGAGATGGCCCTGGGGAGAGAGATAAGTTGAAAGCAGAGTCTGAGGCCTGGCCTTTCCTTCGACACGGCCCTCCCAGAGCACCACTCAGAGAGCCTGGGGCCCTGTGCCTGCTGCTCCTGCCCATCCAGAAGCCAGACCTACTCCTGTCCACCTTCAGCCTGGCAGTCCTGGCAGAGAGTGCGCAGTAACCCAGGAGGGGCTGGGAGAAAGCCCTCCTCACTGAGAGTCTGGGGCAATGAGGGAGCCACCTGTCCCTTCCTCAGGGGAACCTGACATGCTCTCTCAGTGTCCCTGTCCCCGCCCATACCTTCCCACCGAAATGTCAACTCCATGAGGACAGGGAGGGCTGGTGTCCACTCTGTTCATGTCACTCATTAGCACACAGTAGGTGCTCCAGGAATAGCTGACCAATGAGCAAACAAATGAACTCTGTCTCCGTCCTTGGCTTCCCAGGGCCTTCCTATCACCTCAAACTTTGGCTCCTGCACCTACATGCTGCATAACTCTCTAGCTCCCCTGTGAGGTTCTTTGCCTCCCACTGAAACTCAACTCCCTCAGGGCTGGATACGCTTGGCAAGCTGTCCCTGAGGAGGTTCTACCAAATTAGTGAGCATGATCCCTGATTAGGGGTGCAGGCAGACTTGGATTAGGATTGGACGGCTATGAATTTCCTGAGAGGCTGACTCACCACTGGGCTCCCACTGCTCTCCCACATCACCCAAATCCACATGCACAGCTCTCTGACTCTTGTCCTTTTTCGAGGAGGAGCCCTCAGACCTCTGTCCTCTTGCAGAAATCCCACCATGTGTGGCATCCAGGGTTCTGCCAGAACCTTGAATTCACAGTCCCCATACTCCCCTCACGGCTCTGACCCAAAAGCGACTCACGTTTTCTGCTGGAACACAGGTTCACCTTCCTCTTCACAATACGGGAAGATGCAGTCATAGGTAGAGGAGGCGCGGAGGATGTCATATCGGCTGTCCTGTGGACACTCCGAGCCTGTGCAGCCTAGTGTGACTGAGTCGCTCCGGACTAGAGAGAAGCTCTACAGTACAGGCTTGGGGTTTGCTCTGTGCACTGGATTATGGTCAGTGCCTACAGACGTGTCTGTATCTGGAAGACTCTGATATATTTGCTGAATTAATGAGCCCAAACCAGCCCCATCACAGATAGTTGGGTGACCCTGGGCCCCACTGCTCACCCTGGGGTTTCTGCTCTGGCTTCAGCCAGGACAGGGACCCATAACAGAATCTCTAGTCTCTTTATGACATGAGACAAGAGCTTAGCCCTGGGCCCAGAAAGAATCACATATGAGGAAGAGAAAGGACCAATTAGCACAACCACAGCCCCTGCTGCAGACCTATCCCCCGTCCGGGCACCCAGAGAAAGCTTTAGGGGAACACCCTACAGGTCCCAACAAAAACCCTGTGATGCTGCTCCTTGATTCACCTCATGTTCTTAGAAACAAACACTCAGAGGGATGCAGTGATCTGAGAGGTCACAGCCAGCAAGGGGCCAAATGACCACTGTGCTGTGGAGGGGCAGGTTGCTCACCTTGTAAATAGTTGGTACAACAGTTGGGTGGCAGCAAATGGTCTTTGATAACCTGAAGAGGTAGGGACGAAGGTGGGTGGCTGCCCAGCGAGGAGGGCACTGGTTTGTCCAGCCCGTGTGCCTGTGTGATCTGCACCATACAGCTCTTTTTATGTCGCCCTGTGAGACCGGAGTTCATTGGGAACCATAAGTGGATGGTGCTGGGCCCACTTGGTTGGTTGGCAGTAGGGGTCCAAGGCTGGGCTGGCTGGCCTCCGTGTCGTGCTGCAGATACTCCAATGGGAGCCCAGCCCTTTGCCTCTGTCCGCCCAGCTCTGAGTCTGGACACCAGCTGGTGCCAGCTCCCAGGGCTAAGCTGAGCCCTGGTTCCCAGGAAGGGCAGGTCTCCAAGGCCAGAACCCTTCTCACTGACAGTGCTGGGGGTCCTGAGGCCAAAACACACCTTCCATGATGCTCCATCTCAACTATGATGTCCTGACCTCCCACCTGCCAAAGTTTCAGGTTATTGAACAGACCATTTGGGGGTCCCAGTGAGGGCAACCCCCTTAGGTTCCAGGCTGTGAGCGCATTCAAACTCAAAACAGTTTCTCTGTGTTTCCACGGTCTGTGTCTATAGTAAACTGAACTGTTGACAGAAAAGCAGCTGGGTCCTCCTGGGCTTGGCACAGGCAGGGTGAAGGGCAGGGGGAGGGGCGGGGCTAGAAGGTGGAATTGTTGTGTTCGAAGATGCAGACAGGGAAGTGCTTGACGTGGGAGGAGCACTGGGCTGCCAGCTGGAAGAAAGTCACATCGTTCCACTCCACACCGTCAATGAGGACCCGCTGCCTGTGCTCCTGGTTCTGGGCAGAGCAGACCAAGCGGCCAATGCCCTGGATGCACTGGCTTTTGGACTCCAAGTCCATGCCCTTGTCTTTCTTGGACAAAGACATCACCTTCTTTTTCTTCTCCTCGGTTATCACAGTCATGGACATTGTGAGCGCGGCTGCAGCCTCGCCGCTGCTGGGCAGCCTGCTGACCTGGAGAGACTGGAAGGTGCCCCGGAGTGTGTTTTTGGTGGCAGGCAGGTCTCCCTTCTCCTCGTTCCTCTTCCTGTCTGTGGGCTGGGCTGCCTCCCAGTAATCCACCTGCAACTCCATCAGCTCAGCACCCACACTCTGGCCGGCGGAGGACAGGCCCCCACTCACTGACGACAAGGAAATTAGCTTGTGTGTGGCCTCCCTGGCGGTGGACAGAAGCACATTGGAGCATGAGGGGACGGCTTCAGCTGAGTCTCCTGAAGTGGCTGAAATTGGCTCCACTCTTCCAACTTTCACTGCCCACACAAAGGGAATGAACTTCTGTGAGGACAACTCGTCCGGGCTCTTCGGCTTAGAGATGAGCATGGCCTCTGCGATGGGCAGCTGGAGGACACAGTTGGCCCCTGTGAGGTACTCTCTGATTTTCAACACAATGTTCTGCACAGCATCTGGGGCCTCCAGGTGGTAGAACAGTTCCCACCAGGCCAGGTCCCGTAGGAGTTTGTGGTAGCGGCAATCCACGGAGCCCAGGTACCTGGCCAGGGGGTGGGAACCCAGCGGGATGACCAGGAAGCGCATGGAGTCCAGCCAGTCCAGGGCCTTGTGGGACAGCTGCTCCACAAAGACCCGCAGCACGGTGCTGAAGTACTGCTGGTCCCCCGCCACCGCGATCTTCACTGGCATTGTGGCCTCGGTATTGCAGTTGCGGTATCTTTGTATCCAGGAGATGATGGAGCTGAAGGCCTCCTGGACATCCACCATGGAGCCGGTGCACACGACGGGCAGCGTGTGCTGCTGAAGGACGTCCGACAGGCACTGCCCCTGCCTGTCGGAGGTGTTGATGAGGATGATGTTCTTGGGCAGATAGTCGTTGGAGATGAGGCTGTGATTCAGTTGGTCGAACACAGTCTTCCTGGGGACCTGAAGTTGGCTCTGTGGGACTGGACAGCGCTCCTTGATCAGGCTCTTGGACGACTCATTCAGGGACCTGCTCCAGCCCCGGCGGGCGGGCTGCTTCCCTTTGGAGCTGGTGGAAGGGATGGTCAGAGACTCGGTCTTGGTGGTGCGCCTCTTAGTGAGCATGTCCTGGCCAGAGGTCCCTGCCTCCGGGCTGTCCCCAGGCTGTGCCGGCTGCGGCCCAGGGTTGGGCATGCTGTGGGCCACCCAGTCGGAGCCACTGTCGCTTGACAGGCTTTCACAGTATAATCTGGGCCTGTGGGTCCTGAGGACTCTGTCGTCCTCCTCCATATCTGGGCTGGACAGGCTTTCAGAATATGTCATGGGCTCAGGCATGGGAGGGGTTGGGAGGCGGTCATCATCCTCCATGTCTGAGCCACTGTCGCCAGGGCACACCACGCTCTCAAACAGAAAGGCCAGGTCCTTGTCAGCATCGGGGACTTGCTCCTCACACTCCTGCTCCGAGTCCAGGACCTCCACCGTCATTTGGTACCTGCCCAGCCACTCTGCGACTCTCTGCTGGTAGTTCTGTTGCCTGATGGTGGATCTCCTCCTTCCTATCGGCTTCTCTAGGTCCAAGTCATCCTCGTCCAGGTCATGCTTGTGGGCGGCATTATAGCTGACCTTCAGCTCAGAGAAGACGATCTCAGACTCTCTCTCAGAGAAGTTATCCGTGGCCTCCGCTCTGGTGCCGGCCGGCATGGCGTTGTCCAGATGGTCGACGGTCTGGCTCGATAGGGACAAGATCCAGCTCTTGACCACCTCGGCGGTGCGTGGGGTGCTGTAGCCCATCAAATCAGAGACATTGCCACTGAACAGCTGACCGCCTGGGCCCTGGGTCTTCATGGGCATGTTGGCCGCCCGAGGAGGCTCATTCTGCCTCCGGGCACTGTGTAAGCTCCTCGTCTCCGTCTGCCAGCTGGAGTGTTCCAGTCCTTCAAAGTGTTGTCTGGTCTTGGGCTTGGTGTTGATGAAGATGCTGCTATCGTCCTCCATTTCTGGGCCACCGTGGCTGGGATTCTTAAGGGTGTCATAGAGAAGGTCCATGTCCTCCTCCACCTCAGGGACATGCTCTGTAGGGTCCTGATCCGAGTCCAGGACCTCTTCTGATTTGTGGGACCTGGGGAGCAGTGCCATGACTTTCTGCTTCAAGTTTTGTTGCAGGCATTGCTGCTGCTTCTTGGGCTGCTCCAAGTCAAAGTCAGCTTCTTCCAGATCCTGCCTGTGTGTGAGATTGTAGCTGGCGTCCAGCTTAGTGAAGCTTTCAGATTTCCCCTCCATGTAGCTATCCATGGACTTGGCCTTGGGGCTGCCCTGCATGCTGCCATCCTCGTCGTCGATGGGCTGACTGGACAGGGAGGAGATCCAGATCTCAGCCACTGTGATGGAGGACCCCTGGATCCTGCTGCTGAGGCTCAGCACCTGGACACAGTCGGGGGGTCGCTGCATCACCTCGGCCATGTGGATGGCACCTGTGGCCAGTGTCTTGTAGCCCAGGATGGTCCGGTTGTTATTGCACTTCCTCTGCTGCAGCATGATCTGCAGCTTGTTGCCTCCTCTCTTGAGGAAGTGGGGGTACTCCAGGGAGAAGGTCAGCGCCAGGTCCGTCTCCACTGGTCCGCTGCTGGGCAGCACAATCTCGTGGGATCTCAAGATGCCCTTGGAGCCCTGCATCTGCACTGCTATCACCATGGAGATGAGCTCCTTCTCCAGCTCCTTCAAGACCACCAGCTTCTTTAAAGTGAAGGTGCACAATCTGGGCACGCAGCTAGGTCTGGAGCAGTCCACGTCCCAGGTAGAGAAGAAAGTCATGGGCACTGGCGTGTTGGGCACAGTGGGCGAGCGGGCCAGGCCCGCAGGTGGCGAGGAAGCTGCAGCTGCTTCCAGCGAACAGGTACTTGATGGTTTCTCCCCCTGTGTTGGGACAGAGGAGGGACATGATTGGTGGCAAGAGGTGGGGCACAAGTGATCGAAGGAGAGAGTAAATGACACATAGTCACACGCTCATCTGTGACTAGCACAGGTAAGGCCTGCATGGTGGCCTTCCAAACTCAGAGACCTAAATTAACCACACAGTTAGCCTGAAGTTAAAACTTGTTACCTAAACGCAGTTTATGGTGTGTAGTCATGTGCTAGGCCAGTATCTTCCCTGACAAAAGTCAATCTTTACCTTAACTGAGCCTGTCTGTTGTCTTTTGGCATCTGTGATAACATACCTTTGGAATGTTAAAGGAATTTCCCTTTTTCTCACCACCTAGGAGCACAGGCACTGATCTGTGCTCTGCAGAGACCACAAAGCTGCTCATTGCTATTGAGTTCATTGCTAACTATGCTGTGTGCACCTGTATAAGTGAGGTATGTGTCTCTCGTTTTACTTTTTATCTAATCCCAGAGATTTCCCTGCTTTGCTTTCTCCTGCCTCCCTAAGCAATGGATTTCATGTGACCCACATACATCTCCACTTTTGATTGTATGTGTAAAAGCAGGTGCAATACTGCCATTCTTGGAGCACTACCTCAATACAGTGAGATTTTGTTTTCTGGCCACTGTTGACAGTTGGGCTCCAATAAATGTGGGGAACTGATATAGGGTTAAGCCTCGGACTGACCTGTGGGCAAAGTCATAAACAATTCCCAGCTTAGAGAGCACAGTCCTCTTAGCATAATTAGGCTTGACCTTGTATAAAGCTCCCTAGATCTTACTCGGGAAGCTAATGGGCTGAGGGAAGTGCAACAAGAACAAAAACAAGTAAAACTTACAACAGTGTAACTTACTGTGTAACTATGGAAACCACTACCTTGTTTACCGCTCACTATAAAATAAAGGCTCAGCTTGCCTTGGGATCCTCTCTCTGTGGCCTCAGCCAGGCACAGGGAAGATCCACGGAGACTGAGGAAAGCTGGAGACTGAGGAAAGCTAGAGAGTTCTGAACGCTGTCTCTGTGTAAAACATCCTTCGCCGACTCCGTCCACACCTTTGGGAACCCCTGGACCCGCTGGGGCTGGACCCCAGCAAATAAACTCACAAAAATTCTGCACAGGGTTGAATGCTGCCCACATGGATATTTACTTGGCTTACTGCGGCAGGATTCCAAAGATCACACAGGACTGCCCTGCAGACCCAGACCCGGTCTAGGATCCAGCAAAGGGCCCGTTGGGCCACCAGTTCCCTGCCAGTCAGGTGAATTTGGCTAAGTTGTCTCTTGAATCCAGAACCTTCCTTTGCTTGTGATAGAGGGTTTGACTTTAGTTAAACTGCATTTTTAAATCCCCAAGGTGGAACTAAGGTTAAGGGTTGACAGAATCAAGGCTAAGGAGAGACAAGAGGAAACATGGGTGGCTGGTTTTTGACTCTGGGTTTTCATTTGGATTTGCTTTCTGAGAGTCTGAGCAAAAAACCTTCACTGTGTAAGTGAGAGCTGAACTTGTTCCGCTCCGAAGGGACACATCCTCCTTCTGACCTTCATCTAGGCTGTTCTTAAGCAACTAAGAATCTTTGTGGAGGTGTCAAAGGTCATTCCTCGGCCAAGCAGGAGCCCCATAGGGAAATTCCATCTCAATTGTAATTCACCTGACTGGCTCCTCCGGGGGAGAGCCCATAAAGTTAGGTCCACCAGCGTTCCTAGCCCTTCCTGTGGTTTTTATTTTTATTTATTTATTTATCCTCACTCGAGTATATTTTCCCCATGGGTTTAGAGACAGAGGAAGGGAGGGGGAGATACAGAGAGAGAGAATGAGAGAGACATAGATTGGTTGCCTCCCCCAGGCGCTACAGTAAGGGCCAGGGATCAAGCTGCAACCAAGGTACATGCCCTTCACCTTGAATCAAACCCAGGACCTCTCAGGGCCTGCATTCTACCCATGGAGCCAAACTGGCTAGAGGCCTTCAGGTCGCTTTAGATAATTGGGAGAGAAGCCGAGGCACATAAGAGGGGTGTGAGCATAATGGAGCTCAATCTAGAAGAAGCACACTTCCACCCACTCCATAACATACCTAGAAAACTTGCTCAGATTCTGCAAATATAAAATAACAACAATAACAATAAAAACAGACACACCTATAATTAACATGGGAAGTTGTGCCTCCAGGGCTGGGACCTCCCAGACCCCAGCCCTCATTAACCCCTGAGAGGAAGCCTTTTCTTGCAAGTGCTTTACAGAAATGGCAAGATTTAACTTGAAAATATCAACTGAAAAATGGCCAAGATAAATTAATTTTTTGCAGGAAAAAAAAGAAAACTAGAAATATGCTGGCCCCAAAATGAAAATGATTGAATAGGAAGCATATCTTGATTTGGAAATTAGAAGCTTCTAAGGAGAGGCACAGAAAATTCTTTTAAAAATAAATTAATGATAAATTGTAGAAACTATCTCTGAACTCTCCTGAAGCGAATAAATGCTAACACCCCATTCTCCTCCTTCTATAGCACGTCCACTACATCTTTTGCTCTCTGAGCTTCCTTGTCCAAATGTGTTCTTTCTCTTCCCTTCTTCCTTCCCCTTCTGTCTCCTCTCCTACCCCTCCCTACTGACTTAAGGAAAATGAGAATAGGAATTCTACCAGCTCCCTTTGGAGAAAAGCTGCTCTCAGCCAGAGAGGAACCAGCAATTGTTCTCCATTTTCTCTGTGGCCCTGATAGGATCACAAGAAATGTAACTGTTAGAACATGTAATCCTGGCTATTCTAACCTATTGTAATTAATATACTCCTGGTTTCTGGGAGCAAAAGGAAGAGAATTACTAAATAGGTTGTAAGAAAACTCCTATAGAGAAGTCTGCCCACTTTAGGGCTTATAGGAAACTGAAATAGGATATAGGAAAAGTACACAAACATAAGAAGCATAGGGTTGCTCCAAGGGTGTTTCCCCTTCTCACTGTTAGCTTGGGAGAACTTGAAATTATCATAAAAAGGGAAGCCACTAAGGCTCCTGTAGATACTGGGGCTATCTTATTTTTCTTAACCGCACAGACTAATTGCTTTCTCCATCGGACTAAACCTTCTGTACAAAAATGTCTGCTTTTTAATCAAAACCTGTTTCCTTTCAACTAGGGGTTGTTATGGACCCATATATATATAGTTTGCTAATCAAATCTTTCCCATTTCACCTGATAGTTGAGGGGTTTTTTTTATATGAAATCAGTGATGCCTACATATGCTTTTCCCAGGATAGTTATATATTTAGAATAAATGAACCAGATACTGAACCAAAAGGGAAAGTAATGATTTTAAAGGAATCTTCCATGAGGAAACTAACTTTGAGACTGACCGGAGGTTTGGTAATCATCTTCTCTTTATTAGTATCTTCCACCAGAGCCTGAGAGATGGCTTAACAGGGTACCCACCCTACTCAGAATGTCTCCAGACAGCTCAGAGACATGCAGACATGTCTCTAACATTGGGCTTGCTCAAAGGTCTCTCTATAGATGCGGAACCAGCCCACAGTGACTTGGGAGTCCTCTTATGGAGTACATACTCACCAAGTGGGAGAAACCTGACCCTGAGTCCCCCAAGAAAGAAGCCTATCTTCTTTTGTTACACCATCTACCTGGTCCCAATATAAAGTGGGTAATAGAGAGGTTTGGCACCATTAACTTTAAGACTATCATGCAGCTAGGACCTGTTTTTCATTCCCAAGGCAGATGGACAGAGGTTTCTTATACCTGAAAGCCTTTATACCTCTCAGAGGTGTGTGCTCTCTGGAAGCTAGAAAAATGTTCCCAAATAGAAGGAAACATTCCCAAAATGGATGAATGAATGTGTCAGTCCCTTGCCAACATTTGGGTGGCAACCCAGTCCCTGGGGTATTGAAAATGACTGTCCTTGTTTTATGAATGAAGTTTTCAAGGGGCCAGAGGTTTGCCTGCAGAAGCAATTCAAAGCCCACCAAATCCTTTTACCTTCCCCAAACCACCCCCCTAATTCATTTCAGAAACTTATAGGTAACTCGAGGCCCAGTGCACAACATTCGTGCACTGGGGGTGGGGGGGGGTCTCCTTAGACAGGCCTGCACCCTTTAGCAGTCCGGGAGACCTCAGGGGCTGTCCAACTCACGGCTTAGGCCCGCTCCTCGCCTCCCTCCCCCCGTCCCCCAGTGCACTGACCACCAGGGGCAGCTCCTGCGTTGAGTGTCTGCCCCCTCATGGTCAGTGTGCATCATAGTGACTGTTCTGCCATTAGGTCGATTTGCATATTACCCTTTTATTATATAGGATTGGCTTCATGCAACCAAAGTCCCAGAACCTTTGAAGTGAAAATACCTGAGTTCATTTTTTAAAATAAAAATACAAATCTCTGGAAGGTATGTCTGATCCCAATAGAAAAAAATACCTCACCCACCTACACAAATCACTTTAGCTTATTTCAACTATTTCTTTCTAACCTAGTAAATTTTAATGAAAGTTATTGAATAACTAGATATTTTGAAATAACATGAAATACTGAAACATTGATTGCTAGACAAGTTAACCTGCTTTTGGATTTTTTCATACAGAAGGTTTATAAAATGGACTTGCAACTGTTGATATAATGACTTGTGTTTTGTTGAAGGTGTGTTTCTTGGAAGTGAGAGTGTGATTAAAATATGTTCATTAATGTCAATCTAAGGAATGCTGGTTGTTCACTTTTGTGCTTATCATTGGGGAAATTAAGGCTCCTAAGAGTTAAAAGTTCCAGTTAAGTTGGAGAAAATATATAGTTGTGATAATAAAAGGCTTGAGGTAGGGAGAGTCATAGTTGAAAGAAAAGGACAAATGTAAGTTTCTGTAAGGAGAGTTATTTCTGGATGGGTAAGAAGGTTTGTGAAAGTTGAGAAAAAGTTTGTAAAAGGGGGTACAGGCTATAAAATTTTGTGAAAGTTTTAACTTTATAAAAAAATTCTTGCATTTTCTCTGTAAAAATTAGTAATTCAAATTATGTGTATGGTCTGTATGTGATGTGTTCATTTATGTGATATGCGTGGTGAATTTTCAGCCTCCAGATGGCATTACTAGCATATAGTCTTTTATTGGCCTAAAAAGATTAAATACTTATGTAAATTAAGGTGAATTCTGTAGTCTGGACAAAATATTTAATATTAAAACTGTTTCTAAGTGTGATTAGTGTCTTTCAGAGTTATTTCCATAAGTCTGTGTTTGCTTTACTTCAATTTACAAAAAGTCCAGGCTGTAAGCTTTTGTGTATGTATATTTGCAACCTTCACAGTTTCCAGTTTGAGACTTTTTAAACCAGCGGTTCTTAACCTGTGGGTCGCGACCCCTTTGGCGGTTGAACAACCCTTTCACAGGGGTCGCCTAAGACCATCCTGCATATCAGATATCTACATTACGATTCATAACAGTAGCAATATTACAGTTATAAAGTAGCAAGGAAAATAATTTTATGGTTGGGTCACAACATGAGGAACTGTATTTAAAGGGCCAGAAAGTTGAGAACCACTGTAATTTAAACAAAAGAATGACTTTGAGTTAATTCCAAAGGGCCCTGGAATACTTCAAGGATTTATCTGTATCCTTATTGAAAGAATGTTTTTAAACTAAATTAGGCCTATTTTATATGCTTGAAATTACATGGGAAGCTTAGCTAAACTAAAAAAATAAAAATGGCTGATCTATTTGTGTACATATGCTTTTATTACAATGGATGTTCTAAGATTTCAACCTGCTGTATGAGGGACCCACAAAGATTCAAAGAAAAGTTCAAATAGGAAGCTCTCAGGTGTAACAGTTCACTTGTCAGCAACACCAGTCCAGCCAAGAGGGATGGTTCGCTGTGAGGGCGTCTGGCAGTGGGACTCCAGATATTTGTGGCACAAACATTGGAAGTTTATGAATTATTTCCAATGGTCAATACAAGAAGCCATGGACAATGTTTTAAAATCTTAAATATTATTTGTTCTTCTATATTGAAATTATGTATTAAATCTAAATATAATTGTACTTATATATATATATTTTTTTATATTATTCTCTCTCATTTTACAGTAATTATTATTTTCCAAAAATTATTGTCTTAAAATGTTAAAGCTTACTAAACAAAATTTTTTCTTATCAATTGCATTATAAACAAATCTATAACCATGCAACTTTCTTTTGTCATTCATGGAAAGTTATTTTTTTACTCTACTGCATTTTCAAATATGTTACATCTTTAGAAAAATCCATGAAAAGAACTCTGACTTATTCCAAATTAAGGTTTCTAAGCAGGTCACATCTTTGAACTGAATGAAGAAGCATAGAACTCCAAGGAATAACTGAATTTATGAAAATACTGGCAAATAATCAGGATAAACAAAAAAAAAAATGGGTATGGGACTAAATGAAGTGAAGATTATTATTGTTGTTAGGACTCTGTTTAAAATACTGCTGATTTTTAAAATTTTTTCTTTTCAAAATATAAAGAAAACTAGAAGCAGACATTCTACATTACTATCAATGACTCACTAAGAAGGTTATCGGGACTGATAAATCAGTGACATTCATTTCACAGTACTCCCAGGAGACAAAGACTTCACAGACCAAAACTTAACAACCAGGAGATTTTTGTTTATTGAAACACATTCATTAAAGACTCTCTCCAACGTGTTAAAAAGGACCTTACCTTATCAGAGGCCTAACCACAGATGGACATCTGTCTCTGACACTGGCCTCCATCCACCATGAACATTAAAGACTTTTCAAGAATGAGGAACCACTGGCCATGGGGTCTGACAGCTTCCCCAAGAAGTCAGCAAGGCCTGGATGCTCACAAATTACTGCTGCTCAAACCTTGTTCTTACATCACTTCATTGTTATTGATTAAATGTACATCAGATGATTTTATATAGTTATTACCCTCCTTATGGTTTTCTAATGGAAACAGTATCTATCTCCCCAGGCCCCTCCCTTATTAAATATAAAAAGTTGAATTTGGATACCTGCTAATTTTTCCCACCTAGTAGACAATTACATTCTGATGTTCAATTATGATAAGGAAAGCGTAGAGAGTCTTAATTCATCTGGCCAAACATAGCATAAGTACAAGGGACAGTGGATGAAGAAGGAAAACATATAATTAGCTTAATAAACAATTATGATAATACATGGAAAGTGATTTTTGGTTGGTTGAGATGCTTAGTCCCCTCAGTCTAGCACTAGACATTTTTTATTCCTAAACGGTGTTACTGCTTTAATGCTGTTGCTTTTGTTCCTGGTATGTAAATGTTATACTAGATGCAAAATACCAAAACTTAAGACAAGCGGCAAGAGGACTCTGCACATGGTAGCTCAAAATATAAAATTGATACAGAATATTTTTTAACAAGGACATGTAGGATCTCATGGCGTCCCATTCTCCTGTCTTTTTATTCTGAATAGGAATTCCACCTTAAATACCATTTAAGGTTATAGTCTTGCTCATCCCCAATGGTCCATTGTTTAGCAAGACAAAATACTAACACTGATCATCCATCCATATTTTGTATTAATTTATGAACAAAAGGAATATGTATGGACGAAAAAAGGGGCCCCATGCTAACCTGACTAGCTCAGGGAAGTCCTGCGTGGAGGCCTGCAAACTTAGAGACCTTAAGTAACTGCAAAGGATGGTCTGAAATTAAAACACTAACTGAAAGGAGTTCATGGTGGGTAGTCATGTCCTAGTCTGGCATCTTCCCTGACAAAGGTCAATCTTTACCGTAACTGAGCCTGTGTACGGCCTTTTTGCATCTCTGATAACATAGCTTTAAATTATCAAAGGAGTTTTCCTTATTTTGGACAACACAAGCACAGGCACCGCTCTTTGCTCTATGGAGACCACAAATCCCCTCAGTGTTATTGAGTTCATTGTTGACTTAAAACTATCCTACATCCACCATTGTAAGAGAAGTGTGTGCCTATCATTTTACCGTTTATCCCATCACAGAAGTTTCCCCATTTTGCTTTCTCCTCTCTCCCTAATCTATCACCCATGGTCCTCATGGAACCCACATAAGTCTGCACTTTGCTTGTAACTTATAAAAGAAGATGCAGAATTATCATTCTCCGGAGCATTCTTTCAACCCATTGAGATTTTGCTCGCTCGCAATTATTGACACTTTGGTTCAAAAAAACACAATACTTTTTCACAGCTTTGAAAGTTTTTCACATTGATAAGAGAAAAGGTTCTTGGCAGGAAAAGTAGAATTGCAGGTGAGGAGTAGGAAACACATTAGTATCTTAGGTCATTTTCTTAGCAGAGGACAGACAGCACATGCTTGTATTAACAGTGCCACCCATGCGATTTCTGACAGAACATCCCAATGTAAGATGAGACACAGAGGCTTTTCCTGGGGTGGAGGGTCTGCATATTAGGAGATGTGGTATGTCTTGGGTGGCACCGTTGTCATGGCAACAGAAGATTATAAGGTCCAGGTCCCACAGCAGTGAAGAGATGGATCGCCAACCCTGATAACAGGTACCCCTCTTGGTATGTTGTGAAGCCCAGGGAGACCCTAGCTGCTGGCCTGGAGGAGATGGGGACACAGATTCCTTTGAAAACTGGACGGTAGGAGGGATCTCAGGGGAGTAGCAGGGATCCTTCTGGAACCCAGGTCAAATTGACTTCCTGGGGTTCTGGAGTTTAGGTCAACTGGGCAGCTACACTCACCCTGAGGTCATGCTGCATACTTGTGGATGTATCAGGTATCTGTGCCTCCTGCAGGGGCATGGAGTTGAGGACCCCATCTGTCTGCTCCGGTCCAGTCTCCTGTGCAGAGCTCTGTAAAGACAGTTCCCAGTCACCAGGGGAAAGCCTCAGAGCCCTGTTTTGCCGGTTCTCTGACCCTGTGACCCTCCACTCCAGACACACACACAGTGTGATCTGCTGAGACCTCCACTGGAGGAAAAGGCGGGACAGCCTGAGAGCCTAGGACACCCATTGGCAGAAATAAGGGACCCCTCTGGAAGCCCATCTCCACCTGCCTGCCCTGTCCTGGGGTGTGATCAACAGCAGGACCTCTAGGTTATCCACTGCCCTGAAATCTGTTCCTGCCCCGGGGTTCTCCCTTCAGGTCCCTCTTCCCACCACGTGAAGGGGAGGGATGTGGGCTGCACAGGGATGGCCCACAGAGGAGGCTGGCCTGGCCTGAATGGTTCTGACCCAGGCCACCTTCTCTTACCTGAGGGGATCTTCTTGAAAATGGCCAGAGATGTCGGGCACGAGTGTTGAACCGTCTACAGAATCTGGAACAACTCTCCCTGCAGGGTCTCCGGGAACCAGAGCCCCGATAACTGGGAACACAACAAGAGAACATGTTGAACTGTCAACTGTCTCTTGCCAAGTGAGTGGCGGTTGGGCAGTTGCTAGAAAGTGGGTGCCTGGTTACGGGGTTCCAAGTTCTATTAGGAAGTGACCTCACTTCCTGGGATTGCCTCCCTGACTCCCCTCACCTAAGAACAGCTATACAGGTAGTCCTGTGGGCTGCTGACTGCTCACCCACCTTCTCCATGGAACACCAACAGTGCACACAGTGACACCAACACACCCTCTCCACAGCCCCTAGAAGGTCTGGCTACAGCCAGGATCCCAGATTTGAGGAGACAGACCTGGACTCAGACTCAACCCCTCATTCTTACCTCTTCTTGATCCTGGATAAGTCATTGTGCCTGTCAGGGCCTGTCTCTCTCCTGCCTGCACAATGGACTATTGCAGCAAGTGCTTCTTAGGGCTGTTCCGGCTCATGAAGGGTAGTTGCTATAAAGTAGGAGGAGGATAGTCACAAGGCAGAAGTTCCTCCAACCTCCTTTTTCTTCCTATTGTCACCTGAAAGGTGTCTGCTTTTCTTCCACTTCCACCCAAAGTCATTTGAGTGTGTGTGTGTGTGTGTGTGTGTGTCTGTGTATGTGTCTGTGTGCGTGCACACAGAGGAGCTTGGGGGAAGCCAAACCTTGCTGGAGGCTTAGCCAAATGATCTCCCCTTAGGCAGACAGTACCAGGTCTTCTGGGCCCCAAGTCCTGGGCTGTGCCCTTGGGATATTGAGAGGAAAGAGTGATTCTTACTCAGGAGAAGTCCTGGATCTCAGTTCACTGAGAAACAGAAATAAAATCACCTGGAATCCCATCACCCAGAAACAATCACATGCAACATATTAGTATAATTGCTTCTAATATTTTTCTGTGCATGTAGAAATAGTGTCCCCTTCTTATATTCTTTTCAACTGTTTCCTGACTTATTTTCTTATTTATTTTTAGATAAAATTAGAATAGTTTTGTTTTTCCAAAATCCTGCTATGATTTTCACTTTCAATAAGTTAATTTTAGATTAATTCAGCAGAATATGTGCCTTTGCAATATTTTATCTTTCTATCTAGAAATTAGTAAGTTGATCCATTTATGATTAGATGGGGAAATGGAACGTTGGAAGGCCCTGCACAATTCCTGTTAATGTCTTAATGCTTTAGATTATTTTATTGTTGTTTCACATTGTATTTTCACCTGATGATTATATATATATATATATATATATATATATATATATATATACACACTAGTATTTATTATAATAATGGGCAATATTTATTGAGTGCCACCAAATGCCAGCTCTTTGTGTTAAGCATTTTATAACTTAATTTTCTCCTTGCAACTCATTTTTCACAGAAAAAAAGCAAGACTCAAAGAGCTCAGCTAACTTGCCTGAGGTTTCACAGCAGGTGGCAGTGCCATTCTTCTCACTAAATCTTTCCCTGTTGTTAATCCTCACCCAAGGATAGTTTTCTATTGATTTTTAGATAGAGTGGAAGAGAAGGGGAGAGACAGAGAGGGAGAAACATCGATGTGAGAGAGACACATCAATTGGTTGCCTCCCACACTTACCTGAACCGAGGACAGGGACCTAGCCTGCAAACTAGGCATGTGCCCTTCACCAGAGTCAAACCCAAGACCCTTCAGTCTGCTGGCTCCCAGCTATTACAGGCTAACTGCTCTGTCTCTTTCTCTCACTCTCTGGCTTCTCTAATTGAGAACATCCAGAATTTTTTCCTTGTCACTAATATAATGAATCTTATTAAACTCACTGAAGAGGAGCCAAGATGGCGGCTGAATAGGCAGAAGCGTCCCAGGGCTTGTCCCGGAGCAAATGGAGTGAGCAGCTGAAACTAATAACACCCACCCCAAATTGGCGAAGGTGAGAGAGTTTGCAGCCAGGAAGGGCAGAGTTCCCCTGGAAAGCAGACACGTGAGCGGCGTGCTCTTGTCCAGGGAGCATCAGCCCTGTGAGCAGCCTGCCTCGAGCCTAAGAGCAGCAGCCTCATGTGGCTTGCCCCTGTCCAAGGAGCAGCAGCTGTGTAAGCAGCCCGCTTCCCCATCCAAGGAGCAGCAACCACGCGAGCAGTCCAACCTGTCCGAGGAGCAGCAGCACGAGCAGTCTTCCTACGTCTGAGGAGTGGCAGCCCTGCACAGCCCACCCCCATCCGAGGAACAGCAGCTGCGCACAGCCAGCACAAGTCCGAGGAGCAGCAGCTGCACAAGCATCTTGCACTCGCCCAAGCAGCAGCAGCTGCATGAGCAGCCTGCCCAATCCGAGGAACAGCAGCTGTGTGAGCAGCCCGCCCCCATCCAAGGAGCAGCAGTCTGTGAGTGGCCCGGCCCCATTCAAGGAGCAGCGGCAGCCCACCCCGGTCCGAGGAGCAGCAGCCACACGAGCAGACCTCCCACGTCCAAGGAGCGGCAGCCCTGCGCAGCACGCACCGGTCCGAGGAGCAGAGCAACAACAGCCTGCACCTGCCCAACGAGTAGCAGCCGGGTGAGTGGCATGTCCCCGTCCGACGAGGAGCAGCTCACTCCCGTCCAAAGAGCAGCAGCCTCGCAAGCAGCCCACACCCGTCTGAGGAGCGGCAGACTTGCAATCAACCTGCCCAAGTCCTAGGAGCAGTAGCCCCACAAGCAGCCCACCACATCAGAGGAACAACAGTAGCGTGCAGCCAGCACCCATCCAAGGATCAGCAGCCATGTGAGCAGTCCGCCACAGTTCAAGGAGTAGCAGCTGCGTATGTAGCCCGCCCCCATACAAGGAACAGCAGCCTCGTGATCAGCACGCCCTCTGTCTGAGGAACAGCAACTGTGTGTGAAGCCTCCCCCCACCAGCCAAAGGAGCCACCACAGCTGTGAACAGCACCCACCACAGGAGCTCCTGCCAACTGAGGAGCAGCTGCTAACACAACCACCCGAGGAGCAACCACAACCCGAGGAGCCACTGCCACCCAAGGAGGAGCCCCTGAATGACTCAACATCTAGATATGTCAGTGAGATCAAACATGGGTAGACAAAGAAACCCCGAAAGAAAAGAAAAGGACTCGCCAGAAAAGCAGCTAAGTGAAACAGAGGCATTCAGCATGACAGAAAAAGAATTCAGATTAAGGGTCCTAGAATGCATAAACCAGATGGAGGAGAAAATCAACAACTTATGCAAGAATCAAGAAGAAACAGATGAAAAAATCAACAACTTATGTAAGAATCAAAAAGAAACGGATGAAAAAAATCAATAAATTATGTAAGAACCAAGAAGAAATGAAGAGTAATATAGCTGCAATAAAAAACACCATTGAAAGTTTCAACAGTAGACTAGGAGAAGAGGAGGACCGAATTAGCGAATTAGAAGACAGGGAAGCAAAACGCACCCAAACTGAACTGCAATTGGAGAAAAAAATTACAAGACAGGAGGAGAGCCTAAGGGAGCAATGGGACAACATGAAATGAAACAACATACGAATAATAGGGATGCCAGAACAACAGAAAGAGGAACAAGGGTTAGAAAACCTATTTGAAGGAATAATATCAGAAAAGTTCCCTGAGGTGAGGAATAAAAAAGTCACAAGAGCACAGAGAGTCCCAAGCAAGGTGAACCCGAAAAGACCCACACCAAAACACATGGCAAATGTTCAGGACAAAGAGAGAATCTTAAAGACTGCAAGAGAGAGACGAAAAGTTACATACAAGGGATCTCCCATTAGATTATCAAATGATTTCTCAACAGAAACACATCAGGCCAGAAAAGAATGGACGGAAATTTACAAAGTGATGCAAAGCAAAGGACTGAATCCAAGAATACTCTATCCAGCAAGGCTATCATTCAAAATTGAAGGGGAAATAAGAAGCTTCACAGACAAAAAAAGGCTAAGGGAGTTTATCACCACCAAGCCAGCAATGCAAGAAATGCTAAAGGGACTGGTGTAAAAAGAAGAAATAAAAAGCTCAGAAAGAAAACCGCCACAAAAAATAGAAATGGCTACAAACAAGTACCTTTCAATAATAACTTTAAACGTAAATGGACTAAATGCTCCAATCAAAAGACATCGAGTGGCTGAATGGATAAAAAAACATGACCCATATATTTGCTGCCTACAAGAGACCCACTTCAGAATAAGGGACTCACACAGACTGAAAGTGGAGGGATGGAAAAATATCCTTCAGGCAAATGGAAATGAAAAAAAAGCTGGGGTAGCAATACTTCTATCGGACAAAATAGACCTCAAAGTGAAGGCCATAACAAGAGATAAGGGAGGCCATTTCATAATACTAAAGGGATCAATACAACAAGAGGATATAACCCTGATAAATATATATGCACCCAATGCAGTAGCACCCAAATACATAAAAAAAAAAACTCCTGGAAGATATCAAGGGAGAGATCGACAACAATACAATCATGGTAGGGGATTTTAATACACCACTGATATCACTGGATAAATCCTCTAGACAAAAAATCGGCAAAGAAACAGCAATCCTAAATGACTCACAAGATCAGATGGACTTAATTGACATCTTCAGAACATTTCACCCCAAAGCCACGGAATATACGTTCTTCTCAAGTGCTCATGGGACATTTTCAAAAATAAACCACATATTGGGTCACAAACAAAGTCTCCCCAAATTCAAGAAGATTGAAATCATACCAAGCATCTTCTCAGACCACAATGGCATAATATTAGAAATAAACTACAATAAAAACAACTCAAAATACTCAAACACCTGGAAGCTGAATAGCATGTTATTAAATATAGATTGGGTTACCAATGAGATCAAAGAAGAAATTAAAAACATCCTGGAAGCTAATGACAATGAAAACACAACAATCCAAAACCTATGGGACATAATGAAAGCAATCCTGAGAGGGAAATTTATAGCTCTACAGGCCTATCTCAAAAAACAAGAAAAAATGGTAGTAAATCATCTAACTCTACATCTCAAAGAACTAGAAAGAGAGCAACAAGAAAAGCCCAGAGTGAGCAGAAGGAAGGAGATAATAAAGATTAGAGCAGAAATAAATGACATAGAGACCAAAAAAACAATACAAAAAATCAATGAAACCAAGAGCTGGTTCTTTGAAAGGATAAACAAGATTGATGAACCTCTAGCCAGGCTCACCAAGAAGCAAAGAGAGAGAACCCAAATAAAATCAGAAATGATAGAGGCGAAATAACAACAGACCCCACAGAAATACTAATGATTGTTAAAAAAAATACTATGGACAACTCTACTCCAACAAACTAGACAACCTGGAGGAAATGGACAAATTCCTAGAAAAATACAACATTCCAAAACTCAATCAGGAAGAATCTAAAAATCTTAATAGGCCAATAACTATGGAAGAAATTGAAGCAGTCATCAAAAAGCTTCCAGCAAATAAAAGCCCAGGACCAGATGGCTTCACAGGGGAGTTTTACCAAACATTCAAGGAAAAACTAAAACCTATCCTCCTCAGACTACTACAAAAAATTCAAGAGGAAGGAACACTTCCAAACTCATTCTATGAAGCCAGCATCACCCTAATACCAAAACCAGGGAAAGACAACACAATGAAAGAGAATTACAGGCCAATATCCCTCATGAACATAGATGCCAAAATCCTCAACAAAATCTTAGCAAATCGGATCCAGCAGTACATCAGAAAGATCATACACCATGACCAAGTAGGATTTATCCCAGGGATGCAAGGATGGTACAATATACGCAAATCAATAAACGTGATACATCACATAAACAAATTGAAAGAAAAAAACCACAAAGTCATTTCAATTGATGCAGAAAAAGCATTTGACAAAATCCAACACCCATTTTTGATAAAAACTCTCAGCAAAGTGGGAATAGAAGGATCATACCTCAACATAATAAAAACCATATATGACAAACCCACAGCCAACATCATACTCAATGGACAAAAACTAACACCATTTCACCTAAGAACAGGAACAAGACAGGGATGCCCACTCTCACCACTCCTGTTCAACATAGTACTGGAAGTATTAGCCATTGCAATTAGACAAGAAGAAGAAATAAAAGGCATCAAAATTGGAAAAGAAGAAGTAAAACTGTCCTTTTTCGCAGATGACATGATATTATACATAAAAAACCCTAAAGACTCCATCAAAAAACTATTAGACTTAATAAATGAATTTGGCAATGTAGCAGGATACAAAATTAATGCCAAGAAATCTATGTCATTTCTATACACCAATAGTGAACTTACAGAAAGAGAGACTAAAAAAGCAATCCCATTTACCATCACACAAAAAAATTAAGCTACCTAGGAATAAACGTAACTAAAGAAGTAAAAGACCTCTGCTCAGAAAATTACAGGACATTGAAAAAAGAGATAGAGGAAGACATAAACAGATGGAAGAATATACCATGTTCATGGATTGGTAGAATCAACATCATTAAAATGTCCATACTACCCAAAGCAATCTATAAATTCAATGCACTCCCCATTTAATTACCAAAGGCATGTTTCACAGACCTAGAACGAACTCTCCAAAAATTCATCTGGAATTAAAAAAAAGACCCCAAATAGCTTCAGCAATCCTGAGAAAGAAGAACAAAGTAGGTGGGATCTCAATACCAGATATCAAGCTGTATTACAAAGCCACGGTTCTCAAAACTGCCTGGTACTCGCACAAGAACAGACATATAGATCAATGGAATAGAATAGAAAGCCCAGAAATCGACCCGAACCAATATGCTCAATTAATATTTGACAAAGGAGGCAAGAACATACATTGGAGCCAAGACCGTCTCTTTAATAAATGGTGTTGGGAAAATTGGACAGATACATGCAAAAAAATGAAACTAGACCACCAACTTACACCATACACAAAAATAAACTCAAAATGGATAAAGGACTTAAATATATGACGGGAAACCATAAAAATACTAGAGGAATCCAAACGCAACAAAATCTCAGACATATGCTGAAGCAATTTCTTCACTGATACAGCTCCTAGGGCATGGAAACTAAAGAGAAAATAAACAAATGGGATTACATCAAAATAAAAAGCTTCTGCACAGCAAAAGAAACCATCAACAAAACAAGAAAACCCA
Source organism: Myotis yumanensis (assembly GCF_028538775.1). Taxonomy (NCBI): domain Eukaryota; kingdom Metazoa; phylum Chordata; class Mammalia; order Chiroptera; family Vespertilionidae; genus Myotis; species Myotis yumanensis. The sequence goes on from NW_027223767.1 coordinate 14,020,266, forward strand.
CTGCATGGGAGAACATATTTGCCAATGTTATCAGCGATAAGGGTTTAATCTCCAACATTTATAGGGAACTCATACAACTTAACAAAAAGAAGATAAACAATCCAATCAAAAAATGGGCAAAGGACCTAAAGAGACACCTTTCAAAAGAGGACATTCAGAAAGCCAAGAGACATATGAAAACATGCTCAAAGTCACTAATCATCCGAGAGATGCAAATCAAAACAACAATGAGGTACCATCTCACACCTGTCAGAATGGCTATCATCAACAAATCAACAAATGACAAGTCCTGGAGAGGATGTGGAGAAAAGGAACACTCATGCACTGCTGGTGAGAATGCAGACTGGTGCAGCCACTATGGAAGACAGTATGGAGTTTCCTCAAGAAATTAAAAATGGAACTCCCATTTGACTCAGTGATCCCACTTCTAGGAATATATCCCAAGAAACCAGAAACACCAATCAGAAAGGATATATGCAACCCTATGTTCATAGCAGCACAATTTATCATAGCTAAGATCTGGAAACAGCCTAAGTGCCCATCAGCAGATGAATGGATTAGAAAACTGTGGTACATCTACACGATGGAATACTATGCTGCTGTAAAAAAAAAAAAAGAAGAAGAAGAAGAAGGAATTCTTACCATTTGCAACAGCATAGATGGAACTGGAGAGCATTATGCTAAGTGAAATAAGCCAGTTAATGAAAGAAAAATACCACATGATCTCACTCATTTATGGATGATAAAGACCATTATAAACTGATGAACAAAAATAGATATGAAAGCAGAGCAACATCGAACAGACTGTCAAACTAAAGTGGGAAGGCCGGGGAGGGTTGGCGGGGTGAGTAAGAGAACAACAGAAGGACTTGTATGCATGCATATAAGCATAACCAATGGACACAAGACACTGCGGGCTATGGGAGGCCAGGGGGAGGTCAAGGGGAGAAAAAAAATAAGGACACATATCTAATACTCTTTGTTTTACTTTAAGCAATAAAACAATTTAAAAAGAATATAGATCATTTGAACCACATAATTAAAAGATTGATCTAACAGAAATATGTAACCCTGCTCCCAAAAAGCATGGAATGTAAATTTTTTTATGTAATACCCTTTGTAATGCTTTAAGCAATAAAAAAAAAGAAAAAAAGAAAAAAAAGAAAAATTTTTTATTGATTTCAGAGAGGAAGGGAGAGGAAGAGAGAGAGAGAGAAACATTAATGATAAGAGAGAATAATCAATCAGCTTCTTCCTTCATGTTCCCTACAGGGGATCCAGCCTGCAACTGGGGTATGTGCCCTGACTGGAAATTGAACTGTGACCTCCTGGTTCATAGGTCAACACTTATCCACTGAGCCACACCAGCTGATCTGGAATATAAATTTTTTCAGGCACATAAAGCACATTATAAAAATTCACTTTGAGAAAATAAATAAATAAAATAAAAATAAAGTGTAAAAAATTGACTTTGCACCAGGTCACAAAGGTAGTATTGACAAATTGGAAATAATCCATTTCCCAGACAATAGGGTGATTAAGGCCTGGGGTGAGGCGGGGAACCAGGTAGAGGGGGAAGATGAAGGGAAAAAGAGGGATATCTGTAATACTGTCAACAATAAAGGTTTAAAAAATATATATCTACAGATGATCATATTAAGAAACAAACTTCCGCCCTAGCTGGTTTGGCTCAGTGGAGCCTTGGCCTACAGACTGAAGGATCCTAGGTTCAATTCTGCCCAAGGGCACGTGCTCAGGTTGTGGGTTTGATACCCAGTAAGGGGTGTGCAGGAGGCAGCTTCCTCTATGAAATCAATAAAAATATATTTGGGGGGGGGTGGCGGGGGAGAAAGAAAGAAACTTCCAAGTTTATTTTTCCAAAATTTAATACAGAAGTTGAAGTGTATTGTTTCCTTTGTTGTCCCTCATTAAAATAACCATGAGATTTTTACTATCTTTCCAGTTCATTATTTTTATTTGAGCCTCCCAGCTGGTGAACTGCAAATGGGTTATAAGTATGGACCCCTCAGACTGAAGCCCCAAGGCCAAATCCCTCCAATTGGGAGCAGCTTCTTCGGTTTAACCACTTTAATTCCACGTATCGTTTTCTAAGTGAACCACAAAGTGAAAATCTTGAGAACTGCCATGTCCATGGTCTGCCCTGTGTTGTGTCTGGCTTCAGGACGTGTTAAATCCCACCGAGTTAAAAGGACGTACTGTATATTCTTTGGCCAATGTTTGATTTAGGATAGTTTTATCTAATTTCATTTCTTTCACTAGTCTAAAATATCTTTTTTTATCGTTAAACTCAAAATTATGAGGATGTGGAGTAATATGTATTATTGCCTCGTCCAGTGAAACCATTTATAGAAATGTGACTACTATCTGCCCTTTGGGAGAACCCAGTGATGAGGGAGGAAGGGAGGACAATAGGAAAAGAGGGAGGAATTAAGGGAAAGGAGACCCCTAGGTGGTGGGTCTAGAGTACAATGTGTTCACTGTGGGCACACACAAAGCAAAAGGAATTCTCTAGGGAGGGTACAGATAGAAAGGGGCCTGGCTGAGGATGAAAGCTCTAAGGGATGGGGCTGTGGGTTGGGGGAAGAGATGCTGAGACAACCACAGGCGGGGGGTGCTCATATGGCCACACTGTTTTCCACTCTGCTGGGTCGCAGGTACTCGTAGGGCATATAGAGCTTTGCATTCCGGATCTCAATTTCCTTATCCAGGGCAGCCAGCTCCTCCCTGAACTTCTTCAGCACAGCCTTGGGCTCAGGGCCTGAAAAATACTCCTCCTCATGCTGGCCCAGAGCCACCTGAGATGGAGAGAGAAAAGCAGCTGAGAGCCTTATGAACCCCAGGTTGGAGCGCCACACCTCCCCACAGCTGCCCCCTTCCTCAGGGACCAGGCCACCGGGCTCTCACACTAATTGGCTGACGTCTGCCCAGTTGCCAGGTCAGGGACATCTGGAGAGAAGCCTGATGAAAGTTGGGCAGTGTTGCCATCACCGTCTCCAGTGTCACATCCTTGGTGGTCGGTGGGGGCTGCCGCATTGTGCAGGGTGCATTAGGGACCCAAGCATACCAATCCAGCTAAGAAGGGGCAGATATCCAGAATCAAAGTCTGCTAAGCATAAAAACCCCTTAGCCACCTGCACACAGCTCCCCACCCCCCGCCCTCACACCAGGTAGAAATGCCCAGGGCCCCCCAGTAACAAGTACCTGGCCCAGGTGGACGGAGGCATGCTGGCCAGTGCAGGTGAAGATGCACATGGTGACAAAGTGGCAAAGCTGGTCCCGGGTCTCTAAGGACATGGGAAATCCTGCAAGAGGCAAGGAGAGTTAGAAGCTGGGAGGCAAGGAACAGAAACAGAGCTCAGAGAGGCTGAGAAGAGAGAATAAGAGAGGGAAGAAAGGGTGTCAAGGACTCTGAGGAACTATTGTGGGAACTGACATGAGCATGAGTTGTGGTGGGAGAAACGGGGAGGTCTCCTGGGAGGGCCCTACTCAGTGGGGTACTGGTATGGCTCACACTGGCTCACACGAGTCAGTTATGTTAAATGTTCAGGTATGTGGCAAGCTGGTTGACATCACACCGGGAGCTACAGTGAAAATATTGACACCATGGAAATGTGCAAATGCTACAAACCAGGGTGTTTTGTTTGTTTGTTTGTTTGTTTCAGAGAGCCAGTTGTTAAGTATTTATGAGCAACCACTGGTCCCACTGCATCTGGGACCTAGAGGGATTCTTCTTGCATAAGAATCTGAAGAGGCCATGGGCATTATAATAGGGGTTGGACATGCTTCTGGACAGTTTCATAGAAGCAGGGAGGGTTCAGGGGATGTTCCCAGGAGGAATCTTCCACACTGGAGGTCTCGGGGGAGGGGCTCAACTCACCTTGGTCCTGGGCCCCTAGCAGGCCAATCTCAGTGATCTCTCGACACCAGGTCTGCAGTTCAAGGTCCTCTTTCACTGCCTTGTCCGTCTTACAGTGAAGACTCACAATTCCCTCCACATAGCTGTCAGCCAAGGGGTTGGGCCAAGAGAGCTGAAGCTGACAGGGAGCTCCAGGCCCTCTGCTCCTTGCCCACATGGCCAGGTCAGGGCACCCAGCCCTCCAACACAGATCATCTGTTCTCTCAAGCCACTCCCTGACCGCCCACCCTCCCCCCAAGCCCTGCCTTCCCCTTGCCTCACCGATACATGATTTCCCAGAGCCGCAGAGCATCCTGAGCATAGTAAGAAGACTTGACTCCCAGAAGCCCCCGGTCAGACAGGTCATCAGGGGGACAGAATGATCTATAGGTTAAAGACGCTCTAGCACGCTTAAGCAGCTCCACGTGGCCTCCCCCACCGGTGCTCACCACCTGAGAAGCAAGAATGGGCAGGATCAGGCAACTCCACCTGCCAGAGGCCAGAGCCAGAAGGAGCATGAGCTCCAGGAGCCCCCTTCTCTCTGCATACCTGGTCAAAAACGCCCATGTCGGAGACCAGCCCATTCCTGGCCCGCACATTAATTTCCATGGTGTAACGCAGGTGGGGGATTATCAGCTGGAGGAAGAAAGCGGGGAAGGACAAGTCAGGAGAGACCTGCGGCAAGTCCCTGCAGGAAATTGGAGCTGAAGAACAGGAAAGGTGCCAGGTCTTCAGGAAAAGCAGAGACATGAAGTTCGGTGGTCCCTCGACACCAAGAGTGTTCAGTCAAATTGTAATTCATTCCACAAACCATTGACTTATGGCTGTATGATAATTCTCCTTTTCATTTCATATAAGACTGTTCAAATTCAATGTTTCTCAACCTTTTTTCATTATCACTCCTCTACAGAACCTCTTCAGATAGTGTTTCCTCTCCCCGCCCCCAGGAAATTGTAATGCTACAATATACTGTATCTGTTATGTACTATATATGTGTGTGTGCTTTTTTTATTTTTTTATTGACTTCGGAGAGGAAGAGAGAGGGAGAGAGAGATAGAAATATCAATGATGAGAAAGAATCATTGACCGGCTGCCTCCTGCACACCCCCTACTAGGGATCAAGCCCACAATCCCAACATGTGCCCTTAACCAGAACTGATTGAACCTGGGACCCCTTAGTGTGTAGGCCAACGCTCTATCCATTGAGCCAAACTGGCTAGAGCTGTATATATGTGCTTTATACATAAAATATTCTAAGTTTTTGCACCCTAGAAGTTTTCCATGGTTCTGGGACCCACTTTCACCCCCTGGGCGGGGTCTAATTGCCTCCATTGGAATGCATGCTCTACCCCGCCTACCTGCAGAACTTCCTCTCCTCTCTTCTCCCTTTTGGCCATTACACTCACCTCCTTTCTGTTCTTCAAACAGGCCATGCTTGCTCCTGCCTTGACACCGCCGCACTGTTCTCAGCTGTTAGCTCGGCCCAGAACAATGTGCATCTTGAACATCTCAAGGCCGGCTCCTCAGAGCCTCATTCTCTATGTCATCTCAACAAGGGAGCCTTTCCTGGCCACTCAGTCTGAACTCCACATCACATTGCTCTGCTTGGATTCTCTGCATTGTACTTATCACCGCTGATCTGTCATAATACAGTCTTTATTGTCTGGTAGCCCGAAATGGAAATGAAAATCCCCAAAGATCAGGACCTCTGTCTTGCTTAGCACAATCATCTACAATGGTTCTTGTGCCCTAGCTGATTTGGCTCAGTGGATAGAGCGTCAGCCTATGGACTGAAGGGTCCTAGGTTCAGTTCCGGCCAAGGGCACATGCCTGGGTTGTAGGCTCGATCCCCAGTAGGGGGCGGGCAGGAGGCAGCCGATCAATGATTCTCTCTCATCATTGATGTTTCTATCTCTCTATTCCTCTCCCTTCCTCTCTGAAATCAATAAAAATATTTTACGAAAAGAAAAATAAAAAAGAATGGTTCTTGCCCCATTGGAGGTGCCCAGGAAGAAAAGTTAATGGGTAAATACTCAGTTCAAATTGTCTGTTTAAAAAAAAACAGGCCACTGTTGTGGACCTGAGCATGTCTAACTGGCCTGTGTGTTACTATTTTAGCCCAGGTCAAAACTGGCTGGAAAAGTCTTCTATGTTATTTGCTTGGGCTTCCCTTTTGCCATGGAATCCTCAGTCATTTGTGTGCACTGTCTATATACTGTATTTTCATCTATCTGTGCTTTATACATAAAAAGAGTAAGACTTCTGACCTCTTACCCCCTCATCCCCCACCTTGCCAATGAATCATTTCCACCTCCTTGGGAGGTGATGTCACCTGTTGAAAATGCAGAGCAACGCCAAAACCGGTTTGGCTCGGTGGATAGAGCGTCGGCCTGCGGACTGAAGGGTCCCAGGTTCGATTCCGGTCAAGGGCATGTACCTTGGTTGCGGGCACATCCCCCGTAGGAGATGTGCAGGAGGCAGCTAATCGGTGTTTCTCTCTCATCGATGTTTCTGGCTCTCTATCTCTCTCCCTTCCTTTCTGTGAAAAATCAATAAAATATATTAAAAAAAAAAAAAGAAAAAAAGAAAATGCAGAGCAAGCCACATCACTCTCTTGCTCCTTTGTCTCTCATTGGTTGGCTTTTCCCCACACCCTAAGACTCCACAGAGAGGGTGCCTCCAGAGGCAGGACTGTGCCATGGGGCAGAGAGGCAGGCAGGAGAGAAGGGGATAAGGTATTACCTTGAAGATAGGGTGTATCGATGGAAGGCATCTCATGGTGGCCATAGCGATAACCTCAGCCATCAAATGTCCCCTCAGAAGATGAGAGACAAGCTCGTGAAGCTGGAAGTCAGAGCTCCGGACCCAGCATTTGGCCAGGAGCCAGGCCATCGGGGGGTCCGTGGGCAGGAAAAGTGGTGGTGGTGGGGAGCCAGTGCTTGGCAATTGGAGCTGGAGAGAGGATAGAGTGTGGGGGAAAGAGGATGAGTGGCCAGGTGCCCAGCAGATTCCCCGCCTTTTGCATATTTAACCGCTCCCTTCTTCCTCAAATTTGCTTAGCTTTCTCCATCTCACTGCTGCTCCTCCCAGCAGCCACTATTCCTTCTCCTGACTTTCCTACCCACTCAGTGCATTAACAATGTACATGCTGCACTGCCCGGCCTTCCGCACAAGCTCCTCTTCTACTGACTTCCTGGCCTCCACTTGCCCTTTCACTCCCCTCAGTGTGGACAAGATTCAAACCCTCTGCTTCCTTTATCCCACACTTTTTCAGAAAGTTCAGCTTCTCTCTAATCTTTCAACACCACCCCTATTCAGCTGATTAAGTCTCCAGTTCTCAGCTAGTCACTGGCTAGATGTAACAATTTGAGTGTCTCCCCATCTATAATAATAAAATCATAATATGCTAATTAGACCAGACGTCCTTCCAGATGACCTTCCAGACAAAGCTGGGGCTGCAAGAGAAGCCCGGGTCCCGGGTGCCAGAGGGGAGCCGCTGCCGGCAGTCAGGGGAAGAAAGGCCAACTCTTGCACAGTTTCGTGCATCTGGCCTCTAGTGACCTCATAATTGGCCAGACAAAAGCCCCTCTGAGCATTTTTTCTCCTTTATTTGTCCTATTTCTGCAGGTGTCTTGCCTAACTCTTCCTTTTCTCTTTCCAGGCCAGTTTAATTTTCCTCTGCATGCCCATCTAGCTTTCCTCTGCACCTCCACAGCTATTCCCCACAACTGAGTCCATTACCCCCCTCTTGGGCAATGGCTGTAACATGTCACCCTAATCTCTGGATCTAGCATGTTTCACAACAGCCTACACCAGCTTCTTGTCTTCATACTTCTTGATTCGGCATCCACCACCCGCTACAGTCTGGGCCCTCTCACCTCACATTACCCCCCAGCACGCCAGCCCAATTGTCCACTGACAATCTAACTTCTCACACTCTGCACACCCCATCTCTGCCCAACCATCTTTCCCTGGGAGGAGGTCCTGCTCCTTCACCAAGGCTCATGCCCACCACACCTCCCATGACCCCTCCCACACTATCTCCATCCTCAGGTACTTCCTCGGTACTGGAGCATATTTAGATTTTCCCAGTCTCTCTCTCTCCAGCTAGACCCCACCTTTCTGCCTTTGCCCATTGCCACCTCCAGGGCTTTAGCACAGGTGAGTCCTTAGTGAATTTCCGTGAAGGGCTGAGCTGAGAGGGCCAACAATGGGGGAGCAGAAATCCTGGGTCCTCTCACCTGGATGACCATGGGCAAGAGTTTCCCATCAGGCTGCAGTTTGAGCATGACCAGAGGGGCAGCCAGGTATTGCTGGCTATATAGGATGACGTTAGCCTTGATCTGATCCAGCAGGGAGAAGTCGGCTTCAAACAGCGTGCCTCCCTGGATGGAGGAAGAGGGCAAGGGCTATCAGTATAAGGCATTTTCTTCCCACCCTGATTGCCCAAAGGAAGAAGAACAAGAAGGAAACTAACTTATCTCCATCACCTACTTTGTAACAGGCAATGAATCACATGCTATTGCTTCACATAAGTCTTACAAGCACTTGAATTAACTCCAGGTTTATAAAAAAAGGAAACATGATAAAAGAGGATAGGTAACTTGCCTGAAGTCACACAGTTTATAAACAGCACAGCCAGGGTTCAAACCCAAGTCTGTCTCACCCTATAATCCATGAATTTTCTCTGCCCAACCCATCAATTGATCCATGTTGACTTCTGATTAATAAGCCCACCCCTGATCTCATTCTCTTGCTACACACTCCCCCAAATCCTTAGCACCGAGGCCCAGTTATTTCTTCAGTTTGATTGCATCTATCACCCATCACACTCTCTTCCTCCACAATATGCTTTTCTCAGTCGAGGAGGAAGGCCATGCGGTTGCACGCCTCCAGGATCACTCAAGATTTCCCCTGTAGAATCCCCTCTTGCATCTGGGGGCAAATTGGGCTCATAGCTCAGAGCAGTATAAACACTGACCACACTCCCATTTCACTGTGTGGCCTCCTTTGGGCCATTATGTCCATACCTGCAGCTCCTGCTCCAGCTGGGCCTGCACCTCCTCCATCCCAGAAGGGAACACCAGGCGGGCAGGAAGGCGACTGGAGCGCCTTAGCAGCATGGGGTTGACGCCGTTGAGAAACTGGTACCCAAAGAAGGCATCTTCCTTCCAGGAGTCACGCACCTTCACTGAGGGTGGCAGTTGTGGAGCAGGTTGTGAGATCAGATCTCCTGGTTCTTCTATCCCCCACCAAACCATTCCCTCTTGCCTCCAGCCCACCAGAGGGACCAAGACCTCAGGTATCCCAGCCCTGGTTCCCTAGATTGGGTGGTAAGGGTCCTGGGAGTAGTACTGGGATAGGGATACTGACCAGCCAGCTTGCTGTGGTCATACCAGAAGATCCTATTGAAGTCATCCAGATCATTCCAGGGAACAAGAACGTTTAGAGAGTCTTTGATGGCTAATTTGGCCAGCCTTTAGGTAAGGATAGGCGAAGCATTTGAAAGTTAGTCTCAAAATCACACATTGTAACTATCAGCAACCCCCTTGGGCTAATCCAGCCCTGTCCCTGTTCCGTTCATAGGAGTCCCTCGACCAGGATACCTCCCTTTCCTCCAGCCCGAACTGTTCTCACCCCTTGGCCAATGAAGTCTCAAAGTCAATTCTCTTGTCCTCCAGAAACCTCTCATCCAGCGGAAGGTCATCTAACTTGGCCGCAGCCACATTCAGGATTAACCCATCCTTCCAGTTACCCCATCTGTGGTGCAGAAATGAAATCAGGCACTGATGCCGGAATGGCCAGGACTCACTGCCAGGTCAGGAGGGGTCAGGGCGGGGTAAGGCTAACCGGTACAGCTTCCTTCTCTCTTCCAGCTCCTCCTCCCTGTGTTTCTTGAACAGGCCTTGAGGGTCCTCTACCAACGTGCGGCCTAGAGGAGGAAGGAGGGCGCAGACAAGGGCATGGACGATGAGGCTTCTCCTGAGAGCCTCTCCCCGCCTCCCCTGTCCCTGCCAGGGGTGCCTCTCAGCCCACCCTTGCGGGGGAGGGTGACCCTTCAGCATCACGCCCCTCCGGGTCCTGCCCTCACACCCTGTTCCCTCTCCTCCTCTCCCCCAGCCCCAGCCTCTCTTGGGCCCCAGAGGCCTCCTCACACCCCACCCTGCGCTCACCTGTGCCCTCCGGGAGGCTCAAGACGCCACTGCCCTCCACCCAGCGGTAGCACGGGAACCTGAACTCGTCCCCTCCGGCCCCAGGGCCCTGCACGGAGATCCAGTTGCAGAACCAGGCGTCATCCTGCAGGAAGTGCCTTTTGCGCACTTTCACAAACAGCAGCGGCCCCAGGTACTCCTTCACGTCCGCCTGGAACTCCGTCTCCTGCAGGCGACACAAGGGGCTCAGCATCCATGGCGATCGCCTGGAGGGGGGACTGTACTGAGCCCAGCTCCCCGCCCAGGCCCTTCTGCTGGGCCTCTGGAAAGCGGCGCCAAAGGAGCCAAAAAGAGAAAGGGGGGCGCCAACCAGGTGTTCCCACGTCCCCATTATGGGCCGTGGAGTTCTTCAGCGCGGGTGAGGCGGAGGAGGGAAGGTTCACTCCTTCCTGCCCTCTTTCCTCCTCGTAGTCACTGATCCTACCGAGCGCTGAGCTGGGCGCTGGGCACCGCCGCGGGCAAGCGCACCGTTGCGCGGGGAGATACACTGTTGACCAGACACTTGCAGCCGAGAGACTCCAGCGCCCCTCCGCTCGGTGTGAGCGGAGACCCCTAGGTGTGGAGGGTTTAACCAGGGAAAGTGAGAGAGGGGGGAGGTTGGGGAAATGCGTGCCAGGGAGAGGAAGCGAGAGCGCGGAGGCTGTGCCCAGCACAGAGAGCGTGGGAGATGAGCGTGAATAGACAGTGAACAGTCTCGAAGGGTAATCCAAGAATTCGGTCCTGAGAACCGGCAGAAGCCATTCAAATGTTTGCGGGGAGGGGCGTGTGAAGGGCGGGGATGTATTTGGAAGAAGTCGTTCTGGCTGCAGGAGGGCTTGGAAGGGCAGGAGAGGAAGCGGCCGGGCTGGGAAGAGGCTGGAGGTGGTCACCTAGGTTCACGGGACACTGGTGGTCGGGGGCGGGGCGGGCATCCGAACCCGGATGCCGGAATGTCCAGGAGGCAGAATTGACAGCGCTGGATTCTTGGTTGGAGGCGAACAGAGCGGGATGCTCGCGGGACCCCTGGGGGTTGGGGGGTGGGGGGCAAGCGGAGAGATGTGGGGGTGAGAAAGGGAGGACCTCGCCTGGGCAGGTTCCTTTGAGGCGTCCGCAGGACCGACATCCGGATCTGGGGGTCCTGGAAAGAGCGGGTGGGCGACGGCGATGGGAAATGGGGAAGGAAAAGTAACAGCAGCCCGGGGCGAACCAGGTAGGTGTGATGAGAGAGGGGAAGGGGCCAGGAAATTCAGCTCTTCGTTTCTCTCCTCCCCCCACCCCCACCCCCCATGCCCCGCCTCGGTGGAAGAGGTTTGAAATAGAATCTCAGAATGGAGGAAACTTCCCGGGCCAGGTAGCTCCCTTGGTTAGAGCGTGTCCTGACACCCCAAAGTTCCAGGCTCATCCCGGGTCAGGACACATACAAGACTCAACCACGCATGAGTAAGTGGAACAAAATCAATCTCTCTCTCTCTCTCTCTCTCTCTCTCTCTCTTTTCCTCTGTCTTCCTCTCTCTTTCTCTCTCTCTCTCTCCTTTCAAAATAAAATAAAGGAAACCAGAGACAAGCAGCCAATCTGCAAAAAGAGAGAGAGAGCTCTGTGAAGAAGGGCGGGCAGGAGCATCCTTTCCATCCCAGGCGGCCGGGACATTTATTGAGCGCCTGCTGTGCGCCACGCTCTGCCCAGCGCCTCTCTTCCCAGGAATGTGACGTCCCCTGGGCTGGGGACCAGCTTCCGCAGCTCACCTTGCCCAGCGCCGGCCGCAGGCGCTTCCCGAGCTCGGCTTCCCCGTGCTGGCCCACCAGCCACAGCTGCACCTGGTTGTTGGAGCCCGCGAAGAGCGAGGACCCCGTGGACACGCGGATGCGGTAGACACCCATCTTCCACAAAGACGTTTCGTGCCTTCTGAGGGGGAAGAGGAGTGGAGGTACCTAATAAAAGGGCTCAAGACCCCGCCCCCCTAAAGCCTTGTTTTGAAATTGCAGACTTGCAGGGTGTGGATGGATGGCAGGCCTCCAACCAACCCGGCCTGGCCACAAGCTCTGGGCAGCCCAGAACTGGGCCCCAGCTCAGGAATGCGGGGTCTAGGCGGGTTTCTGGTGCAGACCCTTATCTTTGTGGGAGGAGGATGGAATGAGGAAGCAGAGAGGATTTGGGCCGAAAACATGCAGGAAGAAAAAATTGACGCCTCACTCTGCAGGCAGATGGAGTGTGGCTGGGAAGTACACACACACACACACACACACACACACACACACACACACACTTGCTGGCCTCACAGGTTGGTTCACCCCCGCCAATGGTCATGCTTAAGGTTGTTGGGGTGGATGAGGAAGCAAGGAGGCCTGGTCTGCAGTTGAGGAAGGTACATTCAGGCCACCAAATTAATTTAACCAAGTTGGAACACTTGTGTCTATTCTCTGTGCAAGGCTCTGGGGCTCATTCCTTTCTAGCTTACAAGTCCCCACCTCTCTGTTGCCTGCAGGATGAAAATTCAAACTTTTTTTTCATTTACCTTTATTATTGAAGGTATTACAGATGTTCCTTTTCCCCCATTGTCCCCCTCCACCCTACTCCTGCCCCCTCCCCAGGCCTTCACTGCACTATTGGCTGTCCATGGATTACGCATACATGCCTGTAAGTTCTTTGCTCTCAAGAAAGTCACAAACAGTTCTGATAGGGAAAGATGTCCAATTTGAGGAGCTCCCACTGGCTATGTTGTGACTTTTTGAGAAGCAAAGACTAAATAATAAATAGAGTTACTTGAAATAAATAAATGTAAATGTTAATAACCCAAAAATCAATTGGTTAATTAGTCACAATTAACCAAAAAAATCATTTCAAAATGACTCAAACAATAAGGAAAAGTTATTATTGCAGAAAAGAAGAAGACCATAGGATAGATTGGTTCTAGGGTTGTTTGCTCCGTGACTCCACAGTATCATCAAGAAGCCAAGGTTTGCCCAGTTGGTATAGCTCAGTGGTTGAGCATCAACCCATGAAGCAAGAGGTCCCCTGTTTGATTCCCGGTCAGGCACATGCCCAGATTGCCGGCTCAATTCCCAGTAGGGACCATGCAGGATGCAGCTAATCTCTCTATCCCTCTCCCTTCCCCTCTTTCTAAAAATATATTAATAAATTAATATAAAAATTAAGTTAAAAAAAAAAAGGAAGCCAGGATTTGTTTTTCTGTCTTTCCATCCTTCATGAGTTAGCTCCTCAATAAATTACCTCCTTAGCAAAATGCCTACTACCACCTCAATAATCCCATAAATACATAGCAACATCCATTTGGAAAAGAAGAGCCATTTCCTCCTGTGCCTCTCTTTTTAAGAGCAGGGAAGCTTTCCCAAAAACCACCCAGCAGCTGCCCCTAACCTATCTTTGGTCAAAACTGGACACCAAACCCAGATCCTTCAAATAGGCAAAGGAAATGAAATCACCTTGAGCATCCTAACCTTGCCAGGATTTTTCCCTGAATTACATGAGGAAAGATGGAGACACAAACATATTTGGGGCCCCACCAATAAGCAAGAAAAGGATGAGAGACTGGGAGTTAGGCACCAAGAGTGTCTGTTACAATTAGTTTGTAAAAGGCCTAACTTCACGATAACATTACGAAGAAAAGTCACTGTAAACTGTCACCCAAAAAGTATAAGAGTGATTGTATTAGGATGTTTTAACTTTCTTTAAATTTAATGTGAGGCTTTCATTGCATCTTTAAATATCGCAAATAAATGTGACAAATCATTTGGCATCTTGGTGTTTCTATAGTTGGACAACTTAGATCTTACTCATTCATCAGCCTGCTGAACTGTTCCTTTTTCAGAAACATAGATGCCATCCAAAAACTTTCTGATATCCTTGTTTTAACTGTTGTGTCTTGATGAATCAAAGCAGCTGAGTTTGATACAAGTTCAAGGTCATTTCCTTCAAGAATCAGCTCATCTTTCTGGGCTTGAGATACTGAACAAGCAACACCTGACTATATCCAAACTCTGTGGGTGTATTTTTTGCCCAAGAAATTTCTAATTTCAACAGGAAAACCATTCTCATGAATAACCACGCATGTTGATGGGGAAGTGAGTGTACACAGACCTCATCTTGTAAGGGAAGTCCAGTGTAACATCCTTGATCATGTTCTGTACATGACTACAGATCATGTGGCCAGTTCCTTCCTATTTCTCCACAAAGTACGTTCCTTCAGAGTGATGTCCACATTTGCTGGGATGTCCACAGAATGACTGCTGAGAATGGTCTTCATCCTCACCGTAGATGTCGCAAGGAGAGGATTTTTTTAAGTTTTCAAAGTTTTATAGGAAAGTGAATATTACTAATTATAAGTATGTGTGTTTCTTCTAAGTACATATATGTTTATAATGAACAGATATGTGCTCGTTTTCACTGTCAATGGAAAAGAATGAAAACAGAAAACTGTGTGTGAGCTAAATAGTCCCAGAAAAAACTAGGAAGTGTTCCAAGATCAGTACATGTGGTTATACACATGATAAGCATGTAGAAAGGAAGTTCAACTAGTTAACCAGCATTACTCATACTCCATGATCAAGGAGACAGAGGGTCCTGAGATGCTGGGTGAGCCAAATATTCTAAAGATGGGCACAAATGTGCAAACACAATCATCTCTCCCAGGAGACGAATCTACTAGGTGGCCCCTTAACTGTATGACATTACTAGCACATGCATAATTTTAAAGTAACGCTAACAAGGTAAGTCACTATATCATAATGACAGAACAAGGGGTTCCATAACTCTGCCCAAGTGAAACCAAAGGCATACATCATTATAGATGCAGAAACTACAAATTTAGTGGAAGACACAAACATTAAAAGACTTATTAGGGTAACAGGATAAGCTTTACTGGAACAAAGATAACTCCTTGGGAGATACAACAAGCTTGAGAGCCTGACGCATGGATCAAACTGCTGAGAAGCCCAATTCTGTAGCCAGGTGTATATGAGGTTTTGAGGCAATATTTTTTGGGGGTGCAGGGAGTCTAACAAATTTTCAGTAACACCAAGAAAACATCAAAAGACATATTTGAGCAAGCTTAAGAAAGTATCTCCTTCTCAGAGAAAAACAATAGCAAGTAGAAATCAATGAAGTAATGAATTAAGTCTATGGTGTTGGTGTCTGCCAGGGTGTTTCTCAGCATCTAGAAGGGTTCTGGAATCTGGAGAAGGGGCTGTGGTAAATTAATAAAGGGACTAGACATGAAATATAAATTTGGAAGGCATTCTTGGGGGGAGCCAGAGGACACTTAGCTATAGTAACCAAGTTCTCTGAATCTCTGGACTCCTAGCTTTTTATTAACACAAATTGCCCTAAAGCAAAGCAGATATACATATCAAAGGTAAGGTTTGGTAAACAGTAGGCATTGTCAGGTTGGGGGAACTGCCTTCAGCTGTCAGGCAGCAGGCAATAATATATGCAGATGTTCAGCCCTGCTGAAGCCTCAAGATTCATCAACCTTTTGATGAACTTTTTGCATTTTATTATTCCCTGCTGGACTTAGCTTCCAGCAGGTGTCTTAAGATAAATTTAAGTGTAATGACAGTACATATATGTTTATAATGTTTGTAACTATTGTGTTTGTTTTTGTTTTGTGTAGTGTTTAAAGCAGGGGTCCTCAAACTTTTAAACAGGGGGCCAGTTCACTGTCCCTCAGATCATTGGAGGGCCGGACTATAGTTTAAAAAAAAACTATGAAAAAATTCCTATGCACACTGCACATATCTTATTTTGAAGTAAAAAAACAAAAAGGGAACAAATACAATATTTGTATTTGCATGTGGCCCGTGGCCCGTAGTTTGAGGACCCCTGGTTTAAAGTGTATTCAAATAATTATATTAAATTTGTAATTGCACTTGATATTGTGTAAGGAAATTGATAACATTTGCAATCGCAGTTTAAATATTAAAATTTATTTATTGAAGTTCTATTCATAGATACATGTTTAGTAAATTGAACATTTAAAAAACACAAATAGCCAAAACCGGTTTGGCTCAGTGGATAGAGCGTCTGCCTGCGGACTCAAGGGTCCCGGGTTCGATTCCGGTCAAGGGCATGTACCTGGGTTGCGGGCACATCCCCAGTGGGAGATGTGCAGGAGGCAGCTGGTCGATGTTTCTCTCTCATCGATGTTTCTAACTCTCTATCTCTCTCCCTTCCTCTCTGTAAAAAATCAATAAAATATATTTTAAAAAAAAACAAAAAAAAAAAACACAAATAGACCTCCCTTGCTCTCCAGCAAAGCCTAGCTGAGTCCTCCTACTCAGTGAAGATCAAGGTGAAGATCGAACCATCGTGGCTGACACTAGCCATGCCCGCCCATCCTGGACCGCTCAGCAGGCCCAGTCCACTCTCTGCCTGTGACCACATGGAAGCAGCCGAGGACTTGATGGCCCTGCCACCCCAGGCCTGTGCTTGGCCCTCCAGAAGTACAGGCAGCCCAGATCCTGTCCTGGGCGACCCCAACTCCCTCCCCACAGTCCCTGGGAACCTGGAGCCAGGCTGGTGCTGCACCACCCAGGACCGGAGAGCGTGGATGAGAAATCCCCAACTGGACATCTAGAGCACCTATCCTGTTCGTTCTCAGTCATCAATGAAAGTTAGCAATTCTTTAAGGCCTGAAAGGGACATAGAAGATATTTCATGCTGCAGAGACGATTTCCTGTGACTTCTGCCTACCGTCCATAAAATACTCATCCTTTCAAGTGAGGAGATTGAGACCCAGAATTTAAGTGTCTTGCTGAAGGACATTCAGTTGGCCAGGTAGAGGCAAAATCTAAATCCAACAGGTTCCTCTCCAGGCTCCACCGCGTGTGGTCCTCTGATTAAAGGCAGCATAAGACCAGGGTTTTTTATGTTCGTTTTTTTTTTTTTTTTTTTTTTTTGGAAGGGAGAGGGGGAGTGAGAGAGAAACATCAATGATGACAGAGGATGAGTGATCGGCTGCCTCCGGCACGCTCTCCCTTTCCCCCCACCAGGCATCAAGCCCATAACCCTGGAATGTGCCCTAACCAGGAATCAAACTATGACCTCCTGGTTTATAGGTCAAAGCTCAATCACTGAGCCATGCCAGCTGGGCGACACTGGGTCTTAATGGACACCAGACCTCTGGAGGAGCCAAGTGCTCTGGGGTTACCTGTTCTTACCTATTGGAAAGTTTGATCTTCTTTTAATTGACAGTTGAATTGCTATAAACTCTGGGAAAGGCACCTTTCTCAGAATCTGTGACTCACCTTGACTAACACTATTTAACAAAATATTCTATTGTTCACTTACTTGTGGCCTTAAGCCTGAAAAAGAAAAGTCAATGATAGGTAAATCAAGTAGGGCATCTAAGTGAGGCAGTTTTAGTATTGTTGTTATTAGCTAGTTAATATTAATAAAGGAAAGAAAGAAAAGGGAAGTCAGACATTGGAAGCCTGGGTACCTGGGAACCTTCAGAAAGCTACATTGTTCCTCCAAGGAGATTGACACCCCTCCCTTCCCCCATCAGGTACTGCATTGTTAGTGGGAGAATAGAAGAGGAAGACAGGCACACTCACAGGAGAAGGCTGGTGGTGCAGGGGAGGTGCTTACCTGTCAGTCTAGCCTGGGGAACAATGTATTGTCTATAGGCGGTGAACCCCATGGAAAATCTGGAAAAGTTAGTTAGTGTGAAGAAGCTACTGGTTAAAATCCCCCAAGAGTTCCCTTAATCTTGTTCTCTCTTGTTCTGTGACTCCTGCTGGCCTGTGCAGACTTCACACGCAGAATGCTGGACTGGACTTTAATATGGAGCAGGAACTGTGGGCAATGGCCTTTATTCTGGCCCTGCTGAAGACATGGCTGGCCTTCTCCCAGGGTGTGACGAAGGGAAATGGGACATTGGAAGTCCAGGGCTTTATTTCCACCCAAACAAATAATCCTTATCCTCCAAGCCAGTCTCAGGAAATTCTTTTCCTCGTGACATCTCAAGAACTCTACCTCCACCGAAAGCAGTTTCTCTGAGCCTAATAAAGCAGAAGGCTGCTGAGCTGCATGAGAAGAGTCCACATGATTCTGTGTGATGCTTTCTCAGTGGCAGCTGGACACAGATACAGGAACAAAGAGTAGTTTGTTCAAGTTTACTCCCCAGTTCCATGATCCATGAACCAACATTCAGGAAAAGAGGCAGAGAAAACTAAGAAAGGGGAAAGCTGCAGAGGCCTCAGGGTTATGTCTGAGCCCAGAGCCACAGAACCATTGCCAAAGCCAGGATGGCCTATTGGGGGGTGGGGGGGCCTTCATCTCTCAGCAGCTCAGTTTCTTCATTGGCCAAACAGTGATGAGGCCAAATAGGATCTAGCATGGAGCCACCTTGCCTTGTTCCAATTCTAGCTCCACCTCTTTCCAGCTGAGGTAGAGCTAGCATTTTCGTGGCAAATTATTGAATGTCTTACCATCTCAAGGCCTTAAGTTTCTTCATTTGTAAAATGCAAGAGACGAATAGCCACTACTTAATAGAGCTATAGTAGGTGTCAATATGTTAATATTCCTAAAGCACCTTAGAACAGATCTGTCACATAGTAATAAGCACCATTTAGGAGTTCTTGCTATAATCATTAGTATTATATAGTATGTGCCTATTGAATATGTATATTAATAAACATAATCTATCTTTATAACCAAAAAATATATACAAATATTTGTGGAGTGCTCTCTCCATGGACAAAAATATACCCAAACTTTAAAAGTTTTATCAACAATAAACATAGAAAAGTACCTAAAAGTGTGTACACCAAAGGAGCAGTAGAGATTGTTGCCAGGGAGTGATAGAAGGTGGGGAGAATGCTTTCATTTTTTACCTACTTTGGGATTTTTTACAGAAGCATGAGTTATTTCTACAATCTCAAATTATTAATCTTTTTTTGTCGATAATATCTTTATTACACTGTCAGCTGGGCTAGTCCAAGACTGCTTCAACCGCCTCTTGGTGTCTCAGCTAAGAATGCCTGCCTTGGTTCCCCCTGAAATCCCACCACAGGCACTTGCTGCTGCTGAAATCGCCTCAGGGACAGCTGACACCCGTGGTTGCTCAGCGAGGCTGTCTTTCTACATTTGACTTGGACTTTCACACCTGGTGTGTGCTGTTCTGTAGTCCATCTCAAGTATAAGCGTCCCTGGCCTGCTCCATTGTGCTGCGGGCAGCTCCTCAGAACATCAGGCATCTCTGGTCGCTGCTCTGCTCAAATTTTAATCTTTAACAAAATCCAAGGGTATAGATGGTATCATAAAAGCATTAACTTTATCCCTAGCCGGTTTGGCTCAATGGATAGAGCATCCACCTGTGGACTGAAAGGTCCCAGGTTCGATTCAGGTCAAGGGCTCATGCTTGGGTTGCAGGCTCGATCCCCAGTGGGGGGCATGCAGGAAGCAGCCAATCAATGATTCTCTCTCATCATTGATGTTTCTATCTCCCTCTCCCTTCCTCTCAGAAATCAATAAAAATGTATTAAAAAAAAAAAAAAAAAATACCAAACACTAACTTTAAGGGAAGCCCCAAACTGAAGTTCAGACTTTTTTTTTTTTTTTAAATGAAATTCAGAAAGATTAAAATGTAGTGAATAAAACTCACCATTTGTAGAAATGGCACAAAATTAGTAATTTTCTTATGGACCAAAGGTGTGGTTGAAGAGTTGGGAAGACACCCAAAGTCATTCACAGTAACTTGCAGGTAGTTTCAGTGAGTTTAGCTTATGATGCAGTTGAAACCTTGAGAGGTAAAACCCAGGCCATTCCCCCCCTTTTTTTAATAAGGATAGCTATAGCAATTACCCTATGCCTGTTCCACCATTTTATATTGGGAGGAAGGGACATATGGGATTTTCCTCAAGTTCATGGGTCTTAAGAAGGAGAGGAATTTCACTCAAATCAATACTTAGGGAGCAGCTGTACTTAAGGAAATGCACTTGAGAAATGTCATTCATACCTGGACCTAATTTATTTTTATTTTTTAAAGATCACATTTATTTTTCTTTTCCTTTTTTTTTTTATTTGACTCCTCACCCAAGGATATTTTTCCCATTGATTTTTTTTTTCTTTTTAGAGAGAGTGGGAGAGAGAGGGAAAGAGAGAGAAACATCAATGTAAGAGAAACACATCGATTGTTGCCTCCTGCGTGATCCCTGACCAGGGCCCTAGGCAGGAAAGAGCCTGCAATTTAAGTACGTGCCCTTGACTGAAATCAAACCCAGAAGAAACCCGTCGGTCCACAGGCCAACACTCTAACCACTAAGCCAAACCAGCTAGGGCCTACCTGAACCTAATTTAGATGGTAAAATTCTGGACTTCAAGATGATGCTATAATAGGTTTAAAGTTTGGGGTACCTTGAGACGGGGTGGGGTGGAGTATTTTGCAAGTGGGAGGAACATGAATCATTAGGGGCCAGAGGGCATACAGTGGTAGCTAGTCTTCAGAACAGCCTACAGTGAACCCCTACCTCATGGCATTCATGTCCTTGCATAGTATCCTCCAAAATATCCCAAATTGTATTGTGGTTGATCTACTAGTATGAACCAATAGAAACTCTCTCTCTCTCTCTCTCTCTCTCTCCATTTCTTGGAGAAGTCAGCTGCCATGTCATAATGACACTCAAGAAACTCTGTGGAACGGTTCATATAACAAGGAATTGAGCTCTCCTGCCAACAGCCAGAGAGGAACTGAGACCTCCAGCCAACAACCATGTGAGTTTACCATCTAGGAAACAGATCCTCCAGCCCCAGTCAAACATTCAGATGATGCAGCCCCAGCTGACATCTTGACTAACACTTCATAAAAGACTTGAGCTAGAACCACCTAACTCTCAGAAATTGCGGGAGATAATAAATATTTGTTGTTCTAGACCACTGAATTTAGAGGTAACAGTAATGCAGCAATACATAAGAAATAACAAGTATGGTTGCTATACTTATTTTCTGAATGCCTGAACTCAGGAGCTTCTGTAAAACTAAAAAGTATTCATGATGAACTTACCTCTTACAAAATTGGTCCTCATGTGTTCCTGCCAACCTTGCTCATCTAACTTCAAGTTTTTAAAAAGAGGATCTCACAAAGTCCATGGAAGTGCTGTTAGAAAACGAATCAATCAGCAAAGCAATTGACAATGTTGACATTGGAAGAAGACCCATCCATCTGAGATAATTCAGACAGGGGCTAAGCAAGGTTTCAGGGCAGACTGTCAATAGGTGACATATTGGCTACAGTCAAAGGAGCAAGCTTAGACAATCAGCAAAGCTTTTCTATCAGGTGATGTCCACATGTCATTTTTCTGCCCTCCTCTGTCCCCATGTGGCTCCTGTGCACTGACAACAGATGGTGTCCTCAATTTAAGGGCAGAGAGAGCCCTGGATATTGATCCTACTTAACTCCGTAGCTCCTCCCAATCCTCACTCATCACTCTTATCCCATAGCCCTCATCTATGCATAGGAGGCATTCCTATTCCCTTTATGTCCAGGCTTTGAAACTCAAAAATCTAAAACTGAGGCTCAAGTGCGGTAGGCACAAATGAAATCATGGAAGTATCAGGACCATAAAAACCCATATGTTAATTTTGTATTTTATAAGTATTACTAGAGGCCCATTGCATGAAGAGATTTGTGCAATAGGTCTTCCTTCCCCTGGCTGCCGGCACTGGTTTTCCTCTGGCATCCAGGACCCAGGCCTTCACTCTGGCCGCAGCAGAGAAGCCAAGCCTCTTTAGTCTTCAGTCGTCTTCAGTCTTCAGTCGTCTTCAGTTGTCTTCAGTCTTCGCTGGGGTCAGAGCCTTCAGTCTTCGCTCTGCGCCTGCATATGCAAATTAACCGCCATCTTTGTTGGGTTAATTTCCATACTCATCCTGATTGGCTGGTGGGTGTAGCAGAGTGTCACCAATTTGCATGTTCCTCTTTTATTGGTGTAGATTCCATCAAAGTGGGGCCCAGCAATGTAATTTAATGGATTATAGTTTTCCCAACAGTCATGGGGGAAAGAAGCAGGATATAAGAAAAGGTAAAGAAATTGCTGAATGCTCTGTGTTGCATGATGTGGTTTCTCCAATAAACCTTCTGGCCCTTCTATAAAAATTATGAAATCTTTGATGTTATTTTGAGTAAAGTCACTGAATTTTGCATCTAAGTTTACTCAAAGGCCATCAGAGACACTATACTGGGAGTTGAGATGACAGGTAAGAGGTAAGGCTATTAGTCTGAAAATTTCCACAGAAATTTGGGGAAAACTTTTGGACTTCTCTAGACCATGGACATTTGGGGAGAGGAGTAAGGAGATGTTCCCCAGAAGAAAAGGACAGGGATGTTATAATTGACCATTATGTTACATTTGAGGTCCCATCCAGGATAGTTTGAACCAAGGTGGTGTAGCCAACTGCATGTTGATCCTGAGCAAGAAGTGCACGCTCCCCACTGCTGCCCAATTTTGGATAATGTATGTCAGGGTATTGATGCTCAGCCCACAAAAGCCTCTATGGTCCTAGGAGATCCACTGCAAAGACAACAGAACAGGAAGCTGTGTGACTGCACTGAAACCAGTCGTATAGCCTTCGGGAATGAATACACAATCTGGAGTTGGATGTTGTAATGGTAAGCTATATCTACATCATTACATGAACTTAGAGTCACCCAGCCTAAGAAATTCTCTGGTGAAATAACTGGTGGCAGAAGACCTCAATGTCTGGTGTTCACCAGACTCTAGACACCCCATACCTTAAGAGAGTAGAGCTTGTCAGGAAGCATGTTTGATATGCTTGAACTTGATCATCTACACTCTGTTTCTTCTGCTGAACAGGATTCCATTATCCCATTGAAAGACATTAGGTTGGTTATATTTTTCTGGTGATTACAAATAAAGCTGCTATAAAGATTTGCACACAGGTTGCTGTGTGAACATAAGTATTCATTTCTCTTGGGTAAATATCTGGGAGTAGGATTGCTGAATCATATGGAAAGTGTATGTTTAACTTTATAAGAAACTGCCAAACAGTATTCTATAGTGGTTGTGTACCATTTTGCATTCCCACCAGAGTGGAAATAAACAAAGATCACCCAAATGATGACAAATAGGGCTATTTACTTAGGCTATTTATTGCTACACAGCAAGGCAGTCAGCCACCATCACTTGCATTTGGCAGAGACTCAAAGGCAGGGTAGTTGGAAAGCTTTGCAATGGAAAAAAGGGAGGGCATTAGGTATTTCCTGATTGGAGGCTATTAGCCTGGGAAAGCTGCAGGCAAGCTAACCAGAAGCAGGGTGTCCTATGTGATTGGTTGGGGAAGCCCTTTTGACTTTCTCTTATTGGTTTTAAATTGGAAACAGAGGCAAAAATTAGGGAAGTTGGCAATTATTAACCAAGTGCTAACTGTTGGGGGTCAATTGTTGCAGAGGCTGAGGTTTTGCTTCCTGGACTGGTTGCTGCAGAGATGTGGTTTTGCTTCTCTGATACTTGCTCCAGAGGTTGTAGGTCAGAATTCTATATCCTATATTATAAAGCGGTAATATGCAAATTGACCATCACCCCAACACACAAGATGGCCACCCCCATGTGGTCAAAGATGGCCACCCCCATGTGGACACAAGATGGCCACCACAAGATGGCCAGCAGGGGAGGGCAGTTGTGGGCAATCAGTCCAGCAGGGGAGGGCAGGTGAGAGGGACCAGGCCTGCAGGGGAGGGCAGTTGGGGGCAACCAGGCCTGCAGGGGAGGGCAGTTTGGGGGGACCAGGTCTGCAGGGGAGGGCAGTTGGGGGGACCAGGTATGTAGGAGAGGACAGTTGGGGGAACCAGGCCTGCAGGGGAGGGCAATTGGAGGCTATCAGGCCTGCAGGGGAGGGAAGTTTGAGGGGACCAGGTCTGCATGGGAGGGTAGTTGGGGGGACCAGGTCTACAGGGGAGGGCAGTTGGCGGGGACCAGGCCTGCAGGGGAAGGCAGTTGAAGGCAACCAGGCCTGCAGGGGAGGGCAGTTAGGGGCAATCGGGCTGGCAGGGGAGGGCAGTTGGGAGTGACCAGGCCTGCAGGGAAAGGCTGTTGTGGGGAACCAGGCCAGCAGGGGAGGGCAGTTAGGGGCAACCAGGCCTGCAGGGGAGGGCAGTTGTAGGGAACCAGGCCAGCAGGGGAGGGCAGTTAGGGGCAACCAGTCCTGCAGGGAGGGCAGTTAGGGGTAATTGGACTGGCAGGGGAGCAGTTACACATCAATCAGGCTGGCAGGGGAGCGGTTAGGGGATGATCAGGCTGGCAGGCAGAATGGTTGGGGTCAATCAGGCAGGCAGGCAGGTGAGCAGTTAGGAGCCAGCGGTCCCGGATTGCAGTCTAACAACCCCCAAGGGGTCCCAAATTGGAGAGGGTGCAGGCCAGGCTGAGGGACCTCCCCCATGCACGAATTTTGTGCACCAGGCCTCTAGTTTTCATACAATTCTGGCCATTGTCCTTTTGTAGATTCTATCTCTCACTAGTAATGTCTGAGCAAATCAGTTTCTCTGCATCCTCATCAGTACTTGGTATTGTCAGCTTGGGAGAGATTTGTGGGGTCTTTTTGGCCATTCTAATAGTTGTATAGTAGTATGTCCTTGTGGCTTTAATTCACATTTTGCTAATGACTAATTATAATGAGCAGCTTTTCATGTCTTTATTTTTGCTTATTTTCTTGCATTTCTGCACTAGCTAGGACTTCTAATGTGATACTGAATAGGAGCAGTGAGAGTGGACAACTTTCCCTTGTGCTTGCTGTGAGGGGAAAACATATGGTATTTCATAATTAAGTATGGTGTTAGTTGTAGGTTTTAAATTTCATCAGTTTGAGGAAGTTCCCTCCTACTCATAGGTTTGCTGGTAGTTACCATAAATAGATGTTATCACATACTTTTTTGTTGTTGTTGTTAATCCTCACCCGAGGATATTTTTCCTTTGATTTTTAGGGAGAGTGGAAGAGAGAGGGAAAGACAGAGAGAAACATCGATGTGAGAGACATTGATTGGTTGCCTCCTGCATGAGTCCAAACAGGGCCCATGCCCAGGGAGAAGCCTGCAACCAAGGTACGTGCCTTAGACCAGAATTGAACCCAGGACCCTTTGGACCGCAGACCAACGCTGTAGCCACTGTGCCAAACCATCTACAGCTGCCACATGCTTTTTTCTTCACACATTAAGATGATCATATGATTTTTTTTCCCTTAGCTGCTAAGATTGTAATTGCATTGATTGACTTTCAAGTGTATAACCATCCTTGCATTCCCAAGGTGAACTCCACTTGAATGTGCAGGCCCCTAGCCCAATTCACAACTATATCCACCTGCTGCTTATTATTGGTACTAGTAAGGTTCACAGCACTTGCCACAGAGCCACCAATAGATAACTGGCAGAACTCAAACAGGCCATCAAGCACTGGACCGTCCTCACCAGCACTGAATCTCTGCAGCTGCCTGCTGTACTCAGACGTGTTATCTGGGAGGATGGAGTGCAAGAATTTTATGTAGTCATCACTATGTACTTGGTCATCTCCTCAGCCTGGGCTTGTGAGGGTGATAGATTTCCACTTTGCCTTAGAGACCATAGTTAAGTAGCAAATTGCGAGTCATGCAGATTCGATGAGGCTTCATTGGATAGCCTTGTCCTTAATAGTAATTTCCAGCATCCTATCACAGTAGTAGTAACAGACTTTCCTCCTGGTACCCTGAGTCTGTACCATCTTGCTCACCTCCCTTCCCTCCCATTTATCCATCTGGTATTGTGATTCTTTAAAATATATTTTTATTGATTTCAGAGAGGAAGGGAGAGGCAGAGAGACATAGAAACATCAATGATGAGAGAGAATCATTGATCGGCTGCTCTCCATGCCTCCTATTGGGGATCGAGCACACAACCCGCACATGTACCCTTGACGGGAATTGAACCAGGACCCTTCAGTGCACAGGCTGATGCTCTATCCACTGAGCCAAATGGGCTAGGGTTGATATTGTGATTTTTTAAAAATAAATCTTTATTGTTCAGATTATTACTGATGTTCCTCTTTTTCCCCCCATAGCTCCCCTCCACCCCGTCCCCACCCCACCCCATGCCCTTACCCCCCTCCACTGTCCTCATCCATAGGTGTAAGATTTTTGTCCATTCTCTTCCCGCACCCTTCACACCCCCTTTCCCCCCCCAGAATTGTCAGTCCACTCCCTTTCTATGCCCCTGCTTCTATTATATTCACCAGTTTATTCTGTTCATCAGAAGAAGAAAAAGGTAAAGATAAAAATTATGAACAACAAAGTGACAACAAATACATATCTATCAACAAGTGAATCTAAAAATCAAGTCAATAAAAAAATCTGATGAACAGGATATTGTGATTTTTAATAAGAAATTTGTATTTGGTCTTCCTCCCCATTTCAGGCAGAGTTCCTAAAACCCTTGGAATTTCTTAAAGAATAAGAGCAAGAAAAGTGTCTGATAGATCCTCCCTTCCCGCAACGGGTGGGCGGAGTATGACGTAACCTGCAGCCCAGAAATACCTGAGTGACTAACCATGTACCTTATATGGACCACCAATCCACACCTGCTAAATACCCTAAGCCCGTAGTTGGCAAACCGTGGCTCGCGAGCCACATGCGGCTCTTTGGCCCCTTGAGTGTGGGCGCGCACGTACAGTGCAATTGAAACTTCGTGGCCCATGCGCAGAAGTCGGTATTTTGTGGAAGAGCCGGTATTTTGTGGAAGAGCCACACTCAAGGGGCCAAAGAGCCGCATGTGGCTCTCGAGCCGCGGTTTGTCTAGCCGCAGTTTGCCAACCACTGCCCTAAGCCATTGTCCTATATGGACCGTACAGTAAGCCACCAACCAGTGTGCGCTGAGTACACTAAGCCCCCACCCCTTCCCATTCCGCCCCTCAAAAGGCGTGCTCACCCCTGCACGTGCTGCTGTCCTCCCCTTGTGAGACAGCCCAGCAGGTCCTTCTCCTCTAATAAAGCCTGTAGTCCTGGTTTTCAGCCTCTGTCTGATTCTTAAGTGTCTTTTATTATGTTAATGAGGTGGTTTTTGGAAAGCCCCTAGTTCACCTAAGAATGGAAGCTGGTTGCTAAAGAATGGAAGCTGATGAGAGGGTTGAAACTTTCAGCCCCACTCCCAGTCCTCTGGGGAGGGGAGAGGGGCCAGAAGTTGGCTCAGTCACCAACGGCTAATGATTTAATCAATCCCACCTATGAATACCAATCAAGGGCTGGGTTTAGAGAGCTTCCAGGTTTGAAAACAGGGAAATGGGGGAGAGTGGTGCCTGGAGAGGGCTTGGAAACTCCACACCCTTTTCCCTTACATTGTCCTATGCATCTCTTCCACCTGGCTGTTCCTGAGTTATATCCTTTTATAATAAACCAACGATCTAGTAAGCCAAATATTTCTGTGAGGTCTGTGAGATGCTCTAGCACAGTGGTCGGCAAACTGCGGCTCAGCAAACTGCGGCTCGCGAGCCACAAGCGGCTCTTTGGCCCCTTGAGTGTGGCTCTTCCACAAAATATAGACTTCTGAGCATGGACCACGAAGTTTCAATCGCACTGTACGTGCACGCCCGCACGTGGCATTTTCTGGTATTTTGTGGAAGAGCCACACTCAAGGGGCCAAAGAGTCACGTGTGGCTCGCGAGCCGCAGTTTACCGACCATGGCTCTAGCAGAATATGTTTTTTGCATCCAAAGTATTCTCTCCTCTCTTTCTGGGATTCAATAGCATGAATGTTAGACCTTTTGATATTGTCCCACAGAACACCGAGGCTCTGTTTATTGTTTTTTACATTTTTTCTTTCTGTTTATCATAGGGAAAATGTCCAATTATTTGTTGCCTCTTTCCTGTCACCTCCATGCCACTGTTGAGCTATCCCAGTGAACTTTTATTTCAGATATTGTATTTTCAGTTCTAAAACTTTCATAATTCTTTTTTATAGTCTCTATTCAGCCGAGAACATCTATCTCTCCATTCCAGACCTTTACCGAGGAACAGTCATAACATCTGCTTTAACATCTTTGTCTGATAATGCCAATGGCTGAGTCATCTCAGGGCTGACTTTCAAGTTTTGGCTTCCCTCTCAGTCTGCATGCCATTAGTAAGTAACTTCACAGACTCCTCAGGTCGTTAGTTGCAGTGTGTATTTGTTCAGAATTTCCCATTGTAATCAGTGGGAAAGATAGGCTGCATTGGGCTTAGCAGAAGTCATTGTTGAATTTTAATAATATGCATGTTCAATGGATAAATGTTGAAAATATTAAGTGAAAGAAGCCAGACACAAAAGGCCACATATTGTGTGATTCCACTTACATGAAATGCCCAGAATAGATAAACCCATAGAAAACAGAAAAAAAAGACTCGTGTTTCCAAGGTTTGAGGGGACGGGAAGAATGCAGAGTGAATGAGAGGAAACCCCATGGACGGGCACAGCTCATTTTACTGCACTTCACTTTATTGTGCTTCACAAATGCTGCCTTTTCCACAAATTGAAGGCAAGACCCTTCCCCTTGGTCTGAAACCAAACCCACAATATCTCTGAGGTGTGTCTGTAGGGGGTTTCTTTTGTGGATGCAAAATGTCCTGAAAGTAAGTAGTGGTGATGGTTGCATAACTCTGCAAATATATATTTTTTTAAACTTTTAAAAGAGTGAATTTCATGGTATGTGAACTACATCTCAAGTTGTTATTTTGAAAAAATATATATGTAGCCCTAACCGGTTTGACTCAGTGAATAGAGCGTCGGCCTGCAGACTCAAGGGTCCTAGGTTCGATTCCAGTCAAGGGCATGTACCTTGGCTGCGGGCACATGCCCAATAGGGAGCATGCAGGAAGCATCTGATCGATGTTTCTCGCTCATCGATGTTTCTCTCTATCCTTCTCCCTTCCTCTCTATAAAAAATCAAATATATATATATATATGATTTTTATTGTTTATTTTCAACAAATACTGTATTCTACTTGAAAGTTAATTTTGAGAATTTCCTGTTGTGCAGTTAGCCCCTGACATCATTAAACATGTTCATTGCAAGAGCAAGTTCACTGACAGTTCACAATGATTCCAGCTCACTTTGGATACAGTTTTTGTTTCCAGTCCAAGTTGGATGGAGTACTCATTTTTAAGCTATTCAAACATCAAGGACAATTTTTTAAAATTTAATCTCAATTTCTGAAGTTTACTTTGCTTCTTTTTAATGCAAACACAAGAGGAACATCTCAGATCTTACTCTCTGTGTATGCAGTTTCTCTTTTCTTAGTTATCTTTTTGTTTTCTGCTGTGAAGTTTTAAGTGCAATTCATCAGACCCAAAATATTTGCAAACAGCTGTAATCAGCCTTAAACAATACACAGCAAAGCACCACACTTTAAATTGTTGCTTGAAGAATGAGCACAGAAAATGTGGAGAAGGTCATTAACTCTGCAACAACAAAATGTAAGAAAATAAGCATTTACATTGAAAAAGGAATCAAATATTAAAAAAAAGAATAAGTTAAAAAAAATAAGAAAAAAAGAATAAGTTTTTAAAATAATTCAAGCTATGAATCCATAGCTTTTCTTAGTATGATTTTTTAACTTTTAATTTTTGAAATTTACTGGCATGATTATGTAGACAAAGCTTAAATAAAAGAAAATGTTCCCTGTCTCATTGTTTTTTAACCATGATTATTATAATTATTTTTTTTTTATTCATGATTACTAAAATTAATTTAAGGGTGTTAAAAATGAACTGCTTTGAGTGTCAAATAAGCAAAGTACACAGCTGCCCTTTGGTGTTGACTGTAGCAAGGAGGGCACCTGTGATTAAAACTTTCCCTTAGACATTGTGACACACTGTGACAGACCCTGCCCCAAGACCCATCTAAGACCATAGACCTTCTACTTAACCCACATAAATTTCCACTACTCCCCCCCACCCAACTCTAAGTCTATTCTACATATGGCCACACCCTACCTGAGGAACAGAACATGTTGTACATCTGGAACCCACTGATGCCAGCTCCACCCCAGAGCCCCCACCATAACCTAACTTTATCAGGAGAGCCAGAGGGAGCTGCCAGCTCCATCCCAGAGACCCCACCTTAACACTTTTTTTAATTGATTTCAGAGAGGAAGGGGGAAGGAGAGAGAGATAGAAACATCAATGATGAGAGGGAACGATTGATCGGCTGCCTCCTGCACACACCCTACTGGGGGATCGAGCCGAAACCCAGGCAGTGACCTTGACTGGAATTGAGCCTGGGACGCTTCAGCCCACAGGCCCACGCTCTATCCACTGAGCCAAACCAGTCAGGGCTCCACCTTAACCTTTAAACCTCAGTCCCTCACAGAGATAGGGCCATTAGCTCTCTATAGCTATCGGCCCCTGTCCTCCCTTAGAAAGTGAATAAACCTTTTTTGTTCAGTTACTCTTCTGTGTGAATTCTTTCACAACCCATGACTTAAATTGAGAAAGCCATCAGAGCCCACCTAGCACACTGTAGTTTCCAAACATAGTTGCCTCATTGACTTTCCTCCCATTGAGTGACCCACTCTACGTCCAATCTCCTCCTGCTTAAAGGGGGTGGGGGGGGGAGGAAGGACCCTTGTGTCTGCCTCAACCAAGAGAGAACAACAGAAATGATATCTGTGACTTCCAAGGTTAGGTCATAAAAATGTCATACATTCCCTTCCACCTGTTCTCTTGGAACCCAGCCACCATGCTGTGAGGCCTCATGTAGGTGTTTCGGCACCACTGGATGTGTGAGTAATGAACTCCAAGATGACTCCAGTTCCAGTCACAACCTGACTTTAATGAGAGATCCCAAGAGAGAGCCACTTCATCCAGGTAACCTCCAGAACCATTAGAGATAATAATAAAATACTATCAATATTTTAGACTTCCTACTGCTTGCGATTTACTAGGTACCCAGAATAGATTTCAACACCAAGTGGGGTGCTGCTGAAACAAAAACCAAAAACATGTGGCATTGGCATTAGGACTAGGAGTTGGTCAGAAGCCTAAAGGGCCTTAAGCAGGAAGTTAGTGAAGGCCTCAAGTGTTTCAAGATATTCGCTGGTGCCCTAACCGGTTTGGCTCAGTGGGTAGAGCGTCGGCCTGCAGACTCAAGAGTCCCAGGTTCGATTCCGGTCAAGGGCATGTACCTTGGCTGCGGGCGCATCCCCAATAGGGTGCATGAAAGAAGCAGCTGATCGATGTTTCTCGCTCATCGATGTTTCTCTCTATCCCTCTCCCTTCCTCTCTGTAAAATATCAATAAAATATACTTTTTTAAAAAGAGAGATAAATTAAAGATGAAATGTTACATATGCATGATCCATAACTTGCTGAGATCAAAATAAAGTTGTTTCTTATCTTAATCACTGCAAATGACTAATAACGCCAAAATTAAGAAATGGTTTCTGGGCAGAGTCAAATGCAGGGCATTTTAAGGAAAGCATAGTCTGAAAATTAAGTGAAAGATAAAACTATATAATTATTTTATAAAACCTTAGAAAGATTTAAGGTGGTGCTTCAAACAAAGGCTTTGTAAGGATCTCAGAGGTATATCCAGCAAAATATCTCTATTAAAACAATAGGGCATATCAGAATCTTTAGGACAAGGAGTCCAAGCTAGAGAAGGGGTAATTGCAAAGAAATTTATATACAGATTTTTGTCCAGCGGGTTGTTCTATAATTGCTGCCTACAATACCCACAAGGTGTGTGTGTGTGTGTGTGTGTGTGTGGCCCTGGCCAGATAGCTCATCTGGAAGCAGATCTAGCCTGGTCTTTACACTAATGATGATTATGTGGCTGCATATTAAGGACCTCCCTTTGAGGTAAAAAGGAAGGGATTGTGTAGGGCTCAAACTGTGGCCAACAGTGGAATAAAATAAAATAAATTTTTAAAAAGAATCAGGCTAAGGAACTGGTTACCTATAAACATGGGCTACTATTTAGTGAAAAGAAAGGATGGTTTAGAAGAGAAAGAGCCTAGAGCAGCGGTCGCCAACTGGTGGTCCGCAGACCACTGGTGGTCCGTGAGGTCCAAAAGGTTGGCGACCACTGGCCTAGAGGATAAAACCAAGAGCCACAGTGAATTCACAGGCAGTAGAACTAAACAAAATCTCAGTAGCTATGCCTGAGAAACCACCCCCAAGAAGCCTCATCCACATCTGGATGAGATCCTGGACTTTTAACTGATGCCATAATGGGATGTAACTTGGGGAAAGGATTGAGTGTACTTTGCAGGTGGGAGGGATGTGACTTGTGATCAAAAGATAGACTGTGACAGACTGTGTTTTCCAAATATTTCCACAATAATATCTAACATCCCACATGCCTTTTTGTAACACTGACACTACTCCCATCAAATGGTGGAATCGAGATTCCCCCTCTTGTGTCTTGTCTGGACTTCTGTGACCACCTGAACCAATAGAACACAATGAAAGTGATGCAATGTGACCTCCAAGGCTAGGTTAAATGTCATGCTCTTCCTTGCACCATGTTATCTTGGGCTACTTGCGCGTAGAACCTAGCCACCATGCAGTGAGAAACCCAAGCCTCATGAAGAGGCCACATATAGATGTTCCAGCCAACAGCCCAAACTTGAGATCCCAGTCAACAGGCAATATCGACCACCAGATATGGTGGATGCCTCAGCCACTGTCCGACTACAACTACAGGAGATTCCCTAAGTGAGAATAATAGCTGAGCCACCAGAACTGTAAGATAACAATAAATGACTGTTAATGTCTTAAGTCAATAAGTTCATGTTTTAAGACAATAAGTTCATGTTTAAGTCACTGAGTTAATCTTTTAAGACACTAAGCTGATGTTTAAGTTAATGTTTGAAGTCACTAAAATGATTGTTAATGTTTTAAGTCACTAAGTTTTAGGATGATTCATTATCCCAATTGATAATTGGAACAAACATGCAGAAGCCAAAGAGAGGAAGGAGAAGAAGGCCTAGAGAAGAGCTAACCCAGTCCTGTATCGAAAAGTGTTGACAAAGATGATAGGCCCCCTGCCTTATAAGAGACAGAACTATATAGGCACAGGCATATGGGGTCAAACCGCATCTGTCCAACAAATGGCATTCTACTTTGTGGATGTCAACATATGGGTGGGCCTCTAGCAACTCCAATATGGTCGGGGGGAAGAATTTCTTAGTTCTCTGTTCTCCAAGTCACCCTTAACTAATACTTTTTCCCAGCTTCTATCCAACATGAACAAATATATCACCATCAGAAATATATACTGACGGGGGTAGTGTAGATTTTGCAGAGGAGATATCATGGAGAAGAGTTGAAAAAATTTAACCCATTTCTAAACAACCATGAAGATCCAGGAAATAATACCCAAAAACGAGCCTCGGAGAAAAGTTCTGTACTTTAAACAATAAAAAAAGAAAAAGAAAAAGAAATAAATAAAAATAAATTGAGGCCTACCTTGGTGTTAAAAATAAAAAAATTATCAATGACATTAAAAGGGAGATAAGAGGTGATATTGCAACCAAGAAACAAAAACCAAGAAATTGTTTTTTAAAACATGATCATTCAGGATGAATGATGGGCCCTTAATAATAAAAATTTGATAGCACAAATTAAAGTTTCAAAAGAAGGTTTGGAGGAGGAGTTAGTGAAATCTCCCAGAAAAAGACAAAGAAAATAAGACTTTAAGACTTTGTGAATGAGCGAAGAGCAGGGAGAAGGGTAAGGAAAACATAAAATAAGTAAGAAATTGTTCTAGAACTAAGAGCATTAGTTCCGGATTGATACAACCCACCAAGTGCCAACGAAATGAACATAAAACACGTAGACCAGGCATCCCACTGTGAGACTTCAGCATGCTGGGGACAAGGAAAAAGCATCCTAAACACTTCCAGAGAGAATTTTTTAAAGTCACATAGAGAGTCCAAATGGTATCAAACTCCTCAATAGCAACATTGGAAACCAGAAGAAGTGGGACAATGCCTACAAGAATTTGAGGAAAGTTCTGACCCACATACCTGGCCAAATTGTCAATCAAATGTGAAGATAAGGTTCTGTTCAGACATACAAGAAGTAAACCATTTTACCTCCTATAGACCCTTTCTCAAGAAGCTACTGGAGGATTGCTGGGGTCCAGCCCCAGCGGGTCCAGGGGTTCCCAAAGGTGTGGACGGAGTTGGCGAAGAATGAATGACACAGAAGCAGCGTTTAGGTGATCATCATGGCCAGGTTCTTCTTTTTATTGTCATCTAACATCTGTATATGTACTATTTGGTCCCAATCCTATCCATTCTATACAAAAGGCCAGGGGGCTTCCCAACTCCATTCAAAGGTTGCTCTATTGTTCCACTAAGCTACAAGGAAGTAACTGAAGGAGGTCACTCCAAGCAAAGATCAAAGCGACCAACCGCCCCTCTGGGGAAACAACCTTTCTCAGCGAGGTGGTCCTGTTTAAAACACATAGCTGTTAAGAGAGGAGCAAACATATTAAGAACAATATGCCATATACGCCAGGTCCCTTGAAACATCGCTGCAGGGACTGCCTCAAGCAGCCAAGGTGGATTGGCTTCCAACAGAGGATGTGTACCACTGTCCTAAGGAAATAAGCTGAGAAAGGAGGCATGGGATCCAGGAAACAGAGGAAAGGCAAAGAGAATTCCCAAGGATGATGGTGAGAGAATAACAATTGAATAGCAGGTCTACAGAACTATCTAGAGTCAAGCAGGAAGCTTGTCCCAAAAATGAATGAACGAATGAATGAATGAATAAGTTTTACTTTGATTAAAATACAAATTAAACCTGGCCAGGTGGCTCAGTTGTTTGAAGCATCGTACTGTA
This sequence comes from Myotis yumanensis, assembly GCF_028538775.1. NCBI lineage: Eukaryota > Metazoa > Chordata > Mammalia > Chiroptera > Vespertilionidae > Myotis > Myotis yumanensis. The sequence continues at coordinate 14,055,184 of NW_027223767.1, forward strand.
CACCAAAAGGTTTGGGGTTCAATTGCAGGTCAGGGCACTTACCTAGATTGTGGGCTCCATCCCTCGTTGGGGCACATATGGGAGACAACTGATTGATGTTTCTCTCTCACATCACTGTTCCCCTCTCTCTAAAATCAATAAAAACATCCTCAGGTGGGGATTTAAAAATATATACAAACTAGAGGCTCGGTGCATGAAATTTGTACATGGGAGGGGGGGTCCCTCAGCCCAGCCTGCACCCTCTCAATCTGGGACCACTCAGGGGATGTCCAACTGCCTCTCACAAGCCAGGACCACTGGCTCCTAACTGCTTGCCTGCCTGCCTGCCTGCCTGCCTGATCGCTCCTAACCCATCTGCCTGCCTGCCTGATTGCTCCTAACCACCTCTGCCTGCCTGATCACCCCTAACTATCTCTGCCTGCCTGATCACCCCTAACTGCTCCCCTACTGACTTGATCCCCCCTAACTGCTTCCCTGCTGGCCTGATTGCCCCTAACCGCTTCCACCTCACCTTGCACTAGGCACCCAGGGTTCCCTCCTCCAGCCAGAAACAGGCACCCGGGACCCAGGCTTCCCTCCCTCTGGCCAGCCACAGGCACTCAGGGCCCAGGCTGGCTGCTGCCACAGGGGACCGTGGCTTCACCCAGGCTGCAGGCACAGGTACACAGGACCGTGGGGTGGGCGGCTTGTTCCTCTCCCAGGCCACAGGCACAGGCACAGCCACTGGCACTCGGGACCACAAGGCGGGCGGCTTGTCCCTCTCCTGGCTGCAGCCTGGCTGGTTCTCATTCCTCTCTTGTGAGCTCATTTGTGCCTGGCTGGTCCCCATCCCTCTTTCCCCAGTGTTGAGTGTCTGAGCCCTTAAGGCATGAAGGCATGAGGGTGTGATGACCATTTGCATATTATCTCTTTATTATATAGGATTAAAATTTTAAGATGTAGAAATATTTTTAAAGTTATTGTAGAGATGTCACAACAAAAGATAAGGAATAAGATGGATTTCTCCATTAAATGCTCTCTGCACTATATTAGTTTATCTGTTTTCTCCTACTCCCACTTGCAATGCCAACTAATAATGACATAACTATAACAAATCCCAAAGTATCTTGTCCTACTGCCTGATGTCCTGTCAATGCCTGGTTTCCCCAACTATCCCTTTATATATCGTTCAGTTCACAAAAATAAGGGCAAACTGTGTTGTTAAAAGAGCAATTGTGCCCTGGCCAGTGTTCTCAGTGGTTAGAGCATTGGCCTTCACACTAAAACTTTTGGGTTCGATTCCTGGTCAAGGGCACATAACTGGGTTTCAGGTTCAATCCCCAGCACTTGTTGGGGCGAGTGTGGGAGGCAACCAATCAGTGTTTCTCTCTCTCTCTCTCTCTCTCTCTTCCCTTCCCTTCCCTCCCCTCTACTCTCTCTAAAAATCAATGGAAAAAATATCTTCAGGTGATTATTTACAAACAAATCAAAAAAAAGGAGCAATTATATCACCTATTCAAGTCTGACCAGTAAGTTCACAGGTCGTTTTGGGTGCCAGCCTCAGTGTTCTGTGGAAACTGAAGTGACACAAGCAGTAAGACTAGGTCCAGTGTGTGTGTGTGTGTGTGTGTGTGTGTGTGTGTGTGTCCTCATTCCAATGGCCAAGGGCTCCTCCCTTGATGCCTCTATGTGGCCTGATGAGAGGAGAGAGATGCTTGGTGGGAGCCTGGTAGTCTATCAATCCTGCCACAACCTGGACTTTATGGCATTCATGTTTAACAGCTATCTTTTTAGTTAAAAGTTATAAATATCTGTTAGTTGGGATTATTCATGCTTTTGACTGAAGAGAAAGGAAGAGGTAAATACTAAATCCAGAATCTCAAGCTTTAACGAAAAAGCAGGAGTTAGCAGAGGTGGCCCAGGCCATAGAGATCCTCCTAAGAGCCATGAATGGACATAGGTGGGGGTCAGGAAAGGGATGAGGCTCAGGAATGGGACAACGGACAGAATTCAGATCAGAGATGAGACCATGGTACCCGGAACTTAATGGCATTAAAAAGCTGAAACGCGCCGAAACCGGTTTGGCTCAGTGGATAGAGCGTCGGCCTGCGGACTGAAAGGTCCCGGGTTTGATTCCGGTCAAGGGCACATACATTGGTTGCAGGCACATCCCCAGTAGGAGATGTGCAGGAGGCAGCTGGTCGATGTTTCTCTCTCATCAATGTTTCTAACTCTCTATCCCTCTCCCTTCCTCTCTGTAAAAAATCAATAAAATATATTTAAAAAAAAAAAAAAAAAAAAGCTGAAACGCACAAATGGCTCTCATGGACATTAGTGAGACTATTGAGGAAATTCGAATATGAGCAACATATTATGTAACAGTGTTCTCTCAATTGTGAAATTCTTGGTTGACAAAACATATCATAATTATGTAAGAGAATGTTACTAATCAAGCAATACTGTATAAATATTTACGGGTGTGGAAGTATGTAAGCGTAAAGTATCATGATAATACAACTTACTTTGATTGCAGCCAAGAAACAAAACCAGGAGAAACCAAGATGGCAGCACAGGTAAACACCTGAAATTGCTGCCTCACACAACCACTTCAAAAATACAACTAAAAGACAAAACTGACATCATCCAGAACCACAGGAAGGCTGGATGAGTGGAAATTCTACAACTAGAAGGAAAGAGAAAAGCACACTGAGACTCAGAGGAGGTGCAGAACTAAAGTGCAGAGGTACAGAGGCAAGTGCAGAAAGGGCTGGCAACTGAGGACGAGGTTGTCTTTTTCAATCGGGAGGGAGTCACAAGCTCCCAACTGCTCTGAACTCCAGTTCCGGGAGAGTCTCTGGGGACCCAGACTCATAGGGGGAGAAACTGGACTGTCTGGAATTAGGCGGAACTCAAGGACGGCTTTCCCTCAGAGGTGCTTGCAGAGATTACCATGGGACACTGAGACCCTGGGCCTCTTAGGGCAGGGCTGAGGATCAGCCATAGCTGTTTGCTCTGCCCTCTTGAGTCCCTGAGACCCTGCCCCACCCAAGCTGTGTGCAGAGGCTTTTGCATATGAATGGCCTGGCCCTTTGCAATCTAAAATTACCTAAGAAACTGCAGCTGGGTCAGAGAGACCCAGAACATCCAAAAGAAGGCCCAAGGCCCCAGAGAAGACTGCATTGCTTCGCAGCTGGGCCTTATCTGGGCACCTCCAAACCTCAAACAAAGAAGAGGAATCTGCTGATCTCTCCATAGCTCCTGCTGGGTAGCCTCAGGCAGAGGCTAAATTAGCACCTCCTTAGAGATCCAAGAGCCTGTGTACCCAGTGGTCAGAGTGGGACCATCCAGATTACAACTCCTCAGATCCATAACGGACACATCAGGAGGCAGACTCAGAGAGCACCAAAGCCCCACTGAAGCAAGTCTTGCCCCAGAAGGGTGTCTCCAGCACAGAAGTTCTCCCACTGCAGACACAGCTGATTCTCACAGCCAATTGGCCTGGAGGTCAATTCCTCCCACTGGTACCAACAACAATCAAGGCTTAACTACAACAAGACTGTGCACAAAGCCCACAAAGGGGTGCACCAAGAGTGTCCACCTCAAGTAATTGGGGAGGCTGAGCCACTGGGCCCTATAAGACACCTAGCACAGAAAGCCACTCTATCAACACAGGGAAGCAGCCAAAATGCGGAGACAAAGAAACAGGTCACAAATGACAGAAATGGAGGAAGGCAAACTACTGGATATAGAGTTCAAAACCACACTTTTAAGGTTTTTCAAGAATTTTCTAGAAACCGCCGATAAATTTAGTGAGACCCTCAAGAAATCTAGTGAGACCCTCGAGGATACGAAAAAGGACCAACTAGAAATTAAGCATACACTGACTGAAATAAAGAATATTATACAGAGTTCCAACAGCGGACTAGAGGATCACAAGAATCAAGTCAAAGATTTGAAACACAAAGTAGCAAAAAACACCCAACCATAAAAGCAAAAAGAAAAAAGAATCCAAAGATATGAAGATAGTGTAAGGAGCCTCTGGGACAGCTTCAAGCGCACCAACATCCGAATTATGGGGGTACCAGAAGAAGAGAGAGAGCAAGATATTGAAAACCTATTTGAAGAAATAATGACAGAAAACTTCCCCTACCTGGTGAAAAAAATAGACTTACAAGTCCAGGAAGCGCAGAGAACCCCAAACAAAAGGAATCCAAAGAGGACCACACCAAGACACATCATAATTAAAATGCCAAGAGCAAAAGACAAAGAGAGAATCTTAAAAGCAGCAAGAGAAAGACAGTCAGTTACCTACAAGGGAGTACCCATACGATTGTCAGCTGATTTCTCAACAGAAACTATGCAGGCCAGAAGGGAGTGGCAAGAAATATTCAAAGTGATGAATACCAAGAACCTACAACCAAGATTACTTTATCCAGCAAAGCTATCATTCAGAATTGAAGGTCAGATAAAGAGCTTCACAGATAAGAAAAAGCTAAAGGAGTTCATCACCACCAAACCAGTATTATATGAAATGCTGAAAGGTATTCTTTAAGGAGAGGAAGAAGAAGAAAAGGTAAAGATAAAAATTATGAACAACAAATACATATCTATCAACAAGTAAATCTAAAAGTCAAGTGAATAAAAAATCTAATGAACAGAATAAACTGGTGAATATAATAGAATCAGGGGCATAGAAAGGGAGTGGACTGACAATTCTGGGGGGAAATGAGGTGTGGAGTGTTCGGGAAGAGACTGGAAAAAATCGTACACCTATGGATGAGGACAGTGGGGGGAGGGGTAAGGGCAGAGGGTGGTGTGGGAACCGAGTTGAGGGGAGCTATGGGGGGAAGAAAGAGGAACAACTGCAATAATCTGAACAATAAAGATTTAATTGAAAAAAAAAGAAACAAACAAACAAAACCAGGATATACAACTTACCCTCAAATGGTTCAAGAAAAAAATATAGATATAGAGAAGGCAAATGAGGCAAAATATCAGCATTTGATTAATCTAATTGAAAGGTATATGGGTGTCTATTGTACTGCTATTCTGTTAACCACCCTACAGATTTGAAAAAAATGTCTGTTAGGAAGCTTAAATTATTTTTTAAAAAACTGAAATACTTTGCTACAGTGTGAATGTCAAAATGTCCTGCCTCTTGCCTCCAGTGACAGGATTGGTGGAGTTCCCCAACCTTCTTCCATCCAAAATGCCTGCCCCCCAGATTGCCCACACAACAGGCACTGCTCTCACAAAGCCCTCTGGCACCATATGTCTCCCCACTATCCCCAACAGTCTCTTGTGGGGCCCCCATTCTATTCTACAACAACATAATTTCACTGCGTTGTATTCCTCTATTTACCTTTCTCTTTCCCAGGATACAAAGAGATCCTTAGAGATAGTCACTGTAGCTTTCATTTTTCTAAACTCCAGCACCAAGCATAATGCGCAGCCTGCAGGAAGTACTATGGACATGTGGAAGCAGTGAGTGAAGGAATGGCCTGTTGGATGGACAGACAGACAGATGGTACGTGGAATATGGCAAATGAAAGCAAGTAACCTCCAGGCTGGTTGACAGGGACTGAAATGATCAAAGTGTTAAAGGGTTTATCAGCCGTGGGCAAACTACGGCCCCTGGGCCGGATCCGGCCCGTTTGAAATGAATAAAACTGAAAAAAAAAAAAGACCATACCCTTTTATGTAATGATGTTTACTTTGAATTTATATTAGTTAGTTCACACAAACACTCCATCCATGCTTTTGTTCCGGCCCTCCGGTCCAGTTTAAGAATCCATTGTGGCCCTCGAGTCAAAAAGTTTGCCCACCCCTGGTTTAGATTCTTGGTGTCTGAACCCAAAAATGTGGCATAAGCACTATGCCACCACATGGAGGTGACTGAGTCCCCACTATGAACCAGGAATGTGGGACAGGAGATTCAGCAGTGGGCAGCCCCAAAATAAAGTCTCCACTCTCATGGTGCTTGCGTTCTTTTGGGAAGGGACAAACTCTAAACAAATTCATATCAAACAGCATGTATCACAGTGGTTCTCAACCTGTGGGTCCGGACCCTTTTGGGGGTCGAACGACCCTTTCACAGAGGTCACCTAAGACCATCTGAAAACACATATATAATTACATATTGTTTTTGTGATTAATCACTATGCTTTAATTTTGTCCAGTTTGTAACAATGAAAACACATCCTGCATATCAGATATTTACATGACGATTCATAACGGTAGCAAAATTACAATTATGAGGTAGCAACGAAAATAATTTTATGGTTGGGGGTCACCACAACATGAGGAACTGTATTAAAGGGTCACAGCATTAGGAAGGTTGAGAACCACTGATGTATCAGGTGGTGATGTGTTAAAAGTCGAGGGGCAGGGTAAGGGCTTCACAATGGGAGATGGGGGCAGAAGAAGTGATTTCCGACAGCATGGCCAAGTAAAAGCCATCTGAAAACATCAAATCTCTGCCTCCCTGAGAGAGGGCCCAGCCCAGAGCCTGGGATGGGTCTCGGGAGCACTGCCTCCCCCTAGCGGTTGAGACAGGAACCACATGCCAGGCTGAGGAGAGGCTGGAGAGCGACCCTCCCTGGCAGACAGAAACCAGAGAACAGGCCAGGAACTGAGCAGGAAGGGCACGTGGGTGGCTGCGGAGCAGCGGGTGGCCACGGTCCCTGGGTGGAGATGGCAGTGGCGCAGAGCCTGGGCCGGTGCCCTCCTCCCTCCTCACGGGCAGAATCTTCGGCTCGCCTCCCAATCCTCCCACGGGCTCTACCCCCTGCCCTCTGAGACTGCTCTCCCTGAGCGCACTGATTGCCGACACACCCCCTGCCATTCCTCCGCAGCACTGAGGCTCCCCTCCTGTTGGAAGCTCTTCTCCTTTTCTAGGACACCACCCTCTCCAAGTTCTCTTCTCTCTTTTACAGGCACCTCTTTTTTTTTTCTTCTTTAAATGTATTTCATTGACTTTTTTTTTACAGAGAGGAAGGGAGAGGGATAGAGAGTTAGAAACATCGATGAGAGAGAAACATCGATCAGCTGCCTCCTGCACACCCCCTACTGGGGATGTGCCCACAACCAAGGTACTTGCCCTTGACTGAAATCGAACCTGGGACCTTTCAGTCCACAGGCCGATGCTCTATCCACTGAGCCAAACCAGTTAGGGCTACAGGCACCTCTTGATCCTAAAAGGTTGGTGTCATCTGGGTTCCATACTCAGCTCACTTCTCTTTTCATTCCAATCATATTCCTTGGGTGCCTGGGCCCTTCCCAAGTTTCTCTGCAGCCCTGAACCCCCTTCGCAAGCTCTAAACCTCACCTACCCAGTGGCTTCCATGTTCTAAATTACTGCCAGACTGTGACTTCCTTCCGAGAAAGATCTAATGAATGTATTATTTCCCCAATGCCTAGTACCCTCCTGGCACACCATCAGCACTCCATAAAGCCTAAAACTACTCCTATTTGGGCTACAGATCCTGCCATTTGGAGGTTATCCCAAAGGCCCATCTCTGGGGGCTTATAAGCAACTAGTGGCTCAGTGCACAAAATTTGTGCACATTAAAAGGGAATTTAGCCCTGACCGGTTTGGCTCAATGGATAGAGCGTTGGCCTGCGGAACTGAAGGGTCCCAGGTTCGACTCCGGTCAAGGACATGTGCCTTGGTTGCAGGCGCATCCCCAGTGGGGGGTGTGCAGAAGGCAGCTGATTGATGTTTCTAACTCTCTATCCCTCTCCTTTCCTCTCTGTAAAAAATCAATAAAATATATTTTTTTAAAAAGGGGGGAATTTATTAGAGAAAATATTTTAATATTGCTATTTGCCCTTTCTCTATAATAGAAGTGTCACAGATGAAAGAAAATTCTCCCTCCTGTCAGAATCTGGAGCACACATTGGGACCCAACGTCAAGTCACCACCACCCAAGTGCAACTGGAAATCACATGAGACCCATACCCAGCCGGCCCCACCCCCGTCAAGCCCCACAGGGCAGGGGGTGCAGCCTCAGGTCCCCTGGCCTGGTGTCGGGCGGAGGGCGCAGACTCAGGTCCCCCAGCCCCTGTGCTGGGGTGGGGGGGCACGGCCTCAGGTCCCTGGCCCCAGCGCAAGAGTGCTTGGGCGCCAGGGTGTGACTACCATTTGCATATTAGTTCTTTATTATATAGGATGAGGACACTGACACAGCCTACTGACCACAGACTAAAGGCCTGGGCAAAGCAGCCAGCTCTTCCCGAGGAGACACTGCACCCAGGTGAGGCCCACCCAGCCTGAAGCATTCAGGACTGAGTGGCAGCCCTGCCCCAGACAGCAGACCACGGGCACCCTTAGATGCCAGGCAGCCGGACCTCCCCATGCCCACCACGGCTGCTGCCCAACCCAGTGCACATTTCCTCCCTGGTCTCTTGGGCTCCAGCTCTCTTCCACAGGTTTCCAAAGCTGATGGAAAATAAAACCAGTTACTTCCCTCCTCCCAGGTAAACTTGAAAGGAATCTCTGCTACTTAGAGAACAAAGCCCCAACTCCTGAGCCACAAACCCCCGGGCCTGGCCACCTGCGCCCTGGGGAGGCGGCCAGCCAGCGCCTGGACCAGCAGCGTGAGCAGTGGCTACAGCAGCCTGAAGGAGGAGGAGGAGGAGGAGGAGGAGGAGGAGGAGGAGAAGGAGGAGGAGGAGGAGGAGGAGGAGGAGGAGGAGGAGGAGGAGGAGGAAGAGGACCGCCTTCTTCAAGAGAGCCCCCCAGGGAAAGCCCCTCTCTGTTTACTAGACACTTTGAGTGATGTCTTGGTCTTCTTGGGCTGCTGTTAACAAATACCACGGATTAGGATGTGGAGAAAGAGAAGGGAACCCACAATTACCTCAGCAAAGAGGAAACCCAAGAGAAAATTCATAAACACAAGTTAGCAGTCACAGACAAGTTGAAGATGACCTTGAATCCGAATGGGACTTACACTGGCTTCACCGAGGTGCAGATGGAACTCTGCACGCCCCCGCAGCCGCCTCTGCGGCTGGAAGGCCCGCTCCCAGCAGCAGCGGCAGCATGAACACTCTTCACATCAGCAGCACCGACACCGACACCGACACCGACACCGTGGGGGAAGTGATCGAGGCCCTGTTCAAAAAAGTTCCTCGTGGCCGAAACCGGTTTGGCTCAGTGGATAGAGCATCGGCCTGCGGACTGAAAGGTCCCAGGTTCGATTCCGGTCAAGGGCATGTACTTGGGTTGCAGGCACGTCCCCAGTGGGAGATGTGCAGGAGGCAGCTGATCGATGTTTCTCTCTCATCGATGTTTCTAACTCTCTATCTCTCTCCCTTCCTCTCTGTAAAAAAATCAATAAAATATATTTTAAAATTAAATAAATAAATAAATAAATAAAAGTTCCTCGTGACCCTGAGCTCTGCCAAGTTTGCACTTTATAAGCGCTGTTACCGGGAAGATCAAGTCTGTGCCCGCAAGCTCTCAGGCCCGGAGCACCCACTCTGCCTGCGTTTGGCAGCAGGGCCCAGAACAGGCACACTTAGTTTTGTTCTCCATGAACATGAAATTGGAGAGTGGAAAGCCTCCAGCCTTCCAGAACGGCGGAATTTCTTGCGTGTCTTGGGCAAGGAAGAGGATGCGCAGCTGTGTAACCTGAAGAGGCGCTACAGGCCTGCAGACAGAAGCTGGAGGCGGCCCTGAGCGAGGTGTGGAAACCCGGTTCAAGGCCGGCTGCCGGTGGCTCAGGGCGCGCAGGGCCTGCGGACAAACCAGCAGCCAGTCTCTTCTCGGAGGGCTGTTTCCTGGCCCCGGGATGCGAGAGTCTTCCCCCTTTTATCTCTAGAGTTAGTTCTCCAAACGCGTGCAGCAGCCCCTGCGCCTGGCGTCCTCTGTCCCGGATCCTGCGAGCTTGTCTGTTACAGCTGCGTGTCCCTCCCGCCAGCTGTGGAGCTGGGCCACGCTAGTGCTTGGAAGCAAGGACTCTGGGTTTTGCTTTCTCATTTTCTTTGTTGTTTTAATTATTCGATGATGATGTTGAGCTTCAGGATGTGCAAATGATTTTTTTAAAGCTTAACAAGGAATCTAACTTGTCCTATGTTGAAACTACCTGTCTTTTATTTTCTTTTATTTTTCAATATCAGAGGGAACAGCCATGTGAATGAAAGGCACAGGAAGCCGGGAACTCTGAGGAATTTGGAGGGACTTTGGAGGAGCTTGACATTTCAGGAAAGTAAAGAGCAAGTTTGGAAGAAGGCGTGAGTGGAGTTGGAGGAGCTCTGCGTGAGGGTGGTTTGGGTGATGATGAGCTGATGGTGGAGAGAGAAAGGTGTCTTTGTTTGTAAAGGGGTTAAAAGCATCCCGTTTGAGGTGTTAGGCCCACTGTAGTGCTGCTTGGTTTCTTAGTGAGTGAAATATGGAAACAGCGCCAAAGAAAGTAGGAGCAAAGAGAGGGATGGTGACTGAGGCCGACCGAACGTCAGCATGCCTGCCGGCAGGGGATGGCCCAGAACCGGGGAGGGGAGCCTGCCTTCCCGGGGTCTGCTTTCCCGGGTCCTGCCTTCCCAGATTCTCTTTTCAAGTGGAAGGTGCAGCTTCCCTGGGCAGGTGGAACAAGGACAGTTTGCTACTCCTGCTAGGTTATTGCTTTTCCCTGAGGTTGTTTTCAAAGCTGAAAAGGAGTCTGGGTAAGGACCCCCGTTTCTCCGGATGGTTGGCTGGGAGATTTGTCCAGGAAAGAGCTCCCTGCACACTTTGTGACCATCATTCCTCTGTTTCCCTTTTCCTTCCCCTCCCCTTCTTTTCCCTGCTCCCCTTCCCCTTCTCCCTTTCTCTTATGAATGGAAGTCCGGTCTATGTCATGGAGAAGAGGGATATGGATGTTAGACCCAACACTACCAGAGCCTCGGTTCGGAGGAGGACTTCACTGAGGAGGAGGACAGCAAGAAGGGGGAAGGCCCACCCCTGGCGACCACAGAGGGGCAATTTATGGAAACATTTTAACAACAGTGCATGTTCCTTCCGACCAAAGAAATGCATGTGCAATAGAAGCCTCCCTTAAAGCAAGTTAAATAACCTCATTTTATGCAGCAATTAATCCGAAAACAATGGGAAAGGTGCACTGTGGTTCTAGAGAGGGATTTACAGTCTATTTTTCTGTCTAGCTATTTTTTGTTTTTATAAATTCCCAAGGAATTGTTAATGCTTTGGTGACACCTACTGGATTCCTTGTGAACTTTCAAGGTGCTTCCGCTCTTTGCCTTTTTCTCAAACTGTGCCTTTTAATGCATTTGTTTCCCTCTTGGGGGCTCTTCTGACCATCAGAGAACTCCCTCTCGGAGGCAGAAGTGTTGGCGATGCGGTGCCACACATTACTGAGGCAATCGTATCTTCCTAAGCTTTTCAACAAAAGAAAAAAAAGTAGAGCTAGCTATACAATATGCATGGCACATCTTGTTTAATTTGCATGTGACTTCTTTTTAGGGCATTGATGAGGTTTTCGTGTCATTGTCATCCAACACGTTATTATTCAGGGAATGCCTTCACAGTTTTTACACTGGTTTTACTATTCAGACTGTGGCTTGGGTTTGAGTACGGTGTTATCAACCACCTGCTCTTTTCTTTACCCATCCCAGTAAGCTTATATTTTGTGAAGCATTTGTTTCTCACATTAAGACACTGTTAGAACCTAACATAGTAGCCGATGGGTATCTGTGGATTTCTTTTTCACTTGAAGTAAATTGTCTAAAATAGGCATCCTCCCCTGTATCATCCAGACCCTGGTCATCATCGTGTGCACTACAAGTGTCAATTCGGAAAATTCTTACTGTTCTTGAATATTGATGCTCTCTCCAAGACACTGGTTACTGCAGTGAGGTTAATGTATAAAAGAAGGGCCAGGAAGGCCACCGATTTTTAAAAATCATTGTGCAAATTCTTACGTTAAATTGAACTATCTAAGCTTTGCTGTAATACTGCTTTCTCTTCGCTATGTGATGATACAAGAATGATGTCAAATGAAGGGGGGAATATTGCAGGGGAGCATTGCAAATTACAGACATAAAAGTTATGATATTTATAATTTTGAGGAGTGTAAGTTTATTTTTATAGGGAACACTTTTCTTCTCTAAAATTGTTTTTGGGATGGCAATTTGTTTCCATTTTTAAAAGCTGATGTTGTAAAAAAACATATATTAATGAGAAATCAGTGCCAAGTACCTAATTGATACTGAATATTTATTGAATGAATCCCATGACTTAGTGAAATTGACTTTATTAAGTGATAACATACTACCCTCTTGCGAAAAATAAAAGGAAGGACTTTTATACATAACTGCTTATATACATTATCTCTGGAAGAACACATAAAAACTGATCATACTGGTCCCTCTAAGTGACAGAGCAACATGGTGAAACTTTTCAACTAGCGTTTTGTCTCTCTTGGGTTCTGAACTGTGAATATGTTATCCTACTCACAATATAGTGTAAACTTTAAAACTTTCTGTTCTAGCCTCTTCCTCGGGGTCAATGTCAACTTTACCTACCGTTTCCAGAATTCGGGTTCTATACATTTTTGAAAAATCACTATTCCAAGAGTTTGCACACCTCGCACCTGTCCTTGCAGTGATCCTTAAGCCTTAAACGGCCCTCTCCACCTAAGAAAATAACACCCTTGAAATTAAATCAAGTGGGGGTGGGGGAGAGACAGCCATCAAAAACATTTTAGAGATAAATAGGACACTTGGATCTCACAATATAGTACACGTAATAGTTTATTGCTGGGACTTTTCTTAGGTCTGATAATGGTACTGTGATTATGTAGAAAAATGTCTTAACCCTGGGAGTTAATGTTGAAGAACTGAGAGGTGAAGGGTCATGACGTCTGCAACATGGCCCCACACACAAAAAATGTGTGCACATATAAATGTGTATTGATTACAGACAGGTTTAAGCACATATATAAATACAAGTCTATATGCAGATACAGACATTATAAACACTAACATGAGAAAATGTTTCCAACTGATTAGCCTATGCAAAGGTATTATACTATTCTATTCTTCTAACTTTTCTGCAGGCTTGACATTTTTGAAAAAACAAGTTGAGGGAAACTAAAATCCCTAAGTTTCCCCAAATCAGCTCAAACATCACTTCGCAGAATACACCCAGCTGGGAAGTCACTCCCTTTTCTGCATTTCCGAGGCCCTTTCCTTATGTTCACCCTTCAATGGACTGAGTGAAAGAACCAGGGGGCACCTACCTCCAGCCCATAGATTTCAATGCCCTCACGTCTCCTCCTCTAGGTTCCTGCTCACACATGCACCCCGGCAAGGCCTAGGATATGCAACTGCTTAAAGGGATCAGACACTGACCAGGAATGTCCAAATCTCAAGAACGGGTCAGAAGGCCTGGGGTGAACTTGCCAAATTCCTGCCAGGGAGGTGCTGACGAAGGCAAGGGATAGAAGGGGGGACACAGTTGTGGCAAAAGGCAGAAGCAGCAGTCGATGCCGAAGTACATAACTTTATTGGACACCAGTGGGGGTGTAGGAGACAGCTAGGAATCAGGCTCTGTGACAGGTGGTGGCTTCTCGTCATCAGGGGGACAATCAATGAAGTCAGCCAGCATGGCAGCTGTGTCATCCTGCTCCTTTGAAGGACAAAGACATGATTCAAAACAGTCTCACACACATACAGGAGTGGGTCAGGCTTGGGCAAAGCCCTTCCCTAACACAAGCAACCCCCTCTTCCTCCAGCCCGCCCCGCCCCACCTTCCCCACCCAGAGATGCCCTCCCAGCCTGGCCCACTCACCTTTTCCTGGGGAGGGGCCGTCTCCGTCTCCATTTCCTCAGCTGCAGATGTCTCTGGTGGCGGGGGGACCTCATCACCCCCACCCTCAGTCCCCTCGTCCAACAGGGCTGGCGGAGGAGCACAGGGCTCCTCTTCTACTAGCTCCTGAGGAGGTGGCCCTGCTGGGGGGCTTCCCCCTTCCTTCTCCAGCTCCTCCTGGGAGGGGAGCACCTCAGGGGCCAGTGTGGGTGCAGTCTCAGCCCCACGCTCCTCCTCGGCCCCCGGCTCCTCCACTTCCAACAGTAGCCCAGGCTCTGGCTCTGGCTCAGGCTGCACCTCGGGGGACTCGGGGGGAGGCAGAGCTGGAGGCAGGTTGGTGGGTGGAGGTCCTCCTTCTTCTACCTCAGGTTTTTGGGCAACATCGGCTGCAGATTCATGAACATTGGCTATTTCTCCTTCCTCATCACAAGGAGGCAGACACCAAGAATCAGGCAACTGTCACTTTCAGTTCTCCCTCGACGCAGGCACAGAAAGAGCACTGTGCTCAGGGCCAAGCCTTCAAGTTCTCGTTCAGCTGCCTCAGTCGTGTGGCTTTGGGGGAAGTGGCTCAGCTCCCTGGCCTCCGTTAGTCATCCTTAAAATGGAAATGATGCCACCACCACCACCATTCCCATCTGTGGGAGCCATGCCAGAGTCACTGGATACTCAAGGTCAATTAGAGAGTGAAGGTCTTGCTGTTAGCATGCCGATGGCCAAGGCCACTCTGAATATGGGAATCTTAATCAGTATGTTCAAGGCTAAGATGCCATACACAGGTGCAAGGACAGCAATCTCACGGTACACTGTGCACATGTGCCTTTCTGTAGCCAAAATATGATGTCACTATTGGCAAGAGGCCTCTTTTGTCTAAGTCAGTGGTTTTCAACCTGTGGGTCTCGACCCCTTTGGGGGTTGAACGACCCTTTCACAGGGGTCGCCTAAGACCCTGGGAAAACACATATATAATTGCATATTGTTTTTGTGATTAATCACTATGCTTTAATTATGTTCAATTTGTAACAATGAAATTGGGGGTCAGCACAACATGAGGAACTGTATTAAAGGGTCGCAGCATTAGGAAGGTTGAGAACCACTGGTCTAAGTGCTAAAATCCACGTGACTGACCAGCTAGAGTGGTGCGGAAAAGGGGGAAAGGCTGGAGAGGCTGGACAGAGGCTACTAAGGTTGCTGAGGTTAGGAGCTCAGGTGCCGCTGCTATGTGAGGCGGTAGGTTGAGGCAGCGTGCAGCTGCTCAGATAATGACTGTGGGCACAGAGGCTACTGCTACTTTGTGGGAAAGATGTGTGAAAGGCCATGGCCAGCGTGGCTTTCGGGTTCAAAGGCTTGGAGAAATAGCTGACATGCCAATTGACACACAAGACAAGAAATATAAGAAATGTTAATTTTGAAATTATGGGGGGAAGCCAGGGAAAACTCAGCTGTAGTAGTCAAGTTCCATTGAGTCTCCGTTCGCGTCTGCTTTTATTTACTAGAATACACAATTGCCTTTTAGGAATGCAAACAGACATATCAATGGTAATGTTTAGTAAACAATAAAATTATCAGGTTTGGGGGGAGTTTGCTTTAGGCCATTGAGTCAGCAGTAGGTAATAAAATGTAAATATTCACCCTGTGAATATCAAAACCCAAACTCAGCCTTCTGGTGGACTTTTCACATTTATATTAATTACTGTTGATCTTGGTTTCCAGCAAAGATGTATTTGTTCATCAACTGGTGTGCAGCTGCCTATTGAGACTTTGTTGTGAAGAACTGTTTTGTCTGATGGACATATGGCCACTGGCTCCTACAATAAAGACTCCTGCTTATACACCCACAGCTTCTCATGGCTTCTCTGTCTACCACCTGTCTTCCAAGAACGTCCAGCCCCTGACAGAGGGGCTCAGCCCTGATAGTTAGCATAGTAGGGCACTTGGACCAGAAGGCAGGATGTTGCTCCTACACTTGGACCAGCAGGCAGGATGGAGCAGTGAGTGCTCTCACACCTGGTGCTGTGAGGAGGATTTAGGAGTAAGTACTCCGAGAACTAGGTCCTGCTTTGACACTTGGTGTAACCGTTAGCAGAATTCAGAAGAATATACAGACTCAGAACAGCTGTGCTCTGACACCATCTCAACATGCCCCGAGCTCCCTGCTTCACACCTGGGGTGTTAGATCCTCAGCTTCCCCTCTCAGCCCCTCCCGGAAAAGAAAGGTCCCACTCGATAAAGAAGACATCTTTCTGGACTCGCTATAGAAGACAAAAACAAGAGGAAGTGCTGGCTGAATTGCAGGTGTGCTGGGATTGGTGCCAAGAGGCAGGCAGAGCTGGCCGGGAGCTCTAGCCCTTGGGGTACAAGGGACTAAAAGTGTCACACATAAGGCAGGGGTTTTGATTCAAACTCACTGGGCCTGGCAGGCGCTAAAGGAGTTAAAAACACCTGTGATGCACCCCGGCCCAGGGTTGGGTTCGCAGGAAGCTCTGTGACTCGGAAGGTGGAGGTAGGGAGGTGCAGCCTTCCAGCCAGGCTCTGGGACACCCAGCCAGGCTCTTACGTGCATCCTCTTCCATCCCCTCTGAGAACTGGAGCCTTAACTACCCATCGAGAACAGGTCCTTTGATGGGGGCCTCGGTGACTGTTGGAGATGACTATGAAGGTGAATGTGTGGAGGGGAAATGGGTGGGCTTCCCATTCAAGATAATCCTATAAAGCCAAGTTCCAAAGGACGTGAGGAAGTCTAACACTAAGAAAGAAAGCCAATTCTCAGGAGGCTAATTCACCCAGGCCAAAGTAGGGTGATAGAGCAACCACCAAACAACTGTTCTGGTTATATAGGGTCCACAGGGATAAAGGAGAAATAACATGAATCATAACAACAAGGAAATGTGAAACCAAAGCAAACAGAAATGAAACAAGGGCGGGTATTGTACTTAAGCAACAAGATATAAAATCAAAGGAAATGAGTGTCATGCAAGAAACAAAGATGAACTCAGAAATTGGTAAAAACACATGGACAGCCCTAACCGGTTTGGCTCAGTGGATAGAGCGTCAGCCTGTGGACTGAAGGGTCCCAGGTTCCATTCTGGTCAAGGGCATGTACCCAGTAGTGGGTGTGCAGGAGGCAGCTGATTGATGTTTCTCATCGATGTTTCTAACTCTCTATCCCTCTCCCTTCCTCTTTGTAAAAAAATCAATGAAATATATTTTTAAAATATGGACAAATTTAATTGTTAAATCATTCTATTTAAGTACTGTATAATTACTAAATCACAATAATTTCTAGACCAAAAGACATGAGGGTTCTGTGAGTAAAGTATACTATCTGATAGAGAATAGAAATTGAGAATAACCTTTGACTTTCTTAGAAAAATTAATAGCAAAATAGAAATGCCAAAAATATAAAGGTCATTGCTAAAAGAACGGTAATACTTTATAGTTTCCAAGTCAATGGTAGTAGGGGGGGAATAGAAAAAAAACTAATCATCTAATGACAGTTTAAAAGTAGGAAAACAGAAGTAAAAAAAAACATAAATAAGTTGGTAGACACAGTACAGCAGTAATCACACAAAAAGGTTAGCAGGTTAAACTCATCCGTAAAAGAACAGACAGACTACCAGTTTAGATTTTTTTAAATCCAACTACATGTTGCTTACAAGTAACAGAGAAAATATGAAATAAAGAGAAAATAAAAAAACAAGGCCAGGCAAATATTAAAGGAAAGCAATTTTAATATGAGACAAAATTTGAGTCAAAAAAATAATAAGAGAAATAAAGAAGTACAATACATCATGATTTTAAAAAACACTCCACTAAAGAGATATAACAACCATGAGCTTCTATCATCTAAATATCTAAATATCCTGTCTCAAAATATATAGAGTAAGAACTGGAAGAATTAGTAGGAAATATTGATAATTACTCAAATGCAGAAGAAGAGCTTAGTGCACTCACCAGAAACAAATAAATCAGGCAATAAGAATATAGATCATTTAAAAAAAAAAAGACTATACATCATTTGAACCACATAATTAAAAGATTGATCTAACAGAGAAATATGTAACCCTGCTCCCAAAAAGCATGGAATGTAAGGTTTTTTAAATTTTTTTATTGAGTTCAGAGAGGAAGGAGAGGGAGAGAGAGATAGAAACATTAATGATAAGAGAGAATAATCAATCAGCTGCTTCCTTCACATCCCCACAGGGGATCGAGCACGCAACTGGGGCATGTGCCCTGACTGGAAATTGAACTGTGACCTCCTGGTTCATAGGTCAACACTTATCCACTGAGCCATACCAGGTGGTCTGGAATATAAATTTTTTCAGGCACATAAAGCACATTATAAAAATTGACTTTTCACCAGGTCGCAAAGGTAGTATTGACAAATTGGAAATAATCCATTTCACAGACAATAGGTGATTAAGGCCTGGGGTGGGGCGGGAACCAGGTAGAGGGGGAAAATGAAGGAAAAAGAGGGACATCTGTAATACTGTCAACAATAAAGGTTTAAAAATACATATCTACAGATGATCATATTAAGAACAAACTTCTGGAGAAACCAAGATGGTCACATAGGTAAACACTGGATATTGCTGCCTCGCACAACCACTTCAAAAATACAACTAAAAGACAAAACGGACATCATCCAGAACCACAGGAAGGCTGGATGAGTGGAAATTCTACAACTAGAAGGAAAGAGAAAAGCACACTGAGACTCAGAGGAGGTGCAGAAGTAAAGTGCAGAGGTACAGAGGTGCACGCGGAAAGGGCTGGCAACTGAGGACGTGATGTCTTTTTCAATCAGGAGAGAGTCTCAAACTCCCGACTGCTCTGAACTCCAGTTCCGGGTGAGTCTCTGGAGATCCAGACTCATACGGGGAGAAACTGGACTGTCTGGCATCAGTCGGAACTCGAGGGCGGCTTTCTCTCAGAGGTACTTGCAGCGATTACCCAGACACTGAGAAGCGGGGCCTCTTAGGGTAGGACTGGGGATCAGCCAGAGCTGCTTGCTCCACCCTGTTGATCACAAGACCCGGCCCCACCCAAGCTGTGCGAAGAAGCTTTTGCATATGAAAGGCCTAGCCATTGCAATCTGAAAATTACCTAACTAACTGCAGCTGGGTCAGAGAGACCAGAACATCCAAAAGAAGGTCCAAGGCCCCACAGCAGATTGCATTGCTTCACAGCTGGGCATCATCTGGGCACCTCCAAACCTCAAACAAAGAAGAGGAATCTGCTGATTTCTCCATAGCTCCTGCTGGGTAGCCTCAGGCAGAGGCTAAATTAGCACCTCCTTAGAGATCCAAGAGCCAGTGTACCCAGTGGTCAGAGTGAGACCATCCAGATTACAACTCCTCAGATCCATAAGGGACACACTCAGGGGGCAGACTCAGTGAGCACCAAAGCCCCACTGAAGCAAGTCTTGCCCCAGAAGGGTGTCTCCAGCACAGAAGTTCTCCCACTGCAGACACAGCTGATTCTCACAGCCAATTGGCCTGGAGGTCAATTCCTCCCACTGGTACCAACAACAATCAAGGCTTAACTACAACAAGACTGTGCACAAAGCACACAAAGGGGTGCACCAAGAGTGTTCACCTCAGGTAATTGGGGAGGCTGAGCCACTGGGCCCTATAGGACACCTTGCACAGAAAGCCACTCTATCAACACAGGGAAGCAGCCAAAATGTGGAGACAAAGAAAAAGGTCACAAATGACAGAAATGGAGGTAAGCAAACTACTGGATATAAAGTTCAAAACCATGGGTTTAAGTTTTTCAAGAATTTTCTAGGAACTGCCGATGAATTTAGTGAGGCCCTCAAGAAATCTAGTGAGACCCTCAAGATTATGAAAAAGGACCAACTAGAAATTAAGCATACACTGACTGAAATAAAGAATATTACACAGAGTTCCAACAGCAGACTAGAGGATTGCAAGAATCAAGTCAAAGATTTGAAATACGAAGAAGCAAAAAACACCCAACCAGAAAAGCAAAAAGAACAAAGAATCCAAAAATATGAAGATAGTGTAAGGAGCCTCTGGGACAACTTCAAGCATACCAACATCTGAATTATGGGGGTGCCAGAAGATGAGAGTGAGCAAGATATTGAAAACCTATTTGAAGAAATAATGACAGAAAACTTCCCCTACCTGGTGAAAGAAATAGACTTACAAGTCCAGGAAGCGCAGAGAACCCCAAACCAAAGGAATCCAAAGAGGACCACACCAAGACACACCATAATTAAAATGCCAAGAGCAAAAGACAAAGAGAATCTTAAAAGCAACAAGAGAAAAACAGTTATCTACAAGGGAGTACCCATATGACTGTCAGCTGATTTCTCAAGAGAAATTATGCAGGCCAGAAGGGAGTGGCAAGAAATACTCAAAGTGATGAATAGCAAGAACCTACAACCAAGATTACTTTACCCAGCAAAGCTATCATTCAGAATTGTAGGTCAGATAAAGAGCTTCACAGATAAGAAAAAGCTAAAGGAGTTCATCACCACCAAACCAGTATTATATGAAATGCTGAAAGGTATCCTTTAAGAAGAGGAAGAAGAGAAGAAGAAAAAGGTAAAGATACAAATTATGAACAATAAATACACATCTATCAACAAGTGAATCTAAAAGTCAAGTGAATAAATAATCTGATGAACAGAATAAATGGTGAATATAATAGAATCAGGGGCATAGAAAGGGAGTGGACTGACTATTTTTGGGGGGGAGGGTTGGGGTGTGGGGGGTGCGGGAAGAGACTGAACAAAAATCGTACCCCTATGGATGAGGACAGTGGGGGTGGGGGACAGGTAAGGACAGATGGTGGGGTGGGAACCGGGTGGAGGGGAGCTATGGGGGGGGAAAGGAGGAACAATTGTAATAATCTGAACAATAAAGATTTAATTTTAAAAAAAGAAAAGAAACAAACTTCTGCCCTAGCTGGTTTGGCTCAGTGGAGCATCGGCCTACAGATTAAAGGGTCCTGGGTTCAATTCTGCCCAACAGCACATGCCCAAGTTGTAGGGGGCGTGCAGGAGGCAGCTTCCTCTGTGAAATCAATAAAAATACTTTGGGGGGAGGGAAGAAAGAAAGAAACTTCCAAGTTTATTTTTCCAAAATTTAATAAGATACAGAAGTTAGAGAATATTGGTTCCTTTGTTGTCACTCATTAAAATAACCATGAGATTTTTGCTATCTTTCCAGTTCATTATTTTTATTTGGAGCCTCCCGGCTGGTGAACTACAAATGGATTATAAGTATGGACCCCTCAGACAGACGCCCCAAGGCCAAATCCCTCCAGCTGGGAGCAGCTTCTTGGGTTTCACCACTTTACTTCCACGTGTCATTTTCTAAGTGAGCCACAAAGTGAAAATCTTGAGAACTGCGGTGTCCATGGTCTGCCCTGTGTTGTGTCTGGCTTCAGGGCGTGTTAAATCCCACTGAGTTAAAATTACCTCCTGTATATTCTTTGGCCAGTGTTTTATCTAATTTCATTTCTTTCATTAGTCTAAAATATCTTTTTTATTGTTAAACTCAAAATTATGAGCATGTGGAGTAATATGTATTATTGCCTCGTCCAATGAAACCGTTTATAGAAATGTGACTACTATCTGCCCTTTGGGAGAACCCAGTGATGAGGGAGGAAGGGAGGACAATAGGAAAAGTGGGAGGAATAAAGGGAAAATGAGGCGGTGGCTCTAGAGTACAATGTGTTCACTGTGGGCACACACAAAGCAAAAGGGACTCCCTATGGTGGGTGGAGATAGAAAGGGGCCTGGCTGGGAGCGGAAGACCGAAAGCTCTAAGGGATGGGGCTGTGGGTTGGGGGAAGAGATGCTGAGACAACCACAGGCCGGGGGTGCTCATATGGCCACACTGTTTTCCACTATGCTGGGTCGCAGGTACTCGTAAGGCATATCCAACTTTGCATTCCGGACCTCAATTTCCTTATCCAGGGCAGCCAGCTCCTCCCTGAACTTCTTCAGCACAGCCTTGGGCTCAGGGCCTGAAAAATACTCCTCCTCATGCTGGCCCAGAGCCACCTGAGATGGAGAGAGAAAAGCCGCTGAGAGCCTTATGAACCCGAGGTTGGAGCACCACACCTCCCCACAGCTGCCCCCTTCCTCAGGGACCAGGCCACCCGGCTCTCACACTAATGGGCTGACGTCTGCCCAGTTGCCAGGTAATGGACATCTGGAGAGAAGCCTGATGAAAGTTGGGCAGTGTTGCCATCACCATCTCCAGTGTCACATCCTTGGTGGTCGGTGGGGGCTGCCGCATTGTGCAGGGTGCGTTAGGAACCCAAGCATACCAATCCAGCTAAGAAGGGGCAGATATCCAGAATCAAAGTCTGCTAAACATAAAAACCCCTTAGCCACCTGCACACAACTCCCCACCCCCCGCCCCCACTCCAGGTGCAAATGCCCACTGCCCCCCCGTATAACAAGTACCTGGCCCAGGTGGACGGAGGAGTGCTGGCCAGTGGAGGTGAATATGCACATGGTGACAAAGTGGCAAAGCTGGTCCCGGGACTCTAAGGACATGGGAAATCCTGCAAGAGGCAAGGAGAGTTAGAAGCTGGGAGGCAAGGAACAGAAACAGAGCTCAGAGAGGCTGAGCAGGGAGAATACGAGAGGGAAGAAAGGGTGTCAAGGACTCTGAGGAACTATTGTGGGAACTGACATGAGCATGAGTTGTGGTGGGAGAAACAGGGAGATCTCCTGGGAGGGCCCTACTCAGTGGGGTACTGGTATGGCTCACACTGGCTCACATGTGTCAGTTATGTTAAATGTTCAGGAATGTGGCAAGCTGGTTGACATCACACCGGGAGCTACAGTGAAAATATTGACACCATGGAAATGTGCAAATGCTACAAACCAGGGCTTTCCCGCCACCCCACCCCACCCCACCCCCCACCCCCCCCCACCCCCCGCCCGCCGCCGACCCCAGAGAGCCAGTTGTTAAGCATTTATGAGCAACTACTGGTCCCACTGCCTCTGGGACCTAGAGGGATTCTTCTTGCATAAGAATATGAAGAGGCCATGGGCATTATAATAGGGGTTGGACATGCTTCTGGACAGTTTCATAGGAGCAGGGGGGGTTCTGGGGATGTTCCCAGGAGGAATCTTCCACACTGGAGGTCTCAGGGCAGGGGCTCAACTCACCTTGGTCCTGGGCCCCTAGCAGGCCAATCTCAGTGATCTCTCGACACCAGGTCTGCAGTTCAAGGTCCTCTTTCACCGCTTTGTCCGTCTTATAGTGAAGACTCACAATTCCCTCCACATAGCTGTCAGCCAAGGGGTTGGGCCAAGAGAGCTGAAGCTGACAGGGAGCTCCAGGCCCTCTGCTCCTTGCCCACATGGCCCGGTCAGGGCACCCAGCCCTCCAACACAGATCACCTGTTCTCTCAAGCCACTCCCTGACCGCCCACCCTCCCCCCAAGCCCTGCCTTCCCCTTGCCTCACCGATACATGATTTCCCACAGCCGCAGAGCATCCTGAGCATAGTAAGAGGACTTGACTCCCAGAAGCCCCCGGTCAGACAGGTCATCAGGGGGACAGAATGATCTATAGGTTAAAGAGGCTCTAGCGCGCTTAAGCAGCTCCACGTGGCCTCCCCCACCGGTGCTCACCACCTGAGAAGCAAGGATGGGCAGGGTCAGGCAACTCCACCTGCCAGAGGCCAGAGCCAGAGGGAGCATGAACTCCAGGAACCCCCTTCTCTCTTCCTACCTGGTCAAAAATGCCCATGTCGGAGACCAGCCCATTCCTGGCCCGCACATTAATTTCCATGGTGTATCGCAGGTGGGGGATTATCAGCTGGAGGAAGAGAGCAGGGAAGAACTAGTCAGGAGAGACCTGAGGCAAGTCCCTGCGGGAAATTGGAGCTGAAGAACAGGAAAGGTGCCCAGTCTTCAGGAAAAGCAGAGACATGAAGTTCGGTGGTCCCTCGACACCAAGAGTGTTCAGTCAAATTGTAATTCATTCCACAAACCATTGACTTATGGCTGTATGATAATGGAAGAAATCATTCTCCTTTTCTTTTCATATAAGACTGTTCAAGTTCAATGTTTCTCAACCTTTTTTCACTATCACTCCTCTACAGAACCTCTTCAGATAGTGTTTCCTCTCCCCGCCCCCAGGAAATTGTAATGCTACACTATACTGTATCTGTTATGTACTATATGTATATGTGTGTGCCCTTTATTTATTTTTTTATTGACTTCGGAGAGGAAGGGAGAGGGAGAGAGAGATAGAAACATCAATGATGAGAAAGAATCATTGATCGGCTGCCTCCTGCACGCCCCCTACTAGGGATCAAGCCCACAACCCCAATATGGGCCCTTAACCAGAACTGACTAAACCTGGGACCCTTTAGTGCATAGGCCAACGCTCTATCCACTGAGCCAAACCGGCTAGAGCTGTATATATGTGCTTTATACATAAAATATTCTAAGTTTTTGCACCCTAGAAGTTTTCCATGGTTCTAGGACCCACTTTCACCCCCTGGTCGGGGTCTAATTGCCTCCATTGGAATGCATGCTCTACCCCGCCTACCTGCAGAACTTCCTCTCCTCTCTCCTCCCTTTTGGCCATTACACTCACCTCCTTTCTGTTCTTCAAACAGGCCATGCTTGCTCCTGCCTTGGGACCCCTGCACTGTTCTCAGCTGTTCCCTCTGCACAGAACAATGTGCACCTTGATCATCTCAAGGCCGGCTCCTCAGAGCCTCATTCTCTATGCCGTCTCAACAAGGGAGCCTTTCCTGGCCACTCAGTCTGAACTCCACATCACATCGCTCTGCTTGGATTCTCTGCATTGTACTTATCACCGCTGATCTGTCATACATAATACAGTCTTTATTGTCTGGTAGCCCGAAATGGAAATGAAAATCCCCAAAGATCAGGACCTCTGTCTGGCTTAGCACAATCATCTACAATGGTTCTTGTGCCCTAGCTGCTTTGGCTCAGTGGATATAGCATCGGCCTATGGATTGAAGGGTCCCAGGTTCGGTTCCGGCCAAGGGCACATGCCTGGGTTGTAGGCTCAATCCCCAGTAGGGGGCGGGCAGGAGGCAGCCGATCAATGATTCTCTCTCATCATTGATGATTCTATCTCTCTATCCCTCTCCCTTCCTCTCTGAAATCAATAAAAAATATTTTACGAAAAGAAAAAAAAAAAAAGAATGGTTCTTGCCCCATTGGAGGTGCCCAAGAAGAAAAGTTAATGGGTAAATACTCAGTTCAAATTGTCTGTTTAAAAAAAAAAACAGGCCACTGTTGTGGACCTGAGCCTGTCTAACTGGCCTGTGTGTTGCTATTTTAGCACAGGTCAAAACTGGCTGGAAAAGTCTTCTATGTTATTTGCTTGGTCTTCCCTTTTGCCATGGAATCCTCAGTCATTTGTGTGCACTGTCTATATACTGTATGTTCATCTATCTGTGCTTTATACATAAAAAGAGTAAGACTTCTGACCTCTTACCCCCTCACCTCCCACCTTGCCAATGAATCATTTCCACCTCCTTGGGAGGTGATGTCACCTGTTGAAAATGCAGAGCAAGCCACCTCACTCTCTTGCTCTCTTGTCTCTCATTGGTTGGCTTTTCCCCACACCCTGAGATTCCACAGAGAGGGTGGCTTCAGAGGTGGGACTGTGCCATGGGGCAGAGAGGCAGGCAGGAGAGAAGGGGATAAGGTATTACCTTGAAGATAGGGTGTATCGATGGAAGGCATCTCATGGTGGCCATAGCGATAACCTCAGCCATCAAATGTCCCCTCAGAAGATGAGAGAGAAGCTCGTGAAGCTGGAAGTCAGAGCTGCGGACCCAGCATTTGGCCAGGAGCCAGGCCATTGGAGGGTCCGTGGGCAGGAAAAGTGGTGGTGGTGGGGATCCCATGCTTGGCAATTGGAGCTGGAGAGAGGATAGAGTGTGGGGGAAAGAGGATGAGTGGCCAGGTGCCCAGCAGATTCCCCGCCTTTTGCATATTTAACCACTCCCTTCTTCCTCAAATTTGCTTAGCTTTCTCCACCTCACTGCTGCTACTCCCAGCAGCCACTATTCCTTCTCCTGACTTTCCTACCCACTCAGTGCATTAACAATGTACATGCTGCTCTGCCCGGCCTTCCGCACAAGCTCCTCTTCTACCGACTTCCTGGCCTCCACTTGCCCTTTCACTCCCCTCAGTGTGGACACGATTCAAACCCTCTGCTTCCTTTATCCCACACTTTTTCAGAAAGTTCAGCTTCTCTCTAATCTTTCAACACCACCCCTATTCAGCTGATTAAGTCTCCAGTTCTCAGCTAGTCACTGGCTAGATGTAACAATTTGTTTGTCTCCCCATCTATAATAATAAAAGGGTAATATGCTAATTAGACCGGATGTCCTTCCGGATGATCTTCCGAAGCAGGGGCTGCAAGAGAAGCCCGGGTCCTGGGTGCCTGGTGGCGGCTGGAGGGAAGCCCGGATCCCTGGTGACAGAGGGGAGCCGCTGCCGGCAGCCGAGGGAAGAAAGGCCAACTCTTGCACAGTTTCGTGCATCTGGCCTCTAGTGACCTCATAACTGGCCAGACAAAAGCCCACCTGAGCATTGTTTTCTCTTTATTTGTCCTATTTCTGCAGCTGTCTTGCCTAACTCTTCCTTTTCTCTTTCCAGGCCAGTTTAATTTTCCTCTGCATGCCCATCTAGCTTTCCTCTGCACCTCCACAGCTATTCCCCACAACTGAGTCCATTACCCCCATCTTGGGCAATGGTTGTAACATGTCACCCTTATCTCCGGATCTAGCATGTTTCACAACAGCCTACACCAGCTTCTTGTCTTCATACTCCTTGATTTGGCATCCACCACCCGCTACAGTCTGGGCCCTCTCACCTCACATTACCCCCCAGCACGCCAGCCCAATTGTCCACTGACAATCTAACTTCTCACACTCTGCACACCCCATCTCTGCCCAACCCATCTTCCCCTGGGAGGAGGTCCTGCTCCTTCTCCAAGGCTCATGCCCACCCCACCTCTCATGACCCCTCCCACACTATCTCCATCCTCAGGTACTTCCTCGGTACTGGAGCATATTTAGATTTTCCCAGTCTCTCTCTCTCCAGCTAGACCCCACCTTTCTGCCTTTGCCCATTGCCTCCTTTACTGCCACCCCCACAGCTTTAGCACAGGTGAGTCCTTAGTGAATTTCCGTGAAGGGCTGAGCTGAGAGGGCCAACAATGGGGGAACAGAAATCCTGGGTCCTCTCACCTGGATGACCATGGGCAAGAGTTTCCCATCAGGCTGCAGTTTGAGCATGACCAGAGGGGCAGCCAAGTATTGCTGGCTACATAGGATGACGTTAGCCTTGATCCCATCCAGCAGGGAGAAGTCGGCTTCAAACAGCGTGCCTCCCTGGGTGGGGACACAGGGCGAGGGCTATCAGTATAAGGTATCTTCTTCCCACCCTGATTCCCCAAAGGAAGAAGAACAAGAAGGAAACTAACTTATCCCCATCACCTACTTTGTAACAGGCAATGAATCACATGCTATGGCTTCACATAAGTCTTACAAGCACTTGAATTAACTCCAGGTTTATAAAAAAAGGAAACATGATAAAAGAGGAGAGGTAACTTGCCTGAAGTCACACAGTTTATAAACAGCACAGCCAGGGTTCAAACCCAAGTCTGTCTCACCCTATAATCCATGAATTTTCTCTGCACAACCCATCAATTGATCCATGTTGACTCCTGATTAATAAGCCCACCCCTGATCTCATTCTCTTGCTACACACTCCCCCAAATCCTTAGCACCGAGGCCCAGTTATTTCTTCAGTTTGATTGCATCTATCACCCATCACACACTTTTCCTCCACAATATGCTCTTCTCAGTCGAGGAGGAAGGCCATGCGGTTGCACACCTCCAGGATCACTCAAGATTTCCCCTGTAGAATCCCCTCTTGCATCTGGGGGCAAATTGGGCTCATAGTGGGGCCCAGAGCAGCATAAACACTGACCACACTCCCATTTCACTGTGTGGCCTCCTTTGGGCCATTATGTCCATACCTGCAGCTCCTGCTCCAGCTGGGCCTGCACCTCCTCCATCCCAGAAGGGAACACCAGGCGGGCAGGAAGGCGACTGGAGCGCCTTAGCAGCATGGGGTTGGCGCCATTGAGAAACTGGTACCCAAAGAAGGCATCCTCCTTCCAGGAGTCCCGCACCTTCTCTGAGGGTGGCAGTTGTGGAGCAGGTTGTGAGATCAGATCTCCTGGTTCTTCTATCCCCCACCAAACCATTCCCTCTTGCCCCCAGCCCACCAGAGGGACCCAGACCTCAGGTATCCCAGCCCTGGTTCCCTCGATTGGGTGGTAAGGATCCTGGGAGAAGTACTGGGATAGGGATACTGACCAGCCAACTTGCTGTGGTCACACCAGAAGATCTTGTTGAAGTCATCCAGATCATTCCAGCAAGCAAGAATGTTTAGAGAGTCTTTGATGGCTAATTTGGCCAGCCTTCAGGTAAGGATAGGCGAAGGGTTTGAAAATTAGTCTCAAAATCACACATTGTAACTATCAGCACCCCCCTTGGGCTAATCCAGCCCTGTCCCTGTTCAGCTCATAGGAGTCCCTGGACCAGGATGCCTCCCTCTCCTCCAGGTTCATTAAAAAAAAAAAAAAAAGGAAACATGATAAAAGAAGATAGGTAACTGGCACTGCTCTCACCCCTTGGCCAGTGAAGTCTCAAAGTCAGTTCTCTTGTCCTCCAGAAACCTCTCATCTGGCGGGAGGTCACATAAATTGGCCGCAGCCACATTCAGGATCAGCCCATCCTTCCAGTTACCCCATCTGTGGTGCAGAAATGAAATCAGGCATTGATGCCCAGAAGGGCCAGGACTCACTGCCAGGTCAGGAGGGGTCAGGGCGGGATAAGGCTAACCGGTACAGCTTCCTTCTCTCTTCCAGCTCCTCCTCCCGGTGTTTCTTGAACAGGCCTTGAGGGTCCTCTACCAACGTGCGGCCTAGAGGAGGAAGGAGGGCGCAGACAAGGGCATGGACGATGAGGCTTCCCCTGAGAGCCTCTCCCGAGAGCCTCTCCCCGCCTCCCCTGTCCCTGCCAGGGGTACCTCTCAGCCCACCCTTGCCGGGGAGGGGTGACCCTTCAGCATCACGCCCCTCCCCAGCCTGCGTGCCAACTCCAGCATTCCACAACTTCCCAAAGGAAAGAGACCCAGCCCTCCGGGTCCTGCCCTCACACCCTGTTCCCCCTTCTCCCCCAGCCCCAGCCTCTCTTGGGCCCCGGAGGCCTCCTCACACCCCACCCTGCGCTCACCTGTGCCCTCGGGGAGGGTCAGGACTCCATTGCCCTCCACCCAGCGGTAGCACGGGAACCTGAACTCGTCCCCTCCGGCCCCAGGGCCCTGCACGGAGATCCAGTTGCAGAACCAGGCGTCATCCTGCAGGAAGTGCCTTTTGCGCATTTTCAGGAACAGCAGCGGCCCCAGGTACTCCTTCACGTCCGCCTGGAACTCCGTCTCCTGCAGGCAACACAAGGGGCTCAGCATCCATGGCGATCGCCGGGAGTGGGGACTGAACTGAGCCCAGCTCCCCGCCCAGGCCCTTCTGCTGGGCCTCTGGGAAGCGGTGCCAAAGGAGCCAAAAAGAGAAAGGGGGGCGCGCCGACCAGGTGTTCCCACGTCCCCATTATGGGCCGTGGAGTTCTTCAGCGCGGGTGAGGCGGAGGAGGGAAGGTTCACTCCTTCCTGCCCTCTTTCCTCCTCGTAGTCACTGATACTACCGAGGGCTGAGCTGGGCGCTGGGCACCGCCGCGGGCAAGCGCACCGTTGCGCGGGGAGATACACTGTTGACCAGACACTTGCAGCCGAGAGACCCCAGCGCCCCTCCGCTCGGTGTGAGCGGAGACCTCTAGATGTGGGGGGTTTAACCAGGGAAAGTGAGAGCGGGGGGAGGTTGGGGAAATGCGTGCCAGGGAGAGGAAGCGAGAGCGCGGAGGCTGTGCCCAGCACAGAGAGCGTGGGAGATGAGCGTGAATAGACAGTGAACAGTCTCGAAGGGTAATCCAAGAATTCGGTCCTGAGAACCGGCAGAAGCCATTCAAATGTTTGTGGGGAGGGGCGTGTTAGAGGTGGGGGTGTATTTGGAAGACGTCGATCTGACTGCGGAAGGGCTTGGAAGGGCAGGAGAGGAAGCAGCCGGGGGTGGAGTGGGGGCGGGGGGGGGGGGGGGGTTAGTGAAGAAGCTGAA
The DNA here is from genome assembly GCF_028538775.1 of Myotis yumanensis. Lineage (NCBI taxonomy): Eukaryota > Metazoa > Chordata > Mammalia > Chiroptera > Vespertilionidae > Myotis > Myotis yumanensis. The sequence continues at coordinate 14,085,192 of NW_027223767.1, forward strand.
GGTGGCCACGTAGGCTCAAGGGGACACTGATGGTTGGGGGCGGGTCGGGCGGAAGCCGGAATGTCCAGGAGGCAGAATTGACAGCGCTGGATTCTTGGTTGGAGGCGAACAGAGCTGGACGCTCGCGGGACCCCTGGAGGGTGGGGGGTGGGGTGGGGGTGGGAAAGCGGAGGATCTCGCTTGGGCAGGTTCCTTTGAGGCGTCCGCGGGACAGGCATCCGGATCTGGGGGTCCTGGAAAGAGCTGGGTGGGCAACGGCGACGGGAAATGGGGAAGAAAAAGTAACAGGAGCCCGGGGCGAACCAGGTAGATGTGATGAGAGAGGGGACGGGGCCAGGAAATTCAGCTCTTCGTTTCTCTCCTCCCCCCACCCTCACCCCCCATGCCCTGCCTCGGTGGAAGAGGTTTGAAATAGGGTTTCAGACTGGAGAAAACTTCCCGGGCCAGGTATCTCAGTGGTTAGAGCGTGTCCTGATACCCCAAGTCAGGTTCATCCCCGGTCAGGACACATACAAGACTCGATCACGCATAAGTAAGTGGAACAAAATCAATCTCTCTCTCTCTTTGTCTCTTCCTCTCCCTCTCTCTTCCTCTCTCTCTATTTATCTCTCTCTCCCCTCTCGAAATAAAATCGAGGAAACCAGAAACACGCAGCCCCTTCATGATCTCTGCAAAAAGAGAGAGTGCTCTATGCAGGAGGGCGGGCTGGAGCATCCTCCCCATCCCAGACGGCCCGGACATTTATTGAGCGCCTGCTGTGCGCCACGCTCTGCCCAGCGCCTCTTTTCCCAGGAATGTGACGTCCCCTGGGCTGGGGACCAGCTCCCGCAGCTCACCTTGCCCCGCGCCGGCCGCAGGCGCTCCCGGAGCTCGGCTTCCCCGTGCTGGCCCACCAGCCACAGCTGCACCTGGTTGTTGGAGCCCGCGAAGAGCGAGGACCCCGTGGACACGCGGATGCGGTAGACACCCATCTTCCACAAAGACGTTTCGTGCCTTCTGAGGGGGAAGAGGAGTGGAGGTGCCTAATAAAAGGGCTCAAGACCCCGCCCCCTAAAGCCTTGTTTTGACATTGCAGACTTGCAGGGTGTGGATGGATGGCAGGTCTCCAACCAACCCGGCCTGGCCACAAGCTCTGGGCAGCCCAGAACTCGGCCCCAGCTCAGGAAGGCGGGGTCTAGGCGGGTTTCGGGTGCAGACCCTTATCTTTGTGGGAGGAAGATGGAATGAGGAAGCAGAGAGGATTTGGGCGAAAACATGCAGGAAGAAGAAATTGACGCCTCTCCCAGCAGGCAGATGGAGTGTAGCTGGGAAGTCCCCTCCATCTAAACACATAGACACACACACACACACACACACACACACACACACACACACACTTGCTGGCCTCACAGGTTGGTTCACCCCCGCCAATGGTCATGCTTAAGGTTGTGGGGTGGATGAGGAACCAAGGAGGCCTGGTCTGCAGTTGAGGAAGGTGCAATCAGGCCACCAAATTAATTTAACCAAGTTGGAACACTTGTGTCCATTCCCTGTGCAAGGCTCTGGGGCTCATTCCTTTCTAGCTTACAAGTCCCCGCCTCTCTGTTGCCTGCAGGATGAAAATTCAAACTTTTTTTTCATTTACATTTATTATTGAAAGTATTACAGATGTTCCTTTTTCCCCCATTGACCCCCTTCCACCCCGCTCCTGCCCCCTCCCCAGGCCTTCCCTGCACTATTGTCTGTCCATGGGTTGTGCATATATGCGTGTAAGTTCTTTGCTCTCAAGAAAGTCACAAACAGTTCTGATAGGGCAAGATGTCCAATTTGAGGGGCCCCCACTGGCTATGTTGTGACTTTTTGAGAAGCAAAGACTAAATAATAAATAGGGTTGCTTGAAATAGATAAATGTATTTGTTAATAACCCAAAAATCAATTAATTAGTTGCAGTTAACCAAAAAAAATCATTTCAAAATGGCTCAAACAATAAGGAAAAGTTATTATTGCAGAAAAGAAGAAGCCCATAGGATAGATTGGCTCTAGGGTTGTTGGCTCCATGGCTCAACAGCATCATTAAGAAGCCAAGGTTTGCCCAGTTGGTATAGCTCAGTGGTTGAGCGTCAACCCATGAACCAAGAGGTCCCCTGTTTGATTCCCGGTCAGGCACAATTCCCAGTAGGGATCACGCAGGATTCAGCTAATCTCTCTATCCCTCTCCCTTCCCCTCTTTCTAAAAATATATTAATGAATTAATATAAAAATTAAGTTAAAAAAAAAAAGGAAGCCAGGATTTGTTTTTCTGTCTTTCCATCCTTCATGAGTTAGCTCCTCAATAAATTACCTCCTTAGCAAAATGCCTGCTGCCTCCTCAATAATCCCATAAATACATAGCAACATCCATTTGGAAAAGAAGAGCCATTTCCTCCTGTGCCTCTCTTTTTAAGAGCAGGGGAATCTTTCCCAGAAACCACCCAGCAGCTGCCCCTTACCTATTTTTGGCCAAAACTGGACACCAAACCCAGGTCCTTCAAATAGGCAAAGGAAATGAAATCACCTTGAGCATCCTAACCTTGCCAGGATTTTTCCCTGAATTACATGAGGAAAGATGGAGACACAAACATATTTGGGGCCCCACCAATAAGCAAGAAAAGGATGAGAGACTGGGAGTTAGGCACCAAGAGTGTCTGTTACAATTAGTTTGTAAAAGGCCTAACTTCACGATAACATTACGAAGAAAAGTTACTGTAAACTGTCACCCAAAAAGTATAAGAGTGATTATATTAGGATGTTTTAACTTTCTTTAAATTTAATGTGAGGCTTTCATTGCATCTTTAAATATCACAAATAAGTGTGACAAATCATTTGGCATCTTGGTGTTTCTATAGTTGGACAACTTAGATCCTACTCATTCATCAGCCTGCTGAACTGTTCCTTTTTCAGAAACATAGATGCCATCCAAAACTTTCTGATATCCTTGTTTTAACTGTTGTGGCTTGCTGAATCAAAGCAGCTGGATTTGATACAAGTTCAATGTCATTTCCTTCAAGAATCAACTCATCTTTCTGGGCTTGAGATACTGAACAAGCAACACCTGACCTCATCCAAACTCTGTGGGTGTATTTTTTGCCAAAGAAATTTCTAATTTCAACAGAAGAACCATTCTCCTGAATAACCATGTGCGTTGATGGGGAAGTGAGCATACAAAGACCTCATCTTGTAAGGGAAGTCCAGTGTAACACCCTTGATCATGTTCTGTACATGACTACAGATCATGTGGCCAGTTCCTTTCTACTTCTCCACAAAGCACATTCCTTCAGAGTGATGTCCACATTTTCTGGGATGTCCACAGAATGATTGCTGAGAATGGTCTTCATCCTCACAGTAGATGTGACAAAGAGAGGATTTTTTTAAGTTTTTAAAGTTTTATAGAAAAGTGAATATTACTAATTATGAGTATGTGTGTTTCTTCTAAGTACATATCCTATCTTATAAAGAAGTAATATACAAATTGGCTGTCATGTCATCACAAAGATGGTGGCGCCCATAGCCACAAGATGTCGGCACCCAGTCCCTTCAGCCCCGCCGGAGTCCCCCAGTCCTTTCAGCTCAGCCAGGGGGGTGGCAGGTGCACGGTCCAGCTGGACCTGCCCTCAGCCCCCCAGGCGCCCAGGGCTGGCCTGAGGCACAGGCAAGCCTCAGATGTCAGCTGCCCAGCCACTTAGGGCCAGCCCAAGGCACAGGAAAGCCTCAGATGTTGGTTGTCCAGCCACCCAGGCCAGGCCCAAGGAGCAGGCAAGCCTCAGATGGCAGCTGCCCAGCCATCCAGGGCTGCCTGAGGCTGAGGTAACCAGTGCCAACTGAGGCTTGTGCTGCCAGCAGTGGCAGCAGCAGAGGTGTGATGGGGGCTTCGCCTTCCTCCGATCACTGGGTCACCTCCTGCCCCTGAGGGCTCCCAAACTGTGAGAGGGGGCAGGCCAGGCTGAGGGACAACCCCTCCAGTGCATGAATTTTCATGCACCGGGCCTCTAGTATGTTTATAATGAACAGATATGTGCTTGTTTTCACTGTCAATGGAAAAGAATGAAAACATAAAATTGTGTGTGAGCTAATAGTCCCAAAAAAATAGGAAGTGTCCCAAGATCAGTACATGTGGCTACATACACATGATAACCAGGTAAAAAAAAGTTCAACTAGTTAACCACCATTGCTCATACTCCATGATCAAGGAGAAAGAGGGTCCTGAGATGCTGGGTGAGCCAAATGTCCAAAGATGGGCACAAACACAATCCTCTCTCCCAGAAGATGAATCTACTAGACCACCCCTTAACCATATGTCATTACTAGCACATGGATAATTTTAAAGTAACGCTAACAAGGTAAGTCACTATATCATAATGACAGAACAAGGGGTTCCATAACTCTGCTCAAGTGAAACCAAAGGCATACATCATTATAGATGCAGAAACTACAAATATAGTAGAAGACACAAACATCAAAAGACTTAATAGGGTAACAGGATAAGTTTTACTGGAACAAAGATAACTCTTTGGGAGATACAACAAGCTTGAGAGCCTGAAGCATGGATCAACCTGCTGAGAAGAATTCTGTAGCCAGGTGTATATGAGGTCCTGAGGCAATATTCTTTGGGGGTGCAGGGAGTCCAACAAATTTTCAGTAACACCAAGAAAACATCAAAAGATGTATTTGAGCAACCTTAAGAAAGTATCTCCTTCCCAGAGAAAAACAATAGCAAGTAGAAAACAATGAAGTAATGAATTAAGTCTACGGTGTTGGTGTCTTAAAATAAATTTAATTGTAATGACAGTACATATGTGTTTATAATGTTTATTTATGTTTATATATTGTATTTGGTTTGGTTTTGTGTAGTGTTTAAAGTGTATTCAAATAATTATCATATTAAATTTGCAATTGCAGTTGATATTGTTTAAGGAAATTGATAACGTTTGCAATCACTGATTAAATATTAATATTTATTTATTAAAGTTCTATTCATAGATATGTGTTTAGTAAATTCAATATTTAAAAAATACAAATAGACCTCCCTTGCTCTCCAGAAAAGCCTAGCTGAGTCCTCCTACTCAGTGAAGATCAAGGTGAAGATCGAACCATCGTGGCTGACACTAGCCTGCGCCCTCCATGCCTGCACATCCTGGGCCTGCTCAGCAGGCCCAGTCTACTCTCTGCTTGTGACCACATGGAGGCGACCGAGGACTTGACGGCCCTGCCACCCCAGGGCCTGTGCTTGGCCTCCAGAAGTACAGGCAGCCCAGATCCTGTCCCGGGCGACCCCAACTCCCTCCCCACAGTCCCTGGGAACCTGGAGCCAGGCTGGTGCTGCACCACCCAGGACCAGAGAGCATGGATGAGAAATCCCCAACTGGACATCCAGAACACCTATCCTGTTCGTTCTCAGTCATCAATGAAAGTTAGCAATTCTTTAAGGCCTGAAAGGGACATAGAAGATATTTCATGCTGCAGAGACGATTTCCTGTGACTTTTGTTTACCGTCCATAACAATCTCATCCTTTCAAGTGAGGAGATTGAGACCCAGAATTTAAGTGTCTTGCTGAAGGACATTCAATTGGCCAGGTAGAGGCAAAATCTAAACCCAACAGGTTCCTCTCCAGGCTCCAACCTGTGTGGTCCTCTGATTAAAGGCAGCATGAGACCCAGTCTTCTTTTTTCTTCTTTTTCTTTTTTTTTTACAGAGGGAGAGGAGGAGAGAGAGAAAGAAACATCATTGATTGGCTGTCTCCTGCACCGCCCCCCCCTCCTCCACCAGGCATCGAGCCCTCAACCCAAGCATGTACCCTGACCAGGAACTGAACTATGACCTCTTGGTTTATAGGTCAAAGCACAATCACTGAGTCATGCCAGCTGGGCGACACTGGGTCTTAATGGACACCAGACCTCTGGAGGAGCCAAGTGCTCTGGGGTTACCTGTTCTTACCTGTTGGAAAGTTTGATCTTCTTTTAATTGACAGTTGAATTGCTATAAACTCTGGGAAAGGCACCTTTCTCAGAATCTGTGACTCACCTTGACTAACACTATTTAACAAAATATTCTATTGTTCACCTACTTGTGGCCTTAAGCCTGAAAAAGAAAAGTAAACAGTAGGTAAATCAAGTAGGGCATCTAAGTGAGGCAGTTTTAGTATTGTTGTTATTAGCTAGTTAATATTAATAAAGGAAAGAAAGAAAAGGGAAGTCGGACATTGTAAGCCTGGGTTCCTGGGAACCTTCAGAAAGCTACATTGTTCCTCCAAGGATATTGACACCCCTCCCTTCCCCCATCAGGTACTGCATTGTTAGTGGGAGAATAGAAGAGGAAGACAGGCACACTCACAGTAGAAGGCTGGTGGTGCAGGGGAGGTGCTTACCTGTCAGTCTAGCCTGGGGGACAATGTATTGTCTATAGGCGGTGAACACCATGGAAAATCTGGAAAAGTTAGTTTGAAGAAGCTACTGGTTAAAATCCCCAAAGAGTTCCCTTATTCTTGTTCTCTCTTGTTCTGTGACTCCTGCTGGCCTGTGCGGAATGCTGGACTGGACTTTAATATGGAGCAGGAACCGTGGGCAATGGCCTTTATTCTGGCCCTGCTGAAGACATGGCTGGCCTTCGCCCAGGGTGTGACGAAGGGAAATGGGACATTGGAAGTCCAGGGCTTTATTTCCACCCAAACAAATAATCCTTATCCTCCAAGCCAGTCTCAGGAAATTCTTTTCCTCGTGACATCTCAAGAACTCCACTTCCACGATAACAGTTTCTCTGAGCCTAATAAAGCAGAAGGCTGCTGAGCTACATGAGAAGAGTCCACATGATTCTGTGTGATGCTTTCTCAGTGGCAGCTGGACACAGATACGGGAACAAAGAGTAGTTTATTCAAGTTTACTCCCCAGTTCCATGATCCATGAACCAACATTCAGGAAAAGAGGCAGAGAAAACTAAGAAAGGGGAAAGCTGCAGAGGCCTCAGGGTTATGTCTGAGCCCAGAGCCACAGAACCATTGCCAAAGCCAGGATGGCCTTTTGGGGGGTGGGGGGGCCTTCATCTCTCAGCAGCTCAGTTTCTTCATTGGCCAAACAGTGATGAGGCCAAATAGGATCTAGCATGGAGCCACCTTGACTTGTTCCAATTCTAGCTCCACCTCTTTCCAGCTGAAAATGGCAATAATTTGCCACTTTCGTGGCAAATTATTGAATGTCTTACCATCTCAAGGCCTTAAGTTTCTTCATTTGTAACATGCAAGAGACTAATAGCCACTACTTAATAGAGCTATGGTAGGAGTCAATATGTTAATATTTATAAAGCACCTTAGAACAGATCTGTCACATAGTAAGTACCATTTAGGAGTTCTTGCTATAATCATTAATATTATGTAATATGTGCTTATTGAATATGTATATTAATAAACATGGTCTGCCTTTATAACCAAAAAATATATACAAATATTTGTGGAATGTTCTCTCCATGGACAAAAATAAACCTAAACTTTAAAAGTCCTATCAACAATAAACATAGAAAAGTACCTAAAAGTGTGTACACCAAAGGAGCAGCAGAGATTGTTGCCAGGGAGTGATAGAAGGTGGGGAGAATACTTTCATTTTTAACTACTTTGGAATTTTTGAAATTTTTTACTAGAAGCCTGAGTTATTTCTATAATCTCAAATTATTAATATTTTTTGTCGATAATATCTTTATTACACTGTCAGCTGGGCTAGTCCAAGACTGCTTCAACCGCCTCTTGGTGTCTCAGCTAAGAATACCTGCCTCGGTCCCCGCTGGAATCCCACCGCAGGCACTTGCTGCTGCTGAGATCACCTCAGGGACAGCTGACACCTGTGGTTGCTCAGCAAGGCTGTCTTTCTACGTTTGACTTGGACTTTCACATCTGGTGTGTGCTGTTCCGTAGTCCGTCTCAAGTGTAAGTGTCCCTGGCCTGCTCCATTGCGTTGCGGACAGCTCCTCAGAACTTCAGGCATCTCTTGTGGCTGCTCTGCTCAAATTTTAATCTTTAACAAAATCCAGCCCTAACCGGTTTGGCTCAGTGGATAGAGCGTCGGCCTGCGGACTCAAAGGTCCCAGGTTAGATTCAGGTCAAGGGCATGTACCTTGGTTGGGGGCACATCCCCAGTGGGGAGTGTGCAGGAGGCAGCTGATCGGTGTTTCTCTCATCGATGTTTCTAAACTCTCTATCCCTCTCCCTTCCTCTCTGTGAAAAATCAATAAAATATATTTTTTAAAAAATCCAAGCCTATAATGCTATCATAAAAGCATTAACTTTAAGGGAAGCCCCAAACTGAAGTTCAAGCTTTTTTTGTAAATGAAATTCAGAAAGATTAAAATGTAATGAATAAAACTCATCATTTGTAGAAATGGCACAAAATTAGTAATTTTCTTATGGACCAAAAGTGTGGTTGAAGAGTTGGGAAGACACCCAAAGTCATTCATAGTAACTTGCAGGTAGTTTCAGTGAGTTTAGCGTATGATGCAATTGAAACCTTGAGAGGTAAAACCCAGGCCATTCCCCCCCCTTTTTTAATAAGGCTAGCTATAGCAATTACCCTATGCCTGTTCCACCATTTTATATTGGGAGGAAGGGACATATGGGATTTTCCTCAAGTTCATGGGTCTTAAGAAGGAGAGGAATTTCACTTAAATCAATACTTAGGGAGCAGCTGTACTTAAGGAAATGTACTTGAGAAATGTCATTCATACCTGGACCTAATTTATTTTTATTTTTTAAAGATCACATTTCTTTTTCTTTTCCTTTTTTTTTTTTATCCTCACCCAAGGATATTTTTTCCATCGATTTTTTTTTCTTTTTAGAGAGTGGAAGAGAGAGGGAAAGACAAAGAAACATCAATGTGAGAGAAACACATCGATTGGCTGCCTCCCGCATGATCCCTGACCAGGGCTTTGGACAGGAAGGACCCTGAAACTGAAGTATGTGCCCTCGACCGAAATCAAACTGAGAACCCTTTGGTCCACAGGCCAATGCTCTATCCACTAAGGCCAACCAGCTAGGGACTACCTGAACCTAATTTAGATGGCAAAATTCTGGCCTTCAAGATAATGCTATAATAGGATTAAAGTTTGGGGTACCTTGAGGGGGGTGAGTATTTTGCAGGTGGGAGGAACATGAATCATTAGGGGCCAGAGGGCATACAGTGGTAGCTAGTCTTCAGAACAGCCTGCAGTGACGCCCTATCTCATGGCATTCATGTCCTTGCATAGTATCCTCCAAAATCTCCCAAATTATATTGTGGTTAATCTATGAACCAATAGAAACACTCTCTCTCTCTCTCTCTCTCTCTCTCTCTCTCTCTCTCTCTTTCTCTTTCTCCTTTTCTGGGAGAAGTCAGCTGCCATGTCATAATGACACTTAAGAAACTCTGTGGAAAGGTCCATATAACAACGAATTGAGCTCTCCTGCCAACAGCCAGAGAGGAACTGAGACCTCCAGCCAACAACCATGTGAGTTTACCATCTAAGAAACAGATCCTCCAGCCCCAGTCAAACCTTCAGATGATGCAGCCCCAGCTGACATCTTGACTAACACTTCATGAAAGACCTGAGCTAGAACTATCTAACTCTCAGAAATTGTGGGAGATAATAAATATTTGTTGTTCTAGACCACTGAATTTAGAGGTAACAGTAATGCAGCAATACATAAGAAATAACAAATATGGTGCCATACTTATTTTCTGAATCCCTGAACTCAGGAGCTTCTGTAAAACTAAAAATATTCATGATGAACTGACCTCTTACAAAATTGGTCCTCATGTGTTCCTGCCAACCTTGCTCATCTAACTTCAAGTTTTTAAAAAGAGGATCTCACAAAGTCCATTTCCATGCTGTTAGAAAACAAATCAATCAGCAAAGCAATTGACAATGTTGACATTGGAAGAAGACCCATCCATCTGAGATAATTCAGACAGAGGCTAAGCAAGGTTTCAGGGCAGACTGTCAATAGGTGACATATTGGCTACAGTCAAAGGAGCAAGCTTAGACAATCAGCAAAGCTTTTCTATCAGGTGATGTCCACATGTCATTTTTCTGCCCTCCTCTGTCCCCATGTGGCTCCTGTGCACTGACAACAGATGGTGTCCTCAATTTAAGGGCAGAGAGAGCCCTGGATATTGATCCTACTTAACTCCATAGCTCCTCCCAATCCTCACTCATCACTCTTTTCCCACAGCCCTCATCTATGCATAGGAGGCATTCCTATTCCCTTTATGTCCAGGCTTTGAAACTCAAAAATCCAAAACTGAGGCTCAAGTGCGGTAGGCACAAATGAAATCATGGAAGTATCAGGACCATAAAAACCCATATGTTCATTTTGTATTTTATAAGTATTATTCCATCAAAGTGGAATGTAATTTAATGGATTATAGTGTTCCGAACAGTCATGGGGGAAAGAAGCAGGATATAAGAAAAGGTAAAGAAATTGCTGAATGCTCTGTGTTGCATGATGTGGTTTCTCCAATAAACCTTCTGGCCCTTCTATAAAAATTATGAAATCTTTGATGTTATTTTGAGTAAAGTCACTGAATTTTGCATCTAAGTTTACTCAAAGGCCATCAGAGACACTATACTGGGAGTTGAGATGACAGGTAAGAGGTAAGGCTATTAGTCTGAAAATTTCCACAGAAATTTGGGGAAAACTTTTGGACTTCTCTAGACCATGGACATTTGGGGAGAGGAGTAAGGAGATGTTCCCCAGAAGAAAAGGACAGGGATGTTATAATTGACCATTATGTTACATTTGAGGTCCCATCCAGGATAGTTTGAACCAAGGTGGTGTAGCCAACTGCATGTTGATCCTGAGCAAGAAGTGCACGCTCCCCACTGCTGCCCAATTTTGGATAATGTATGTCAGGGTATTGATGCTCAGCCCACAAAAGCCTCTATGGTCCTAGGAGATCCACTGCAAAGACAACAGAACAGGAAGCTGTGTGACTGCACTGAAACCAGTCGTATAGCCTTCGGGAATGAATACACAATCTGGAGTTGGATGTTGCAATGGTAAGCTATATCTACATCATTACATGAACTTAGAGTCACCCAGCCTAAGAAATTCTCTGGTGAAATAACTGGTGGCAGAAGACCTCAATGTCTGGTGTTCACCAGCCTCTAGACACCCCATACCTTAAGAGAGTAGAGCTTTTCAGGAAGCATGTTTGATATCCTTGAACTTGATCAGTCTACTCTCTGTTCCTTCTGCTGAACAGGATTCCATTATCCCATTGAAAGACATTAGGTTGCTTATATTTTTCTGGTGATTACAAATAAAGCTGCTATAAAGATTTGCACACAGGTTGCTGTGTGAACATAAGTATTCATTTCTCTTGGGTAAATATCTGGGAGTAGGATCGCTGAATCATATGGAAAGTGTATGTTTAACTTTATAAGAAACTGCCAACAGTTTTCTATGGTGGTTGTACCATTTTGCATTCCCACCAGAGTGGAAATAAACAAAGATCACCCAAATGATGACAAACAGGGCTGTTTACTCAGAGTTTGCTACAAACCAAGGCAGTCAGCCACCATCACTTGCGTTTGGCAGAGACTCAAAGGCAGGCAGGGTAGTTGGAACGCTTTGCAATGGAAAAAAGGGAGGGCTTTAGGTATTTCCTGATTGGAAGCTATTAGCCTGGGAAAGCTGCAGGCAAGCTAACCAGAAGCAGGATGTCCTATGTGATTGGTTGGGGAAGACCTTTTGACTTTCTCTGGTTGGTCCTAATTTGGAAACAGGGGCAAAAATTAGGGAAGTTGGCAATTATTGACCAAGTGCTAACTGTTGGGGGTCAATTGTTGCAGAGGTTGAGGTTTGGCTTCCTGGACTGGTTGCTGCAGAGGTGTGGTTTGGCTTCTCTGCTACTTGCTCCACAGGTTGTAGGTCAGAATTCTATGTTTTCATATGACTCTGGCCATTGTCCTTTTGTAGGTTCTCTCACTAGTAATGTCTGAGCATACCAGTTGCTCTTCATCCTCATCAGTACTTGTTATTGTCAGCTGGGGAGAAATTTGTGGGGTCTTTTTGGCCATTCTAATAGGTGTATAGTAGTATGTCCTTGTGGCTTTAATTCACATTTTGCTAATGACTAATTGTACTGAGCAGCTTTTCATGTCTTTATTTTTGCTTATTTTCTTGCATTTCTGCACTAGTTATGACTTCTAATGTGATACTGAATAGGAGCAATGAGAGTGGACAACTTTCCCTTGTGCTTGCTGTGAGGGGAAAGCATATGGTATTTCATAATTAGATATGGTGTTAGTTGTAGGTTTTAAATTTCATCAGTTTGAGGAAGTTCCCTCCTACTCATAGGTTTGCTGGTAGTTACCATAAATAGATGTTATCACATACTTTTTTGTTGTTGTTGTTAATCCTTGCCCGAGGATATTTTTCCTTTGATTTTTAGGGAGAGTGGAAGAGAGAGGGAAAGACAGAGAGAAACATCGATGTGAGAGACATTGATTGGTTGTCTCCTGCATGAGTCCAACCAGGGCCCAGGCCTGGGGAGAAGCCCACAACCAAGGTATGTGCCTTTGACTAGAATTGAACCCAGGACACTTTGGACCGCAGACCAATGCTCTATCCACTGAGCCAAACCATCTACGGCTACCACATGCTTTTTTCTTCACATATTAAGATGATCATATGATTTTTCCCCCTAGCTGCTAAGATTGTAATTGCATTGATTGACTTTCAAGTGTATAACCATCCTTGCATTCCCAAGATGAACTCTACTTGAATGTGCAGGCCCCTAGCCCAATTCACAACTATATCCACCTGCTGCTTATTATTGGTACTAGTAAGGTTCACAGCACTTGCCACAGAGCCACCAATAGATAACTGGCAGAACTCAAACAGGCCATCAAGCACTGGACCGTCCTCACCAGCACTGAATCTCTGCAGCTGCCTGCTGTACTCAGACGTGTTATCTGGGAGGATGGAGTGCAAGAATTTTATGTAGTCATCACTATGTACTTGGTCATCTCCTCAGCCTGGGCTTGTGAGGGTGATAGATTTCCACTTTGCCTTAGAGACCATAGTTAAGTAGCAAATTGTGAGTCATGCAGATTCGATGAGGCTTCATTGGATAGCCTTGTCCTTAATAGTAATTTCCAGCATCCTATCACAGTAGTAGTAACAGACTTTCCTCCTGGTACCCTGAGTCTGTACTGTCTTGCTCGCCTCCCTTCCCTCCCATTCATCCGTCTGATACTGTGGTTTTTTTAATATATTCTTATTGATTTCAGAGAGGAAGGGAGAGGCAGAGAGACATAGAAACATCAATGATGAGAATCATTGATCGACTGCCTCCTCCATGCACCCTATTGGGGATCGAGCGCACAACCCGCACATGTGCCCTTGACCAGAATCCAATCAGGACCCTTCAGTCCACAAGCTGATGCTCTATCCACTGAGCCAAATGGGCTAGGGTTGGTATTGCGATTTTTAATAAGAAATATATATTTTTGGGGGAGGTTGGGGGTTAATGGGGGGAGAGGACACATTTGTAATACCTTAACTAATAAAAATTAAAAAAATTAAAAAATTTTTAAAAAAAGAAATATATATTTGGTCTTCCTCCTCATTTTAGGCAGAGTTCCTAAAACCCTTGGAATTTCTTAAATGATAAGAGCAAGAAAGGTGTCTTTTACTATGTTAATGAGGTGGTTTTGGGAAAGCCTCTTGTTCACCTAAGAATGGAAGCTGGTTGCTAAAGAAACCAAACTGAGGAGAGGGTTGGAACTTTCAGCCCCACTCCCAGTCCTCTGGGGAGGGGAGAGGGACTGGAAGTTGGCTCAGTCACCAATGGCTAATGATTTAATCAATCCCACCTATGTATAACCAAGGGCTGGGTTTAGAGAGCTTCCAGGTTTGAAGCTCTCTAAATGGGGGAGAGTGGTACCTGGAGAGGGCATGGAAACTCCACACCCTTTGCCCCTACCTTGTCCTATGCATCTCTTCCACCTGGCTGTTCCTCAGTTATATCCTTTTATAATAAACCAAGGATCTAGTAAGCCAAATATTTCTGTGAGTCCTGTGAGATGCTCTAGCAGAATATGTTTTTTGCATCCAAAGTATTCTCTCCTCTCTTTCTGGGACTTTAATGGCACGAATGTTAGAACTTTTGATATTGTCCCACAGAACACTGAGGCTCTATTTATTGTTTTTTACATTTTTTTCTCTATGTGTTTATCAGATTGGAAAATGTCCAATTATTTGTTGCCTCTTTCCTGTCACCTCCATGCCACTGTTGAGCTATCCCAGTGAATTTTTATTTCAGATGTTGTATTTTTCAGTTCTAAAACTTTCGTAATTCTTTTTTATAGTCTCTATTCAGCCAAGAACATCTATTTCTCCATTCCAGCCCTTTACCAAGGAACTGTCATAACATCTGCTTTAACATCTTTGTCTGCTAATGCCAATGGCTGAGTCATCTCAGGGCCGACTTTCAAGTTTTGGCTTCCCTCTCAGTCTGCATGCCATTAGTAAGTAACTTCACAGACTCCTCAGGTCCTTAGTTGCAGTTTGTATTTGTTCAGAATTTCCCACTGTAATCAGTGGGAAAGATAGGCTGCATTGGGCTTAGCAGAAGTCATTGTTGAATTTTAATAATATGCATGTACAATGGATGAAGTTGAAAATATCATGTTAAGTGAAAGAAGCCAGACACAAAAGGCCACATATTGTGTGATTCCACTTACATGAAATGCCCAGAATAGATAAATCCATAGAAAACAGGTTTGACGAAGGCCATTACCTGACAGGCCTGCGAGGAGAGAGCTGAGCGAGGGCCTTTGTGCCAGAAACATTTCTAACACATTCACAACTTTACGATTTTCTATGCAGGGACTGGCCAGGGGAAGCTTAACTGCCTGGAATATCTCTGCCACTGACTTATGATGGTGCCTTTTCTAGACTTCTACTGCAGAGTGACTGCCTCCCAAGGGAGCTGCTTAACAAGCCCATGGTAACCTGGAGGGAGGTTTTCAGGGGCCTGCGCAGAGCTCTCTCCTTCAATCCTGCCCTCGGGATTGTAGACACCACACTTCAGCTGATCAGAAGGTTTTATCTTGGTGCTTCTAACAATCTTCTTTCCTGAGTCCCAGGTAGTTTCCACTCTAGTTCTCACAAGACTCAGACTGAGCTGAAGAACACCCCATGTGACCCTCTAATCTGTGGTCCATAAGCATAGACAGGAGGGATCTCAAGAATTAGAGCCCGGCTGGCGAGGCTCAGTGGTTGAGCATCAACCTATGAACCAGGAGGTCGCGGTTTGAATCCTGGTCAGGGGCACTTGCCTGGGTTTCAGACTCAATCCCCAGGGTGGGGCGTGCAGGAAGCAGCCAATCAATGATTCTCTCTCATCATTGATGTTTCTATCTCTCTCTCCCTCTCCCTTCCTCTCTGAAATCAATAAAAATATATTTTAAAAAAAGAATTGGAGCATTGTTGACCAGTGTACCTGCCTCCCCATAGTGAAGAGCAGAGTTCGGCTCAAGGAGGTGCAAGGAATAGGGTTGCGTAGAGGTCCCTACAGCCTGCCTCAAACACAGAGCACGCAATACACAAAATAAACACACAAAAGTTTATCATCTGCCCTTTTTCCTCCATAAATGATACATCTGTCCACTCTATACTTTTCCTGAGAAAGCTGCCTCTATAACCAGGATGAGGGCAGTACTTCTCAGTCCAAAGAGAAATTGCAGACGTTTCAAAAACATGGATGATCAAACACACCTTTACCTCCATCCCCTCCTAATGACACTATGATGACAGCAGTGCAGACAGACCGGCATGGCTCAGTGGTTGAGCATCAACCTATGACCCAGGAGGTCACGGCTTGATTCTGGGTCAGGGCACATGCCCAGGTTTCAAGCTCAATCCCCACGGTGGAGTGTGCAGGAGGCAGCCAATCAATGATTCTCTCTCATCATTGATGTTTCTGTCTCTTTCTCTCTCTCCCTTCATCTCTGAAATCAATAAAAATATAATGACAGCAGTGCAATTTTTTTAAACATAAAAAACCCACAAGAATAAAGGCAGCAGGAGAGGTGACAGCTGCAGATGAGCGATGTCAATAAATTTTATCACCTGGAAGCAATAAGGTGATAACAGCCTTAATAGATTAAAGATGAAAGAGTAGCCCTGGCCAGTGTAATGCCTCAGTTGGTTGGAGCTTCCTCCCGTGCACCAAACAATGGCAGATTGGATTCCCAGTCAGGGCACATACCCAGGTTGCAGATTCGAGTCTCAGTGAAAGGCAACCGATCTCTCTCTCTCTCTCTCTCTCTCTCTCTCTCTCTCTCTCTCTTCCCCTCTCTCTCTCTCTTCCTCTCTTTCTCCCTCTCTCTAAAATCAATTGTTTTTTTAAGAAAAAGATGAGGGAGTCCATCCTCTTGGGATGGGCTCTCGCCTGGCCCCCCAATTTCCAAATTATTATCTCTTTCATTTGCGTGCAGCCCCTCTTCCAGATCCTGAACCCTGAACCATGCGGGATGTGGGGAAACACATCACATCTGGCGCAAACGGAGATTTATTCACCGGATAGGTGGGCACACCGTATAGGTGGGGAGATATTTCACCGCACACAAAGCCCACGATCAGCTGCAGAATTCGAGATCTATCCTGAACCACGCAGGACGTGGGGGAAACAATACACAGCCACCCACAAAGAAGGCTGCACCAAGCCTGTTCGGAGTGTGAGAAGTTTACTGTCTGGATTGGCCAGGACCGAGGGCTCCTGAGCCAGGAGAGCAGCCCTTGGAGCTGCGTGTAGACCAGAAGCAGAGGAAGGAAATGGAGAACAGAACTGCAGCCTGAAGACAGGCATGCACGCAGCCTTCAGTGGCCAGGGGATGATGAATGGGCGCCACCTGAGGGGGGTGGGATTGTGAAAGAAGACTCTCCCTGCAGGCTGCTGCTGAGCCACCACTCAGGAGAAAGGAGACGTCCCAGGCCAGGACTGCGGGGGCCACAGCGCCCTAGTGTCGCCCTGAGCCTTGGGGCAGCGTGACCCTGTGCCTTTCTGTCCAGCAGAGTTCAGGGCTGGGAAGACTGTGGTTAAGTTTAGGGCTAGTCTGTGAGGAGGACAGCAGCATGAGGACACAAAACCTGAGGATTTCTTGCAAATGTACAGTTTTCTTATTAATTACAAAATGGGACTGTATGTTGTTTATTTGATATTTGGAATCTTCTGCGGTTGTAAATTTGAGTGTGCAATCCAGTCAATTGGTACTTTTAGACAGTGATGTGAATATAATGAAAACCAGAGCCCAGCCGGTGTGTCTCAGTGGTTGAGTGTCGACCCATTGTTACAGAGTAGAAAAATTTTTAGGCTGCTTAATTACCTAGCCACCTCAGCAGCTTGACAGCCTGTGCAAGGTTTCTAGGAACTGAGCTCACACACCTGAGCAATGGCCTACAAAGAACAGACAGATTAAAATTAAGACTAGTCCTGATCTTTAAATTACCCAGAAATGAGTAACAGGAGGATGGTGAATAGCTTGGCTAAAACTACACAATTAGCTTTTGTAACTTGGCTTTGCTTGTTATGGGAACCTGAGCACGGATGTAGTTGTCCCCTTTAAATATTGAACTCTGCAGATGGTCGGGGCCGCTTCTCTCTTGGGCTTCCCGAGTGGAGGAGCGGACACTGGCCAGTCAATAAAGGCTCTCTAAATTTAAAAAAAAAAAAAAATGAAAAACTAGATACCAAGGCCCGAGTGCAGAGGAGGACTGGACACTGAAGAACTCACTGACAATCCCTAAAGGCAGCAGATCTTTCCCCCATTTGCTCAGCCAGGCAACTGCCTCTGCCCAGCCCTGGAGGAAAAGTAGAAGTGCACTTCCTGGGAACACCAGGCAAGACAGCGTGAGAGAGCAATTTGATCATGAAAACAACCTACTGAGCAGGGAATTCCCAGCTCCCCCACCCACCCAAGCTTCAAATTGTCACCCTTGCAAGCCTCAAATGACAACATTTGTTGACATCTCATCTCCTGTCTATTTCTGTGGGTTTTTAATGCAGGGTGGGCAAAAGTAGGTTCACAGTTTTTCGTATGGAAAATAATGCAATAATTAATAAACAAGAATAAACTCTGTGTTTCACGTATTCACAACTGTAAACCTACTTTTGCCCAACCTGTATGAAACAGCAGTAGCCAGACTGAGATAAGGACGCCTATTTGGAGAAATGAGCATGACCAAGTGAAATGATCTACAGATACTGGCTTTAAGGTCCTCCCACAGAACAGCCGGGTCCCGCCTGATCACCCTCAGCAAAGGCCTCCAGTAGAAGAGTCCCAATGGAAGGTGCACACAAACTTTCCAATGGGCATCTCCTAATGCCTTGCTTGTAAAATGAAAGATAGCCAAGCATCACCAGGTATCTGAGGAAAGCTTCTAATATGAAAAACAGAGACCTAAGAGAAAGGGAACTTGCAAAAGACAGATAAGAGGGGACTGAAGAAAACATTTTTGAAATTATTGATGACATTAAAAGAGAGATAAGAGGTGATATTGCAGCCAAGAAACAAAACCAGGAAATTGTTTTTTAAACATGACCATTCAGAGATTAAGGATGGGCCCTTGATAATAAAAATTTGATAGCACAAATTAAAGTTTCAAAAGAAGGTTTGGAGGAGGAGTTAGTGAAATCGCCCAGAAAAAGACAAAGAAAATAAGACTTTAAGACTTTGTGAATGAGCGAAGAGCGGGGAGAAGGGTAAGGAAAACTTATAAAATAAGAAATTGTTCTAGAACTAAGAGCATTAGTTCCAGATTGATACAACCCACCAAGTGCCAACAAAATGAACATAAAACACATAGACCAGGCATCCCACTGTGAGATGTCAGCATGCTGGGGACAAGGAAAAAGCATCCTAAACACTTCCAGAGAGAATTTTTTAAAGTCACATAGAGAGTCCAAATGGTATCAAACTCCTCAATAGCAACATTGGAAACCACAAGAAGTGGGACAATGCCTACAAGAATTTGAGGAAAGTTCTGACCCACATACCTGGCCAAATTGTCAATCAAATGTGAAGATAAGGTTCTGTTCAGACATACAAGAAGTAAACCATTATACCTCCTAAAGACCCTTTCTCAAGAAGCTACTGGAGGATGTGTACCACTGTCCTAAGGAAAAAAAGCTGAGAAAGAAGGCATGGGATCCAGGAAACAGAGGAAAGGCAAAGAGAATTCCCAAGGATGATGGTGAGAGAATAACAATTAAATAGCAGGTCTACAGAACTATCTAGAGTCAAGAAGGAAGTATATCCATATAATGAATGAATGAATGAATGAATGACAAAGTTTTACTTTGATTAAAATACAAATTATACCTGGCCAGGTGGCTCAGTTGTTTGAAGCATCGTACTGTACGCCAAAAGGTTTGGGGCTCAATTCCAGGTCAGGGCACTTACCTAGATTGTGGGCTCCATCCCTCGTTGGGGCACATATGGGAGACAACTGATTGATGTTTCTCTCTCTTTAAAATCAATAAAAACATCCTCAGGTGAGGATTTGAAAATATACACAAATTAAAATGTTAAGATGTAGAAATATTTTTAAAGTTATTGTAGAGATGTCACAACAAACGATAAGGAATAAGATGGATTTCTCCATTAAATGCTCTCTGCACTATATTAGTTTATCTGTTTTCTCCTACTCCCACTTGCAATGCCAACTAATAAGGACATAGCTATAACAAATCCCAAAGTATCTTGTCCTGCTGCCTGATGTCCAGTCAATGCCTGGCTTCCCCAACTATCCCTTTATATTTCATTCAGTTCACAAAAATGAGTGCAAACTGTGTTGTTAAAAGAGCAATTGTGCCCTGGCCAGTGTTCTCAGTTAGAGTATCGGTCCACACACTGAAAGTTTTGGGTTCAATTCCTGGTCAAGGGCACATAACTGGGTTGCATGTTCAATCCCCAGCACTTGTTGGGGTGAGTGTGGGAGGCAACCAATCAGTGTTTCTCTCTCTCGCCCTCTCTGTCTCTCTTCCCTTCCCTCCCTTCTACTCTCTTTAAAAATCAATGGAAAAAATATCTTCAGGTGATTATTTACAAACAAATAAAAAAAAAAGGAGCAATTGTATCACCTATTCAAGTCTGACCAGTAAGTTCACAGGTCGTTTTGGGTGCCAGCCTCAGTGTTCTGCGGAAACTGAAGTGACACAAGCAGTAAGACTAGGTCCAGTGTGTGTGTGTGTGTGTGTGTGTCCTCATTCCAATGGCCAAGGGCTCCTCCCTTGATGCCTCTATGTGGCCTGATGAGAGGAGAGAGATGCTTGGTGGGAGCCTGGTAGTCTATCAATCCTGCCACAACCTGGACTTTATGGCATTCATGTTTAACAGGTATCTTTTTAGTTAAAAGTTATAAATATCTGTTAGTTGGGATTATTCATGCTTTTGACTGAAGAGAAAGGAAGAGGTAAATACTAAATCCAGAATCTCAAGCTTTAACAACTGAGCAGGACTTAGCAGAGGTGGCCCAGGCCATAGAGATCCTTCTAAGGGCCATGAATGGACATAGGTGGGGGTCAGGAAAGGGATGAGGCTCAGGAATGGGACAACGGACAGAGTTCAGGTCAGAGATGAGACAACAGTACCTGGAACTTAATGGCATTAAAAAGCTGAAACTCACAAATGGCTCTCATGGACATTAGTGAGACTATTGAGGAAATTCAAATATGAGCAACATATTATGTAACAGTGTTCTCTCAATTGTTAAATTTTTGGCTGACAAAACATATCATAATTATGTAAGAGAACGTTACTAATCAAGCAATACTGTATAAATATTTAGGGGTGTGGAAGTATGTAAGGGTAAAGTATCACAATAATACAGCTTACTTTGATTGCAGGCAAGAAACAAAACCAGGAAATACAACACACCCTCAAATGGTTCAAGAAAAAAATATAGATATAGAGAAGGCAAATGAGGCAAAATATCAACATTTGATTAATCTAACTGAAAGGTATATGGGTGTCTATTATACTGCTATTCTGTTAACTACCCTACAGATTTGAAAAAAAAATGTCTGTTAGGAAGCTTAAATTATTTTTTCAAAACTAAAATACTTTGTTTGCTACAGTGTGAATGTCAAAATGTCCTGCCTCTTGGTTCCAGTGACAGGATTGGTGGAGTTCCCCAACCTTCTTCCATCCAAAATGCCTGCCCCCCAGACTGCCCACACAAGAGGCATTGCTCTCACAAAGCCCTCTGGTACCATATGTCTCCCCACTATCCCCAACAGCTCTCTTTTGGGGCCCCCATTGTATTCTACAACAACATAATTTCACTGCGTTGTATTCCTCTATTTACCTTTCTCTTTCCCAGGAAACGGAGATATCCTTGTAGCTCTCATTTTTGTAACCTCCAGCACCTAGCATAATGGGCAGCCTGCAGGAAGTACTATGGACATGTGGAAGCAGTGAGTGAAGGAATGGCCTGTTGGATGGACAGACAGACAGATGGGATAACCGGAGGGTTCTTTGGTAACACCATCGCAAATTCATTTTCCTGCCTCTTTTACCTCCTCTACCCATAACAGGTGGAATATTACGAATGAAAGCAAGTACCCTCCAGGCTGGTTGATAGGGACTGAAATAATCGAAGTGTTAAAGGGTTTAGATTCTTGGTGTCTGAGACCCAAAAATGTGGCGTAAGCACTATGCCACCACATGGAGGTGACTGAGTCCCCACTATGAACCAGGAACGTGGGACAGGAGATTCAGCAGTGGGCAGCGCAAAAATAAAGTCTCCGCTCTCATGGTGCTAGCATTCTTTTGGGAGGAGACACACTCTAAACAAATTTATATCAAATAGCATATATCATGCCGAAACCGGTTTGGCTCAGTGGATAGAGCCTCGGCCTGCGGACTGAAAGGTCCCAGGTTCGATTCCGGTCAAGGGCATGTACCTGGGTTGCGGGCACATCCCCAGTAGGAGATGTGCAGGAGGCAGCTGATCGATGTTTCTCTCTCATCGATGTTTCTAACTCTCTATCTCTCTCCCTTCCTCTCTGTAAAAAATCAATAAAATATATTTAAAAAAAAAAAAACAAAAAACAAATAGCATATATCAGGTGGTGATGTGTTAAAGTCAAGGGGCAGGGTAAGGGCTTCACAATGGGAGATGGGGGCAGAAGAAGTGATTTCCAACAGCATGGCCAAGTAAAGCCATCTGAAAACATCAAATCTCTGCCTCCCTGAGAGAGGGCCCAGCCCAGAGCCTGGCGGGGATCTGGGAAACACTGCCTCCCCCTATCGGTTGAGACAGGAACCACATGCCAGGCTGAGGAGAGGCTGGAGAGCGACCCTCCCTGGCAGACAGAAACCAGAGAACAGGCCAGGAACTGAACAGGAAGGGCACGTGGGTGGCTGCGGAGCAGCGGGTGGCCACGGTCCCTGGGTGGAGATGGCAGTGGCGCAGAGCCTGGGCCGGTGCCCTCCTCCCTCCTCACGGGCAGAATCTTCGGCTCGCCTCCCAATCCTCCCACGGGCTCTACCCCCTGCCCTCTGAGACTGCTCTCCCTGAGCGCACTGATTGCCGACACACCCCCTGCCATTCCTCCGCAGCACTGAGGCTCCCCTCCTGTTGGAAGCTCTTCTCCTTTTCTAGGACACGACCCTCTCCAAGTTCTCTTCTCTCCTTTACAGGCACCTCTTTTTTTTTTCTTCTTTAAATATATTTCATTGACTTTTTTTTTACAGAGAGGAAGGGAGAGGGATAGAGAGTTAGAAACATCGATCAGCTGCCTCCTGCACACCCCCTACTGGGGATGTGCCCACAACCAAGGTACTTGCCCTTGACTGAAATCGAACCTGGGACCTTTCAGTCCACAGGCCGATGCTCTATCCACTGAACCAAACCAGTTAGGGCTACAGGCACCTCTTGATCCTAAAAGGTTGGTGTCATCTGGGTTCCATACTCAGCTCACTTCTCTTTTCATTCCAATCATATTCCCTGGGTGCCTTGGCCCCTCCCAAGTTTCTCTGCAGCCCTGAACCCCCTTCGCGAGCTCCAAACCCCACCTACCCAGTGGCTTCCATGTTCTAAATTACTGCCAGACTGTGACTTCCTTTCGAGAAAGATCTAATTAATGTATTATTTCCCCAATGCCTGGTACCCTCCTGGCACACCATCAGCACTCCATAAAGCCTAAAACTGCTCCTATTTGGGCTACAGATCCTGCCGTTTGGGGGTTATCCCAAAGGCCCCTCTCTGGGGGCTTATAAGCAATAAGGACACTGACACAGCCTACTGAGTGACAATGGACTGAAAGGCCTGGGCGAGGCAGCCCGCTCTTCCCAAGGAGACACTGCGCCCAGGTGAGGCCCAGCCAGCCTTCAGCAAGTGTCCCCAAAACTGAAGCATTCGGGACTGGGTGGCAGCCCTGCCCCAGACAGCAGACCACGGGCACCCTTAGACGCCAGGCAGCCAGACCTCTGCATGCCCACCATGGCTGCTGCCCAGCCCAGAGCACATTCCCTGGTCTCTTGGGCTCCAGCTCTCCTCCACAGGTTTCCAAAGCTGATGGAAAATAAAACTAGTTACTTCCCTCCTCCCGGTTAAACTTGAAAGGAATCTCTGCTACTTAGAGAACAAAGCCCTAGCTCCTGAGCCACAAACCCATCCAACCCCACCCCAGTGCCTCCTTTGATCACCACCTGCCCAGCTCCATCCAGCTCTTGATTGAAGCAGCCTGGAGGAGGCAGGCTCTTCTGAGTCCCGCACCTACTTCTGAATCCCCTTTCTGCTAAGCCACAGAATACAGACTAGCATTCCAATTTTGTGTCCCACAGAAATTTAATACACAGGTCACCAAGGTACTTAGAGTGATTTTGAGCTAGGTCTGGAGCACACCCCAAGAAATCTCCAGAGTAACCCTGATCTACTAACCTTTGGGGATAGTTATTGTTATGCCCAGATTTCAAGATCCCCAAGAAACCAACATCAGGGAGCCAGCCAGTCCGATGCAAAAGCATAAGAATCTGTATTTCAAGCTAGCTTGAGCTCCCCGTCCACCAGACTCGCCGACACAATGGCAAGCCAAGTGGCCAAGAGAGCGAACCCCCGCGTAGAGACGGGCTTTATAGGAGGGGGTTGGAGTAAGGGGAGGAGAAGGGACATAGCCCTTACCCTGAGGCAAAATGGAGGGCGTAGCCCTCGCCCTTTCATTCCCCCCTTTGTCTTGGAACTTCCGGCTCAATCATGAGACGGACTGCATTTCTATTCCACCATTGCTAGAGGCCCGAACTGGGCACACAGAACTATCAACTGAAGAAACCATTTTAGTCTTGGCAACTTCTATTGAAATAGGATTTTTCTTTTTAAAATTCCTCCATGGTTATCAAAAAGCCAAATCAAGATTAATTTATCTACTGTATTCAATGTGGCCTGATGTTTGCATAAACACAACAAGAATGGTAAACAACCACCTTTGCTGGAATCTCATGGTTGAATCTTAATGTGCCCCGTAGGGCCAGGAAGCCAAGCCATCCAGCTGCCATCAGGCCTGCCTGCAGTATCTGCTGAGTTAGGTGAATCCTTCACCTGTAGCAACTCCACCTGAGCCCACGCTCCAGGCTTTAAGGCCCATCTCAGTAGCCCTCCTACTTGTTGCGGCCCAGAGTGTGTGGGGGTTCCGCAGGGATGCAGAGGCATCTTTACTGCTCCCCTTCTACTCTTATCAACCGCCAGTGATGGTAGGGCATTGGCCTGACGCTCCAGCACCAGCCATCTTCAGGGCTTCCAAGCAGGATACCAGGCTTTCTTCGTGGCATTCTTACTGGCTTCAAGTCTTTAGAGCTCAGACAGGGCTCTTTAAAACATGATACTCCAGTCAAAGTTTTATATTAATAAAACCACTATTAGGAACTGGTCTTATTGAATCTATGCAAAGAAATGTATTGCCATGACTTATTTAGCGTTGCCAAATTTCAGAGGAATTACACAAGAAGAAAAATATACTGATCTACTCTAAGATTTTCTGACTTTCCTTGCTAATTCCTTTTCATGGATTTAAAATAAAACAGCAACTGTTGGTATAAAACTTTCTTTCTATGCATAACCATGCTTTAGATCTTCTATTCTAAACAGGCTTTTTCCAGCTTACTACCCCTGATATGGGCATGGTCACAAAGGCCTGCAAGACAGTATTACAGGCTGCCAACTGTTAGCTGTTTTTCAACAGAGACCAAAACCTGATGGGCACCGTTCCTGCCCATTTGGGCACCTGTCCTCTTGGCAGCTAGCCATTCTTTACTTTTGGGGTTCATCCCATATAGTTCCCTTCCAGGACAGTCAGCACACATTCAAACCTGCAAGAGAATTAAAGGTCAATATAACATATCAATACAATGAAACATGACATTGGCATCATGGTTGCTTCAGGCAGCCAAATTCTACTAAAGTCTATTCTTGGCCTTCCTATAAATTGTCCTTGTCTCTTTGGAGCTATGTCCATGAAGATGCAGATATCATCTAAGTCTATTACACAGTATTGTGGGGGCTCCTGGTAGCAGGAGTGATCGCGAGCAATGTTACCAGCATCAGGGAGGTCGACCAGGCTGTAGCAGGTTGCGTTGATCTCGATCAACACTCCATTTGGTGACGAAGTCTTTCCGGATCATGGATGGGTCCGCTGACCGGACGTGGGTGTGATGGACCCAGGTCGCACGTGCAGGGCTGCCAGGGCCTCGTCTATGGCAGACAGGTAGTCAGGCAGCAGGTCCAGGAGACAGGTGGCCAGAAACACACCCCCAGCAAAGCAGCTTACCAGGCTCAGGATTATCTGGCGGAAGGCTGAGGCTTCGGGGCTGGCTCCCGGTGGCGTAGCACACCGATGGGCACCAGACTGCAGATGAGTGTGAGCACCAGCAGGAGCACCAGGGCCCCCAACTTCACCTCCAGGCCCACAGGTAGTGGGGGAGCCGAGGCTACTGCCTCTGGGCGCCACACCAGGAGCTCTGGTTCTCCCCAGGGCCCCATGGTGGCCGGCTGCTCCAGTGACTCTCAGACCTCGCAAGGGTCTCACTCCATGGCCCCCACCAGGTTCCATGGTTTGTTTCTACCAGTTCCCTTTGTGGCAGAGCAGTAACCAGGCCTCTTTCAAGGGAGTGCGCTAGGATGGGGTATCAGCCCCTCCTTTGCTAGCAGCAACAGATACCAAACCCTTTCAGTACATTAGACCAGCTTCATTCCCGCCTATCTTTATAGATTCCAAGGCCCATTGTCTTCCTTAATCAGTACTGGCCTGTATTATCTAATTCAGCACAGGCAGGGGGAAGGGCCCATTAAATTTTTCCCTTGAGGAACTGTGAGCCCCATCCTTAAATGTCCCAATCAGACTAGAAAAGCCACAAATACCTTTTAAATTTACCCCAGAATTCCAAAATCCCAACCCAGCACAGAATATCACATAGCAAATCAAAGTTCCCAGCAAACAAACAGTGATGCTTACAAACATCAAATAAACATTTACACTTACACCTTTTCAGTGAACAAGTATTTTTACAGTCTTGGGATCTAGGATTTTTTATCTATGTCTCATTCAGATAGAAACGGTTTTCATCACAAACAAACAAACCCTGGGTCTCCAGAACACTGAACTGGAGCCCTCTAAGATCAGTATGAAACCAGTTTCTACCTGAAATAATTGTACCAGTCCCTTTTAAAGAGATTAGTTTAAAAATAAATCCGAGAGGCAAGCACACTTCCTGCTTCATAGATGATTTGAACTTAAAAGTTTTAAGTTTTCAGCCAATAAGCCTGGCATAGCTGCTAAATTTCAAAATGGTCACAATTTTTCTCCTGGGGAAATCAAGAAGCAAACCCCATAGCTATTCACATGTAAATTTGACTATCAACTTCCTGGTGGTACTTGCCTCAGGGCGGGAAATTTCAAAAGAGCTATTTTAAATCGCCTTGGGAAACCAGCCTGCATTTCTTTGTCAGGTTCTTCTCCGCCACTTTTTAAGGCCAAAACAGTCTCGGGTTTTTATTCTGTACACAGCAAAAGGTCAAGTTCAGCTTAAAACTATGCACACTCGTTTTTAAACTGGCCCTTTCCCCTTACACATGCGCAGAAATCCCGGATGCATTTTAAAACTTTTACATTTAACTTCTGTGATCTAGCTGGGGCGATCTCCACAGGAAGGGCCCGGCTCCCGTCCAGTTGCCGCCGCCTCCCCCCGGACCCGATGCTGCCGGGGGGGGGGGGGCCTCGCCGCTCCCGCCTCCCGAGAGTGATGCGCCGGCCTCGCCCCCGTGCTCCGCCTGGCTCCACTCGCTCGCCACAAGCCCAGGGGCCAACGCCAGCCTGCCGCCGCCACCGCCGCCGCCGCCAAGCCGCCTGGGCCCGCGGCGCGGCCGGGCTCCAGGGCGAGGGCTGCGCTCACCGCGCACCACGCTCCTGCACACCTGCCCTCGGGCGCCTGGCACCCCGACTGCAGAGCAAGCGGCTCCTGTGGCCCGAGGCACAGTGATCCCTGCCTTTACACTCACATATTTTCACCAGACATTCATTCAGAGTTTAACAACTTCCCAACTCCTGAGGAAGCTCTATAGCCTCCCCCAATCTCCTTAAAATGATCAATCACAATGCCCAAAGGAGCAGTCTGAGTTTGTTCCATAACATCCATCCAGTAAGTCCACAGAAAACAGAAAAACAGACATAGACAAACAGGGCCCCAAAGAACAGCCTTCCAACTCCATGGAAGCAACTAGACGATGGCCTTACGCCAAACCGGCGGGAGCAACCCACCTCGTCTCAGATTGAGGGGATTCCTACAGACCTTCCGACTCCGCAGAAGCAAAACTACACCCCTCCAGATGGAGGGTCGAGGCGTCCCCCGACTCCTCCCGCCCTTGATCCCCATGTGCATCCACTAAAGATCATTGCGGGCGAATACAGATTTCAGAAGTGAGCTCACACAGGACAGATACAGAACAAGACCCTGAACAGAGGCAGTAGAAAACTGCCTAGGAATGCTTCTCTTCTACCTTTTTTTTAACAGATAGGCCAGATTCGAACCCTTAGCCAGTCCGAGTTTTGATGGTGAGTACCATCTAGAAGCCATTCCTCCAGATACAGGACAAGTCCCTTAGAGATATCACACAGAACAGAATACACAACACACAGACACTTACCGCGGCCAAGCAGACTCTTCGAACTGGGGGGTCCCTGGATGGTCTTGGGAACCCCGGGCGAGCCCCCAAATGTTATGCCCAGATTTCAAGATCCCCAAGAAACCAACATCAGGGAGCCAGCCAGTCCGATGCAAAAGCATAAGATTCTGTATTTCAAGCTAGCTTGAGCTCCCCGTCCACCAGACTCGCCGACACGATGGCAAGCCAAGTGGCCGAGAGAGTGAACCCCCGAGTAGAGACGGGCTTTATGGGGCGGGGGGGGGGGGGGGTTGGAGTAAGGGGAGAAGGGACGTAGCCCTTACCCTGAGGCAAGATGGAGGGTGTAGCCCTTGCCCTTTCAGTTATTAACTGCTTGAATAATTTATTAAGTATCCTAATACAGGATGGGGCAAAAGTAGATTTCCAGTAATTTGTATGGACTCACAAGTGTAAACCTACTTTTGCCCTACCCTGTATTCAGCCAACATTCTCTTGTGAGAGTGTTAGAAAGCTTGTGACGGCAAATGCTACCCCATTTCCACGACTATCAACCCAAAACCCCAGAGGGTTAATCTGACAGGCCCTGTTCTGAACTGTGACACATTCTGGCTCCTATCAATTCTTTTTTTTTCCAAGGTAATGCCGAAACCCACCTTAATAACCTACTGTTCCTACCAGATACTGGAATATATCATAAAGCCACAATAAGTGAGTACACACAGGCAGATCAATGGAATAGAACACAAGGTCAAGATATACATGCAGCCCAGCTGGGTATAACTCAGGGGTTGAGTGTTGACCCAGGAACCAGGAGGTCACCAGTTCAATTCCCGGTCAGGGCACATGCCCAGGTTGTGGGCTCCATCACCAATGGGGGATGTGGAGGCAGCTGATCAATGATTCTCTCTCTCTCCTTTCCTCTCTGAAATCAATAAAAATATATATTTTTTAAAATATATATATATATCCAAATACATATAGGAATTTAGGATTATAACAAAGGTGGCATTTCAAAGCAAGAAATGATAGATTGCTTAATAAATGACAGACAAAACAGTAAAGTCAGATCTATACCTCTTGCTTTGTACTAGGGTGAGTTCCAAATGGATGGAAGATTTAAATGTAAAAACTAAAGCCATAAAGGAATTAATATTATAAAAGTATGGCATCATAAAAATACCAGAAAAAAATGTTAGCACCTTCTAACAATCTCAAAATGGTGAAGGCTTTTTAAAAATATTACTCAAAACCCAGTTTTTAAGCGAACTACTGGATATAGAGTTCAAAACCACGGTTATAAGGTTTTTCAAGAATTTTATAGAAACTGCCGATAAATTTAGTGAGACCCTCAATAAATCTAGTGAGACCCTCGAGGATATGAAAAAGGACCAACAACTCGACAAGATGGCGGCAGAATAGGCAGAGGCGTCCCAGGTCTTGTCCCGGAGCAAAGGAGTGAGCAGCTGAAACTAATAACACCCACCCCGAAATAACGAAGTATACTCAGCTGGTGAGACAGTTTGCTGCCAGGAAGGGCAGAGTTCCCCTGGAAAGGTAAAAACCAGGGATCTGGGCAGGAAAGTTTGCCAGACCTCTGAGCCCAGAGGGTCAGAGGGAGACCGCATGGCACACAGCCATGTCTCTTGGGACAGGCACAGCCCCTGACTGGGGGAAAGGAGATCCGAGGGACTGTTGGCACTGGGGGATTTGAGATCTGGGTTCTCTAATTACGGAGGAGTGAGCCTAAAAGGGGCAGCATGAAGCACTGACCAGACCATGCAGTGCAGGTAAGAGGAGCTCATAGAGACTCAGTCTTCCCCGTTTCTGCGGCCGGCGTTTGTTTGTTTGTTTTCACTGAACCCTGTTCATAGGACATTTCAGATACAGACACTCACCCATGCTGAAGAGCGGGAGAAGGTGCGGATGAGTGGAATCTGGGGAGAGGCTGGGGAGAGAAGAAGGGCCAGGAGAGGTGGCAGCAAATTGAGTGCTGAGTCACCCCTGAGTCCAGGACTTGGGCAACCGTTTTTTCTCCTGAGGCTATAATTTCCTCCCGCCAGGCCCCAGCCAAGGAATACAGCCACACCCAGATTCCACCCTGAATGAGATGAAGGATTAAAATAATCGAATTAACACCTGGGAGTTAACAGGGTGTGGCCTATAGAGGGCCTTTCAGTCCCAGCAACAACAACAGCAGCATCACAGACATTCCAGGAAACTGGGATCTTAAGCCAGCCAAAGGAATGACATTTCAATTTTTCAATTATATTTTTATTATTTTGTTAGCTTTTTTTTTTTGCTTTTTTCTTTGTTTTCCCTTTTTTTGTTTGTCTGTTGCTTTTTTTTCTTTCTTCTTTTTTTTTCTCCTTTTTTTTTGTTTGTTCCTTTATTTGCTACTTCTGTTCACATTATTTTTTCAACCACGTGAGCAACAGACATGTGAGCAGCATGCTCTTGTCCAGGGAGCATCAGCCCTATGAGCAGCCTGCCTTGAGCCTAAGAGCAGCAGCCTCATGTGGCCCGCCCCTGTCCAAGGAGCAGCAGCTTTGTGAGCAGCCCGCTTCCCCGTCCGAAGAGCAGCAACCACGCAAGCAGTACGACCTGTCTGAGGAGCAGCAGCCACACGAGCAGTCTTCCTACGTCTGAGGAGAGGCAGCCCTGCGAGCCCGCCCCTGAAAGGGCGAGGGCTAGGCCCTCCACCTTGCCCCAGGGTAAGGGCTAGGCCCTCCACCTTGCCCCAGGGTAAGGGCTACGCCCTCCACCTTGCCCCAGGGTAAGTGCTCCATCTTACCTTGGCCACGTGCTTGGCAAGGAGCTTCTTCCCGGAAGTCTAAGCCTCTGCTAGCCACACCCAGGAACAAGACACAGACTTGTGCCTGGCCAATCGGCAGAGCAGAGTCCTTTCTCCTCCCCTTCCTCCAACTCCCCCTATATAACCCGTCTCCACACAGAGTTATCTCTCTCTCTGCTTCCTGTCGCTGCGTCGGCAAGGTGGGGGAGCCGAGCTAGCTCGAATAAAGACTCTTATGCTTTTGCATCGGACTGGCTGGCTCCCTGATGTGGTTTCTTGGGGATCCTGAAATCTGGGCATAACATTTGGGGGCTCGTCTGGGATCCCCAAAACCATTGAGGGACCCCCCCCCCCAATCTGTAGAGTCTGACTGGCCGCGGTAAGTGTCTGTGTGTTGTGTATTCTGTTCTGTGTGATATATGTTATCTCTAAGGGACTTTTCCTGTATCTGGAGGAATGGCTTCTAGATGGTACTCACCATCAACACTCGGACTGGCTAAGGGTTCGAATCTGGCCTATCTTTTAAAAAAGGTAGAAGAGAAGCATTCCTAGGCAGTTTTCTACTGCCTCTGTTCAGGGACTTGTTCTGTATCTGTTCTGTGTGAGCTCACTTCTGAAATCTGTAATCGCCCGCAATGATCTAAGTGGACGCACAGGGGGATCAAGGGCGGGAGGAGTCGGGGGACGCCTCGACCCTCCATCTGGAGGGGTGTAGTTTTGCTTCTGCGGAGTCGGAAGGTCTGTAGGAACCCCCTCAATCTGAGAATCTGAGACGAGGCGGGTCGCTCCCGCCGGTTTGGCGTAAGGCCATCGTCTAGTTGCTTCCATGGAGTTGGAAGGCTGTTCTTTGGGGCCCTCTGTCTGTGTCTGTGTTTTTCTGTTTTCTGTGGACTTACTGGACGGATGTTATGGGACGGACTCAGACTGCTCCTTTGGGTATTGTGATTGATCATTTCAAGGAGATTGGGGGAGGCTGTAGAGCTCCCTCAGGAGTTGGGAAGTTGTTATTGTTTAAACTCTGAGTGAATGTCTGGTGAAAGTGTGTGAGTGTGGAGGGAGGGGGCCTGCCCTCTCCCCTCCTTTGTGTGGCTCCACGACTTCAGTCAGGTGGGCATCTGAGTGAGGATCTGTGAAAACAGGTCACCCCCTCCCCAAGTAAATGCGTCTGGGATTTCTGTGCATGTGTAGAGAGAAAAGCTGGCTTAAAACTAATGCGCGCACTGTCCGATTTTGGATAGAGTTTTGAGCTAGAGTCTCTTTGCAGATGTGCAGGATGGAGCCCAAGACTGATCATTTACCCAAAGAAAAAAACGGATGCTAGCTAGATTCTAGACTGATTGAGAAATGCTGAATATTTTGACTTGCCAGCTAAAAGTTTAAGGTTCGGATTGAATTGGGAAAATTTGTGTAATTCTGGTAACTAAATGCCTTTGCTTATTGATCCTGATTTGCAAAAAAAAAGTGTAGACAGCCACCATTTTGGGCTGCATGACTTAGCAGCCGCCATGTCAGCCACATGACTTGCTGCTCCCCTGGGGGCTGCCATCTTGAAACAGCAAAGGCCCCTCCCTCTGATTTAGACAAGGGTGGAGCTTTAAGGTGGAGTTTTATGGGGCAGGAAGTGTGCTTGCCTCACGGATTTATTTAATCTAATCTCTTAAATCTAGAAAACCTTGCTTTCCTTAAACTAAGGGCAATTAAAGGTTATATGTTCCCTCCCTCAACAAAAGTTAAATAGCTTATGTCAAAGTCTTAAAAGGGACTGATAGCAGTAATCCAATTTCATACTGGGCTTAGAGGGCACATTTTTCCTTTGCCTGGGAGGGACAGCATAGCTGTCCCAGGATCAGAGGGCTCCAGTTGACTTATCAACTCAGTGTTCTGGAGACCCAGGACTGTAATTTAGATAACATGCCTAAGTTTAACCCAGGTTACCCACGGGCTCTAGATAATATGTTAATCAAACTAGGTTATCTGTTGGTATTTTGTGCTGTAAATGTGGCATGCGCCTGTGTAAAAGTGTTTTTGTTTATTCCTGTTTTGTTTTGTTTTCTCCTGTGGTGATTCAAAGTTTTTAATGGGAAATGTTATCTGTCTTTATTGAAAATTGTTTAGCTAGTGAAATTTCTGTTTGTGTCTAAAAAAAAAAAAAACAAAAAAAAAAACAAAAAAACAACCACAGGCTTGATTTCTTTGAGGCTGAGTGCTCTGACCGATAGCAAAGTACCCTGAGCGGCCGCTGGGATCTTTCCCTAAGGGCGCTTGCTCTCTGTCAGAGGTGGAATCGGCCTGCCTAACTAGTAAACATCTCTGTCTGTTTGTTTGCTGAGAACTTTGATTTGCTATGTGATATTCTGTGCTGGGTTGGGATTTTGAAATTCTGGGGTAGATTTAAAAGGTATTTGTGGATTTTCTAGTCTGATTGGGACATTTAAGGGTGGGGCTCACAGTTCCTCAGGGCAGAGATTTCATGGGCCCTCCCCCTGCCTGTGAAAGGAAGGCAACGGGCCCTAGAATCTGTACGAGACCAGCCCAACCCCAACTCCTCATCAGCACAGACCAGGAGATTGGGTCTATGACAGAAGGCACCGCCAGGAGACCCTCGAACCACGTTGGAAGGGTCCCTACACTGGTGCTGACGACCCCCACCGCTCTCAAGGTAGACGGCGTAGCGACCTGGGTCCATCACACTCACGTCTGGTCAGCGGACCCATCTGTGATCCGGTGCTGGGGTCCAATCCCAGCAGGTCCAGGGCCTGCAGCGACTGTGTCAAGCAGCAAGGATGGACCGGCTCCCGGCAATCCAGGAAGACTTCGTCACCAAATGGAGCGTCAATCGAGATCAACTCCACCCGCTCAAGCTCAAGCTACGGCATGCTCGACCTGCCTGATGCTGGTAACATTGCTCTCGATCACTCCTGCTGCCGGGAGCCCCCACAATACTGTGTAATAGACTTAGATGATGCCTGCATCTTCATGGA
The DNA here is from genome assembly GCF_028538775.1 of Myotis yumanensis. Classification (NCBI taxonomy): domain Eukaryota; kingdom Metazoa; phylum Chordata; class Mammalia; order Chiroptera; family Vespertilionidae; genus Myotis; species Myotis yumanensis. The sequence continues at coordinate 14,119,124 of NW_027223767.1, forward strand.
CATGGCTCCAAAGAGACAAGGACAATTTATAGGAAGGTCAAGAATAGACTTTAGTAGGATTTGGCTGCCTGAAGCGGCCATGATGCCAATATTATGTTTCATTGTATTGATATGTTATATTGACCTTTGATTCTCTTGCAGGTTTGAATGTATGTTGACTGTCCTGGAAGGGGACTGTGTGGGGTGAACCCCAAGAGTAGAGGGTGTCTGGCTGCCAAGAGGGCAGGTGCCCAACTGGGCAGGGAAGGGTGCCCATCAGGTTTTGGTCTCTGTTGAGAGACAGTTGATGGTTGGCAGCCTGTATATTGTCTTGCAGGCCTGCGTAACCATGCCCATGTCAGGGGTAGTACAAACCTCAACTGTAGAAAGCTGGGAAAGGCCTGTTTGGAATAGAAGGTCTAAGGCATGGTTATGCATAGAAAGAAAGTTTAATGCCAACAGTTACTGTTTTGTTATAACTCCATGAAAAGGAATTGGCAAGGAAACATCAGAAAATCTTAGAGCAGATCAGTATGTTTTTCTCCTTACATAATTCCTCTGAAATATTGGCAATGCTAAATAAGTCATGGCAATACATTTCTTTGCATAGATTCAATAAGACTGGTTCCTAATAGTGGTTTTATTAATGGAAAACTTTGACTGGAGTATCATGTTTTAAAGAGCCCTGTCTGAGCTCTAAAGACTTGAAGCCAGTAAGAATGCCATGAAGAAAGCCTGGTATCCTGCTTGGAAGCCCTGAAGATGGCTGGCGCTGGAGCATCAGGCCCATGCCCTACCATTATTGACGGTTGGTAAGAGTAGAAGGGGAGCAGTAGGGATGCCTCTGTGTTCCTGCGGAACCCCCACACACTCTGGGCCGCAACAAGTAGGAGGGCTACTGAGATGGGCTTAAAGCCTAGAGCATGGGCTCAGGTGGAGTTGCTACAGGTGAGGGATTCACCTAACTCAGCAGATATTGCAGGCGGGCCTGATGGCAGCTGGGTGGCGCGGCTTCCTGGCCCTACGGGGCACATTAAGATTCAACCATGAGATTCCAGCAAAGGTAGTCAGTTACCATTCTTGTTGTGTTTATGCAAACATCAGGACAGTAGATAAATTAATCTTGATTTGGCTTTTTGATAGCCATGGAGGAATTTTAAGAAGAAAAATCCTATTTCAATAGAAGTTGTTAAAGCTAAAATGGTTTCTTTCCCTTCCACCAGACCATTTGTTAAGATATGCCCAGTACGGGCCTCTAGCAATGGTGGAATAGAAAAGCAGTCCGTCTCATGATTGAGCCGGAAGTTCCAAGACAAAGGGGGGAATGAAAGGGCGAGGGCTAGGCCCTCCACCTTGCCCCAGGGTAAGTGCTCCATCTTACCTTGGCCACGTGCTTGGCAAGGAGCTTCTTCCCGGAAGTCTAAGCCTCTGCTAGCCACACCCAGGAACAAGACACAGACTTGTGCCTGGCCAATCAGCAGAGCAGAGTCCTTTCTCCTCCCCTTCCTCCAACTCCCCCTATATAACCCGTCTCCACACAGAGTTATCTCTCTCTCTCTCTGCTTCCTGTCGCTGCGTCGGCAAGGTGGGGGAGCCGAGCTAGCTCGAATAAAGACTCTTATGCTTTTGCATCGGACTGGCTGGCTCCCTGATGTGGTTTCTTGGGAATCCTGAAATCTGGGCATAACAGCCCCCATCTGAGGAGCAGCAGCTGCACACAGCCCACACCCTGCACTAGTCCGAGGAGCAGCAGCTGCACAAGCATCTTGCCCTCACCCAAGCAGCAGCAGCTGCACGAGCAGCCTGCCCAATCCGAGGAACAGCAGCTGTGTGAGCAGCCCGCCACCATCCAAGGAGCAGCAGTTCTGCGAGCGGCCCAGACCCATTAAAGGAGCAGCGGCAGCCCACCCCAGTCTGAGGAGCAGCAACCACACAGGCAGACCACCCACATCCAAGGAGTGACAGCTCTACGCAGCATGCACCGGTCTGAGGAGCAGAGCCACAACAGCCTGCACCTGTCCAACGAGCAGCAGCTGGCCCTAGGAGAAGCAGCCCCACAAGCAGCCCACCACATCAGAGGAACAAAAGCAGCGTGCAGCCAGCCCCCATTCAAAGATCAGCAGCCACGTGAGCAGTCCGCCCCAGTTCAAGGAGTAGCAGCTGCGTGTGTAGACCACCCCATACGTGGAACAGCAGCCTCGTGATCAGCACACCCTCTGTCTGAGGAACAGCAGCTGTGTGTGAAGCCTCCCCTCACCAGCCAGAGGAGCCACCACAGCTGTGAACAGCACCCACCACAGGAGCTCCTGCCAACTGAGGAGCAGCTGCTACAACAACTTCCAGAGGAGCCACTGCCACCCAAGGAGCAGCCCCTGAATGACTCAACATCTAGATATGTTGGTGAGATCAAACATGGGTAGACAAAGAAACCCCCAAAGGAAAGAAAAGGAACACTAGCCAGAAAAGCAGCCTGAGGAGCCACTGCCACCCAAGGAGCAGCCCCTGAACGACTCAACATCTAGATATGTTGGTGAGATCAAACATGGGTAGACAAAGAAACCCCCAAAGGAAAGAAAAGGAACACTAGCCAGAAAAGCAGCTAAGTGAAACCGAGGCATGCAGCATGACAGAAAAAGAATTCAGATTAAGGGTCCTAGAACGCATAAACTGGATGGAGGAAAAAATCAACAACTTATGCAAGAAGCAAGAAGAAACAGATGAAAAAAATCAATAAATTATGTAAGGACCAAGAAGAAATGAAGAGTGATATAGCTGCAATAAAAAACACCATTGAAAGTTTCAACAGTAGACTAGGAGAAGCAGAGGACCGAATTAGCGAATCAGAAGACAGGGAAACAAAACACACCCAAACTGAACTGCAATTGGAGAAAAAAATTAAAAGACAGGAGGAGAGCCTAAGGGAGCTATGGGACAACATGAAACGAAACAACATACGAATAATAGGGGTGCCAGAACAACAGAAAGAGGAACAAGGGTTAGAAAACCTACTTGAAGAAATAATATCAGAAAACTTCCCTGAGGTGGGGAAGAAAAAAGTCACACAAGCACAGAGAGTCCCAAACAAGGTGAACCCGAAAAGACCCACACCCACCAAGACACATCATAAATACCATGGCAAATGTTCGGGACAAAGAGAGAATCTTAAAGGCTGCAAGAGAGAGAGATGGAAAGTTATATACAAGGGAATCTCCCATTAGATTATCAAATGATTTCTCAACAGAAACACATCAGGCCAGAAAAGAATGGACGGAAATTTACAAAGTGATGCAAAGCAAAGGACTGAATCCAAGAATACTCTATCCAGCAAGGCTATCATTCAAAATTGAAGGGGAAATAAGAAGCTTCACAGACGAAAAAAAGGCTAAGGGTGTTTATCACCACCAAGCTAGCAATGCAAGAAATGCTAAAGGGACTGGTGTAAAAAGAAGAAATAAAAAGCTCAGAAAGAAAACCGCCACAAAAAATAGAAATGGCTACAAACAAGTACCTTTCAATAATAACTTTAAACGTAAATGGACTAAATGCTCCAATCAAAAGATATCGAGTGGCTGAATGGATAAAAAAACATGACCCATATATTTGCTGTCTACAAGAGACCCACCTCAGAAGAAGGGACTCACACAGACTGAAAGTGAAGGGATGGAATAATATCCTTCAGGCAAATGGAAATGAAAAAAAAGCTGGGGTAGCAATACTTCTATCGGACAAAATAGACCTCAAAGTGAAGGCCATAACAAGAGATAAGGGAGGCCACTTCATAATACTAAAGGGATCAATACAACAAGAAGATATAACCCTGATAAACATATATGCACCCAATGCAGGAGCACCCAAATACATAAAAAACTCCTGGAAGATATCAAGGGAGAGATCGACAACAATACAATCATAGTAGGGGACTTTAATACACCACTGACATCACTGGATAAATCCTCTAGACAAAAAATCAGCAAAGAAACAGCAATCCTAAATGACTCACTAGATCAGATGGACTTAATTGACATCTTCACAACATTTCACCCCAAAGCCACAAAATATACGTCCTTCTCAAGTGCTCATGGGACATTTTCAAAAATAGACCACATATTGGGTCACAAAGTCTCCCCAAATTCAAGAAGATGAAATCATACCAAGCATCTTCTCAGACCGCAATGGCATAATATTAGAAATAAACTACAAGAAAAACAACCCAAAATACTCAAACACTTGGAAGCTGAATAGCATGTTATTAAATATTGATTGGGTTACCAATGAGATTAAAGAAGAAATTAAAAACATCCTGGAAACTAATGACAATGAAAACACAACAATCCAAAACCTCTGGGACACAATGAAAGCAGTCCTGAGAGGGAAGTTTATAGCTCTACAGGCCTGTCTCAACAAACAAGAAGAAATGAAAGTAAAACATCTAAATCTACATCTCAAAGAATTAGAAAGAGAGCAACAAGAAAAGCCCAGAGTGAGCAGAAGGAAGGAGATAATAAAGATTAGAGCAGAAATAAATGACATAGAGACCAAAAAAACAATACAGAAAATCAATGAAACCAAGAGCTGGTTCTTTAAAAGGATAAACAAGATTGATGAACCTCTAGCCAGGCTCACCAAGAAGCAAAGAGAGAGGACCCAAATAAACAAAATCAGAAATGATAGAGGCGAAATAACAACAGACCCCACATAAATACAAATGATTGTTAAAAAATACTATGGACAACTCCACTCCAACAAACTAGACAACCTGGAGGAAATGGACATATTCCTAGAAAAATACAACATTCCAAAACTCAATCAGGAAGAATCTAAAAATCTCATCAGGCCAATAACTATGGAGGAAATTGAAGCAGTCATCAAAAAGCTTCCAGCAAACAAAAGCCCAGGACAGGACGGCTTCACAGGGGAGTTTTACCAAACATCCTCCTCAGACTACTACAAAAAATTCAAGAGGAAGGAACACTTCCAAGCTCATTCTATGAAGCCAGCATCACCCTAATACCAAAACCAGGTAAAGACAACACAATGAAAGAGAATTACTGGCCAATATCCCTCATGAACATAGATGCCAAAGTCCTCAACTAATCTTAGCAAATCAGATCCAGCAGTACATCAGAAAGATCATACACCATGACCAAGTAGGATTTATCCCAGGGATGCAAGGATGGTACAATATCCGCAAATCAATAAACGTGATACATCACATAAACAAATTCAAAGAAAAAAACCACATAGTCATATCAATTGATGCAGAAAAAGTGTTTGACAAAATTCAACACCCATTTTTGATAAAAACTCTCAGCAAAGTGGGAATAGAAGGATCATACTTCAACATAATAAAAGCCATATATGACAAACCCACAGCCAACATCATACTCAATGGACAAAAACTAACACCCTTTCCCCTAAGAACAGGAACAAGACAGGGATGCCCTCTCTCACCACTCTTGTTCGACATAGTACTAGAAGTATTAGCCATTGCGATTAGACAAGAAGAAATAAAATGCATCAAAATTGGAAAAGAGCCTTCCTTCCTGCTTCTCTCGCACGCTTCGCGATATGGGGCAGAGCGTCCCGACCGCCAGCTGCACCTGAACACCCCGGAAGCCGTCCCCGCGATGGAAGAGGACCAAGAGCTGGAGAGAAAAATGTCTGGATTGAAGACCTCAATGGCTGAAGGCGAGAGGAAGACAGCTCTGGAAATGGTCCAGGCAGCTGGAACAGATAGACACTGTGTGACATTTGTTTTGCACGAGGAGGACCATACCCTAGGAAATTCTCTTCGTTACATGATCATGAAGAACCCGGAAGTGGAATTTTGTGGTTACACTACAACCCATCCTTCAGAGAGTAAAATTAATTTACGAATTCAGACTCGAGGTGCTCTTCCAGCTGTTGAGCCATTTCAGAGAGGCCTGAATGAGCTCATGAATGTCTGCCAACATGTGCTTGACAAGTTCGAGGCCAGCATAAAGGAATATAAGGACCAAAAAGCAAGCAGAAATGAATCCACATTCTAGTCCCTGTGCACTATAGAGGGAGGAACATCCTCTGGGATATTTTCTTCGTGATCTTGCAAAACCCAGAAATAGAAGTTTATGATTACAACATGATCTGCTCTTCAGAAAGGTGTGATTCTAGCTATTAACTCATTACAGCTGTGGGAATCCCTGCAAGAACCTTTGTATTCTAATAAATTCCCTCTTTAAACTAAAAAAAAAAAAAAAAAATTGGAAAAGAAGTAAAACTGTCCTTATTTGCAAATGACATGATATTGTACATAAAAAACCCTAAAGACTCCATCAAAAAACTATTAGACTTAATAAATTAATTTGGCAATGTAGCAGGATACAAAATTAACGCCAAGAAATCTATGGCATTTCTATACACCAATAGTGAACTTACAGAAAGAGAGACTAAAAAAACAATCCCATTTACCATCGCAACAAAAAAATTAAGATACCTAGGAATAAACGTAACTAAAGAGGTAAAAGACCTCTACTCAGAAAACTACAGGACGTTGAGAAAAGAGATAGAGGAAGACATAAACAGATGGAAGAACATACCATGTTCTTGGATTGGTAGAATCAACATCATTAAAATGTCCATACTACCCAAAGCAATCTATAAATTCAACGCACTTCCCATTAAAATACCAACGGCATATTTCACAGACCTAAAATGAACTCTCCAAAAATTCATCTGGAATAAAAAAAGACCCCGAATAGCTGCAGCGATCCTGAGAAAGAACAAAGTAGGTGGGATCTCAATACCAGATATCAAGCTGTATTACAAAGCTACTGTTCTCAAAACTGCCTGGTACTGGCACAAGAACGGACATATAGATCAATGGAATAGAATAGAGAGCCCAGAAATCAACCCGAACCAATATACTCAATTAATATTTGACAAAGGAGGCAAGAACATACAATGGAGTCAAGATAGTCTCTTCAATAAATGGTGTTGGGAAAATTGGACAGATACATGCAAGAAAATGAAACTAGACCACCAACTTACACCATACACAAAAATAAACTCAAAATGGATAAAGGACTTAAATATATGACGGGAAACCATAAAAATACTAGAAGAATCCAAAGGCAACAAAATGTCAGACATATGCTGAAGCAATTTCTTCACCGATACAGCTCCTAGGGCATTGGAAACTAAAGAGAAAATAAACAAATGGGACTACATCAAAATAAAAAGCTTCTGCACAGCAAAAGAAACCATCAACAAAACAACAAGAAAGCCCACTGCATGGGAGGACATATTTGCCAATGTTATCACCGCTAAGGGTTTAATCTCCAACATTTATAGGGAATTCATACAACTTAACAAAAGGAAGATAAGCAATCCAATCAAAAATGGGCAAAGGACCTAAAGAGACACCTTTCAAAAGAGGACATTCAGAAAGCCAAGAGACATATGAAAACATGTTCAAAGTCACTAATCATCCGAGAGATGCAAATCAAAACAATGAGGTACCATCTCACACCTGTCAGAATGGCTATCATCAACAAATCCACAAACGACAAGTGTTGGAGAGGATGTGGAGAAAAAGGAACACTCGTGCACTGCTGGTGGGAATGCAGACTGGTGCAGCCACTATGGAAGACAGTATGGAGTTTCCTCAAAAAACTAAAAATGGAACTCCCATTTGACCCTGTGATCCCACTTCTAGGAATATATCCCAAGAAACCAGAAACACCAATCAGAAAGGATATATGCACGCCTATGTTCACAGCAGCACAATTCACCATAGCTAAGATCTGGAAACAGCCTAAGTGCCCATCAGTAGATGAATGGATTAGAAAACTGTGGTACATCTACACAATGGAATACTATGCTGCTGTAAAAAAGAAGGAACTCTTACCATTTGCAACAGCATGGATGGAACTGGAGAGCATTATGCTAAGTGAAATAAGCCAGTCAATGAAGGAAAAATACCACATGATCTCACTCATTTATGGATAATAAAGACCATTATAAACTTATGAACAAAAATAGTTACAGAGGCAGAGCTGCCTCGAACAAACTGTCAAACTACAGTGGGAAGGCTGGGGAGGGTTCGGGGGCAGAATGGGGGCATAAGCGATCAACCGAATGACTTGTATGCATGCATATAAGCATAACCAATGGACATAAGACACTGGGGGGTAGGGGAGGCCAGGGGATTGTCAAGGGCGGGGGAAAAAAGGAGACATATGTAATACTCTTTGTAATACTTTAAGCAATAAAACAATTTAAAAAAATAAAGAAATAAAAAAATAATTAAAGAAAAAGGACAAACTAGAAATTAAGCATACACTGACTGAAATAAAGAATATTATACAGAGTTCCAACAGCAGACTAGAGGATCACAAAAATCAAGTGAAAGATTTGAAATACAAAGAAGCAAAAAACACCAACTGGAAAAACAAAAAGAAAAAAATATCCAAAAATATGAAGATAGTGTAAGGAGCCTCTGGGACAACTTCATGCATACCAACATCCAAATTATGGGGGTGCCAGAAGAAGAGAGAGAGAAGATATTGAAAACCTATTTGAAGAGAACCCCAAACAAAAGGAATCCAAAGAGGACCACACCAAGACACATCATCATTAAAATGCCAAGAGCAAAAGACAAAGAGAGAATCTTAAAAGTAGTTACCTACAAGGGAATACCCATACGACTGTCAGCTGATTTCTCAATAGAAACTATACAGGACAGAAGGGAGTGGCAAGAAATATTCAAAGTGATGAATAGCAAAAACCTACAACCAAGATTACTTTACCCAGCAAAGCTATCATTCAGAATTGAAGGTCAGATAAAGAGCTTCACAGATAAAAAGCTAAAGGATTCATCACCACCAAGCCAGTATTATATGAAATGCTGAAAGGTATCCTTTAAGAAGAGGAAGAAGAAAAAGGTAAAGATACAAATTATGAACAACAAATACATATCTATCAACAAGTGAATCTAAAAATCAAGTGAATAAATAATCTGATGAACAGAATAAACTGGAGAATATAAGAGAATCAGGGGCATAGAAAGGGAGTGGAATGACAATTCTTGGGGCGAAAAGGGTGTGGGGGGTGCAGGAAGAGACTGGAAAAAAATCGTACACCTATGGATGAGGACAGTGGGGGGGACGGGGTAAGAGCAGAGGGTGGGTGGGAACCAGGTGGAGGGGAGCTATGCGGGGGAAAAAGAGGAACAATTGTAAAAATCTGAACAATAAAGATTTAATTAAAATAAAAAAATAATAAAAACCCAGTTTTTAAAAGAATGACAATTCAATTAATACAAATAAATATTTTCAACATGGCAAAAACCACATAAGAGTCAAAAGACAAGCCCTCCCTGGCCAGTGTGTTCAGTGGTTAGAGTGTCAGCCTGCACACCAAGGTTCACAGGTTCAATTCTTTTTTTTTTTTAAATATATTTTTTATTGATTTTTTACAGAGAGGAAGGGAGAGAGATAGAGAGTTAAAAACATCAATGAGAGAGAAACATCAATCAGCTGCCTCCTGCACATCTCCTACTGGGGATGTGCCTGCAACCCAGGTACATGCCCTTGACCGGAATCGAACCTGGGACCTTTCAGTTCACAGGCCAACTCTCTATCCACTGAGCCAAACCGGTTTCGGCAACGGGTTCAATTCTTGGTCAAGGGCACATACATGGGTTGTAGGTTGGACACCCGGCACAGGTCCAAGCACATGCGGGAGGCAACCAATTAATGTGTCTTCTCTCACATCTCTCTCTTTTTCTCTCTCTCTTCCCCCCTTCCATCCCTCCACTCTCTCTATAAATAAAATATCCTCCGTGAGAATGAAAAAGTCAAAAGACAAAATAAAACTATCAAAAAAATGTAACTCATATATAGACAAAAGGCAAATTTTCCTACTATAGAAAAAGCTATGAAACAAAGAAATAAACCAAGAACTGAATAGGCGAAGCAAATGGACATTTCAGAAAGGAAAGTCAGAGATCTTAAACATATGAAAAGAGAAAAGAGCTCAAACTCTCTCATGAGAGAAATAGAAATTAAAATACATTGATGTGCCATTTTTTAAAATTATTTATTGTTAAAAGTATTACAGATGTCCCTTTTTTCCCTCCATCAACTCCCTCCACCCTGCTCCCACCCACTCCCCAGGTCTTCCCCCCACTATTGTCTGTCCATGGGTTATGCATATCTACACTAATAAAAGAGAAACATGCAAATTAACCATCACTCCGCCACTCCACTACACCCACAAGCCACGCCCACCCACCAATCAGGAGCGAGTATGCAAATTAACCCAACTAAGATGGCAGCAGTCATGGAGCTGGAGCAAGCAGGAGGCTTGGGTTGCCCCCGGCGATGGAGGAAGCCAAGCTTCCCGCCTGCCCTGGCCAGACCTGCGCTCCGCTCAGGGCTACAAAGTTTCAATTATAGAAGATAAATAAATCCCAGATACCTGCTTCCAGCCGGCCATGGCCTCCGCTCAAGGAGGCGCTAACAAAAATAAAAATAAAAAAGGAGAGGCTGAGAGCTTGGGTCACCGGGGGACGTGGCCAGCCTGAAAATGGCCACCAGCCCCTCACCCAGGCTGGCCACACCCCCATGGGGTGAGGGTCCCCCCTGGGGGGCTTGACCAGCCTGCAAACAGCCATCAGCCCCTCACCCAGGCTGGCCAGGCACCCCAGTGGGAGACCCCACCCTGAAGGGGGTGTGGCCAGCCTGAAAACGGCCCTCAGCCCCTCACCCAGGCTGGCCAGGCACTCCAGCAGGACCCCTCCACCCTGAAGGAGCTATGGCCAGCCTGCAAGCAGCCATCAGTCCCTCACCCAGGCTGGCCAGGCACCCCAGTGGGAGACCCCACCCTGAAGGGGGTGTGGCCAGCCTGAAAACGGCCCTCAGCCCCTCCCCCAGACTGGCTAGGTACCCCAGTGGGGACACCCACCCTGAAGGGGGTGTGACCAGCTGCAAACAGCCATCATCCCCTCACCCAGGCTGGCCAGGCACCCCAGTGGGGACCCCCACCCTGAAGGGGGTGTGGCCAGCTGCAAACAGCCATCATCCCCTCACCCAGGCTGGCCAGGCACCCAAGCGGGACCCCCACCCTGATCCAGGACACCCTTCAGGGCAAACCAGCCGTCCCCCACCCATGCACCAGGCCTCTATCCTATATAGTAAAAGGGTAATATGCCTCCCAGCGCTGGGATCAGCGGAGCTGCGAGGCCTCCTGGCACCAGGATCAGTGGAGCAGCGAGGCCTGCCAGCACCGGGATCAGCAGAGCAGGGAGGCCTCTCTGCCCCTGTGTCAAGCAGAGCCACGAGGCCTCCCAGCACTGGGATCAACAGAACTGCGAGGCCTCCTGGCCCCTGGAGCAGCGTGACAGGGGGCAGAGCCCAAACCTCCTGATCGCCCTGCGGCTCTGTGTGTGACAGGGGGCAGGGCCACAACCTCCCTATCCGCCCTGCTCTGTTTGTGAAGGGGAAGGTGCCCCAACCCCCTGATCGGCCCTGCTCTGTGCCTGATAGGGGGGAGCTCCCCAACCCCCTGATCAGCCCTGTTCTGTGACAGGGTGTGGTGCCCCAACCCCCCCATTGGCCCTGCTCTGTGTATGACGGGGTGGAGCCACAACCTCCCCATCGGCCCTGCCCTGAGTGTGACAGGGGGGAGCTCCCCAACCCCCTGATGGGCCCTGCTCTATGGGTGACAAGGGGCAGCGGCCCAACCCCCCTGATGGGCCCTGCTCTGTGACAGGGTACGGAGCCCCAACCCCCCTGATGGGCCCTGCTGTGTGTGTGACAGGGGGCAGCGCCCCAACCCCCTGATCGGCCCATGCTCTGAGCCCGACCAGGGGCTGCACCTAGGGCTTGGGCCTGCCCTCTGCCACCTGGGAGTGGGCCTAAGCCAGCACGTTGTTATCTCCCAAGGGGTCCCAGACTGTGAGAGGGCACAAGTGGGGCTGAGGGACACCCCCCCACACACACCGCGCCAGTGCACAAATTTTTGTGCACCGGGCCACTAGTTGTACTATAACCATGTAAGATGTAACCATTGGGGGAAACAGGGTACAGGTACCTTGTCACTCCCTTCCTCTTGGTACTATCATTGTAACCTCCTGTGGGCCATTTTTTTAAAATATATTTTTATTGATTTCAGAGAGGGAGATAGAAACATCGATGAGAGAATCATTGATTGGCTGCCTCCTGCACGCTCCTTACTGGGGATCGAGCCTGCAACCCAGACAAATGCCCTTGACCAGAATCAAACCCGCAACACTTCAGTCCACAGGCCGAAACTCTATCCACTGAGCCAAGCCGGCTAGGGTGGGCCAATCATTATTTAAAAATACATATATTAATGAGACATCAGTGCCAAGTACCTAATTGATAGTCAATATTTATTGAATCCCACGACTTAGTGAAATTGACTTATATTAAGTGATAACATACTACCCTCTTTCGAAAAATAAAAGGACTTTTATAAATAACTGCTTATATACATTATCTCTAGAAGAACAGATAAAAACTGATCATACTGGCCCCTCTAAGTGACAGAGCAACATGATGAAACTTTTCAACAAACGTTTTGTCTCTCTTAGGTTCTGAACTGTGAATCTGTTATCCTACTCACAATATAGTGTAAACTTTAAAACTTTCTGTTCTAGCCAATTCCTCAGGGTCAATGTCAACTTAACCTACCGTTTCCAGAATTCAGGTTCTATACATTTTTGAAAAATCACTATTGCAAGAGTTTGCACACCTCGCACCTGTCCTTGCAGTGATCCTTAAGCCTTAAACGGCCCTCTCCACCTAAGAAAATAACACTCTTGAAATTAAATCAAGTGGCGGGGTGGGGGAGAGACAGCCATCAAAATCATTTGAGATAAATAGGACACTTGGATCTCACAATATAGTACACGTAATAGTTTATTGCTGGGACTTTTCTTAGGTCTGATAATGGTACTGTGATTATGTAGAAAAATGTCTTAACCCTGGGAGTTAATGTTGAAGAACTTAGAGGTGAAGGGTCATGACGTCTGCAACATGGCCCCACACACAAAAAATGTGTGCACATATAAATGTGTATTGATTACAGACAGGTTTAAGCACATATATAAATACAAGTCTATATGCAGATACAGACATTATAAACACTAACATGAGAAAATGTTACCGACTAACCTATGCAAAGGTATTATACTATTCTATTCTTCTAACTTTTCTGCAGGCTTGACATTTTTGAAAAAACAAGTTGAGGGAAACTTTAAAATCCCTAAGTTTCCCAAAATCAGCTCAAACATCACTTCGCAGAATACACCCAGCTGGGAAGTCACTCCCTTTTCTGCATTTCCAAGGCCCTTTCCTTATGTTCACCCTTCAATGGACTGAGTGAAAGAACCAGGGGGCACCTACCTCCAGCCCATAGATTTCAATGCCCTCACGTCTACTCCTCTAGGTTCCTGCTCACACATGCACCCCGGCAAGGCCTAGGATATGCAACTGCTTAAAGGGATCAGACACTGACCAGGAATGTCCAAACCTCAAGAACGGGTCAGAAGGCCTGGGGTGAACTTGCCAAATTCCTGCCAGGGAGGTGCTGACGAAGGCAAGGGATAGAGGGGGGGACACAGTTGTGGCAAAAGGCAGAAGCAGCAGTCGATGCCGAAGTACATAACTTTATTGGACACGAGTGGGGGTGTAGGAGACGGCTAGGAATCAGGCTCTGTGACAGGTGGTGGCTTCTCGTCATCAGGGGGACAATCAATGAAGTCAGCCAGCATGGCAGCTGTGTCATCCTGCTCCTTTGAGGGACAAAGACATGATTCAAAACAGTCTCACACACATACAGGAGTGGGTCAGGCTTGGGCAAAGCCCTTCCCTAACACAAGCAACCCCCTCTTCCTCCAGCCCGCCCCGCCCCACCTTCTCCACCCAGAGATGCCCTCCCAGCCTGGCCCACTCACCTTTTCCTGGGGAGGGGCCGTCTCCGTCTCCATTTCCTCAGCTGCAGATGTCTCTGGTGGCGGGGGGACCTCATCACCCCCACCCTCAGTCCCCTCGTCCAACAGGGCTGGCGGAGGAGCACAGGGCTCCTCTTCCACTAGCTCTTGAGGAGGTGGCCCTGCTGGGGGGCTTCCCCCTTCCTTCTCCAGCTCCTCCTGGGAGGGGAGCACCTCAGGGGCCAGTGTAGGTGCAGTCTCAGCCCCACGCTCCTCCTCAGGCCCAGGCTCCTCCACTTCCAACAGTAGCCCAGGCTCTGGCTCTGGCTCAGGCTGCACCTTGGGGGACTCGGGGGGAGGCAGAGCTGGAGGCAGGCTGGTGGGTGGAGGTCCTCCTTCTTCTACCTCCCCTCCTGCTGAGCCAAACTCCAACTCTTCCACCTCTTCCAACTCTTCTTCCTCCTCCTCCTCCTCCTCCTCTTCTTCTTCCTCTAATTCACCTTCCTCTTCCTCAAATTCCTCCTCAAACTCTTCCTCCTCTTCCTCTTCAAAATACTCTTCCTCATCCTCTTCTTCCTCTTCAAAATCTTCCTCCTCCTCTTCTTCCTCCTCCTCTTCTTCCTCTTCTTCCTCTTCCTCCTCCTCCTCATCACTGCTGTTGATATTAATAACTGTCAAGTCTTCTTCCAGGGCTGGGGGTCCTCCCCCACTAGGAGTTCCTTCAGGCACCAACTGCGGTGGTTGGAGTGTCACTGGGCCAGGAACAGGAGGGGGTGGAGGTGGAGGGAGAGGCCCCGGGACTGTAGGAAGCTCTTCAGGCTCCTCCTTGGCTGGTAGAGGAGGGGAGGCTGCTGGTGGCCCAGCTGGGGCAACAGGGGGTGGGGTGCTGCCTGAGGGGGGTGGGAGTGGCAGGGGCGGCAGCCCCTCAGGCACGATCACCACACTGTCATCAGAGTCACTTTCCAAGGAGATCTCTACATCAGATGCCTCCTCCTTATCATAGTGGACAAAGGCTGGCCTGGGCACTCTCCCCCCAAAAGTTTCATCTGGGGGTATCACAGGTGGGGGAGTGCCACTGGAAGCCAGGATGGGGTCCTCGTTTGAGCCTGCCCGGTGGTTCTCAGGGCCGGGAAGGAGCCGGGGGGGTACAGGCACCAGGCCTGGGACAGAGAGGCCTAAGTGGTTGGCTGTGGCTGGAGGTCCAGGACGTGCTGGAGGCACTGGGCCTGCCGGGGGCACGGGGCCTGCTGAGGGCAGGGGACCCACTGAGGGCACAGGGCCAGCTGAGGGCATGGTGCCTACTGAGGGCATGGGGCCCGGGGGATGAAAGGGCGGGGCCCTGAACGGAGACGGGGCCTCAGGAGGAACTGGAGCAGGTGTGGGACAGGTGGGGCCCATGGACTGCAGAGGAGGAACCCGGGGATGGGTCAAAGCAGCACAGGTCACCAGTGCTTCCGAGCAGAAAGAAGAGACCTAAGGAAGGAAGAGGAAGCAAGTGTGAGCATCGGGAATACAGGGTGCTGTGGTACCAGAGAGGGGAGCCTGCCAGCTCAGAAACAAGAGAGCCCTCAAACCAAAGAGATGGACTTGGCCCGTCTGCAGTTACCTCAAGGTTGTCTTCCCTCTGGCCCAGGGAGAAGGCTTGCAGGGCACAGGCGAGAGGAGGTGGGCAGCGAGGAGAAGGCGCCAGCAGCAGAGCCAGCAGCAGACGGTACAGTTCCCGGCGGCAGCGGGAGCTGGTATATGGGGAGCTGCCTAGGACCTCGCCCTGTTGGACACCCATGACGAGGGGTAGGACCAGATCGTGCAGCCTCTGAAAAGGACGCAGGGCACAAGTAGAGACACCACCTCGACGACCCAACCCTTCTCCAGGGCCCCCTCCCAACTTGCAATGGACGCTCCCCAGGGGCACAGCCCTCACAGGGACAGGCAGTGGCCCCGCCCCAATCTCCATGGGGACCAGGCTCCACTAACCCTGTGAGTCTCCTCCTTGATAAGTGGCCCGCACATGAGGATGGTCCGGCTGAGGCCTGGGAAGAAGAACAGTGTGTAAGAGACCTGCTACTAACAGGACAGAGAAGGGCTTCTGCAGCAGGAGGTTCAGGCAAGTCACTTAACTGCTCTGAGCTCCTTTCTCCACCATGAAATGAGGATCGCACTGCACAGGGCTGCGGATGATGTCGGTGCACTGTAAATGTGCACTTATATGTCTGAGAAGCACTGGCTCTCCTCTTCACATGGTTGGGGTGACAGGCAGTGAAATACAGGGAACCCCAAGGAAAGTCACCCACTAACCACACAGGCACTGACTATACTTCTGCTTCCAATGAGCACTTGTGTTGGGAGGAAACCCCACTGAGCCGCCTGCCTGAAGGGAATGTAAGCACCACAAAGCAGGGCTTCACCCTTTGCTACAGCTGTCCTGGCAGGTGCAGAGGATATGCAACAAGAAAAATGAGACCCTGGGGGCAATATAAACGACCCAACACTCGCACACGCCCCTTCCCTGCCCAGATCCAAGATTTTGCCGCAGCCCTGGGAGCTGCATGGCTGCTTCTGCTCCTTTGGCCTCTCTTGAAGGTTTTCAGCTGGTTCTACATTTTATCCACACCCTCTACTTCAACACCTGGTTTGGGGCTAAAGCCCCAGCCATCCCCGCACTCGGAAGGTGCAGGGCACAGGCCTCACCCACCTCTCAGCGCAGCTGCACACACATCGCTGTTGGCATTGCTATCCCCTTTGCGGTGGCTGGGAGGGGTCGCAGCCTCCCCCATGTCCAGCTTTAGCTTCTTGGGGGCACTGGGCTTCCCGGTCTGCAAACCGCCATCAGGGCTCCCCCGGGGACTGCGCAGCTGGTGGTGGAGAAAAACACAAATCACACTCACAGGCAAACAGGAAGGCAGGACAGAGTGAGGCGACGGTGTTGAATGAGGAGGCTCACATGGACCAGGTGTGCAGGATGAAAGTCCTGGCACAAGAGAGTGTGGGCAGAGCCTCACTCACCTTCAGGGCCTCGGCTGGCGGGGAGATGTCACTGAGCAGGTGGGTGAGCAGGGCCTCTCCTGAGGCTCCTGCCTGAAGCACACCTGCCGAGGCACCGCACACCTGCACCCACAGCTCTAACACAGTGTACACCTTGGTCCGCATGGCACTGTGGAGTGAGCAGGGCGGCTTATGAATGCCTCTCCTCCCTCAGCTCCCAGCCCACCTGCATGGCCTCACCACCCTCTCCCCTTGATCCCCATCCTTGATGGTCACCTGTAAGGCTTCTCCTGGCCCAGAGAGACAGTATCCCTACCAATGCTCCAGGCATTGAGGACCTGGGGAAGCAGGCGGCTGATCAGGGCTCCAAAGCGCAGGAGCCGACCTCCACACCTGGGGGCGAAGACACACACAGTGACCTCCATTCCCGGTACGTCCCAGTCCCTTCATCACACTCTGCCTAGTCCACTCACGCAAGGATGAGCGCAGAGAGCAGGTCCAAGGCTTCCAGGTGGATAGAAGGCAGCAGCAACAACCGCAGGGGACCATCTCCAAGCAAGCTCTGCAGAATGAAATTGGCAAAAGGAGCAGGGAAGTGAGACACAGAGGGGAAAGGGAGACGGGGATGTGTGTGACTAAATACATATGGACACACATGTAAGGAACCCACCCCGGCCCACCTCTCCCAACAAGGTCAAACCCCCATCCTATAAAACAGAGCCCGGAAGGAGGATGACGGGAGGATGGCTGCCTCTCGGCAATGTCTGGCTGGCCCCCGTGCTTGCCCTCCCCTCGAAGCATGTGCCACAGGTGTCCTCGCACCAGGGGAGAGAAACCACTCCGTGCATGTGTTGGGAGAACCACAAGGAATAATGACAATCGGACAGAAGTAAAGCGCTGGCCAGACACCTCAGGGATGACATCATTTGGGGAGCTTCAGATCCCACACTACTTTCCTGGTTGCCCTGGGTCCTAAGGACTGTGAACGGAGGACAAACATCACTTACAATATTCTTGGCACTGATGCTGAGGGTCCGGCAGATGAAATCCAGGATTTCCTGCACAGGGATGGACACGGGAGCCACAAACTCAGAGCTGGAGAGAATCAGAGCAGGGAGGTCCTCAGCACAGGTTCCCCAGCATGACTGGCCCACCTCAACCTCCTTCTTCATGATGCGGAACACACCCCAGATCAATCCCTCCCCGTCCAGCCCATGCTCCCTCCAGCACTCACTCACCTGAGCATGAGCCCCAGGCAGCAGGCCAGACCGGAAAACCTTTGCCGAAGCCGGAAAAGGTTATGCGCATCAGCATCTTCGAGGGAAAACAGCATCTCCACCGCAGGGCCTTCATACTGCACAGGAGCTGGACGTAAACACAGCAGCTTCTCACTCCAGGGCTTGTCCGTCCCCTCCCTTTTCATTTCTGGTGGATGACCCACCATTCTGCCTAGAAATCAACTGTCCCACTCTCTGGGCCACCCTCCTGGTTCCCTGCTGCCACATCCCCCAACCACTCTGCCACTGCCTACTAGCCATGCTCCCTACCTGGTTCTGCTCCCTCGTAGAGAGCCCCTAGCAGACTGTGCAATGAGGCCAGCAGGGTGTGTAGCTCCTGCTCCCAGCTCTCAGTGTGCTTCAAGCCCTGGGAAAAGCCAGCCCCGAGAGAGGGCAGCCGGGAATAACACTCACACGCCAACTGCAGAAGAAAGGTCAGAAGCTTGGTCAGATGGGAATCCAGCCCAGCCAGACACCCCCAGCGCCACCAATGCCAAGACAAGGAAATCACAGACAGCTCTAGGAACATAGAAAAGGGACTATGGGGCAGAAGGACAAAGATCTTGTGCCTCTGGAGTATGCCAAGAGGAAGGGAAGTGGGAACGTGGTCCAAGCAGTACCAAGAGAGAAATGCTGTCTGGCTGGCATGGCTCAATGGTTGAGCATCAACCTATGAACCATGAGATCATAGTTTGATTCCCAGTCAGGGCACATGCCCGGATTATGGGCTCAATCCCCAGGAGAGGGGTGCAGGAGGCAGCCAATCAATGATTCTCTCTCATCACTGATGTTTCTCTCTCTCCCTTCCTCTCTGAAATGAATAAAAATATTTTTTTTTAAGGAGAGAGAGAAATGCTAAGAATGAGAACTAAGAGAAGCTCCAACTCATGCCCACGCTTTTCATCTGCCTCCTTTTCCTTTACCTGCTGCAGCTGAGGGCTCAAGGAATCCACCCGAGACAGGAAGAATGAGGCCAGCTTGCCCTGGGTTGTGGAAAAGAGGAAAAGGCTGGTAAGTCAGCTCCAAGGGCCAGAGACATCCACCCTGTCCCTTCCCAGCAGCAGAATCCAAGCCCTCGCCTTTTTTCTTTCCTGCAGACACAGGAAGCAAAGCATTTTACGGGGTATCATGCCTGGAAGCAGACATGCTCTCACGGTAGAAAGACATCCTGAAGGTCAGCTCTCATCCTCAGCCTCCCTGTCTGGTGGGGAAAGGGTCTGGCCTGGGCCCCACAGACATTGTACTCCCTGCTGCCAATTTTCCCTCAAGCCAAAAGGTCACAGAGTGCTGAAAAGCAGCAAGCCTCACACCCAACTCCCTACCAGCTTACACAAGAAGGGATGGCCCAAGCTGGGAGTGGAGGCACTAATCAGAGGTATGAGGGCAGTAAAGGCCTCTGGAGAAGAACTGAGGCAGCACATCTCGGAGCAGTAACCTGTCAGCTGGCAAACATTTACTCTGCCTGCTACGTGAATGTGAAGGTGCTGGCCCAGAAGTGTCCTACCTGGGTCACAATTTACTTGGGGGTAGAATCAAAGGGGCCTGTGAAATTGATGGGGGTGGGGGGAACTGTGTCCTTTTCACTAGCATGTAAGTAAAAGGTAGTATTTATTTCCACTTTAAATGTAAACAGAAAGCCATAGTAGTATTAGCAGTACCTCTGGCTGTCACCAATAAAATCTCTCCTTTTCATTTCACATTATAATTGTAACAGGATATCTCAAGATACCATTCACATGTATCACTAATTTGAAATTCAGTAGGTTATTAGCCCTGCCGCTAGATCTTGCTGTTTAACATATTCATGAAGAAGCACATACTACTTTATCAAAATTTTTTAAAATATATATATTTCAACAGAATCAGTTTCTCTTAAAATTCTATGTATTTTATTTTATGAATGTAGGAAGGGGTCCATGGCATAAAAAAGGGTAAGAACACTGAAGGAGACCTACAGAACGAAATGAGATGGGATTTCCAGTTTCAGTGGGATGTGAGTGAGTCAGGAAGACCAGTATATGGAAAACCACCTGAACCCACAGTAGCATTCACTATTTCGAGAGGGGGACAGAGGGAGGGTCCAGTGGGACCGATCCTAGGAGGCAGGACTAGGGAGGGCAGGATTGAGCTGGGTTTAAAAGAAAGGGAAGAATCCCCAGGAGACCAGAGAGGGGAAAACACTGCTGAGAGCTACAGACCCAGAAGATGCAAAGGAGAAGCAGGCTGAGGCCTTAAATCCCAGCCTAGAAAGCATGGACTTTGGAGAAGGAAGGATGGGACGTCACACACACAAATATCAAGACAAATCAGCTGGGGCACCAGGCACATGGCAGGAGGCTTGCGGGAGCAAAGTAGGAGCAGAAGCCTGTCAGTGTGTGTTTCAGAAACCAGCCCTCCAGGGACTCCCTCCCACCGGCCCTGTGGCAGGAACCACGGAGTTGCCCACATTGCACTTCGTGATTCTCACTGGCCACGAGTCAAGCACTGTCACAGCTGACGCCAGGGTAAAGACCTGGACAGCACTTTCATGCCAGATGTGGTAGGACTCAGAGCACTTCAACCCAAACACAGTAACCATCCACAGGTCTCCTGATGCACCGGCTTCTCCCAAGGTAAGATTTCTCAGAAACCTGCCAGAGCCCCAACTATAGTGGCACTCAGCCCTTCTGGCCAACTTACTGCTCACACTTTTCCTGAGACTCTGGCTCCAAAAGCTGGGCTGAGGCCAACAAAAGTCTGCTTATGTGACGGCAATAAGCCTGAGTACAGACATGGCTGTGACCACAGGTGGCCTGTGCAATGGCTCACTTGGAACATTTCACTTGAAATGCAAGCGCAGCAAGCACGCACGCCCAGGGTACCTCTCAAGAGTAGGGTTAGGCCTCCCACTGATTCCAAGGAATTACTAATGGATTTGGCCTGGGGTTAGGCCTCCCACTGATTCCATGGAATTACTAATGGATTTGGGGAGGAGAGGTAAAGCTTCTACAGAAGTAACCTCATGGACTGGGAATGCTTGAGATACACCATTCAGGAGTAACCTGAGCTTGGAGACTGCAACTGCCCTGGGAGCTTCTGGGGGATGGGACAGAAAACAGATAACTTTCCAAAAATGGCAAGTATGTTTCCTAAGATGTTCTCAGTAGAAACTGCCCCTAGGGCCTTTGTACAAAACAGATTCTTATCGGACATGCTGGCAACAAAGACAAAATCCTCAACATCCTCAACAGTGAGAAGTTCTTCAGATGACATGTTATTCTTAATAAAGACATAAAGGCACACATATCCTGTTAACATACCAAAGTGTTTGGTTTGGAAAGGATACTCAAAATACAGGCCATGACTTCAAAAGCTACGTGTCTGGCCCTAGCTGGTTTGGCTCAATGGATAGAGAGTCAGCCTGTGGGCTGAAAGGTCCTGGGTTTGATTCTAGTCAAGGGCACTTGCCCAGGTTGCAGGCTCGATCCTCAGTAGGGGGTGTGCAGGAGGCAGCTAATTAATGATTCTCTCTCATCACTGAAGTTTTTATCTCTTTCTCCTTCTCCCTTTCTCTCTGAAACTTCAGAGGGAGGGCAAGGCAGGGTTGGGGGGGGGCTGTAAGAGATCAACCAAAGGACTTATATGCATGCATATAAGCATAACCAATGGACACAGACACTAGGGTGGTGAGGGCATGTGCTAGGGGGTGGGGGTGGCCGGGGAGAGATCAATGGGGGGAAAAGAGACATATGTAATACTACATGTAATACTTTAAATAATAAAGAATTTTAAAAAACCTACGTCTGACAAAAGATCATAAATTATAAATTAATGCTCCTGACCACTCACAACGAAAATTAAGAAGCACAGAGAATGCCGATACCGGTTTGGCTCAGTGGATAGAGCGTCGGCCTGCGGACTGAAAGGTCCCAGGTTCGATTCCGGTCAAGGGCATGTACCTGGGTTGCGGGCACATCCCCAGTAGAAGATGTGCAGGAGGCAGCTGGTCGATGTTTCTCTCTCATCGATGTTTCTAACTCTCTATCTCTCTCTCCCTTCCTCTCTGTAAAAAATCAATAAAATATATTAAAAAAAAAAAAAAAAAAAAGAAGCACAGAGAAAAACACTTAGCATTCTAGTCTCCCTGACTATTCAAATCTTGACCCTGAAGGTAACAATACTCCTTCCACTTCATGGGGAATGCAGGCAGATACAGACAACCCCAAACCAAGCTGAATCAAAGCAGCTATTTGCAGTAACACTTTACAAACTTTGACCAGTGAGGGGTCAGGGACAAAAATCTGTCTAGCCCATGTAATTTAATAATTTATAGACCATTTCAGAAGAAAGGCAGTTTTTACTAAACTTGATAAAGCTTTAGTAAAAAAAAAAAAACAAAAAAAAAAAAAACTTTTCTAAGCTTTAGTAAAATCCATGAGTTACTCCAAATATCTTCTTGACAAAAGTCCTGCCCTGCCTATCCAAAGATTCTATTGCCTGTCATTAGTGGTGTTCACATGAAAATAGAGAATCAACAAGGACAGGACTTCATGTTCTCTGAGGAACGTCATCTGCTCAGGGAACTTTTCAGATACAACTAACCAGTTACGAAAGCCACTGCAGACACCACCCCCAGATCACAGCATGTGTGCCCAGAGCTCCCCATCTGGCTCACCATCCTTCTCAAGCCACTAACAATTGCTCTGAGCTGGTATTAGTGTTGAAGCCTACCTGCCAATCCTGTCTATGTTCTTAAAAGCTTCTAGAGTTTAAGTGTGTGTGTGGGAGGGGGAAGAACAGGCTTTAAAGGCAAACAGATCTGATACCAACCTTGAGTTAAGTTAGTTAAACACCTGTGGGCCTGTTTCTTGGTTAGTTTGGTGACACCAACTCCACACAATGACTATAATAATAAAATGAGATGACACATCTCAGACACTCGACAGAGTGCCTGGCACATTGTGGGTACCTAATAAATACCAGGTCCCTTACCCTTTATTTTACTTTCTTGATTTGGTCAAAGAACCATGTGAACTTACTTTCAAGATAATCTGAATGGCCCTAGCCAGTTTGGCTCAATGGAGAGAGCATCAGCCTGCAGACTAAAGGGTCCCAGGTTCGATTCCGGCCAAGGGCATATGCCCAAGTTGCGGGCTAGATTCCTCCCCAGGAGGGGGCATGCAGGAGGCAGCCAATCAATGATTTTCTCTCATCACTGATGTTTCTCTCTCCCTTCCTCTCTGAAATCAATAAAAATATTTTTTTAATATATTTTATTGATTTTTTACAGAGGAGAGGTATAGAGAGCCAGAAACATCAATCAGCTGCCTCCTGCACGACCCCCTAAAAAAAACTTTAGGGAAAAAAAAGATAATTTGAATGGCAAACTCACCCTTAATTGACAGTACTGATAGCTGATACAGTTAAGCACATCAGTTATACAAAACAATTATTAATTTGATGCTAATTCCAGTTCTCTATATAGATTTGTCCTTCCATCTGAGTGAAATGGCCAATGGTTTATCAAGCTATGAGTATAAAACAGAGAACATTTAATCTACAGGACAACACCTATTTGTTCTTAGGTACTAGTTGACATCCAATTATACTGCAAACAACAGATGTGTCAATTACAAAGGGCCCTTTAACTGTTACTGCTTTGGCAGAATGTATTTATTCATTCATTCATTCATTCATTCATCCATTCAGTTACCGTTGAAAACAGAGCTAACTTTTTCACTGACCTCTCTCACCTGACGTACATACCTCCTATCGAACCTACTAAGGCTCAGCAGTACATCTTGTATGGGTCATGACAGCTTGGGGGAAAGGGTAGGGAAGTGACTAAGGGTATTTAGTCAGGAATATAAGACAATGTGTAGGAGACATTGTTACAGGGAAGTAATAAATCGGGAAGGCTTCCCGGAGGAAATTACAAGAGTTTTAGGAACACAGTAAGAGCAGATGGTAGAGACACACAGCCACGTCTCTTGGGACAGGCATAGCCCCTGACTGGGGGAAAGGAGATCCGTGGGACTGTTGGCACCGGGGGATTTGAGATTTGGGTTCCGTAATTATGGAGGACTGAGCCTAAAAGGGGCAGCCTGAAGCTCTGACCAGACCATGCAGTGCCGGTAAGAGAGGAGCTTGAGACTCAGCCTTCCCCTTTTCTGCGGTTGGCGTTATTTGTTTGTTTTCACTGAACCCTGTTTATAGGACATTTCGGATACACTCACCCGTGCTGAAGAGCGGGAGAAGGTGCGGACGAGTGGAATCTGGGGAGAGGCTGGGGAGAGAAGAGGGGCCAGGAGAGGTGGCAGCAAATTGAGTGCTGAGTCACCCCTGAGTCCAGGACTTGGGCAATCATTTTTTCTCCTGAGGCTATAATTTCCTCCCTCCAGGCCCTAGGCAAGGAATACAGCCACACCCAGATTCCACCCTGAATGAGATGAAGGATTAAAATAACCTTATTAATCCCTGGGAGTTAACAGGGTGTGGCCTATAGAGGGCCTTTCAGTTCCAGCAACAACAGCATCACAGACATTCCAGGAAACTGGGATCTTAAGCCAGCCAAAGGAATGACATTTCAATTTTTCAATTTTATTTCTTTATTATTTTGTTAGCTTATTTTTGCCTTTTTCTTTGTTTTCCCTTTTTTTGTTTGTCTGTTGCTTTTTTTTCTTTCTTCTTTCTTTTTTCTCCTTTTTTTTTGTTTGTTCCTTTATTTGCTACTTCTGTTCACATTATTTTTTCAACCACGTGAGCAACAGACATGTGAGCGGCACCCTCTTGTCCAGGGAGCCTCAGCCCTGTGAACAGCCTGCCTCGAGCCTAAGAGCAGCAGCCTCATGTGGCCCCCCCCTGTCCAAGGAGCAGCAGCTGTGTGAGCAGCCCACTTCCCCGTCCAAAGAGCAGCAACCACGCAAGCAGTCCGACCTGTCTGAGGAGCAGTCTTCCTACGTCAGAGGAGAGGCATCCATGCACAGTCCACCCCCATCTGAGGAGCAGCAGCTGCATATAGCCCGCACCCTGCACTAGTCCAAGGAGCAGCAGCTGCACCAGCATCTTGCCCTCGCCCAAGCAGCAGCAGCCACACCAGCAGCCTGCCCAATCCGAGGGACAGCAGCTGTCTGAGCAGCCCGCCCCCATCCGAGGAGCAGCAGTTCTGCGAGCAGCCCAGCCCCATTCGAGGAGCAGCAGCAGCCCACCCCGGTCTGAGGAGCAGCAACCACACAGGCAGACCGCCCACATCCGAGGAGTGACAGCTCTACGCAGCACGCACCAGTCTGAGGAGCAGAGCCACAACAGCCTGCACCTGTCCAACGAGCAGCAGCTGGTCCTAGGAGAAGTAGCCCCACAAGCAGCCCACCCCAACCACATCAGAGGAACAACAGCAGCGTGCAGCCAGCCCCCATTCAAAGATCAGCAGCCACGTGAGCAGTCCGCCCCAGTTTAAGGAGTAGCAGCTGCGTGTGTAGCCCGCCCCATACAAGGAACAGCAGCCTCGTGATCAGCACATCCTCTGTCTGAGGAACAGCAGCTGTGTGTGAAGCCTCCCCTCACCAGCCAGAGGAGCCACCACAGCGGTGAACAGCACCCACCACAGGAGCTCCTGCCAACTGAGGAGCAGCTGCTACAACAGCCGCCAGAGAAGCAACCACAGCCCGAGGAGCCACTACCACCCAAGGAGCAGCCCCTGAATGACTCAACATCTAGATATGTTGGTGAGATCAAACATGGGTAGACAAAGAAACCCCCAAAGGAAAGAAAAGGAGCACTAGCCAGAAAAGCAGCTAAGTGAAACAGAGGCATGCAACATGACAGAAAAAGAATTCAGATTAAGGGTCCTAGAATGCATAAACCGGATGGAGGAAAAAAACAACTTATGCAAGAAGCAAGAAGAAACAGATGAAAAAATCAATAAATTATGTAAGAACCAAGAAGAAATGAAGAGTGATATAGCTGCAATAAAAAACACCATTGAAAGTTTCAACAGTAGACTAGGAGAAGCGGAGGACCGAATTAGCGAATTAGAAGACAGGGAAACAAAACACACCCAAACTGAACAGCAATTGGAGAAAAAAATTAAAAGACAGGAGGAGAGCCTAAGGGAGCTATTGAAAGGGCGAGGGCTACGCCCTCCATCTTGCCCCGAATCCTCCATTTTGGGGCAGCAGCCATGTGCTCAGCAAGAAGCTTCTTCCCAGAAGCCCAAGCCTCTGCTAGCCACACCTAGGATTTCTTTAAACTAACCAATGATAATCAAGGGAAGTGCGTGCCATAGATACGACCACTTCCTGTGTAACAAGACACCGACTTGTGCCTGGCCAATCGGCAGGGCCCACAGCCCTCTCTCCTCCCCTTACTATAAAACCCCTCTCCCCACAGAGCTGGCTCTCTCTCTGCCACTTGCCGTTGCGTCGGTAAGGAGGGTAGGGGAGCCAAGCCCGGGTTTGAATAAAGACTCTTATGCTTTTGCATCGGACACGGCTGGCTCCCTGGTGTGGTCTCATGGGGATCCTGAAATCTGGGCATAACACTATGGGACAACATGAAACGAAACAACATACAAATAATAGGGGTGCCAGAACAACAAAAAGAGTAACAAGGGTTAGAAAACCTATTTGAAGAAATAGTATCAGGAAACTTCCCTGAGGTGAGGAAGAAAAAAGTCACAGAAGCACAAAGAGTCCCAAACAAGGTGAACCCGAAAAGACCCACACCAAGACACATCATAAATACCATGGCAAATGTTCAGGACAAAGAGAGAATCTTAAAGACTGCAAGAGAGAGACGGAAAGTTATATTCAAGGGAATCTCCCATTAGATTATCAAATGATTTCTCAACAGAAACACATCAGGCCAGAAAAGAATGGATGGAAACTTACAAAGTGATGCAAAGCAAAGGACTGAATCCAAGAATACTCTATCCAGCAAGGCTATCATTCAAAATTGAAGGGGAAATAAGGAGTTTCACAGACAAAAAAAAAGGCTAAGGGAGTTTATCACCACCAAGCTAGCCATGCAAGAAATGCTAAAGGGACTGGTGTAAAAAGAATAAAAAGCTCAGAAAGAAAACAGCCACAAAAAATAGAAATGGCTACAAACAAGTACCTTTCAATAATAACTTTAAACGTAAATGGACTAAATGCTCCAATCAAAAGATATCGAGTGGCTGAATGGATAAAAAAACATGACCCATATATTTGCTGTCTACAAGAGACCCACCTCAGAAGAAGGGACTCACACAGACTGAAAGTGAAGGGATGGAATAATATCCTTCAGGCAAATGGAAATGAAAAAAAAGCTGGGGTAGCAATACTTCTATCGGACAAAATAGACCTCAAAGTGAAGGCCATAACAAGAGATAAAGGAGGCCACTTCATAATACTAAAGGGATCAATACAACAAGAGGATATAATCCTGATAAACATATATGCACCCAATGCAGGAGCACCCAAATACATAAGAAAACTCTTGGAAGATATCAAGGGAGAGATCAACAACAATACAATCATAGTAGGGGACTTTAATACACCACTGACATCACTGGATAAATCCTCTAGACAAAAAATCGGCAAAGAAACAGCAATCCTAAATGACTCACTAGATCAGATGGACTTAATTGACATCTTCACAACATTTCACCCCAAAGCCACAAAATATACGTTCTTCTCAAGTGCTCATGGGACATATTCAAAAATAGACCACATATTGGGTCACAAACAAAGTCTCCCCAAATTCAAGAAGATTGAAATCATACTAAGCATCTTCTCAGACTACAAAGGCATAATATTAGAAATAAACTACAATAAAAACAACTCAAAATACTCAAACACTTGGAAGCTGAATAGCATGTTATTAAATATTGATTGGGTTACCAATGAGATCAAAGAAGAAATTAAAAACATCCTGGAAACTAATGACAATGAAAACACAACAATCCAAAACCTCTGGGACACAATGAAAGCAGTCCTGAGAGGGAAGTTTATAGCTCTACAGGCCTGTCTCAACAAACAAGAAAAGAGAGACCAAGATGGCGGCGTAGGTAAACACCGGAGACCGCTGCCGCAAACAACCATTTCAAAAATACAACTAAAAGACGGAACGGACATCACCCAGAACCACAGGAAGGCTGGCTGAAGAGAGACTCTACAACTAGAAGGAAAGAGAACGGCAAATCAAGGCTCAGAGGCGGCGCAGTGTGGAAAATACAAAGGTACCGAGGTGCGCGCGCAAAGCGGGCTGGTGGCTGAGGGCGCGGTTGTCGTTTTCTGTCGGGAGTGAGTCTCAGACTCTGGGCTCCGGATCCGGGCGAGTCTCTAGGGACCCAGACTGAAACAGGAGAAGCGCGATTATCCGGCATCAGTTGGAACCTGAGGGCAGCTTTCTCTCTGAGGTTTGCAGCGGCTGCCGGGGTTCTGAGAAGCAGAGCCTCTGGGAACGGGACTGAGCGTGGCCATAACTGCTCCCTCCGCCCGCCCTGTTGATCCCGCCCCGCCCAAACCCTGCGAAAAGCCATTTGCCGATCGCCTCAGGCAAAGGCTGGATTAGCGCCTCCCCAGAAGGCAGACGTTTTCCATACAGCTGATTCCTATAGCCAGTCGGCCTGGTGGTCAAATCCCTCTAGTGTTAACTACAACAATTAAGGCTTGGCTAGAACAAGACTGTGCACAGAGACCACAAAGGGGTGCACCAAGAAAGCATAAAAGATGCGGAGACAAAAAAACATGACAGAAATGGAGGATATGGAGCTAAGAATCGCAATTTTGAGGGCTTGCCATAAATTTGTGCAGAGCCTCACGAAAACTAATGAGACCCTCGATGCTACGATAAAGAAATTAGAAAGTAAGCATACACGGACTGAAATAAAGAATATTATACCCAATAGCAGACCAGAGGAGCACAATAATCAAACCAAAGATTCGACAAAAAACACCCAATTGGAAAAGCAAAATGAAAAAAGAATCCGAAAGTGTGAAGATAGTGTAAGGAGCCTCTGGGACAGCTTTAAGCGGTCTAATATCAGAATTATTGGAGTGCCAGAAGATGAGAGACAGCAAGATATTGAAAACCTATTTCAAGAAATAATGGCAGAAAACTTCCCCCATCTGGAGAAAGAAATGGACTTACAGGTCCAAGAAGCGCAGAGAACCCCAAACAAAAGGAATCCAAAGAGGACCACACCAAGACACATCATCATTAAAATGCCAAGAGCAAAAGACAAAGAGAAAATCTTAAAAGCAGCAAGAGAAAGAGGCTCAATTACCTACAAGGGAATACCCATACGACTGTCAGCTGATTTCTCAACAGAAACTTTGCAGGCCAGAAGGGAATGGCAAGAAATATTCAAAGTGCTGAATACCAAGAACCTACAACCAAGATTACTTTATCCAGCAAAGCTATCATTCAGAATTGAAGGTCAGATAAAGAGCTTCACAGATAAGGAAAAGCTAAAGGAGTTCATCACCGCCAAACCAGTATTATATGAAATGCTGAAAGGTATCCTTTAAGAAGAAGAAGAAGAAGAAAAAGGTAAAGATACAAATTATGAACAACAAACATGCATCTATCAACAAATGAATCTAAGAATCAAGTGAATAAATAACCTGATGTACAGAATGAACTGGTGATTATAATAGAATCAGGGACATAGAAAGGGAATAGAATGACTATTCTTGGGGGGGAAAGGGGTGTGGGAGATGCGGGAAGTGACTGGACAAAAATCATGCACCTACGGATGAACACAGTGGGTGGGGAGTGAGGGTGGAGGGTGGGGTGGGAGCTGGAAGGAGGGGAGTTATGGGGGGGGGGGGGGAAAAAAAAAACAAGAAAAAATGGTAGTAAATCATCTAAATCTACATCTGAAAGAATTAGAAAGAGAGCAACAAGAAAAGCCCAGAGTGAGCAGAAGGAAGGAGATAATAAAGATTAGAGCAGAAATAAATGACATAGAGACCAAAAAAACAATACAGAAAATCAATGAAACCAAGAGCTGGTTCTTTGAAAGGATAAACAAGATTGATGAACCTCTAGCCAGGCTCACAAAGAAGCAAAGAGAGAGCTCCCAAATAAACAAAATCAGAAATGATAGAGGCGAAATAACAACAGACCCAACAGAAATACACATGATTGTTAAAAAATACTATGGACAACTCTACTCCAACAAACTAGACAACCTGGAGGAAAAGGACATATTCCTAGAAAAATACAACATTCCAAAACTCAATCAGGAAGAATCTAAAAATCTCAACAGGCCAATAACTATGGAAGAAATTGAAACAGTCATCAAAAAGCTTCCACCAAACAAAAGCCCAGGACCAGATGGCTTCACAGGGGAGTTTTACCAAACATTCAAGGAAGAACTAAAACCTATCCTCCTCAAACTACTACAAAAAATTCAAGAGGAAGGAACACTACCAAACTCATTCAATGAAGCCAGCATCACCCTAATACCAAAACCAGGTAAAGACAACACAATGAAAGAGAATTACTGGCCAATATCCAGAAATATCTGGCCAATATCTAGAAAAAAATTAACTGTGACACCACAGTTAATGTCAACATTACCATCAGATCCACTAGGACTAGAGTGCATTAGCGACATGGGGTATGCAAAATTAATGCCAAGAAATCTATCCCATTTACCATCACACCAAAAAAATTAAGATACCTAGGAATAAACGTAACTAAAGAGGTAAAAGACCTCTACTCAGAAAACTATAGGACACTGAAAAAAGAGATAGAGGAAGACATAAACAGATGGAAGAACATACCATGTTCTTGGATTGGTAGAATCAACAACATTAAAATGTCCATACTACCCAAAGCAGTCTATAAATTCAACGCACTTCTCATTAAAATACCAATGGCATATTTCACAGACCTAGAACAAACTCTCCAAAAATTCATCTGGAATAAAAACGACCCCGAATAGCTGCAGCGATCCTGAGAAAGAACAAAGTAGGATCTCAGTACCAGATATCAAGCTGTATTACAAAGCTACTGTTCTCAAAACTGCCTGGTACTGGCACAAGAACAGACATATAGATCAATGGAATAGAATAGAGAGCCCAGAAATCAACCCGAACCAATATGCTCAATTAATATTTGACAAAGGAGGCAAGAACATACAATGGAGTCAAGACAGTCTCTTTAATAAATGGTGTTGGGAAAATTGGACAGATACATGCAAGAAAATGAAACTAGACCACTAACTTACATCATACACAAAAATAAACTCAAAATGGATAAAGGACTTAAATATACGACGGGAATCCATAAAAATACTAGAAGAATCCAAAGGCAACAAAATGTCAGACATATGCTGAAGCAATTTCTTCACTGATACAGCTCCTAGGGCATTGGAAACTAAAGAGAAAATAAACAAATGGGACTACATCAAAATAAAAAGCTTCTGCACAGCAAAAGAAACCATCAACAAAACTACAAGAAAGCCCACTGCATGGGAGAACATATTTGCCAATGTTATCACCGATAAGGGTTTAATCTCCAACATTTATAGGGAACTCATACAACTTAACAAACGGAAGATAAGCAATCCAATCAAAAAATGGGCAAAGGACCTAAATAGACACCTTTCAAAAGAGGACATTCAGAAAACCAAGAGACATATGAAAACGTGCTCAAAGTCACTAATCATCTGAGAGATGCAAATCAAAACAACAATGAGGTACCATCTCACACCTGTCAGAATGGCTATCATCAACAAATCCACAAACGACAAGTGCTAGAGAGGATGTGGAGAAAAAGGAACACTCGTACACTGCTGGTGGGAATGCAGACTGGTGCAGCCACTATGGAAGACAGTATGGAGTTTCCTCAAAAAACTAAAAATGGAACTCCCATTTGACCCTGTGATCCCACTTCTAGGAATATATCCCAAGAAACCAGAAACACCAATCAGAAAGGATATATGCAACCCTATGTTCATAGCAGCACAATTCACCATAGCTAAGATCTGGAAACAGCCCAAGTGCCCATCAGTAGATGAATGGATTAGAAAACTGTGGTACATCTACACGATGGAATACTATGCTGCTGTTAAAAAGAAGGAACTCTTACCATTTGCAACAGCATGGATGGAACTGGAGAGCATTATGCTAAGTGAAACAAGCCAGTCAATGAAGGAAAAATACCACATGATCTCATTCTCTCATGGATAATAAAGACCATTACAAACTTTTGAACAATAATAAATACAGTGGCAGAGCTGCCTCAAACCGATTGTCGGACTTCAGTGGTAAGGCCAGAGAGGGTTGAGGGACAGAAGGGAGGGGAGTAAGAGATCAACCGAAGGACTTGTATGCATCCATATAACCATAACTAATGGACATAAGACACTGGGGGGTAAGGGAGGGCAGGGGCTTGTCAAGGGTGGGGGGGAAAAAAGGACACATATGTAATACCCTTGTAATGCTTTAAGCAATAAAAAAAAAAAAAAAGGAAAAAAAAAAGAAACCTGTGGTACATCTACACGATGGAATACTATGCTGCTGTAAAAAAGGAACTCTTACCATTTGCAACAGCATGGATGGAACTGGAGAGCATTATGCTAAGTGAAATAAGCCAGTCAATGAAGGAAAATACCACATGATCTCACTCATTTATGGATAATAAAGACCATTATAAACTTATGAACAAAAATAGATACAGAGGCAGAGCTGCCTCGAACAAACTGTCAAACTACAGCGGGAAGGCTGGGGAGGGTTGGGAGGCGGGTGGGGGGGGGGGGGGGTAGGGGGGTAAGAGATCAACCGAAGGACTTGTATGCATGCATATAAGCATAACCAATGGACATAAGACACTGAGGGGTAGGGGAGGCCAGGGGATTGTCAAGGGCGGGGGAAAAAAGGAGACATATATAATACTCTTTGTAATACTTTAAGCAATAAAACAATTTTAAAAAGAAAGAGCAGATGGTAGAAAAAACAGGCAGGGCACTCTAGAGGTACAGAGGAGGAAGGCACAAAGAGGAAGGAGCCCAGGGCTAAGAGCCTGGGCTTTAGCATCAGATCTAGTTTCCCATCCCTATTGATCTTATGCAAGTTATTTAATATCAATTTCTTCATCAGTGATGGTTAACGAGATAATGTATGTGAAGTGCTAAGAGGTGGTATAATTAAAGCTATGGAGATCAATCATAGAAAAATCAGAAGACAGGTGCTTAGAAGTCTCAGAAATAGCATCTGAGGTAAGATAGCTACAAGGCTTAAGTTGGTGGAAAGAGGAATTGCCATGAATACTTACTTTGAGAGACCCACAAGCCCGAGGAAAATAGGTCATACATGCCTTCATTCCCTCCAGTGCCGAGAGCTCACACTGTGGGCGAAAAAACAAGGAAGAGATGAGAGTCCAATACCCCCATAGACTCCCCTCTCTACCCCACAACCCCCGAGGTCCCACCTCATACACTTTTTCTTGGCCCTTCCTTCTCACTTCTTTGATCCTATTCCCCAATCACTTCCCATCACATTCCTTAATCCAAGCCATCTGAGTAAGACAGGCATTAAAAGGGGCAAAGGGCGGAGGGACTGGGCAGGTGTCTCACCTCTGGTCTGAGGCCCAGCAGGGAAGTGAGAAGGCCAGGGAGGTGGTTCATGGAGATGTCCCGGAAGACTGTAGGAAGCTGGGCTGCATATCGGAGCAGGTCCCTCAGAACAACCACAGCCAAATCCATCGTGGCGGGTGGGTCCTGGGACTGAAAAGCAACAACACCCCATGCTTCCAACCTCATCTTCATGGTCACCAAGAGGAGGAGGAATGAGAGGTATAACAACACGGGGTTTTTGAGAAACACCACAGTTAATGTCAACATTACCATCAGATCCACTAGGAATAGACTGCATTAGAGACATGGGGTATTCAAAAGTAACGTATTTGTCTACAGAAAGAACATGTGTTTACATTTTTGTATTAGGGGTATCTGGGGTTCTAAGAATGTGTTTGGGGGAGGGGGAGAGTAACAAATCTACAACTGAAAGATCTAACTGGAAGAGCTCAAGAGTTTGATTCTCCCATATTCTACCTCCCTTCAGTGGAAGAGCACTCTCAGACTAAAAAACAAAGTCTCAGCCGCAACAAAATCACTGCATCTCTAAGCTGCCTCAAACCTACCCTGGAACTCATGAAGAAAAAAAACGGTTTGGGCCTGGCCAGTGGTGCAGTGGTTAGAGCGTTGCCCCACACACTGAAGGGTTGTGGGTTCCATTCCTAGTCAAGACACATATCCAGGTTGTGGGTGCATGCGTGAGGCAACAGATGGATGTTTCTCATATTGGTGTTTCTTTCTCCCTCTTCCTTCCTCTCTCTCTAGAATGCATTAAAAAAAAAAATGGCCCTAACCGGTTTGGCTCAGTGGATGCAGCGTCGGCCTGCGGACTGAAGGGTCCCAGGTTCAATTCCAGTCAAGGGCATGTACCTTGGTTTCGGGCACATCCCCAGTAGGGAGTGTACAGGAGGCAGCTGATCGATGTTTCTCCCTCATCGATGTTTCTAACTCTCTATCCTTCTGCCATCCTCTCTATGAAAAATCAATAAAATATTTTTTTTAAAAAAATGTGCCCACCCAGCCGGCATGGCTCAGTGGTTGAGTGTCGACCTATGAGCCAAGAGGTCGAGGTTCAATTCCGGGTCAGGGCACATGCCCAGGTTGCAGGCTCAATCCCCAGTGGGAGGCAGCTGATTGATGGTCCACAAGCTAAAAAATGATTTTTACATTTTTAAAGGGTTGGCAAACTACCAAAGAAAAAAACAACATGCAACAGAAACCATATGTGGTTTGCAAAACATAAAAGATTTACTATCTATAAACATTTACTTCATAGGAAGTTTCCCAGCCTCAGAGCAAGACTCAGCACCATGAAAGCAGGGTCCACGTCCATCTTACCACTGTCTCCCAGAGCTTAGCACACAGCCTGCCACATGTGCTCAGAATGACTGTCGAAGAAGTAAACGGAGATGTCATCAAAGATGTAAAAGTAGAAAAATATTAAAATGTTGAAAGAGAAAGAAAGGAATGGGCAAGAAAAAAGAAATCAACCTGGAAAAAGTAGCTTTAGAGAGGTCACTCATTAGAAAAGCTAATGAGGAAGTGAAACAGTCAGAGGTTACAGTGTGTGAAAGGTCAGATGAATTAAAATAATTCAGCAGTTGAAAATATCAAAAAGCTTAAAAGGACTTCCATTTGAAGCTTATCCTCCCTACGATCAGAAAACTGCTAATGATTCTGTCCTCAGAACTAAATGTCCAAGCCACAAAGAATACACCACATCCAGGATGGGAACAAGGAATGGTTGGGGGAGGGGGCGCAGTCGGGGCAGCAGCTGAATCCTTACCTGCAAGACCTGCTGGATGCTCCGAAGCCAAGAGACACAGTGCTGCTGGAACATCTCTGTAGAGCTCTCCCCAACCAGCAAAGACAGCAGACAGAGGCCCTCAAACCTTGTAAGAAAGGAGTGAGTGATAACAAGGTGGAGGCTAGACTTCAGAGAAAGCTATGTATTGCTCTTTCACACTCACTGGACTAGACTACAGCAAGACTTCACCTCCAGGTCACTGAGGTTTCTAAATCCTGAAATACTGCCTGGAGTGAGGTACAGGCAGCAAGGAAAGGGAACAGAGATCTTCATAATCCCAGGTGGGGCTGGAATGGGTGAGATCCAGCTCAAGTGAGTTCATGAAAGAATGACACTCCCCAGCCTCCTGGGAGCGAACCTCTTGACTCCATGGGTGGACAATAACGGAAAGATGTAAGCTCACTTCCTAAGGAAACATCCTTCTGGAGGGGAAACAAAAAAAGGTCAAAGACTTACCGAGTTTTGATAGAACTGAGACGTGCATTACTGAGACCCACCAACACCCCAACAGCCGAAAGGTTCTAGAAGAAAACAGGAAAGTGAGTCAGGAATAGGATGCTAAAGGTGCAGATTTCCCCAAACCCTGCCGTGTCCCAGTATCTATGAAGCCTTTTCTGAAGTTCCACCTCCTCTGAGAAGAGACCATTCCTCTTGAGGCCTCAGCCTTCGTCCTATCTTCAGTAAGTGACACACACAGCAGCCTGTCCTGCAGACTTTCCTCAAAGTCACGTCATGCTTGACCCCTTCTTTTACTGTCCACCCTACAGATTAGTGCTATACAGAGGACAGCCCAACTCATCCCAGCTACCAGACCTCAAAGACAGGTCTGCTTCACTGGTGTATCCCTGAGCAGCACCTAGCAGGGGAGACATTCCTAAATGCTTGCTTTAATGGACACTGAACTCACCTGTTTCCCTTCCTCCTTCACCCCCAAACAAATCCCCCTCCTCCTGTCCCTGGCTTCCTTAGACCTGTTAAGAATGCCAAGGTAGACTTCTGGTCAAGATGGTGTACGAGTAGGTAAATGCTGTACTCACCTCCTCCCATGACCACATCAAAATTACAACTAAACTACAGAACACCCACCATTGAGAACAGCCTACCAGTGGTTCTCAACCTTCCTGATGCCGCGATCCTTTAATACAGTTCCTCATGTTGTGGTGACCCCCAACCATAAAATTATTTTCGTTGCTACTTCATAACTGTAATTTTGCTACTGTTATGAATCGTCATGTAAATATCTGCTATGCAGGATGTATTTTCATTGTTCGCAACCCACAGGTTGAGAACCGCTGGAACAGAAGTCCTGTAACTAAGGATATACGGAAGAAGCCACAGACTGACAGGAGGGGCAGAGATGTGGAACAGGCTGGTCCCACACCCACATGTGGCAATAAAAAATCTGAAGGGATAGCTCAGCTGCAGAGTTGCCCCCTGAGGAGTGAGGGGTCCAAGCCCCACACGGGACTCCCCAGCCCAGGGTCCCAGGGCCAAGAAGAGACGTTCCCATAACTTCTGGCTGTGAAAACCAGCAGTGAGACGAAGGGCTATGGAATCCCGTGCACAGACTTATTCAGACTGGCTCCCTCTGAACTCCAGCCCTGGGGGCAGCAGCTCAAAAGGCAGCAGGGACATAGAGGGAGCAGCAACTAAATTATCTGGCTTTGGGGCAAGGGCTAGAGCAGTGGTTCTCAACCTTCTGGCCCTTTAAATACAGTTCCTCATGTTGTGACCCAATCATAAAATTACTTTCATTGCTACTTCATAACTGTAATGTTGCTGTTATGAATCGTAATGTAAATATCTGATATGCAGGATGGTCTTAGGTGACCCCTGTGAAAGGGTCGTTCGACCGCCAAACGGGTTGCAACCCACAGGTTGAGAACCACTGGGCTAGAGAGAGAGCTTTCTCCCAGACAGAAATACTGGCAGAACTTGGATAATATACTTTCAAGGACTTTTTCCTTTATTTTTGTTAACATTTTAAAAATATGTATGGCATGGCAACTACTTAAAGGGAAGACCGGGTTCCTTTCCCTCTATGTATATGAGACTGTGATACTTCAGGCACTGAAGCCGGGCTTGTTTTCTTTCCTAGTTCCATGTTGGCCTGTTTTAACAGAACGGGGCTATCTTTGTTGTAAGATGCATGTAGCCTAATGTTTGTTAGCTGTGTGGTCTGAAGTGTTTCTCTCTCAAGCAGACTCCTAAGTAGACCAAATCTTTGTTGCTAAAGTGTTCTGAGATGCATGGTTAAAACAACCTTCCTCCTCTAAGATCTACTTTTTAAGCCCAACACACCCTGTAGTTTATCAACTGCATGTGTGGCCTCTAGAAGTTACTATGCTAAGCTGACCAACACAATGGTAGTAACTGTCCATAGGGTTTGTCTCCAAAGAAAAGAATTGTGTAGCAAAGCAGAAATATAAACTACCTAGGCATGTTGTAAAGCCGTTTGAAAGTTACTCAGAGCAAGTTTTGTGAATAGAAGTGCAGTGCTCTCGTCACATTCTGCTTTAAAAAGTTATGGCAAATACAGACAAATTAAAAAGAAAAAGGAAAAAAAAGAAATACTAGCAGAAGCCATTGTTCCTTTGCTGGGCTCTTCCCTGACAGGTGCAGGCAGGCACTACCTCTGAGTCTCCATCAACCTGGCTAACACTGTTCACCCCACCCTAGTAATTTCCTTGCCCTGACCCACCCAACTTGCCAACCCACCCAAGTGGCTTCCAGTAGCTTTTCCATATAACAGTCCTAGCTGGTTTGGCTCAGTGGATAGAGCGTCGGCCTGCGGACTGAAGGGTCCAGGATTCAATTCCGGTCAAGGGCACATGCCCAGGTTGCAGGCTCAATTCCCAGGCAGCCGATCAATGATTCTCTCTCATCACTGATGTTTCTCTCTCTCTCTCTCTCTCTCTCTCTCTCTCTCTCTCTCTCTCTTTTTCCCTCTCTCTCTCTCTCTCTCTCTCTTTCTCCCCCCCTTCCTCTCTGAAATCAATAAAAATATGTTTTTTAAATATAATAAATAAAATAACCAGTCTGTCTTGGCTCATGCTTCAGAGTTTCCTAAAATCTCACAAAGGTTCACAAACCCCAAACAAGCAGAACCTGGCTTCACCATGCCCCAACTAGCTAAGCAACCCCAAACACAGCACTAGCAGCACCTAACCTCAGTTCACAGCTTAACCTCTCCCAGGCACCTCCAAGCCCAGCACAAATGGCAACCATCTGCACATCACTTTGTAGCTCGTACCAGGTGGCTCTGAGCAGGGCACAAGCAGCAGCTAACCTTGGCCTGCACCTCCCAAGAGACCCCAAAACAAATACACCCAGTGGCCAGCTTCAGGACACATCAGAGCACCACCCAACCACCTCTAGAAATGACATACTCAAAGGGCACACTCAGCAGGCACCAGTACCCTGATAAAGCAAATCCTGCTCCATAGGGTTAACCCCTGCGCAATGGTTCCTCCACTGTAGTCACAGCCAGTCCTCATAATCAATCAGCCTGAGGATTAATCCATCTCACTGATGTACCAACAGCAATCAAGGCTGAACTACAATAAAAGGGCACACACAACCCACACAAGGGACACACCTGGAGCGTCCAGCTCAGGTGACCAGGGAGACTGTACCACTGGGCCCCACAGCACTCTACCAAGACCAGGAGACATGGTAGCTCTACCTCATACATAGAAACAAAGAGGGAAGCTGCTAAAATGAGGAGATAAAGAAGCATGTTCCAAATGAAAGAACAGAACAAAGAAACTCCAGAAAAAGAACAAAATGGAGACAAGCAATCTACCAGATGCAGAGTTCAAAACACTGGCTATAAGGATGCTTAATGATTTCAGGGAGAATTTCAACAAAGA
The DNA here is from genome assembly GCF_028538775.1 of Myotis yumanensis. Lineage (NCBI taxonomy): Eukaryota > Metazoa > Chordata > Mammalia > Chiroptera > Vespertilionidae > Myotis > Myotis yumanensis. The sequence goes on from NW_027223767.1 coordinate 14,158,527, forward strand.
GATTATAGAAAATAAATATAGAAAACATAAAATGAATATAGAAAACATAAAAAAGAACCAGTCAGCCGAAACCGGTTTGGCTCAGTGGATAGAGCGTCGGCCTGAGGACTGAAAGGTCCCAGGTTCGATTCCGGCCAAGGGCATGTACCTGGGTTGCGGGCACATCCCCAGTGGGAGATGTGCAGGAGGCAGCTGGTCGATGTTTCTCTCTCATCGATGTTCCTAACTCTCTATCTCTCTCCCTTCCTCGCTGTGAAAAATCAATAAAATATATTTAAAAAAAAAAAAAGAACCAGTCAGAAATTAAGAATACAGTAACTGAAATAAAGAATACATTAGAGTGAATCAACAGATTACATGAAGTAGAGAATCAAATCAGCGATTCAATTCCCTGTCAGAACCTATGGGAAAGCAATGTTGGTGATTAAGCCTAGGTGGACGGATCAATCAACAGATCTCTTTTTCTCTCAAGCACCAAGCCTACTGCTTACCTTCATTACTCATCCCCACTACACTAGAATCTCTCTCAAGAAATTTGTCTTGCTTATCTAACCTAAAGATGAGGAATAGTAGCTAACACATAACGGATACTCAATACATGTTTGCTGAATGAAAATCTATGGGGAAGCAAGGGAAACCATACAGTTCCAATACAGTACTGAAGACCCAATATCAGAGACACAAGTAGAAAAAACTCAAGGCAGGATATACTCAAAAAATGTGATACATGCAATACTAAAGGAAGGAGTCTCACTTCCCACATCACCTTTAGCTTCTTTACTCAAAATTCTACTAGACTTTTAGGCACTTAGAGAAAATAAACAAGACAATAAATTCATGTAGCTCACCTTGAGGGAGGAGGGGAAAACTTGAAAAAGATGATGAAAGAAATCACACATACATAGGCAGAATATATAACATTTCCGAAATACTTAGGAATATGAGAGGATTTAGAAGGAAAAGGAAATATGTAATCAGCTCCTGCTTCTGAAACTGGGCTGAGATAGCAGAGGCACAGCTTTGTTACCCTCAACAATAAGGAGTAATGTTAATACAAGTAATAAATGAGGTCATTCCTCATGAATTTGGGGCTAAGATAATTGGACCACCCAGCGGGTTATGACAACCCTCTTCCTGGAAGGAAGCATAGAGCTCAGAAGGTCCCATAACAAAGGCTGGACAAGAAAGACCTCGTGCACATCAGCCTCAACGCATGAAGCACGGGTAGAATTTGGGGGAGGACTGGGGGAAAGGCTGGAGGACAAGAGATAGTAAAGGAACACCTTCCATAGTTAGACATGTTATATCTTCTTAGAATCAGTGGCTTCACCTGAACAAGATGGGGGTTCAAGCTAGAATGGAAGCAATGACAAAGATGTGGAAAGGAGTGGACAGATCTAAAAACTACTCAGAGGATAAAACCAACAGGACCTAACAGAGTGTGTATGGAGGTGTGTGAGCAAGAAAAAAAAGTGTTTAGGGTGGATGACATTTGGGTTTCTAGCTTGCAGAACTGAATAGATGTTAGATTCTACTCTTAATATAACCCAAAGAACCCTGCTAAACCCATCTAAAAAGCTCTACATGACCTGTCCACTACCTACCCACCTCGCCAGCCTCACAGCGCCCACCCTCTTCCCCTCCCCCTGAGCCCCAGGCACACAATGCCCTTCTTTTCTGCTCCTTCCCACCCCAGGGCCTTCCGATGAACTTCCTCCTGACTGAACCACTCTTCCCATTTTCTTTCCCTACCAACCCCTACTCATCCTTGGGGGTCTCAGCTTAAACTCCAGTACCTCTAACCTAATTCTCCAGAGTAGGGTCAGAGGTCCCTGCTACACAATGCTCATAGTGTTTTATAACATTCTGTTCAACACCATCACATCTATAACCAACTGAAGCATCCAGTACTTGGCCCTCAGTATGAGTTCAGTAAATATTTATTTGTTCAATATACATTCACTCAGCAGGAAAAAAATCGCAAAAACAGATACTCCCAGAAGGAAAAAGAAGCTAAAGATCACAGATTTAGTGAGCGACGGGGCCTGGAATGGAATCCATTCGTGTGTGACTACCAGTAGCCTAGCAATAGAGAAACGAGGTCCATGTTATCCCGAGTTCCTCCTCGTGGCTGAAAAGGGCGAAATACGTGAATTTCGTTCGGGCCGATACCCGGATTCGCTTTCTGCACCCAGCTCTCCTTCCCTCCACCGGACCGCTGCGGCTGCAGCCCCGTGAACCTGGCGCACAGATGCCGCGCCCACCTCCCACCGGGGCCGCCCACACGCCGGCCACAGACTCACCTGGGCCCCGCCCACCGTCCCATGCAGCCGCAATAGGCACATGAGCCCGGGCAAGTGTGGGGCCGAACGGACCGGGGGATGCACGGGAGGAATGGTGGACCCCGCTCGCGGCTGCAGCAGCCCGGACACGCTCTCCAGCAGCAGCATGCGGAGGCGCGGGCCCGAGCCCGCCGCCGAAAGGCCCCCGGCCCCGCCGGGAACCCCGGCCGCGGAGCCCGCAGAGGGCCCACTGAGCACAGCTGCGGCCATCTTCCCCCGGGCTCTAGTGGTGGCGTGGCGCGGCGCGATGACGCAAACACAGCGCGACGCACGCCTGTGGAGAGGGGCAGAAGGGGGTTGTGGTCCTGCGCCTGGGATGCCCGGGGATTGGGCTCCGGGCTCTGGTCGGAGGGAGCATGCGCGGGGTGGGCGGGGTGGGCGGGGCGCGGGGGTTTGGTTCCTGGTCTGCGAAGGGCTGCGAAGGGCTGCGGGCGGGCCGGCCGGGGGCGCCTAAGGAACACACGTGGTCAGAACAAAAGGCGCCGCAGTCCCGAAAGGGATCCTTTAAAATAGCAGAATCCAGGCACTTTCGCTCTAGCAGCACTGACGTCTAAGGAACTGACCTCTTGTTTGAAACCATAGACATTTTAAACTACATATACAACTACAGAACTGACACAACACACTCCTTGCCTTAATTAAAGGTCAGTAAACCTAACATTGGAATGATGTATAAGGCATAGAACACTATTCTACACGGTTGGCAAGGAAGTAGATTGATGCAGCCTTTCTTGATGGCATCTTGCTAGTTCCCAAGGCGGTCTCTTTCATCCGACATTTACTCATTCAACAAATATTTATTGAGCACCTTTTAAGGTGCCAGGCACCATTCTAAGTGATGAGAATAAAATAATGAAGAAGACAGTACCCTTCTAGACTGAAGAGATAGTCAATAAATAAGAAAATAAATAAATTTTGTATAGAGCTATGTGTTATTTAAAAAATAAGCATGGCCCTAGCCGGTTTTGCTCTGTGGATAGAGCGGGGCCTGAGGCCTGAAGGGTCCTGGGTTCAATTCCGACCACGGGCACATGTGGGTGTTGTATGCTCAATCCCCAGTAGGGGGCGTGCGGAAGGCAGCCGATCAATGATTCTCATTATTGATGTTTCTATCTCCCTCTCTCTTCCTCTCTGAAATCAATAAAAATATATTTAAGAAGAAAAAAAGAACTGCCTTATATTTGAGAAGACCACTCTGGTTGCTGTGTGGAGAAGGGACTTAGAGGGCTAAGAGGGAAGCAAGGAGAGCGATAAAGAAGCCACTGTGACCTGGTCAGGTGGCTCAGTTGGTTGGAGCATCACCCTGTACACCTTTCAGGTTGCAGGTTTGATTCCCAGTCAGAGCACATACCCAGGCTTCAGGTTCGATCCCTGGTCAGGGCATACAGGGGAGACAACTGATCAATGTTTCTCTCTTTCTCTCCCTTCCTCTCTCTCTAAAATCAATTAAAAAACATATCTTCCGGTGAGGATTTAGAAGAAGGAGGAGGAGGAGGAGGAGGAGGCATTGTAAGAAGCTATCATAACAGGCCAGGTAAGAGAGGATGGTGGGGGGAAAAAAATGAAGATGGTGACTGGGACCAAAATGGCACTGGAGATAGAGAAATAGAGGAAGAAAGAAAAAATAACCCAATGGATTAATGTATTTTGGAGGCAGAATGCCAGGACTTGGAGAAGGATTAGATAGAAGGGAGTACGAGAAGAAAAAAGAAGACCCTTGCACTTCAGGCTTGGATTTGACTTTTATTATATTCAAACTAGAGCCCCCATGCACGAAATTCATGCAAGGGGCTTGGCCCTCAAAACCCCGACTTCATCCAGAAGGTCGTCCAGAAGGACGTTCAGCTGTCTTTTCTAATTAGCATATTATACTTTAATTATTATAGAAGATTAAAGAGCTGATGCACAAAATTTGTGTAAGAGTAGGCCTTCCTTCCCCCGGCTGCTGGCACCAGCTTTCCTCTGGCACCCAGGGCCCGGGCTTTCCTCCAGCCGCTGGCAGGCACCCAGGACTCAGGCTTCCCTCGCAACCCCAGCTTTGTCCAGAAGGTCGTCTGGTCTAATTAGCATATTATGCTTTTACTGGTATTATTTTAGATTATCTTTGTGCACAAACTAGTTCCATTGTTCTTTTGATGTGCATTAAATTTATAGACAATTTTCAGAGAAATTAAATTTTTAAAGGATTTTTAAGTACTTATTGATTTGAGAGAGAGAAACAAAGATTATCTCAGACCATGCCATGTGGCTCACTGATTGAGCATCGACCTGTGAACCAGGAGGTCACAGTTTAATTCCTGGTCAGGGTATGTGCCTAGATTGGGAACTTGATCCCCAGTAGGAGGCATGCAAGAGGCAGCCAATCTATGATTCTCTCTCATCACTGATGTGTCTCTCTCTTCCTCTCTCCTCCTCTAAAATAAATAAAAATATATTTAAAACAAAACAAAAGAAGATGATCTCAGAAACAGTCTTGTGTGTGTTACTTTTTGTTGCATACTAAAGTGGAGGGGTGAGTGTGAAGTTGGTTCATTGGGAGAAGATTGCGAGAGTATGAAAAAGGAGATGGAAGAAGAAATACTGTAGCTCCTTAAATCCAAAATGTCAGTCATCCGTCCTCCTCCCAAAATCCAGTCAATTTTGCCCTAGAAATAACTCGTCAGCCTGGCCTCTCTTCTTCCCTCCACTCTGTGGTTCATCATCTCCCCTCGATTAGTTTTAGGCTACAACAGCCTTGCTACACTCCCTCCACCCTCCACATTGCCCAGAATTATCTTCCTAAAAGAGAAATGTCATCATGCCACTCCTTTGCTTTAAGGAACACTACTGGTTCCATGTGTCCTCCTCCAGAGAAGCGCCTCAGTCTCATTCCTTTTTTTTCTTAATATATTTTATTGGTTTTTTACAGAGAGGAAGGGAGAGGGACAGATAGTCAGAAACACCGATGAGAGAGAAACATCCATCAGCTGCCTCCTGCACACCCCCCACCAGGGATGTGCCCGCAACCAAGGCACATGTCCTTGACTGGAATCGAACCCGGGACCCTTCAGTCCGCAGGCCGACGCTCCATCCACTGAGCCAACCGGTTTGGCTCATTCCTTTTTACCTGTTATACAAAACCCTTCACACTGTTCCAGTCTTCCTTCTCAGCCTTCTCTCTCCTGCTGTCTTACCCCCACAATCACTTCAGAACAGGCTGTGCCTTGCCTTTCTCTGCATTTGGAACGCCCTTTCTCAGCTTCTGCCCACCATTCATACAGATTGTCCTCAAATGTCCCCTCCTCTGGACAGCCTGCACTCCTCCACCCCCACCTCAGCAAAACCCTAATAGTAGCTGCTCTGTCTTCTGAGTCATAACTCCATTATAGCATTCCTGGAATCAGACTTATTTATGTGTTTCCTCAAGTATACTAGGAAGGCAGGCGTCCTGTTAATTATGTCTGTGTCCCCATCGCCCTCGCATAGTGACTGGCACAAAATAGGCACGGGTAGATGGAAGAATGTTAGAATGTTAGCTGCCATGAGTGAATAGAGATGAGTAGTCCGAGAAAGTAGGCAAAGTAATCCTGCAAAGATCAAAGACGGACACCAGGGGGAGCTGACACACCACAATAAAGAAGTGGGAGGGCTGGCCAAGAAAGCTGCCAGCACTGGAGTAAGCGGTGCGCACCGAAAGCACGCATCCCCCAGCTGGAACCGCTCAGCCACGTGTGCATCCCCTCGCCCTCCGCCCAGACCACGCTTGAGCTCATGCTACAGCCCCCACCGCCTCCACCACCCACCAACCCCGTGTTCTCCACCGCCACTGAGAGAGCAAACAAAGGGGAGGAGACTCCTGCAGGGTTCTGGATGCCGGGAGCCAGTCAGAGGGCTGTATTCTCCCGGAAGGCGGGCGCCTCCGTTTAAGGGAGCCCAATCAGTTCCTCGGGGAGGGTAAGGATGGGGGAGAATGGGCGGGAAGAGCTGGGAGTTGGGAGGGACTCCCCCCGAGAGGGATGGGACCGGCGGGCGGGGCGGAGCCAATCACTGTGAGTGTCTGAGAGGAGAGGGCGGGCTGCGTGGCAGCGCGCGCGATCCGGGCTGACGCATCTGGCCCTGGTTCCCCGGGATCCGGGGGCGGAGGGGGGGGGCGGGGTAAAGGGGGCCCAGCGGGGAGGGGGAAGCGGAGAAAGAGTCTGGGGCGCGCGTGCGCAGCGGCGTGGGGAGGAGCAGGGAGGAGCAGGGAGGAGCAGGGACCTGGCAGCGGACTGGGAGGCTGCGAGCGAGCCGTGAACCGGGCGGGCGGCGGGTGCGCGCACCATGGGGGAGAAACCCGGGACTAGGTAAGGGAGGTGGGGCCGCTCGGCGGGACGTGGGCGGCGGCTCCGGGCGGGTGCTGGGACGGTCGACAGACAGGGACCCTGGGGAGAGAATCGGGAGCCTGGGGGGTAGCCATCTGGGGCCGCACGCCTAGGTCCTCGGGGGTAGTGCGGGGGGACACGCATGCCGGAGTCCCTGCAGAAAGCGAGTGCTCAAGGGACTCAGGAAACCGGCGTCTGGGTTCAGGCAGGGATGTGGGGTCCGGCGACTCGGTTCTCCCTTGCAGGCTGCGATGCCGGGGCGGAGGAAGGTAGAGCAGGTGGCCGGTCCCGAGGGGTTCGGCTATGGGCAGGCTGGATGCCGGAAGAGGGATCCCCATAGACTCGTGCTTAGCCACTAGGAAGCCTTCTGTTCAGTACCCCACAGGCAGTGGGTCTGCCCCCACCTGTCCCGAGGGCCGGGTAGCTCAGCTTCCAAACTTCTGCCTTCCCCAGGGTTGCTAGGAGCAACAGCCTCATTTTAAGAGAGCTGAGCGCTTGGCGATCCTCCCCAAGTCTGGGCCTTACCCCTCTTCCCGCGGGTGAGGGGAGGCGGTATCTGCCCTGGGCACTCACTCCATCCACTCCCCGGATGTTTTGTGTGCAATCGAGGCTCCTTCCTTACACTGGCACCCCGAGTTCTGGTTTTTGATCTCTAGCACAATCCACTTCCTGTTGTGACCCAACACCCCCAAGGGGGCAGTGGGCGAATGCCAAAGGCCCTGGGGAGCAGGCGCAAGAGGAAAAGATTGGGGCTGTGTAGCTCTATCCAGAGGAGATCAGGAAGAGGGGCCTGGTCCTGAGCTGTCACTTGTTCTGCAAAACGGTGCCATATCAGCCCCACCACTCCCCACCTATAGAGTAGGAGAACCCAGGTTTCTGAGCGCCAAGTCGAGTCAGTATTGGGGAGAGATGATCCGAGAAAGGACTGGTGTCCTGGTTTGGGGGTTAAACAACCCAGAGAAAGGGGAAGTCGCTGGGGAGGGAGGCCCCCGATTTCCGTTATGTGGTTTGGGGAGAGGGAAGGATGGACCAAAGGGGGACTGCTGACTTGGCATAATTCCTCCCATCAAATTCTGGGCCACAGGAAATGTAGATAATAGCAGGAAGTGTGAGGGGGCATCTGCCTCTGTGCCCCCCCCCCCTCTGGTCACCCCCACACTCCGCCTCCTTGGCCAGCTTCAGTGTACACACGCTGCTTCTCCCTCGCCTGGCAGGAGGTTGGCTGGGTTAGGATCCAGAAGGCAGGTGCCCTGCAGCTGCTCCAGGGCAATTACCACAAACCGACACTCCACTTGGCCAACGGATTGTGGATGTCACAGTCCTCTGCCAGGGCTCCTAATAGGAAGAAACACTGGGACAAAGGAAAACCAGAAGCAAAGGAGAGGAAGAGCTGGATGGTGCCATAGCAGTCAGACCAAGTTGGGGCAAGAGGAGGGGAGCTCAGTCCAGCTGGCCATCATGTCAGTGTTATCTCTGCTTTATTGGATGGGGATACCCAGGGGACCTCCATAACCTCTGCCTTATGGCCTCTGGATAGCTTGGCCTTCTGGGAAGAAGGGGCAAGTAAAGTGATTACAGCAGAAATGGGTGGTGGGGCTGGAGGAAGGAGAGGCCAGCTGGTGGGATTTCAGCTTCTCCTATCTGGGGACCCTTCCCAGAGGTCACCGCTGAGGCAGACTGGATTGGGAGGTGGTGCAGCAAAGAACAAGCCCCCAAGTGGCCGGAGCCTTGGAGTTGCCAGCCACTTCCCCACTCTCCCAGCAGCGGGTGGAGCCCAGGCCTGGATTGTTGTAGCAATTGGGAAGTGAATCCCTTTCAACCCAACACAAGTAATGCCAGTTACAGAGGCAGGGCCGTATAATAGTTCAGTGACTAAGAGCATGGACTCGGGGCCAGACTGCCTGTTTGTCTACCATTTACACCGTGACCTTAGGCAAAATACTTGACCGCTCCTGGGCCTCAGTGTCCTCACCTATAAAATAGGGAATATTGGGACCTCCGTCGTTGGGTTATTAAGAGTATTAAATGAGATAGCACACATGAAACGCTTTAAACAGGGCTGGGTGTATTCACCCAGTAAATGGTAGCACCATCATCATTTTCGTATGCCTGGCATTGTGTTGGGGACACCTAAAGGAATGAGGCCTCTGCTGCTCACGGTCCATCTAGTGCAGCAGGCAGCACACAGCCAGCTGCCCTGGCAGAGTATCAGGCCACACATAAAACATAAACAAGGTATGACATGAACCCAAAGGAGGGACCAGGGTCTGGGCTTGATCCCCTTTTTAAAGGAGGTGATACCCGAGCTGGACCTTGAAAGAGAAACAGGCTTTTAAGCTGCTGAGATTAGAGATGGGGAGAATTCGAGGTTAATGGAGTAGGGTCACACTTAGGTGGTGCCTAGAGTAGAAACCATTTTAAGGCAGAGGCCGAAGCCTGTCAGGTGCTCCAGCTGTCTTTGAAGCTGGAGACCAGAGAAGATGGAAAGAGGGTTAGGTCTTTTACCAACAATACTGCAACCTGCCCATTCAGGTCCCCTTGGGGGAGGTCCTCTGGGAAGGGCCAGGGTGGTTCCTGTGGCAACCAGCGGCCATTGCCGTGGAGGAGGGGAACTAGGGGAACTAGTGCGGGTGGAGGGGGGGTTGCCATGACAACCAGCTTTGAGGGGCTGCCAAGATGGGAATGTTAAGGACCTCTGGTTACCTTTTTGGGGAAAAGTGGGAGGGGGTAGGGCTGGACAAAGCCCCAGAGCCTCTAGGCAGGAATCCTGGGTGAGCTCTGCTGCTCAGGATGGGGAGGGATGAGGTCCTGGCATCCGGGTCCCTGCTGAGTCTGAGGGAGGCAGTGGGGTTTCCCTTTCTGTTTTGTTAGGGTCTTCAAGAAGTCGAGCCCTAACTGCAAGGTGAGTCTCCCACAGTGCTTCTCTTCCTGACCCTCCCTGGGCCCTCAACAAGGCCCAGCCTGCCCCTCGATGATCCCCAACCCCTATCTGCCCACTTCCTGTGACAGCTAAAAGCCAACTTCCTTCCCTCCAGAAGCCCCTTGCCACAAAGGCTGCTCCGCCTAAGCCAGCCACAGGGCTGGGTGGGGACAGGGCCCTAAGCAAGACCAAGGGGGAGGAGCCAGAAACCCATGCCTGCAGCCCTCAGGCCATGGCCTATTTACCCCAGAGTCCCTCTCTGGCTGTGACCCACAAACCCACACGCGCAGCCCACACATTCGATTGCTGTGCAGAGATGCGAAAAGATATTAGGGAGGAGCTTAAAAGCCTCAAAGCGGGGTGGTCTTTCGAGGCCCCACCACCTCCCCTTCCAGCTTCCTGGGAGGAAACCAGGACCCCTGGACATCCCAGCCTGGGAAGACCAGGGGCAGGACAGCCCTTGTGAGGCTCTGATGCCCTACCACCCTCCTACCCAATCTTCCCTGTGACCCCTCTCCATCCTCAGCTCACTGTGTACTTGGGCAAGCGGGACTTTGTAGATCACCTGGACAAAGTGGATCCCGTAGGTAAGTGTGCCCGCAAAGCGGCTTCTTGTCCCCCAAGAGGAGAAGGTCCTGGGCCCAGGAACAAAGGAGAGGTCCTGGTGGGAAATCAGCTCACATGTCCCTTTCCTAGATGGCGTGGTGCTTGTGGACCCTGACTACTTGAAGGACCGCAAAGGTACTGGCCCCCAACTCTAGGGGCTCAAGGGGAGGTGGGGGAGAATGTGAAATGGGCTGGCACCGAGAGGGGCCCCAGAGAGAGGGAGGGCTGAGGCACAAGCCAGGTGTAGGATTCAGGCAAGTCTTCGGCTGCTGAGAAGCAGCTGCCGCTAGGCCCTGGGAGGACTGGAGAAGGGGAGCTCCTGACCACCACCTTGCCCTCCCTTGCCAGTGTTTGTGACCCTCACCTGCGCCTTTCGCTATGGCCGAGAAGACCTGGATGTGCTGGGCTTGTCCTTCCGCAAAGACCTGTTCATCGCCACCTACCAGGCCTTCCCCCCAAAGTCCAACCCGCCCCGGCCCCCCACCCGCCTGCAGGACCGGCTGCTGAGGAAGCTGGGCCAGCATGCCCACCCCTTTTTTTTCACAGTGAGGATGCCCCCCCCCCCCCCACCTTTTGCAGGGCAAGGGGTCTGGGACTGTGTTTGGGGTGTGAAGCACCAGTTATGGGCAGGTCTGGAGGAAACAGTTAGGAGGGACCCTAGACCCACCTCCCTTCAGGGCCCTTTCCTCTCTGCCTCTGCCTGCGGCCTCTCCGTTTTCCTTCTCATCCCCAGGACTTCTTCTCCAGCCTCTTAAATGGAGATTGGGAGGAAGACTTGGGGGCTTCCAGGGGAACTGAAGTCTCCCCTTCCCTCTGCCACAGATACCCCAGAATCTGCCCTGCTCCGTCACCCTGCAGCCGGGCCCAGAGGACACAGGGAAGGTACGGGAGAGACGGTTCTGAGGCTGGTGGGGCAGAGTTGGGTCCAGCAGGCACATGAGCTGGGGGTGGGCTATGGAGAAGCCAGGATGGGATGAAGGGTAGAGTACTGTTCCCAGTGGACATGGCTGTGTTCGGGATGGTTAGTGCGCATGTGTGACCCTGCTTCTTGCTCTTGACCTGCATGTACCTGGGCATAAGGGCTCACCTTGCACAGCCAGGATGAAGCCTCTGCCAGGCACCAGGCCTTGAGCAGGCTGAGGATGAGGGAGGGCCAGGCCCTCTGCTCCTCAGACCAGGATGGAGCAAGAGTTCCTGCCCAAGACTGAGGGAGGAGGGAAGGAAGGAAGCGGTGGTGGTGGTGATGGCTGGGGCCTTGTGCAAGACCTGACTTTTCCTTCCCCTCTAGGCCTGTGGCGTAGACTTTGAGATCCGAGCCTTCTGTGCCAAATCACTAGAAGAGAAAAGCCATAAAAGGTGAGGGAAGCCACCTCCCCTGTGGTTTGCCCATTCCACCCCGGCTCCCAGGAGCCCCCGCCCCTGTGGGAGGTGGGAGTGGCGGTTTGGGTGTCTAAGGGATAAACCCTCACCCCCAGGAACTCTGTGCGGCTGGTGATCCGAAAGGTGCAGTTTGCCCCAGAGAAACCCGGCCCCCAGCCTTCAGCTGAAACCACACGCCACTTCCTCATGTCCGACCGGTCCCTGCACCTTGAGGCTTCCCTGGACAAGGAGGTGGGGTGTGAGAGTGATGCAGGCGCCACAGTGCAGGCCGGACCCTGGGGGAGGGGTGAAGCCACGTGCGAAGGTGGCGTTTCTAAAGGAGGCTGCCTGAGCTAGCTGTGGAGAGTTGCTGTGGGCTTGGGTTTAGAGGGAAGAGGCCAAGCAATGTGTTTGTGTCTGGGCACACTGATCATGGGACCAGTGAAAACAACCAATTAATTCGACCTCCCTCCCCTCAAAAGCTGTACTACCACGGGGAGCCCCTCAGCGTCAATGTTCACGTCACCAACAACTCCACCAAGACGATCAGGAAGATCAAAGTCTCTGGTAGGAGGTGGGGGTTAGAACGTGGTCTTGGGGGAGGGAGTTGCACACATGATCTGGCAACATCTCAGCTCAAGGGTCCTTTCTGCCTCTTCCTGGGGCCTCTACCCAGCAGGGCTCACAGAATTCAGGCTATGCCCGGCCAGCATCGACCTATGACCCAGGAGTTCAGGGTTGGATTCCCAGTCTAGGCACATGCCTGGGTTATGGTAGGGGATGTGCAGGAGGCAGCCTATCAATGATTCTCTTTCATCATTGATGTTTCTATCTCTCCCTTCCTCTCTGAAGTCAACAAAAATATATTTAAAAATAAAGAATTTAAGCGGTCCCAGAGTGAGATACAGATCAGGTGTTCACTACTACAGGGAGGACCCGGGGGTGGGGAGTGGGGTGGCCTGGGCCCTTGTCTTGTGGTCTGGAGTGGGGCGCTAGTCTTGGCTCCACGCAGAGCTGCTTGACCCTGCCCGCCCCACAGTGAGACAGTACGCCGACATCTGCCTCTTCAGCACTGCCCAGTACAAGTGCCCCGTGGCTCAGATCGAACAAGAGTGAGTATCAGAACAGCCCTGGGTCCCACCCTCAAGGGGGAAGAGTAGACCCGGGAGAATGTGAGGTGGGGGTGGAGTTCTTCCCAAACCATCTCCACTTTCAAGGCCATTCTCTCCAGTCAGGTGGCTCCGAGCTGTTAATTTTCTTGAGCAGCTTGAGCCAAAACCTACTCCCTTGTGACTCGTGCCCAGAGAGAGAAGGGGCTAGCGATGGGGTTAGGAGTTGCCCCTCACCCAACCCGGCCGCTCCAGTTGTCTTGTTCTCTTGTCCAGTGACCAGGTATCTCCCAGTTCCACATTCTGCAAGGTGTACACCGTAACCCCGCTGCTCAGTAACAACCGGGAGAAGCGTGGCCTTGCCCTGGATGGGAAGCTCAAGCACGAGGACACCAACCTGGCTTCCAGCACCATGTGAGGGGGGGCTCTGTGGGGGGGAGGGTTCTCTTGCAGCCCAAGAGATAGATATTCATTCAGTACCAGCCGTGTGCCAGGTTCTGCCCTAGGTGCCAGGCTCTATCAGTGAACAAAAGAGACACAAGGCCTCTTACATTCTAGGGGAGGGAGGATAGACAGAGCAGATATAGAGCATGTTTAGTGACCAGTGTTCAGGAGAAAAGGCAAGGCAGAGAGAGGGGCAGGGTATGTTAACTTTGAATAGGGCGGCTAGGGAAGACATAATCCACGGGTGAATTTTGAGTAAGAGCCCAAAGGAAGTAGGCGATATGGATGTGTAGGGGGAGTGTTCCAGACAGAAACTGCAAACACGGACCCAGAGGTGAGCGGAGCCGGTGTGTCTGAAGAAATCCGCTGCTAGCCTCTATGTGCACTGCACGACCACGCAGAGCAAGCCTAGAGGCCAGCATAGTGAGAATGAACTACAAGGACAAGCGTAGCAGGTGGGGTTGGAGGGCTAATGAAGAGCAAAACGGTGCAGGGCTGTGAGGTCACACTAGCTTTTACTGGGAGAGAGATGAGCAGCCACGGGAGGGTTCTGTGCAGAGGAATGGCGTGCAGGCCTTGGCTATGACAGCACAGCCTATGCTGCTGGAGCCTTGCGGCTGGTGTGAGTTTGTGGTCCTGCTCAGGGTCCCGATGGGAGCCCTAAGGGTGGGCTAATGTGCCGGGCCGTGGGCCATGATCCAGCTCCTTCCCCCGATTGCAGCGTGAAAGAGGGTGCCAACAAGGAGGTGCTGGGGATCCTGGTGTCGTACAGGGTCAAGGTGAAGCTGGTGGTGGCCCGCGGTGGGTGAGTGTTGGGCAGCCCGGGGTGGGGCTTGCCGTGGTTTCCTCCAGCTCTGCGTTGTCATCATCTCTTCATGCTGCCTCTCTCCCTCCCCAGGGATGTCTCAGTGGAGCTGCCTTTTGTTCTTATGCACCCCAAGCCCCATGACCACGTCACCCCCCCCCAGACCTCAGACAGGTAAGCGTGTCACCCCAAGCCCCAAAGGGAGGACCCGAAGCCAGGCCAGTGGAGAAGGCTGGTCCTACCCACCCAACCATCCACTTTCCTCCTCCCCTCAGCTACTCCTGAAACAGATGCTCCTGTGGACACCAACCTCATTGAATTTGATACCAAGTAAGTCCCTCGTCCCCTCCCTTCCTACCTTTTTGACTCTTGGACAAAGATTCCCATAATATTCAAATCTACCTTCTACCCTTCCCCCGCCATTTTTTCCTCTTTGGGGGGAGGGATGGTTGAGTCATCAAATCACCTGCCCCTTCTTTGTCCCTTCCTGCAAATATCTCCAGTCCCATTGCCGCTCTAACACCTCGGTCTGTGGGCGGAGAGTGGGAAGTTGAGAAGAGGGTCTGAAGCCCTCGCCTCAACCCCTACTTTCCACCACCAAGCTATGCCACAGATGATGACATCGTATTTGAGGACTTTGCCCGGCTTCGGCTGAAGGGGATGAAGGATGAGGACTACGACGACCAGTTCTGCTAGGAAGGGGGGCTGGAAGAAGGGAGTGGATGGTGCTGGGAGAGGTAGGGGCAGGACCAAGATCCCCACTGTCATTGGGGTGGGTCCCAGCCCCTTTTCCCTTCCCCTCCTTCCAGCAGCTTCCTCAACCAACCCCTTCCCCCTCGCCCCCCGTCCCTCTCCTATTTCCCACCCCCCACCCCCCCCCCCCCATACGCACTGGACCCATCTCCTGTTGAACATGGGCATTAATGTTTGGACTACAGCTGTGCTACCCCAACCCCCCAGTGGGTGGCAAGCTGTGTTCATACCTAAAATTTTTGGAGGAGGATGTTGAAAAGAGGAGTGATAGTAGGAAAAGGGGGGAGAAAGAACTGCACACTCATTCCCTCTTGTCACTATCTGCCTCCCATTCCTTCAAGCTGAGACCCTTGGCAGGGGCAAGGCCACTTCTTTGTTTCTGAGCATAAAGAATAAACCTTTTAATAGGCATGCGCGTATGTGTTTTCTATGTGGCGTTGGAGGAATGTGCCCAGCCATGAGTCTGTTAGCTTGTGGGTGAGGGCCTAGCCTCTCCCCTGTACCCACATGGCACCTGGCCCACAGGCTGTCAAGTACTGTTTGTTGAGCGACTGGGCTGTACCTGTGTTCCAAGGTAAACATGGAAACCTAATTTGGCCAGTCCAAATCCAAGGGCACCGTTTGGAAAAAGCCACAAAGCTTAGACACTTCCTTGTTGCGGCCCCCACACGTGACCGCAGGGCGACCTGTTCTGACCTAGTGCATCCGTTGCCACTGCTCCTTCGGTTACTCAAGCAGTCCCTTCCTGGGGCTCAGCGGCAGCCTCGCCAGACAGACGTCACACTCTCCGTGGAGCCTGGGACTTACATTCGGACATGGAAGCCAAGGCTTTAGGCAGCCAGACAGTCATGCTGCCGTGGGCAAGTCCGAGCAGCAGCATCCAACCCTGATGTTCATCAGAGACTCCCTGAGGCTTGGCCAAAACCGGAGGCTGAGCTGGAGAGAGTAACACCCCACTGACATTCCTTCCCTCCACCACCTACTCCCACTCCTGTAGCACAGACTTTCTCTCCTTTTCCTCTTTAAGGCTCATTCATCCCATGAATAGTCTTGATTTTAAGTCCCTATTATGTGCCAGACATAGCAGTGACCTAACCAAACATTCAATCACTCCCTAATTATTTAATTACAGTATCTGTGCTCCAAGGGAGTACAGGAGCTGTAAGAACACGTGACAGGGAGCTCTGACCTAGACTGGGGCTTGGGGAAGAGTTTCCTGGAGGAAGTGACCTTTGAGCAGAGAACTGAAACATCAGGGGGAGGTCCACATTCCAGGCAATGACAACACCACGTGTGAAGGCAAAAAGGAACAGCTTACTCAGGGCCTGGAAGGCCAGAGGGACCACGACAAAGAGCCACGAGCAAAGTAGCTCCAGATGCGGCTGGTAAGGCAGATAGGACAGCCCTACAAGCCGATTACAGCTCATAACACCTAATTAAGTCATTATTTACCCACAGGCTTTAAGCCAGCGGTTCTCAACCTGTGGGTCACGACACCTTTGGCAGTCAAACGACCCTTTCACAGGGGTTGCCTGAGACAATCCTGCATATCAGATATTTACATTATGATTCGTAACAGTAGCAACATTACAGTTATGAAGTAGCAACGAAAATAATTTTATGGTTGGGTCACAACATGAGGAACTGTATTTAAAGGGCCAGAAGGTTGAGAACCACTGCTTTAAGCGCTGCCAAAATGCCAATGACCTTGCCTACCTCTCCACAGTAGCACCCCCTGCACCCGCTGGTCTTTATCACATCCCTGACTCCCATGAACCTGCTCCTTGACCTCTGAGCTCTTGGCCCATGGATCTCAAACTTCGGGTGAATCAGAATCCTCTGGAATGCAAAAGGAAAACAGAGTCCCAGGCTCTCCCTGCCCAGATTCCAATTCAGTAGTCCCAGGAAGAATCCATGAAATCGGGATTTTGAATTAGCACACATTGTGGGAAACAATGCCTTTTTTCTTTTAGCTTTGTATGTTTTTAAGAAGATAAAAACATGTGGATGTTTGTTTGTTTTTTTAAATTTCAAACAGTAAACGGTGAAAAGAAGGCATCCTCCTGCCTCTGATTCCAGTCTCCCATTTCTCATTCCCAGAGGTAACTCCTATCCCAGTTCTTTGATTACTCTTCCAAAGATATTATTCAAACTCACTCATACATACATGACTATACATTTCCTCCTTATTTTAAATACGGTTAGTAGCATACTATGAACACTCTTCTACACCTTTTTTCCTTTAGTAATGTAGCTAGGAGAGCATTCCCTTAACAATACACAGAGATCTACCTCATTCTTTTATTTATTTATTTTTAATTTTTTAAAATATATTTTATTGATTTTTTACAGAGAGGAAGGGAGAGAGAGTTAGAAACATCGATGAGAGAGAAACATCGATCAGCTGCCTCCCGCACACCCCCCACTGGGGATGTGCCTGCAACCAAGGCACATGCCCTTGATCAGAATCAAATCCGGGACCCTTCAGTCCACAGGCCGACGCTCCATCCACTGAGCCAAACCATATAGGGCCTACCTCATTCTTTTAAAGAGCTGCATAGCTTCCCATTGCCTAGATGTCTTTTATTTTTACCAGTTTCCTATCAAGAGACATGAAGGAGGCCCACTCTTGCTAATTCAAACAATATTACAGCAATTGTCCTTGAAGATATGTTCTTCTGCCCACGTCAAGTATATATGTAGAGCAAATTCATAAAGCAGACTTGATGGGTTAAAGACGGTGAGCATCTTTTTTATCACTGCCGATCAAACAGGTGACATGTGACATCTCCCTAGTTTCAATTTGCATTTTTTTGTTTAGGAGTGAGGATGAACCGGATTTACTGGTTACTGGGTTGATGTCAACCCATGGTCATTGGCACCAATTCAATGCCAACAGGAACCCCCAATCTGGGGTGCGGTAAAAAGGGAAATTTTATTCAGTGCAAAACAGCTCAATTGTGATACAGCTGGGCTGTGAAAACAGCATGACCCTGAAGTGGTGAAGTGGCCCTGGGTCCTCACTGACCTGCTTTGTGCTGGTCTGCTCCCGAGGAGACATCTTCAGTGTGTTAGCTCCAGCCAGGGAAACACAGTCTTCAGTGGAAAGTGTGCTCTCAGTGCGGCCAGAGGGGACCTAACTTATATAGAGGGACATCCCGCCATGGTCCCTGATTGGTCTATTCTCATGCAAATGAGGACTCCAATTTCTGACAATTTGGTCCAAAAACCAGTCTTTTTATTGGGCAGAATGGAGCTTCTCTGATTGGTTGGTGAAGCTGGTGGGGGCGGGGAGGAGGGTATAGCTGTGCAGCTCCAATTGGATGGGAAAAGCCTCAGTTCTATTGGTTGAAATAGGATTCCAGGAACTCTTTTATAAGGGCTGGCTCGGGTGGCAGAAACACAGTGCAGGATTGTTTTTGTTTTAATTTGAGCCCAGTTAGCCACCAGGAGCCCATCTTAGTAGGTATTTTCTTTCTCAGCATCCACAATGTTACCTTCTTAATGTACTCTAAGAACTCTTTTTTAAAAAATATATATATTTTTATTGATTTCAAAGAGGAAGGGAGAGAGAGAAAGAAAGAGAGAGAGAAACATTAATGATGAGAATCATTGATCAGCTGCCTTTGCACACCCACATGGAATTGAGCCTGCAATCCAACCCAGGCATGTGCCCTGACTGGAATTAAACCGTGACCTCCTGGTTCATAGGTCGATGCTGAACCACTGAGTCACGCTGGCCAGGCCCCTAAGAGTTCTTTATGTAGTAAGGAAATTAGCCTTTTGTCATAAATTTTGCAAATATTTTTCACACTTTTTTTTAAAATATATTTTATTGATTTTTTACAGAGAGGAAGGGAGAGAGATAGAGACTCAGAAACATCGATGAGAGAGAAACATCGATCAGCTGCCTCCTGCACATTTCCCAATGGGGACGTGCCCGCAACCCAGGCACATGCCCTTGACCGGAATCGAACCCGGGACCCTTCAGTCTGCAGGCCGACGCTCTATCCACTGAGCCAAACCAGTTTTGGCTATTTTTCACACTTTATCTTTTTAAAGTTTCTAGTTCTTTTTTTTTCTTTTTACTGAAGTCAAATTCATATAACATAAAGTTAATCACTTTAAAGTGTACAATTCAGTGGCATTTAGTATATTCACAATGTTGTGTGACTTCTAGTTTCAAAGTATTTTGTTTCTGGTATTTTTAATGATTCATAAGTTTTTAATTTAAATGTAGCATATTATCATCATGCTTTTTTAATGGCTTCCTTTTTTTTTGTCACAAGCTCTTGACCCTTTGTTTCCTCACAATTTGACACTTCCTTTTCTTTCCAGACTAAGTTCAAGATTATCATATCCACCACTATCTCATCAGCACCCTCAACTCTTGCTCCTTTCACAATACACGCTCTCAAACCCCACCCTTGGCTCTGTTGACCACCACCCTGCCCTTCTCCACTCCCACACTGGGCTGCTGAGCACTGCCAGAGAAAACTCACACAACCGTATTTATTCGTTCATTAAGCAAATATTTTTTTAACATGTCCTAGGTGCACCCACACTGTGCTGGATACAAATTTGGGGCCAGGACAAACTTACGGTCTCCAGCCCCCGCTGGGCCCTCAATATCTGACAACCCTTTGTCTCACTCCATGTCCTTGGTCACCTCCCTCTCCTGCTCCCATCTTACTAATCTTCCAAACCTTCCACATGTTCACAGTGACTTCCCCTTCTGTTTTTCACAGACATTAAACGATGAGGGATGAACGATTTCAACTTCCTACCTCCTACCAACAAACACTGACATCTAAACCAATTCTCCTAGACAACCAAGGTTAAGATACCTTCTCCAGTACAAAGCTAATCCCTCCACCTGTGCTCACACTGCTCCCTTCCCATTCCCCTCTCTTCGACCCCTGCCTCTCCCTATGGTTCTTCCTCCATGGTAAATAAACCCATGCAAGGTTCTTCTACTAAAGAAAGGGAGGGAGGGATGAGGAAAGGTGGGAGAAAGAAATGAAACCAAAGGAAAAACACTCCACGCTTAATTCTCTTTCACAGTAAAATCTATCTCTATTTCCTCTCTTTTCATTTTTATTGTTTTTATTTTCAAAGTTATATATGCACATAGTTTGAGGCTTCAGGTAGGGCTACAAGGTCTATTACAATAAAGAGTCGACCCTTCCCCCCTCCAATTTCCTTCTCAGAGGCAACTACTTTCACCTCCTGTAGACGTTTCTTTTAGTATTTCCCTCCATATCTCTAAACACGTTCACTAATTTTTGTTTTTAAGCACCATCTACTGGCTTCCCTCCATGTCCATGTAAAGTGAAAACTGAGCTCCCTTTCTTCCCTCTGCCCCACCATGGATCACTTTCCATCCTGCCCCGCATGCTATACTCCCAAGAGAATTATATCAGTTAGGGTTAGATCAATATTCATTATTAGCTTATGTAATGTCATTCATAGCTGTCATGTGATGTCGATATAATGCCTTTCTCTTCTTCCATAACTTTATTTTCCCTGAATCTCATTTAAAAATTTGATTATTCTCTGAATTTATCACTAATTCTGCCCTATACTCATCCAAAAGTTTATATAGCCTCTCAATTCATTCAAAACAAAACAGATGTTCACCTCTCATCTCCTTGAAAAAATTCTCTAGGAGCTTTCCAATCTGGGTCTAACTCTAATAACCTCCTGAGAAAGGGTACATGGGAGAAAAATTTGAAATCTTTTATCAAAGTGTCTTTATTCTGTCTTCATTTGATAGTTTGGCTGTTGTGAGAGTCTAGATATCACTTAAAATCTATTCTTACACGGTACTAGAACAATAGCTGGCCACCTAGGTAAAAACTGGATTTCCCTAATCCCAGAGTTGGTTGAGACTGTATGACTAAGTTTTTTTCAATGGAATGTGAGTAGAAATTATATGGGCCACTTCCTAGCAGACCTGAGATTGGTATAACTCTACATTTTTTCTTTCCCCTCCCTGCCAGCTTCTGCTGCCCTAAAGTGTTTCTCAGATTTTACTATGCAAACTGATCACCTGGGGATCTTCAAACACAGATGCTGATTCAGTAGGTCTGTGGCAGTGGGGCCTGAGATACTGCATTTCTAACAAGCTTCTAGGTAATGCTAATGCTGCTGGCCTACAGACCACACTTTTCCGTATAAGACCCTAAAGGATGACAGTATACTGCTAGCCTTGGTCTCTATATGATTTGTGGAGCACAGTGAACTACCCACTTTTTTTTTGGAAGAAAAAAATAAGTTCTATTTTGTTGAGTCATTGCATTTTAGCCTTCACCCTACAGAGCTGGAGAACAGAATTCCAGATTGGAAATCACTTCCCCCCCCTCCCCCCGCCCCCCCCCCAAATGCTGAAGGCGTGATCCACTGTCTTCTAGCCTGGAGTGTTACTATTAAGAGGCTCAGTGCCATTCTAATTGCTGATCCTTCACATGCCGTCTGTTTTCTCTCTGGAAGCTTTGGCACCTGATATTTCATGATGTGGCTTGATCATAGGCAAGGATGGGCCCTTTTCATCTGGAAGCACAAGCCCTTCCTTTATTTTTTTATTGATTTTTAGAGAGAAGAAGGGAGAGGGAAAGAGCGATAGAAACATTGATGAAAGAGAAACATCACTCATTGGCTGCCTCCTTCACGCACCCTTACCAGGGATCTAGCCCACAACCTGGGCATGCACCCAGACCAGGAATCCAACCAGCAACCTCTTGGTTCATGGGGTCGACACTCAACCACTGAGCCACACAGGCTGGACAGCCCTTCCTTTCTTATTCATTTTCTCTGATCTTTAAGCCCCCAGTCTGATTCTCTAATCCACTCCCCGCCCCCCTCTTTTTTCCCCCTATATGCCATCTCCTTTCTTTAGCTTTACTTGCTGGGAGAGTTCCTCAATTTCTCTTTAAACCCTTTTGCTAGATTTTTCCTTCCTTCCCTCGGGGTTTTACTTTTCAATTGTGTTTCCTTAGATGCAATCCTTTATTATAGCATCTCTTATGTAAAAGTATCAATAGTTTTCTTTTCCCTTAAGTTTTACTTTGTCTATGGACAAAGTTGGGACCTGCCAACTATGGGTTTCACCATGGGGCGATCTGGCTAACTGCTTTGTTGGGGGACCCTGGTGTTAATACTCTGAAGTGTGTTCTCTCACTAGTCAGATTCCCCAGATAAGAGCCTTCCAGTCTCTGATCTGGATGGCAGAGTTCAAGAAACCACCACTCAGTAAATAAACTTTCACTTCTCTATTTTCAATACAACTGTTCCCAAATATCCTTCATGCGGAAGACCCTCTGTTTTCCATCTCCAACAAAGAAGTCTCCAGTAATACTATGGGTTGGAGGTGAGTAGTTGCCCAGATATATGGAGTAAAGGGGGAGATGGGACAGTTCTAAATACTTCAAAGAATCCTCCTAATGTTGGTACCACCTACACCCCAGTTGTACATGATGCCAGTAATTCAAGGATATATCGAGTTGCTTCTAAACTTTCTTCACTGCTGGTTTAGTTACCACTTCACTGCTAAATCATTTGCCACTGCCCAACCGGTGTGGCTCAGTGGTTGAGGATGGACCGGTGAACCAATTTTTATTCCTGGTTTGATTCCTCATCAGGGCACATGCTTGGCTTTTGGGCTCCATCCCCACTAGAGGGCGTGCAGGAGGCAGCCGATCAGTGATTCTCTCTCATCATTGATGTTTCTATCTCTCCCTCTCCCTTTCTCTCTCTGAAATCAATTTAAAAACATTAAAAAAAATTTTGTTTAAACATCAGTTGCCATTTATCCTTCTGTTTTTCAATTTCTATCTAAAACTTTGCTATTAACTCCTCTTTCTTTTTGACCTCTTTATGAAATTCCCTATTGTTATTATTATTAATCCTCACTGGAGGATTGATTTCTAGACAGAGTGGAAGAGAGAGAGGAGGGGGGAAGAGAGTCCCCTATTATTATTTTGATATTTTTCCATTGCTTTTTAAAAATATATATTTTATTGATTTTTTTACAGAGAGGAAGGGAGAGGGATAAAGAGTTAGAAACATCGATGAGAGAGAAACATCGATCAGCTGCCTCCTGCACACCCCCTACTGGGGATGTGCCCACAACCAAGGTACCTGCCCTTGACTGGAATCAAACCTGGGACCCTTCAGTCCCCAGGCTGACGCTCTATCCACTGAGCCAAACCGGTTAGAGCTCCATTGCTTTTTAGAGAGAGTGGAAGGGAGGGAAAGAAACAGAGAGAGAGAAACATCCATGTGAAAGAGACACGTCCATTGGTTGCCAACCAGGGCCAGGGATCTAGCCGGCAACGGCGGTAGTGCCCTTGATCGAATCTAACCCAGGACCTTTCTTACTCTGGGCCAACGCTCTATCCACTGAGCCAAACCAGCTAGGGCTAGATTCCCTCGTTTAACTGAAAGTCTCCAAACTGGTTTCACTCTCAATCTTCCATAATCTGTCAACATTGATCTTTCCAAATGGGTAAATCTGTCATAACACACCTCTTTAAAATCCTTGAAAGGTCCCAAATGTCTTCAGAACACAGTCCAAATTACTTAGCTTGCAAACCTTTTCCGGATCTGTCTCCTCCAGTCTCCCCAGCCACACCTTCCATTCAAGCCAAACTGAACCCCTTGCTGTCCCTTCAAATGCGCTGGACCCCTTCACGCACGAGGCACCAAGCGCTTGCCTGCGCCAGTTCCTTTTTCCTCTTCAAACAGGTAGATACCTGGTTAACTCTTTAGATTCCGTTCAAGCAGCACTTCCGCCCGGAGGCCTTTCTCTGTGCTCCTGGTGGTGCACCCGGGGCATAGCTCCAACAAAACGCCTATGCCATATCGCGGGAGAGTCCACCTCGTTCATCTTTGTAAACCTGAGCCCACCACAGGATGGAAACCAGAAAGGGAAAGGTGAAAAGGCTGAAATAAGCCAGCTTCTGAGAACAGACTGAAAGTCGGTGTTTCAGCTGGACTCCCGTCCAGGATGCGCTAGGGCGAATAATGTAACCCTCACCAAGTCAAGCTTTCCCCGGGCCCCAACAGGTGGCGGAGCCGGGTGGGCACACAGAGAGAGGTTCTACGGCTGTGTAATCTGGAAGAATACCCCAGAACCCCCACCATCATCCCCTAGCGCCAGGAGACGCTCAATTAATTCTTACAGAAGAAATTAACTATAGACCACAAGATCATGGAGCGAAGGTTTGACTGGTCAGACCGCCCCTGGTTACAGAACGTCCTGCTACAGTCTCCGGCACTGGTAGTCCAGCGGCGGTGGCGCAGGTCTGGGCATGCGCAGAACTCCGGCGCGTTGTAGTTCACCAGGTGAGCCGAGAAAGGCGGGGCTTCGCTAAGCATCCTGGGAATTGTAGTGTCGGCTAGAGATCGCTCTCGGCGCCGGCGGAAACCGACGTGCCCTTCCGGGCTCAAACGCCGCGCTCAGCAAAAGGGGAAAATCCGGTGGGTTCCCCGAGCGACAGATAATGGCTACCTACAGCCTGGCAAACGAGCGACTACGCGCCTTGGAAGACATCGAACGGGAAATCGGCGCCATCCTTCAGAATGCAGGTTCGGGAAACGACGACCGGAAGGCCGAGAGCGAGCCCGAGCCCCGTGCACATGCGCCAACCCGAGATTAGGAGCGGGGATGGGGAAGGATCCTAGGACCTACGTGCTAGTGCTGCGCGGGAGGGTCGGGGGTAGGGGGTAGGGGGTTGAGGGGCTGGCCCTTGGGCGGGGCGGACTGCCGGTCTCTGAGTAGCCCTGCCCTCCCTCTGCCCCTGCAGGTACCGTAATCCTGGAACTTTCCAAGGAAAAAACCAATGAGCGGCTGCTAGACCGACAAGCGGTGGCTTTCACGGCGTCGGTGCAACACGTAGAAGCGGAGCTGTCGGCTCAGATCCGCTACCTAACCCAGGTGGGTGGGTGGTGGGAGGTGCAGGTGCCCACCCAGCTCTCTGCCATAGCCTTAGCCTTAGCCTTCAGAGGGCCCCGGCGGAGCCTTGACCTCGGGAGCCAGGCAGGACCAGGCCGCCGGAGCCGGCGCCAAGCCGGGTGAATGACCCTGGCAGGACTCCTCCGTTCCAGGGCTGGTTTCTTCCTCTGGAAGGAAAGGCGGCCTTGCCTATTCACGAGTTTCATCACATGATCCACTAGATAAGGAAGTTCTGGGAGAGGGCTTGTAAACCCAAGGGCGTGTCGCAGGACTTTGTCCCTAGAAACTGACCTGAGGAGCCTGAAACCCCAGATAGCTACTTCCTGATAAAAGAGACGGGACTGAGACGCTTCTGAAGTCATTACAATAGCAACCACTATTTACCAAACTTTTACAATGTACCAGACACGCAGCGTGATCTTATTTAACTGTACAACTCTACGAATTAGTTATTGTCACCCCCATTTTCCAGATGAGGTCATCAGAAGTTAAGTGGTTTGCCCTACGTCATCCAGCTACCATGTGGTATGAATTCAAACTCTGGAAAGAAATGAGACAAGAGACCTGATGTCTTGTTGGGGAGATGGATGGGGGGAGGGGAGGCTTCGTTGACCAGTTGAAATGTCCTCTAGGTGGCCACAGGGCAGCCCCACGAGGGCTCCAGCTACTCTTCAAGGAAGGACTGTCAGATGGCACTAAAGCGAGTGGACTATGCTCGCCTCAAGCTCAGCGATGTGGCCCGAACCTGTGAGCAGATGCTGGAAAACTAAGCCAAGTGGGCAGAGAGACATCTTGGAGGCAGATCACCACCTGCCCCCCGGGACAGAACCTGGGGACCTGTAGATTGAGGAGCGCAGGCTGCCATGCATGCCCTGCTGGTCATATATGAGGACAAAGAGGCAAAAGGTGGGAATGGAGAACTTTAAGCCCACGTCTGCCTGCGACTCTGTGCTGGCTCCTCTAGCAGGTGCTCCTGCTCTAACATCACCAAAGTCCTGACAAGCTCAGACAGGAGATAAAGAGTCAGTCACCCAACCCACTTGCTCAGATACTTCGTGTCCTTGTTCCCTTCCGCAGACTTGACCCAATGAAGACACATTCTTCATTGGAAGAGAGAAAACAGGAACTAAGGGTTTTGATAATGAAAAACAACAACAATAAAGACAGTGAGCTCAGACTGAGACTGGGGCATATAGGAGTGACACAAGGGATTGAGGAAGTAAATCCAGCCTGGATGGCAGCTGGTGGCTGCTGAGGGAGGGTGGGAAAACCCAGGCCTTAAGTGTGGGGTCAGGGGAGGAAGCAGGTGAGGGCTAAAGTTGGTGTGGTATAGAGAGACTTTGGGGCGGGGGGTACCATCAGCAGAGAAGCTGAAGCCAGGAATCATGGTAAAGGGGCAAGGGCATGAGGCCAATGTACACAGAAAGAAGAGTCAGTAATTAGAAAAATACTTTTTAGTAAAAATAATATACATTCAGAATTTTACACACTGTAAAGACAAAAAGAAAGTTCTAACAGAGGGCAGTGGCTGGTGTTAAACAGTAACAAATATGTACAGAGTGCCTACTATGTGCCAGAGAGAATGTTCCAGTTTATTAAATGTTTATGGTAGTGGATAAATCACATTTTCTACTCTCACAAGCTTCCATTCTTAGCCCAACTGTTGGAATATGATGCCACAGGTATATATTGAAGCTGCAAATCTAGAAAAGAAATTGAGGGATGAGCTCTGAGATCAAGAGTAGTTGGGGTGGGGAAGTGATAGGTTGAGTTAGAGAATCAGACTCCAAAACATTTAATCAGACAATCTGGTACACAGTAGGTACTCAATAAAGATTTGTGAATTAAATGGATGGCTTCTACTTTCTACCCCTTCATCCCCCACTAGTCTGCTCTAGCTGCCATCTTCTTGGTGTTTCTTGGCTTTGAAGGTCAAGCACTGGTTCCAGGGCCCATGGTGGCTTCCCTCCCTCCCTCCCTCCCCATTCTGTATTCTGGCTGACTCTTCTCTCATGACTTACGGCCCATGGTGCAGATAGCCTTCATCTTTGCCTGCCTGGGGTGGGTTTCCAGCTATCTGGAAGCCACTGGGATCAGGATTCCTGCCAGGGAGGCTCTGGTCCCCAGTGGAGGGCTTCAGAGATCCACTTTACCTGGAGAGTACTGCAGTGACTGCTTACTTCTGTTACACACCACACAGAAAAGGACTCCAATGAGGAAGAAGACAATGCCCAAGAGAGACAGCATTGGCACCATGACACGTGACCCAGCTGTAGGACCCACATTTTCTTCCAACTGCTTCTGGTTCACCCCAGCTTCAGGTCCAGCCTGTACACTGTGGCCCACAGAGGAAGTAGTGGTTTCATGGGAGTAGATGAGCTTTTTGTCCAAGGATGGTGTTCCTACTGGAAGCGTAGGCTGCTGGGTAGACTGCAGAGTGAGTGGCAGGTTCGTCTGAGCAGGGGTGTCCGTGACTGCAGGTGCCCCTTCAGTGGACTCTGGAATCTGGGTGCTGGGGGGAGGTGAATGTTCCTGCTGGACCAATCTCCCAGAGTAAGCATGTCCACATTCTGGAAAGGCAACAAGTGAGGAATCATGATTATGAGGAGACGGGGTCAAGAAGCAGATAGAGGGAAGGGTAGTGGGTCAAGGGGAATATCAGGGGAACAGCTGAAGACCAGGAGAGAAAGGCAGGGGAGAGGTGAATGGTGGGGGAGAAGGAAGTGAACCAAGTGCAACATGAAACCACTGGAACAGAGGTGTGTTCTGACCGGGGTTGGGCCCAGCCAGTGTTGCTCAGTGGTTGGGTGTCGACACATGCACCAGGAGGTTGCTGGTTTGATTCCCAGTCAGAGCACATGCCCAAGTTATGGGCTCAATCCCTTGAGGCAGCCAATTAATGTTTTTATCTCTCTCTCCCTTCCTCTCTCTAAAAATCAATAAGGTATTTTTAACAAAAGAGCGAGAGAGAGAGACTTGGGTTGGAATCTGTTATGAAGTAGCTGTGTGACCTTGCCCTTATCTCTTAACCTCTCAGGGACTCATTTGTTTCAGCTGTAAAGTGGGGGTAATTTTAGTAGCAAGGGCCATAGTAGCTGGGAGTATTACATGAAATAATGTAGGCCTATAGAGTTCAAAGGGCAATAAGCTTACCACGTATGCTACACAAGACGACTTTAGGTGGGATGTGAAAAACACTTTGTATTTTAATGCTTGTGTATTTCTTTTAGGAGAAAATACAACCAGTGCATTATATTTATGACTTCACAGATATTACTGCCTAGGGCAAGTTGCTACTTAATTTTTCAAAAGTAGCTTGTGGCCCGGCCAGTGTGGCTCAGTTGGTTGAGCTTCATCCTATGCACCAGGAGGTTGCTGGTTCTATTCCTGGTCAGGGCACATGCCCAGCTTGCAGGCTCAGTCCCCACTAGTGGGTGTTCAGGAGGCAGCCAATCGAGGATGTTTCTATCTCCCTCTCACTAAAATCAATAAAACCATTTTTTTAAAGTGCCTTATGTACACTTAAGATTTATTCATTTCAAAAAAAAGATTTATTCATTTCATTGTGTGTAAATTCTACCTCAAAAGAAAAAAGGAACAGTAAAATACTGAATTCTATATGCATGCTGAAATGTTTGGGGGTGAAGTATAGTCATGCCTGCAACTTACCTGGAAATGCATCAAAAAAATAAGGTGGATTGATGATAGAGGATGGATAGACGGATGTGCAATAAAGCAAATACAGTTAAAATGCTGTAAACTCAATACTGTAAAATATAAAATATATTTGCTTTATTATGTACATATATAAAATATGTAAAATAGCCGAAACCAGTTTGGCTCAGTGGATAGAGCGTCGGCCTGCAGACTGAAAGGTCCCAGGTTCGATTCCGGCCAAGGGCATGTACCTGGGTTGTGGGCACATCCCCAGTAGGAGATGTGCAGGAGGCAGCTGATCGATGTTTCTCTCTCATCGATGTTTCTAACTCTCTATCTCTCTCCCTTCCTCTCTGTAAAAAATCAATAAAATATGTATTTTTTAAAAAATATGTAAAATATAAACATAAAAACTAAGTATTGTAGGATCTAGGTCACTGATGACGAACCTTTTGAGCTCGGCGTGTCAGCATTTTGAAAAACCCTAACAACTCTGGTGCCGTGTCACATATAGAAATTTTTTGATATTTGCAACCATAGAAAAACAAAGATTTATATTTTTGATATTTATTTTATATATTTAAATGCCATTTAACAAAGAAAAATCAACCAAAAAAATGAGTTCGAGTGTCACCTCTGACATGCGTGTCATAGGTTCGCCATCGCTGATCTAGGTGGTGGGTATATGGATGTTTACAATTCTTTCAATTTTTGTATACTGTATGTCTTTAAATTTCCATAAGAGAATGGAAAACAAAAATAGTGTCCTGATTTCAAGGAAAATATTAAGTAAATAATAGCACAGGGTGAACTAGCAAAAAATCATGAAAGTGGTAGTGAATGATGTTTGGTGAACAGGGACTTAGTGAAAGTATTGTGGCCAGCATCAGAATAGGAATGTGAGGACTCACAGGGGGAAGGTCTGAGGCGAAGGAAATTATAAGGCGGAGGAGCACTGGAGACAGAGCCTGGAGAAGAGGGGGAAAGCACTCACCGCTCCGATCAAAGCAGCGGGTCAATTCAGTCACCCACGGGTCATTGCTGCCCCCGCATACACTCCAGGACCGTTGTTGGTACTTTAGTTGGAACCTTCGGAGGAACAACCTGGTTTTAGCTTCAGGAGCCCCCCCACCCCCTTCCCCACCTCTTTCCTCATTCCAAAGACATGAGGTCACCTCCCAGAGCAACCTGTTTCTGCTCAAGTGGGAATTTCCCGGGAAGGTGGAACAGGGAAATGAAAGTGTGGAGAATTAAGGCAAACAACCCAGAGAAGGGTTAGGTGCTCCCAGAAGGAGTTCAAGTTTGACCAGAGAGGGTCCTGGAGGCACCTGGCAAGGAGGGATTGCGCAGGCGCTGCCTTCCTTCTCAGGGGTGGGTGGGATTACCTGACATAGCCAGGACGACAGCGATTATAGGCTTTCAGTAGTTTTTGGAAACGTTCCATGTCTTTAACCGTTGGAGAGTCAGAAAAAAACCTTCTATCACAATAACAACTTCCAGCTCTGCTGCCCTCGTTGCCGTCACCTGAGTGGGACAGAGGAGGTCAAGCACAGGTTCCCAGGCAAGGTGCGCCACCAGCTTGTCACTCATCCTCCAACCCACTGCCCCACTGCATCCTCTCCCCTAGGCCCCGGCCTGATCGCCATGCTCAACCCCAATCACACCCCTAAAGACTGTTCGTGCCCCAGCCGGTTTATTTGGCCTGCGGGCTGAAGAGGCCCGGGTTCCATTCGGGTCAAGGGCACACACCCCGGTTGCGTCTGGATCCCCAGTAGGGGGTGTGCAGGAGGCAGCCAATTCATTCTCTCTTATCATTGATGTTTCTATCTCTCTCTCTTCCTCTCCCTCTTTGAAATAAAAAAAATATATATTTTTTTTAAAGATGTTCATAATATCACCTGTATCCAGGTGTTCCGCAGCCTGACCCCCAACTCCAGGCAGCTGGCCCGCCCCCTGCCCTGGCTGCCCTGGGGATCCGAACGCGCCTGGCTCCCCACTTATTCAACTCAATCCCGCGGCCCTAGTGTCTCCCCGACACACAGTACACACATACACACTCACACAGCCATCCCCTTCCCAGATTCGGGGATCTGGGTCCCAGCCCGGCCCCACGAACCTGGCACAGCCAGCCACGCTAGCAGGAGGAGGCGGAGCGCGAGGGACCGGGGTCCCCAGCCGCACCTCATCTCGGGGCCGCGGGGCTCAGGCTGGCTCCCCGACAGGCTCCGGTGAGTGACGATCGTTCGGCAGGTTCCTCTGAGGCTCTCACTTCCTTCACCGGCTGCACCCAAGATCCTAGGAGCGACCGAGGCCGTGGGCGCGCGACCCGGCCCAGACGGCGGGACGGGGCGGCGCGAGGGGCACCGCTCACCCTCGGTCCCGCGCTCGCAGCTCGTGGCGCCTCGAACCGACAGCGCAGTCGGTACCGTCCACCCCGTGCGGCCCGCACTCCCGCGGGTGGGAAATTCCCGGAGGCGGAGCTGCGCCGCCCGCGCCCACGCACTCGGCGGGAGGCTCCGTGGACCCGTTGGCCGGGAATGTCTGAAAAAAAGAGACAGGGAACGTGGGCTGCGGAGCGAGGCGCGCAGGAGGCTGCGTGTCAACCGGCGGACCCGACGCGGTGGAGGGATGCCAGCCGCGCCCGCCGCTCGCCTGCCCAGGTCGGCCCTGGGGACCTGGGACACTAGTGAGGTTCACCGGCCACCGCCTCCAAGATGCTTTCACTTCCCCGGCTCCGCGGGATTTAGTCACATGTCCGGGGTGATGAGGACAGGAAAGCCCGCGGGCCTCCCGGAACACAGGGCGCCCAGACGCGAGGAGCGGGCCACGGGCTCCCCAACCCTGACGTCACCCCGCCCCCACCCCGAGGTATTTACCTTCGAAAAGTGGTGGCGGCTGCAGGTACCGGAGGAGCGGAACGGCCAGGAGAGGCTAGGTCTACGGGGGCTCCCCGCAACCCGGTCCAAACTGAAGGGATGCTCCTGCGCCTGCTCCCTCCTCCCACACCCCACAGACGGATCCCAAGTTCTCCCCTCCTTGCCAAGCCCTTCCCCGTAGGATAAGCCCTCCCTCATCTCTGTTCCCAGCCCAAACCCTGCTTCTGAGGGTTGGAGCCTCACATTTTCAGCCCCAAATACCATCTCACGCCTGAGTACATCTTTAACCCGAAGGGTCCACTTTCAAGTCTAGCTCCCGTTCTCATCCCGGGATTCCCATCTTCGGCCTTGAAAGCTTTATTCTCAGATCCTAACACTCACCTACAGACCTCACCCTACGTGACTCTTAAACCCAATCTCCCATGGTGTGACCCAGCCCCAAATTCTCAGCACAGCCTTTCCTCACCGTATAACCCCTTCCCTGGCTTAGTCTGCGCCCAGGCCCTGTGCCCCTGAAGACATGGAGTTTGTGTCTGGATATCGAGATGAGTTCCTTGATTTCACTGCCCTCCTCTTTGGCTGGTTCCGAAAGTTCGTGGCAGAGCGTGGGGCTGTGGAGACCAGCCTGGAGGGCCGCTGGCGACAGTTGGAGGCGCAGATCAGAAGGCTGCCCCAGGACCCTGCCCTTTGGGTGCTCCATGTCTTGCCCAACCGTAGTGTGGGCATCAGCTTGGGGCAAGGGGCAGAGCCTGGACCAGGCCTGGGGGCGGGCTGGCTGCTGGGAGATCAGCCCCCGCTCCACCTTCGAGACCTAAGCCCCTACGTCAGCTTTGTCAGTTTGGAGGAAGGCGAGGAAGGGGAGGAAGAAGAAGAGGAGGAAGAGGAAGAAAATGGAGAGGAAGAGGGTGCAGGCACAGAGAAGGGAGAACCAGAGGAGGATGGGGAGCCAGTCCATACGAGCAGGGAATCCCCCCAGGAAGCAAATCTTCCAGGGCAGCCAGAGGAGGCCGAGCAGAAGGAAGGAGGTGGCGAGAATGGCTGTCAAGACGAGAGGGCAGAAGACGAAACTGGGCCTAAGAGGAGGAAGGGGCGAAGAAGTGGTAAGAAGCCAGGGCTGGCCCTGCCCTATCCCCTGTGCAGACATACTCCCCCTCTGAAGCCCTCTTACCACTCAGAACCCAGCGAGGAGCCACAAACAAAAGGGTGGCTTCAGGCCAATCTGGCCTCAGAAGGTGTTTTTATTGTCCCACATTGTTTTTTAAGTTGAGCCAACATTTAAATATTGTTTAAAAAAACAAACAAACTCCGGGAAGTGTGGAGTTACACCTTCTTAAGAAAAAGTAAAGAGTGGCAGCAAATGCTGGTACTGTGTATCTGCTGTCCCTTTAAGATAAGGCATATCCTCTCTACTTGGTTCCCTTTACTCACTCAGTTTACTTGCCCACCCCCTGTAGGCATTTGAGTTTAATACCCCTGATCCCATCATCTTTGCTACCCCCCACCTCTGACTTTTCTTCCCCAGATGCTGCCCCCCTGCACCTTGCCTGCCTCTTACTGGTGACGGATGAACATGGCACCATCTTGGGCATTGACCTGCTAATGGATGGAGCCCAGAGGAGTGCAGGCAAGGGCTCATGGACAGAGAACCTGGCCCCTCGGGCCTATGCTCTCCTCTGCCACAGCATGGCCTGCCCCATGGGCTCTGGAGACCCTCGAAAGCCCCGACAGCTTACTGTGGGAGATGCCCAGCTGCACCGGTACAGAAATCTGGTATCTTCGGGTGGGGAGGCCTAGGGGGCCCGGACTTCTGGACCATGCAGCCTGATGCCCCTGTTCACCCCCATTCAGAGAGCTGGAGAGTCTGGTCCCAAGGCTGGGAGTGAAGTTAGCCAAGACCCCAATGCGGACATGGGGTCCCCAGCCAGGCTTCACCTTTGCCTCCCTTCGGGCTCGAACCTGCCATGTTTGTCACAAGCACAGCTTTGAAGTGAAGCTGACACCCTGGTGAGCAGCCTGCAAAGATGGAGTGAGAGGAAGGAAGACCCCAACAGTCAGGCAAACAGAGAGGCCGGTGGGGGACCCTATAGACAGAGTGAGGGACAAGGAAATTAGGTGAAGAAAACAAGTTGTTGCCCTAGACAGTTTGGCTCAGTGGATAGAGTGTCAGCCGATAGACTGAAGTGTCCCGGGTTTGATTCCCGGTCAAGGGCATGTACCTGGGTTGCAGGCTCGATCCCTGGCCCTGGTGGTGTGTCTCTCTCACATCGATGTTTCTCTTTCTGTGTCTCTCCCCCTCCCCTTTACTCTCTCTAAAAATCAATGGGAAAATATCCTCAGATGAGGATTTTTTTTAAAAGAAAGAAAACAAGCTGTTACTGGCAGAGAGAATACAGACAAACAGACTGAGATTGGGCAGCTGCAGGGCAGACAGATGGCAGACAAAGAACTTACAGAGCTTAACACCAGGTGCCTACCACTCCCTGTGACCCCAGCCCCCAGTGTAGTGCTGTATTGTACTGTGGAGAGGCCTGTCTCCGGGCCGACTGGCGGCGATGCCCAGATGATGTGAGCCACAGATTTTGGTGCCCGAGGCTTGCAGCCTTCATGGAGCGGACAGGGGAACTGGCAACTCTGCCTTTCACCTACACTGCAGGTACCATAGGGAGGTCAGGCTGGGGAGGGGGAACTGGGACCGGGCCTTTGTGTCTGGGGCCTGGATGTCTGGGAACATGGTCCTGGAGGTTAAGTCTGGATCCCTGGAATGAGGGTTGAATGCTGGGTATTTGGGGCAGAGGGGCTAGACCTTGAGGCTGGAGACAGAGTTTCTGGAGCTAAGGACTCAGTGCCCGGGGCCCTGAGATAGTTTAGGGGACTTAGAACTGGCGATTCAAACACTTGCTACCCAGCTCCACCTCTAACTGGTGACCTTAAGCAAATCACTCTGTGTCTTAGCACCTTTGTTTTCTCATCTGTAAAATAGGGATCTAACAAATGTTCCCAGGAATTGTTATAGGAATTCTGCTGCTACACTGTAGGCACTCAGAAATGTTAGTTCTCTCCCTGACTAGCACCAGACTCAGACCCAGAGTCCTTGGGAGAGGCTGAGGAGAGCTAAAGTCTGGGGGATCCTAGCCACCAGGCCCTCAACCTTCTCCTCCCCCTTCTCCAGAGGTGACCAGTGAAACCTTCAACAAGGAGGCCTTCCTGGCCTCACGAGGCCTCACTCGTGGCTACTGGACCCAGATCAGCATGCTGATCCCAGGCCCTGGCACCCCCAGGCACCCCCGGGGCAGCACACCATCCCGCAGCCTTCTTCTCAACGGTGCGTGGACCTCTCCTCAGGCACGGGCCTCTCAGGGAGAAAGGGTGGGAGGGAATACAGTTGTCTGGGTCCCAGATAACCCCTCCATATACACACCAAACCCTACACTACAACCAGGGCCATTTCAGTCCCTTCCTCAACCTTCTAAGTCACTGCTGCCCTCCCCATCCCAAAACCATCCCTAGGCCACCCCCTCCCCCAACTCCCCCAGGTCCTCCCTCAGGTAATACAGCTCCTTTGGAAGAGAGAGGGGGGAATGTCAGGTGGGGGTCTCCCTGACACTTTCTCTCCCTCCTCTTTCTCTCCTCCTCTCAGGAGATCCCTACCAGCTTCTCCAGGGGGACGGGCCTGTCCTGATGCCTCCTGTGCCCCCAGATCCACCCAGGGGCCTCTTTGGTGAGCTGGAGGGACCCTGTAGGAACTAGGGGCAGGGATAGTGACTGGAGAGCCAGCAGTCTGGGTGGCTGAGATAAGGGGGACTATGAGGCGGGAGGCATTGGGGTCCAGACCTGGGGCCAGGTCCCCCAGTAACCCACTCTCCCCAGGCTCGTGGCAGGATTACTACACATGGCGGGGCCTCAGCTTGGACTCCCCCATGGCTGTGCTGCTCACCTACCCGCTGACTGTGTACTACGTCATCACCCACCTGGTGCCCCAGTCCTGTAAGGAGCGCGGATGAGGGGGAGGAGTGCTTCAAGCAGGGCAGCAGGGAGCTGGTAGGGGGCAGGAGGGAAGAGGAGGGAGACCAGACCCTTAAATGGCCAGCTTCTCACACAGTCCCCGAGCTCAACATCCAGAACAAACAATCTCTGAAAATCCACGTGGTGGAGGCCGGGAAGGAGTTTGACCTTGTCATGGTGTTCTGGGTAAGTCCCTCCAGGCCTGAAGGTTGGGCATTTGGGTGGCAAAGTGGGTGCAGGGTGGGACCCCGATCTGCCTCTCTGTCCTTTAGGAGCTCTTGGTCTTGCTCCCCCACGTGGCCCTGGAACTACAGTTTGTGGGTGACGGCCTGCCCCCCGAGAGTGACCAGCAGCATTTTACCCTGCAGAGGGTGAGGGCTGAGGGGTTCCCTGCTCTTCATCCCTGGCCCTCCTACTGTCCTCATTCCGCCTCGCCCTTCTGCTCCCTCCTCCCCTCTCCTTGGTCTTGCCTGATGCATCCTCCAGCACCCTAACTTCCAGTGGTTTCTGCACCCCACTCCTGGCCCCCCAGGATGGCCCTGAAGTCTCCGTCCGTCCTGGTTCCGGGGTGTCAGCTCGGCTCAGCTCTGGAACTAAGGAGAAGGGGGGCCGGAGGGACCTGCAGATCAAAGTGTCTGCTCGGCCCTACCACCTGCTCCAGGGGCCCAAGCCCGACTTGGTTATTGGTAAGAACCCGGGGTAGGAGTGCGCCTGGGAGGGAGGAGGGAGACATGGCAGCCAGCTTCTCCCTGCTCTCCCTCGTCCACAGGATTTAACTCGGGCTTTGGTCTCAAAGATACTTGGCTGAGCTCGCTGCCCCGCTTACAGGTGGGCAAAGGGGCAAAAGGGAACTTCTCTCACCTCCTGCCCAGTCCCTCCTCCTTTCCTGAAAGTCTCCGCTTCTCCAGCATCTGTTCCACTGACCCGGGGCTGCCTCTTGCCCTCTCCTCCATCCCGGCCTTTGGGGTGGGGGGGGCTCAGTGTGCAACCCAGTCCACTACCCTTGCTGCTGGGGAGGTCCCTGGGGGCAGGAGCCTCTCTGAGTGTCTGAGGCCCGGCCCCCACCCCAGTCCCTCCGAGTGCCCGCCTTCTTCACCGAGAGCAGCGAGTACGGCTGTGTGATGGACGAACAGACCATGGCAGTGGCCGCCGGAGGGGGCACCAGCCCCCCACAGCCCAACCCTTTCCGCTCCCCGTTTCGTCTCAGAGCGGCCGACAACTGCATGCCCTGGTAAGCACCCCCCACCCCCACCCCTGTGCTCTCCCCCTCCCACCCCCGCCTTAGCTGCTTCCTCTCCGACCGCGCATTCCAAAGCCCAGCCCCAGCATCGCCTCTGCTCTCCTGGGACCCTCCTCGCCCAGCCCGACAACCTGCCTTTTCTGCCCCGACTGCGCGTGCCCTCTCGGCGGGTCTCCACAGCCCCGCACACCCCTCTTCAGAGCCAACGCACAAACTCCCTCCAGCTCCGCGCCCACCCCCAGACCCGCTACCCTCCTCCCTGACGGCGCCCCGCCCCGCGCAGGTACTGCAACGCCTTCATCTTCCACCTGGTCTACAAGCCTTCGCAGGGCAGCGGGGCCCGCGCGGCGCCGGGGCCCGGGCCCGCAGCCCCGACCCCCGCGGCTCCCGCAGCCCCCGCCCGAAGGCGCCGCGGGGAGAAGAAACCCGGGCGGGGGCCCCGCCGGCGGAGGTGAGGGCTGGGCGGTAGCGGGCCGCCCCCCCCCCACCCCACCCCCCCCAGGCCTCGGAGGCCGAGGGGCAGGCCGCTTGGCCGCACGCGGAAAAGTTAAATAAAATTGCTTGTTGGAAACCACGGAGTCCCACGCTCATAACTGGGTCACCGAACGGGGAGGGGAGGAAAGGGCTTAGGGATGACTCAGTTCCCTGCGGCGTCTTCCAGTCCCTCCGTGGCTGTCCCCTCTCCGAGACGCTGGCCCTGCTGGTCAATCCCAAACGGCTAGTGCAGCGGTTCTCAACCTGTGGGTCGCGACCCCTTTGGCGGTCGAACGACCCTTTCACTGGGGTCGCCTAAGACCACCCTGCATATCAGATATTTACATGACGATTCATAACAGTAGCACCATTACAGTTATGAAGTAGCAACGAAAATAATTTTATGGTTGGGTCACAACATGAGGAACTGTATTTAAAGGGCCAGAAGGTTGAGAACCACTGGTCTAGTCTAGACTGTGTATGTGGGTAAGTCATTCCCCTGCCTCAGAGCAAGACCAAGAAGCAGAAAGTAGCTTCTCCCTGGGGGTCAGGGGGGGCACACAGCCTCCCATGGGGACACACAGCCTTTGGTTTATATTCCGTGCAAGGCCCCAGCCACTCACCTGTCCAAATTAGACACCTGGAGGCCTTGACGTCACCTCCTCTCATCACGTGTAGCCAATCAAGAGCCAACACCTGCAATCAGACTGCTAGTCAGTCAAATCCACCAGTTTAGGTCCAGTCCCACCACAAACTCAACTCCTCATTTTAGCCAGTGTATGCCTTCTAAAACAGACATTGGAACACATTACCGCCGTTCACAAATCTCTTCAGTGACTTCACTCTGCTTTTTTTTTTTTTTAATATATTTTTATTGATTTCAGAGAGAAAGGGAGTAGGGAGATGGAAGCATCAATGATGAGAGTCATTGAACAGCTGCCTCCTGCACGCCCCCTACTGGGGATCGAGTCTACAACCAGGGCATGTGCCCTGACTGGGAATGAAACGGTGACCTCCTAGTTCGTAGGTCAACTCTCAACCACTGAGCCACACCGGCCAGGCTTCACTCTGCTTTTAAAGTCCTCTTGAGTGTTGGCTGGACTTACTGATTCTCATGAATATAGAAAAGGAGAAATAGTGGAGTAACCGGCAGGTACCACCTTAACCAAGTGATTAAGGTTAAAGAAATGTCATGTTAACATCGTATGTTTCCTGACATGATGCAAAGAGAAGGCCACATCACCACTGTAGTATTCTTTGTAAAAATCTATAACCTCAGCCCTGGCCCGTGTGGCTCAGTTGGTTGGTCATCATCCCATGCACCAAAAGGTTGCCAGTTTGATTCCCGGTTGGACATGCCTGGGTTTCAGGCTCAATCTCTGGTACAGAAGGCATGCAGGAGGCAGTCAATTGATGTTTTGCTCTCACATTGATGTTTCTCTTTCTCTCCTCTCCCTTCCTCTCTTTCTAAAAATCAATAAAAATATATTTGTAGCCTTAACCAGTTTGACTCAGTGGATAGAGCGTCAGCCTGTGGACTGAAGGGTCCCAGGTTCGATTCCGGTCAAGGGCATGTACCTTGGTTGCGGGCATATCCCCAGTAGGGAGTGTGCAGGAGGCAGCTGATCGATGTTTTGCTCCCATTGATGTTTCTAACTCTCTATCCCTCTCCCTTCTCTGTAAAAAAATCAATAATATATATATATATATATGTATATATATATATATATGTAAAAATCCATAACCTCAATCTAATCATGAGAAAACATCAGACAAATCCAAATTGTAAAACAGTCTCTAAAAATACCTGGCCACTATTCTTCAAAAATGTCAAAAGTCATCAGAAGCAAGGAAAGACTAGGTAACTGACAGATTGGAAGAGACGGAGGAGACATGACTGCTAAATATGCAGTATCCTGCATTGAATCCTAAAACTAAAAAGGACATTAGTGTGGAAGTACTGGAGAAATCTGAATAAAGTCTGTAGTTTCACTAATGGTATTGTATCAATGCTAATTTCTTAGTTTTCATAAATATGCCATGGTTATATAAGATGTAACATTAAAGAAAGATGGGCAGAGGGTGTATGGGAATGCTCTACTATTTTGCAACTCATCTATAAATCTAAAATTGACCTACATAATAAAAGGGTAATATGCAAATGAACCCTAACAGCAGAACGACCGGTTGCTATGACATGCACTGACCATCAGGTGGCAGAGCTCAATGCAGGAGCTGCCCCCTGGTGGTCAGTGTTCTTCCACAGGGGGAGTGCCACTCAACCAGAAGCCGGCTCATGGCTAGCCAGTGCAGCAGTGGTGGTGGGAGCCTCCGCTGCCTCCTCAGCAGTGCTCCCAGGCCGCCAAAGGGATGTCTGACTGCCAGCTTAGGCCTGATCCCCCGAGGAGTGGGCCTAAACCGTCAGTTGGACATCCCCTGAGGGGTCCTGGGCTGTAAGAGGGCACAGGCCAGGCTGAGGGAGCCACCCCACCACCACCCAGTGCATGAATTTTCATGCACCGGGCCTCTAGTTTCAAAATAAAAAGTTAAAAATCAAGTTCTGGCTCCTCACTATATGGCTTATAAGGTGCCTCTTTCTCTTTCTGTCATTCTCTTTTATAACACACAAATTTGTTGTAAGAAGTGCTGGTGGTAAGTTTTCAAATATTGACAAAACCCAGGGATTTAGTATAACCAGTCTCTCTATAGCCATCAACCAACTTGAATAATTATCAGCATTTTTCCCATTTTATCATACTCCTGTGATACTGTGATGTAGTAAGAAATATATATTTGGTCTTTCCATGGGTTTCTGGCTTAAAACCCTTGGAATTTTCAGTGTGATAGGGATGTCTTTTATTATTTTTAAACTCCTTTTAACCATATTTGTGTTTATGCTAATTAGGTGACCCTAGATAAGCCCCTATTTAACTTCAGGATGGGGGCCAGTTGCTAGAGGAACTAACCATGTGATCAGAGGGCTGGAACTTTCTGCCCCACCCCTAAACCCCAAGGACATGTGAGGGGAATTGGAGATTGAGTTAATCACCAATATTTAATCAATCCTGCCTCCATAATGGAATCTTCGTAAACACCCCTTCCCAATGGGGTTCAGAGAGCTTCAGGGATGGTGAACACACGGAGGTGCTGAGAATGGCACACCTAGAGAAGGCACGGAAGCTCACACCACGCTCCTATACCTTGCCCTATGCCTCTCTTCCATTTGGCTCTCCCTTTAATAAGTAAACTGTTTTCCTGAGTTCTGTGAGCCATTCTAGTAATTAGTGAACCTGGGCGGGGGGGGGGGGCGGGGGCGGGGAGTCATGGGAACCCACGAGTTATAGTCAGTCAGAAGAAGTACAGGAGGTCTGAACTTATGGTTGGCATCTGAAGTGGGGATCAGTCTTGAGGGATTAAGCTTACTCTGGGTATTTAGTGTCAGAACTGAATTGCAGGACACCCAGTTGGTGTCTGGGTAGTTGGAGAATTGGTTAGTGAGGGGGGAAATAACACACAAATTTGTTGTAAGAAGTGCTGGTGGTAAAAACAGCTAGTGGTTGGTTTCAGAGTGAGATTTGCTAGATTGGCCCTGGTTCACAGAAATATGTGGTGGGGTTTTTTTGTTTGTTTGTTTGTTTTTTAATTGATTTTAAAAAGGGAGGGAGAGAGAGAGAGGGAGAGAGGGAGACATCAATGTGAGAGAGACACATTGATTGGTGCCTCCTGTTTACGCCCCAATGAGGGATCAAACCTCAACCTAGGTATGTGCCCTAACTGGGAATCAAACCCAAGATCCTCCAGTGCATGGGACGATGCTCCAACCAACTGAGCCACATTGGCCAGGGCCAGAAATATATAGTTTTGATGCCTGAGGGGTCAGTCCCTAGGGGAGACTCAAGCCCCAAGCCAAGAGGGTTCTTGGCTTCTCGCAAGAAAGAATTCAAGATGTGAGCCAGATAAAAGGGTAAGTGGAAAAGTAGATTTAATTGAGCAGAGAGGACAAGCAAAAAAAGCCACTCCATAAACAGAGTAGCGGACTCTCCTCACGAGAGAAAGAAAAGAGACCTCAACCCCCTCTAGAAGTTGAACTTATATCTGTTTATAGTTTTGTGATTGGTGGGGTGCCCTCTGCATCCCGCCCTGTTACTGGTGGAAGTGGAGATTTTACGATTTCTCAAGGGAAGGAATTTCCTGAGACTCTTATGAGAGGATGAGTGATTTTTATTTCCGTGGAATTAACCCCCTGGGTTTCCAATGTCCCGTCTCCCTTCATCCTGCCATGGAAGAAGTCCAATCTTGTCTATAGCAGAGCGAAAATAAAAACCGGGGTCCAGAGTTTCTGCTCCATTTAAAAGTCCGGGCCAGGCCAGCCTCCTGAGAGTGAGTCTGCATGGCCCAGGCAGACTGCTTAAGGCCACGTGGAGGGTGAGTGCAGGGGACAAATGTGGCTCAGGGAGCAAGAGAGTGCAACAGCGAACAGGAAGCGAGAGCGAGAGCGAGAGACAGAGAGAGAACTCGATGTCCAGGGCTGATAACTAGGAACTTAACCAATTAACCCTTCAGGATTTCTCACGCTTGCAGTGGCTTTACCACCTTAGCCAAATATCTTCTTCCCAACTTCACTGCACGTGTCCATCTCCCTGTTTGTTCAACCCCTTCCCCCAGTGATTTGCAGGGAATGGACCAGTGTTTCCCAGGGGAGAGTGAATTTGTGCTAGTAGTTTCCTGATGAAGCTGCCAGATGACCAGATGGCTTCCCCTTTGCTCTCTTCTTATTGTTAATGTTAATAACTAGCTAATTATGATGATAACAGTTTCTATGGAAAATTGCTGGTATGGGGAAATACAGAGTGGAAAAATCGTTAGGATTAACTTTAACCTTTTACAAGGTATATTTTGTAATATTCTGTTTTCCCTTTATGGTATGTTTAACCAGTAAGGTATGGGTGAGTAGCTGTTAATCTTTGCAGGAATTTGTGGTCTGCTTGCATCTCAGGTCAGCTGAGTTCCATGTCAGGCAGCATGGAGCAGTCCCCTGATTTAAATTTATGTAGATCTCATGCCCCTCCCCTATATTAGTTTAGGAAAAGAAAGAATGAAAGGGTAAGGAATGAGGAACCTTTGTATCTTGGGTGGTCACGTGGTCACCACTGCTATGGAGCAGCAGCTGTGTAGCAATCATTTACTGAAGGAAAAAGTTACAGATGGAATTCAGCATTGGGGCCAACTCCCAGGATTTGGTTCACTGGATGCATAAGAAAATGCAAACTAAGAAGAAAAAAAATGAAAATACAATCCCGGGGCTATCTATAATGGCTAAAACGAAATTTTAAAAAGAGTTCTCGTTTGGACTTTGATGCTAGATTAAGTTCAAATTTTGGTCAGTCTGTCTAAGTAAGCTTCAGTCCCTCGCCTCAAAGCTGTCCACAAAGTGAAAAATTATGCTGGGACAACAGAAAGTACTTCTAAGACCTCTAGTCACCAAGACGGTAGTCAATAGTGGGAGAGGGCAAAACCAAGAATATGCTGAAACCAAGGGATACAGCGTGTGAAGGAGTTGCTTCATTTTGTAGCTCAGTATTAGCAGCTTCCCGAAGAACCTTTACTAAAATGGATCGTGAGAATGACTAATTTAGGAGCAATAGCTTTGGATTAAATGCTGCCGGGTAGAAAGGCATGTTTGGGTTGACACAGGACCCCAGCTCCCTATTGAACAATCACAGATGGCTGTGCACAATTCAGACACATGGGAGGTGATTCCTGAGAAGTAATCCTGAAGCTACCTAGGGGTCCACCGAGAGTCACCTCATTCGCATAAAGGCAGATGAGGTTGAAAGGGGCTTATTATGAACTAGAGGCCCAGTGCACAAAAATTTGTGCACTCAGGGCGGGGGGCGGGGGGGGGGGGGGCGTCCTCCAGCCCCGCCTGTGCTCTCTCGCAGTCTGGGACCCCTCGGGAGATAACGACCTGCTGGCTTAGGCCTGCTTCCAGGTGGCAGAGGGCAGGCCCAATCCCTAGGCGCAGCCCCTGGTCAGGCTCATAGCAGGGCCGATTGGGGAGTTGGGGTGCCGCCCCATCATGCACAGAGCAGGGTGTATTGGGAGGTTGCGATGCCACCCTCAGTCACGCTCAGGGTAGGGCCGATTGGGGGGTTGGGGCACCGACCCCCTGTCACACTCAAGGCAGGGTCGATGGGGAGGTTGCGGCACCACCCCCTGTCACGCACAGAGCAGGGCCCATCAGGGGGTTGGGGCGCTTCCCCTTGTCACTCACAGAGCAGGGCCCATCAGGGGGTTGGAGAGCTCCCCGCTGTCACTCACAGAGCAGGGCCAATCAGGGGGTTGGTGCGCTGCACCCTGTCAAACACAGAGCCAGCAGGGCTCATCAGGGGGTTGGGGCGCCTTCCCCTGTCACGAACAGAGCAGGGCAGATAGGGAGGTTGTGGCCCCGCCCCCTGTCACACACAGAGCCGCAGGGCGATCAGGGGGTTTGGGCGCTGCCCCCTGTCACGCTGATCCTGGTGCCAGGAGCCTCGCTGCTCCGCTGATCCGGGTGCCGGGAGGCATATTACCCTTTTACTATATAGGATAGAGGCCTGGTGCATGGGTGGGGCCGGCTGGTTTGCCCTGAAGGGTGTCCTGGATCAGGGAGGGGGTCCCCCCTGGGGTGCCTGGCCAGTCTGGGTGAGGGGCTGAGGGCTGTTTTCAGGAAGCTAGTGACTGAAGCTTCCAACCGCTCCTTGTTTTCTTTTTTTTTTTTTTTATTCTGGGCCAGCTTTAGCTCTGAGACCTCGCTGCTGAAAACATCGATACAAAGTTTCGGTCCGCCTGGCTTTCAGTCCAGCTGGTTTCTGGAGTTTTGTTTATCTTCTTATTTGCAACATAGTACATAGTTTCTTAGAGTTGTAGCTCAGAGGCCAGCAAGTCAGGCGGGTAACGTTGGAGTTTGCAGTCACTGGAGCAAGCAAGCCTCATGTTCGCTTCCAGCTGCCTGGCTGCCGGCCGCCATCTCGGCTGACAGTTAATTTGCATAAGGATATGCTGATTAGCCAATGGGAAGGGTAGCGGTCATACGCTAATTACCATGTTTCTCTTTTATTAGTGTAGATAACAAAAGATGCTCCTTGCCCAGCCAGAATGGGTCAGTGGTTGAGCATAGAGAACCAGGAGTTGTGAACCAGTGGTTGACCCATGAACCTGGAGGTCAAGGTTCCATTCCAGTCAGAGCAAATGCCTGGGTTTCGGGCTCCAATAGCGGGGAGGAGGCAGCGAATCAATTATTCTTTTTCATCATTGATGTTTCCATCTCTCTCTCCCTCTCCCTTCCTCTCTGAAATCAATAAAAACATGTGAAAAAAAAAAAAAAAGATGCTTCTCTCACCCCTATCACTTAGGAAATTCCAAAGGTTTTACAAGTATTAGGGCCAAGATCTTGGCAGAAAGATAAATATAAATAAATGTGTATTTATTATTATATCACAATATCACACACCCTCTATTTTTTCAAAGCACACCCCAGACATCAGTCATCTCACTTATGTGTATCTAAAACTAATAAGGGCTTTTTAAAAATGGAGCCACCATGCTATTATCATACCACATTATTAATAAGTATTTAGTATAATGAATACCCAGTTCATATTCAAGTTTCCTCAATTATCTCAAAGATGCCTTTTACAGTTGGTTTGTTACAATCAAATAA
This sequence comes from Myotis yumanensis, assembly GCF_028538775.1. Lineage (NCBI taxonomy): Eukaryota > Metazoa > Chordata > Mammalia > Chiroptera > Vespertilionidae > Myotis > Myotis yumanensis. The sequence goes on from NW_027223767.1 coordinate 14,203,111, forward strand.
ATAAAGATCCACATATGACTTTTTGTTGTTATGTCTCTTAAGTCTCTTTTGTTCTGTAACAGACCAACCTCCCTTTTCCTTTTTGTGGTTTTGTTGTTGTTATGATTTTTTTTTTTTTGCAATGGCAAAAAATGTATTAAACATTGAAATGGGGGACATACAGCTTACGGTCCCACAGGTAAGGAGCTTGAGCGTTGCCATTCAGTCCTAACCAACCTCCTTTTTTCTTTCTTTTTCATTTTCATGCCACTGATGTGGAAGAAACTGAATCACTGGTCTCGTAGAACATTCCTCATTCTGGATCAGGCTCGTTAACTCCTCGGGCTGTTTTTATAATTTGTTCATTTATCGTCTTGAGTTCCCGTAAACTGGTAGTGAGATCTAGACGACAAGGCCCTTTTAATGTGGTCCCTGCCAACCTCTCCAGGATGATCTCATGCCACTTCCCTTCCGCCCCCTCTCTGCCCTCCAGCCAGATGCCTCATGGTGGAACTTCTCGTTTTCTTGCTCAACTACAGTAATTCGGTCTCAGCTTAAATGTCACGTCCTTAAGGAGGGATGACTTTCTTGACCCCCAGATGAAGGTAGAGTCCCCTGCCAAGACCTCGCATAGCCTTGTATGTCCCCTACAGACATAAAAGGGAAGCTTAGGTCCCTGGTGGGCTAAGGGGAAACAGAGCTTTTCACCACTCCCTTGGCAAGAAAATAACCTTCCTTTAAATTCCTGCCGTCTACTAAAGAAAAGTATGAAAGGATATGGTTCTCTCTGAGCAGTGGAATGACTAAGGATTTGTTTATTCATTTTGCTTAGCTGTGCTGTTCGTTTTTCTTCCATGAACACACAGTATGTTTGTAAAAATGTTTAACTTACAGCTTGTCCTCTTTAATAATTCACTTACCAAATATGGGTCAAATGCACACAAGGCTTTGTGTTGGGCCTTAGAGATGCCATGGGGGGAAAGACAGATAATGGGCCCTTCCTCAGGGAAACTCCAGTCTATGGCGGGGACAGTGTCTACGCCTCTGGCCAAATCCAACCCACACTTGTTTCCGCAAGGCCTGCAAGCTAAGCAATCAAAAGGAGAAAACTATTTCATGAAGTGAAAATTACGTAAGACTCAAATGGCAGTGTCCATAAATGTATATTGAAATAGACCCACAGGCATTTCTTTAAGTATTGCCTGTAGCTACTTTTATGACACAAGCAGCAGAGTTGAGTGCTGTGCTGGTGACAGAAACTGTATGGCCTTCAAAGCCTACAATATTTTCTAAGGGGGGAGGGGCAATAGGGGGGGTCAGACACATATGTAATGCCTTAATCAACAAAGAAAGAAAAAAATATTTTCTAGGTCTAGGGCAAGATTTTCAAAATGTAGCTTTATGAGATTTAGTGTGGATCATAAAGTCAATGTAGTGGGCCTCAAATAGCATTCCTTTATATATATTTATTTTATTGATTTCAGAGAGGAAGGGTGAGGGAGAGAGAGAGAGAAACATCAATGATGAGAGAATCATTGATCGGCTGCTTCCTGCATGCCCCCCACTGGGGATCAAGCCCACAACCCGGGCATGTGCCCTTGACTGGAATTGAACCCTAGACCCTTCATTCTTCAGGTTGATGCTCTATCCACTGAGCCAAACTAGGGCAAACTTTCTTTTTTTTAAATGAAATAGAATAGAATAAAATATTAGTTGTAGCACATATAGTGAGAGTGAATATTGTTTTGTGACATATTTGTCACGTATAGATACAATATATGCTTATGTGTAATTGTGCTGCAACATGATATAAAATATATTTCTTACTGTAGACTGTGGTCAAAACATCTAAAAGTCACTAGCTTAGAGGGAAGCCTGGAAAAAAAAAAAACACATCAAAGTAACAGAAAAATTACAGTACAATGTGATTGGTGTAATGATGAAAGAGTTACACACTCTAACATACATAGAGGAGGCACTTAAGACAGCCTCACAATGTCAACGAGGGCTTCCTGGAAGAAATGATATCTAGGCAATGACCTGAACAATAAATTAGCTGGGTAAAGAAGAAGAGAAAGAAGAGGAAAAAAAATAATAACACGTGTAAAAAGGAGCTGGGGCAAAAGCAAGCAGGGCACTGGGGAGAAGCTATAAGAAGTTCAGTGCCCTTGGAGTTTAGAATAAAATGAGTATCCCTTACCCCATCACTCTCTATCACATTATTTTCTCTGACCTCTTAGCACAGTTATTTTATCTCATTCATTTATTTGTGTTTATTATCGCCTCTCTTCCAACACACTAAAAAGTAGATTCCATGAAATGGGCGCCCTTGTCTGCCTTGTTTATAACTGTGCCCTAGCACAGTGCCTAGGATATAATAGCCACTCAGGATTTACTAAAATAATTTCAGAAAGATATCCCTGCTCTACTGGGGGAAAGATATTCATGCTATGACAGGGTAAGACTTGAGAAGACAGATCAGCTAGGAGGTTTCGGTAATAATATAGGCAAGAGCTGATGGTGCCATGATGTTGAGAGAAACAGGTGGATCCTAGGGGTAATGAGGACATAGAAATAACAGATGGTAATCAATGGATAGATGCTGGGGCAAGGCAAGGCCAGGGAAGGAGCTGAAGGGATGAAGCATGGCTTCCTGGTTCCTCGCTAGGGCAAGTAGATAGAAGTGCCATCTGCTCATAGTGGGGACACAAGAAGAGTAGAGTTAGGACAGTGGAAGGAGGTGGGAGAAAAGGTAATGAATTCAGGGTAGGACTTTTTCATTTGAAGGACCTCCTGTGAAGATTCTGGTAGGTAGATTCATAGGTTGATATGTGAGATGGAGCTCACACAACTAGGAAAGTGGATGAGAGCACCTAGAGAGAATGAGAAGAGGCCTTAAAGCAGTGGTTCTCAACCTTCCTAATGCCGCAACCCTTTAATACAGTCCCTCATGTTGTGGTGACCCCCAACCATAAAATTATTTTCGTTGCTACTTCATAACTGTAATGTTGCTACTGTTATGAATTATAAATAATGTAAATATCTGATATGCAGGATGTATTTTCATTGTTACAAATTGAACATAATTAAAGCATAGTGATTAATCACAAAAACAATATGTAATTATATATGTGTTTTCCGATGGTCTTAGGCGACCCCTGTGAAAGGGTTGTTTGACCCCCAAAGGGGTCTCTACCCACAGGTTGAGAACCGCTGCCTTAAAGAGAGAATCCTGCCCAGCTATCATGGCTCACTGTTTGAATGTCAATTTATGAATCAAAAGGTCATGGTTCTATTCCCAGTCAGGGCATATGCCCAGGTTGTGGGGTCCTCGATCCCCAGTGTGTAGGGTGCAGGAGGCAGCCAATTAATGATTCTCTCTCACCATTGATGTTCCTATCTGTCTCTCCCTTCCTCTCTGAAATCAATTTTAAAAAAAAATTTTTTTTTTTTTTTCAAAAAAAGAGAAAGAATCTTGGTGAAGATCAAAATGTCAGGAGGGTCAGAGGAAGAGGTGCCAGCAAAGAGAAGGAGAAGTTCTGAGTACAGGAGGAAAACCCAGGAGAGTTGAGAAACAAAGAAAGGGTGGTTCCCTGTACCTCGCAACAAGGACACAAGAGTATTCAATAGAGTAGTTGTGGCAGACTTGACAGAGTGGATCAGTGAGAAGGAGACAGTCATGAGGCAATGTAAAAAATACAAAGAACACTAATAAAAAATTCAAATGATTCTTAATCCCGATACCCAGAGATTACCATGACCACCACTTTGGTGTGTTTACAGTCCCTTTTGTAAGACTAGGCATATTTTTACAGAACTGTAATCATACTGTACATAATGGTAACTAAAATAAAATAAAACTATGTTATGAACAGCTTTTGATGTCATTAGGCAGTCTCTTTTCATGGATGGCTGTATATTAGCTTACGTTATGAATGTAACATAACCCAGGAGGATATTTAGGCAGTGTCCAATTTTTGTCGATTATAAATGAAGGAGGAAGTAGAAGTTATCCCACTTGGAACCAAACTGGGACCCAAGATAGCCTGGGCCTGCCTGGCAGGTGGGAATTGATTTGCCTCGGATGCTTTGCCCGGAGTTCCTGGAAGGAGAAAGGCCATTTGAAGGTATTTGGGTCGAAGCATGGAATGAGGAGGACAGCATTGGTCTGTGTGGCGCGCTAGTCCCAGCCCAGCTTGATGGACACAGGCAGAGGCCACAGGAAACAAGGGTAAAGCCACAGGACAGAATGAGCACAACACCTGGATCCCAGGAGACAAAATCACACTCAGAAGGGGCTTCTCCTACTTCCTGGGAAGGTAAAAAGTGAGAGGAAAGTAAATTGGAAGTGATAATCGGGCATTAGGGGGGCACTGCGAACTCCAAAGAACCCAAAACATGGCCCTGGCACATGGGTGACTGGCAGGTTGGGAAGCTGTCACTTTTCTATTGGGAGCATTACACAGGTGAGACAGGAGCCAGCAAGCTGCAGGTTGTTACCTTTAATAGCATGTGAGGCCATGGGTTTTGTTTGGTTTCCGAGTGTTTGGAGATTTTCCTGTTAACTTTCTGTTCCTGATTTCTAGTTTGGGTCCATTGTGGTCAGAAACGCACTCTGTATGATTTCAATTCTTTTAAATGTATCGAGGTTTGTTTTATAGCCCAGGATATGGTCTATGTTGGTACATGTCCCGTGAGTGCTTAACAAGAACCGATATTCTGGGGATGTTGGGTGGAGTGATCTATAAGTATGGAGTACATCCTGTTGGTTGATGGTGTTGTTGAGTTCTTCGGTATGCTTGCAATTTCCTGTCTAATTGTTTGATCGGTTGCTGAGAGGTAGGCCATGGGTTATTTAATTTCTTTTTTTTAACCCTCACCCAAGGATATTTTTCCATTGATTTTTAGAGAGAGTGGAAGAGAGAGGGAAAGACAGAAAGAAATATTGGTGTAAGAGAAATACATCGTTTGATTGCCTCCTGCACGTGCCCTGACCAGGGCCTGGACCGGGAGGAACCTGCAACCAAGGTACATGCCCTTGGCTGGAATTGAACCCAGGACCCTTTGGTCTGCAGGTCGATGCTCTACCCACTGAGCAAAACAGGCTAGAGCTGGTTTGAGTGCAGGCCAATTCAGATCCTGAACCCCGGAGAAGCTCTGCTGAGATTCACTCTATTGGCCTAGCATGGAAAGTACAAAGAGCAAATATGCACACATTGTCCTAAGCTGTGTGTATATGTCACTCTAATCCTCACAACAAACCTATAAGTATCATCATCATCCTGCCCTGACTGGTTTGGCTCAGTGGATAGAGCATCGGCCTGAGGACTGCAGGGTCCCAGGTTTGATTCCGATCAAGGGCATATACCTTGGTTGCGGACACATCCCCAGTGGGCGGTGTGCAGGAGGCAGCTGATTGGTGTTTCCCATTGATGTTTCTAACTCTCTATTCCTCTCCCTTCCTCTCTGTAAAAAAAATCAATAAAATATATATATTTTTAAAAGTATCATCATCATCATCATCATTATTACTTTACAGATGAGGAAACTGAGACACAGGGAGGTTGAGTGACCTAACCAAGGTCAAGTAGAGTAGCCTGGAAACAAACCCAGGCAATCTGGCTCCTGAATATGAGCTTTTGACCTCTACACTATACTGGTCCTTAAAAAATGACACGATTTCCCAGGACAGATAAGAAAGGCTTACTATGAAAGCCCTTTCCTCCTTGATGATTGGCCAGGCAAAGAATCAAAAACACTTCCATCAAGTGTTTTTTGAAATACATGGAAGGATTTAAGGGAGGCCCACAAAGATGGATTCATGAGTTTCTGGTAAGATCACTACTTCCCCATTCCAACACTGTTCGCCTCACCACTACAATGTGAGGTGGAATGAAATAGAATGAAAATCAAGGCTTGTGAACGAATACAGTGTCACTCACCACTTGTGGCGACTGAACACAAGAAATGTGGCAAGTCTCATTTGAGCTGTGCCTCAAGTGTAAAATGCAAACTGGATTTCAAAGACTTCGTATGGAGAAAAGAATGTAAAATGTATCACTAATAACTTTTAATATTGATTATGTGTTGAAATGATAACATTTTTATATATTAGGTTAGAGAAATATACTCTTAAAAATTTTTTTAAAAGATAAGGCTTCAGGTATAAGCTGCCCGGACCGGGAAGATGGCGGCATAGGTAAACACCGGAGACTGCCGCCGTGGACAACCACTTCAAAAATACAACTAAAAGTCGGAGCGGACATCAACCAGAACCACGGGAAGGCTGGCTGAGGAGAGTCTCTTCAACTAGAAGCAAAAACAACAGCATTCCGACGCTCAGCGGAGGCGCAGTGTGGAAAATTTAAAGGTACGGAGGTGCGGTGGTGAGGTGGTGCGCGCGCAAAGCGGGCTGGCGGCTGAGGGCGCGGTTGTCGTTTTTAATCAGGAATGAGTCTCAGACTCTGGGCTACAGATCCGGGCGAGTCTCTAGAGACCCAGACTCAAATGGGAGAAGCGGGACTGTCTGGCTACGGCCCCTCCGAGGTTTGCAGCGGTTGTTGGGACAGAGAGGCAGAGCCCCTGGGGACGGACTGAGAGCGGCCATAGCTGCTCCCTCCCCCCGCCCTGTTGAGCCCGCCCCGCCCAGGCCCTGCGCACAACCATTTGCCGACCGCCTCAGGCAAAGGCTGGAATAACGCCTCCCCAGAAGACAGACGTTTTCCACAGCTGATTCCTACAGCCAGTCGGCCTGGTGGTCAAATCCCTCTAGTGTTAACTACAACAATTAAGGCTTGGCTAGAACAAGACTGCGCACAGAGACCACAAGGGGGGGCACCAAGAAAGCATATAAGATGCGGAGACAAAAAAACATGACAGAAATGGAAGATATGGAGCTAAGAATCGCAATTTTGAGGGCTTGCCATAAATTTGTGCAGAGCCTCACGAAAACTAATGAGACCCTCGATGCTACGATAAAGAAATTAGAAAGTAAGCATACACGGACTGAAATAAAGAATATTATACCCAATAGCAGACCAGAGGAGCACAAGAATCAAACCAAAGATTCGACAAAAAACACCCAATTGGAAAAGCAAAATGAAAAAAGAATCCGAAAGTGTGAAGATAGTGTAAGGAGCCTATGGGACAGCTTTAAGCGATCTAATATCAGAATTATTGGAGTGCCAGAAGATGAGAGACAGCATGATATTGAAAACCTATTTCAAGAAATAATGGCAGAAAACTTCCCCCACCTGGAGAAAGAAATGAACTTACAGGTCCAAGAAGCGCAGAGAACCCCAAACAAAAGGAATCCAAAGAGGACCACACCAAGACACATCATCATTAAAATGCCAAGAGCAAAAGACAAAGAGAAAATCTTAAAAGCAGCAAGAGAAAGAGGCTCAATTACCTACAAGGGAATACCCATACGACTGTCAGCTGATTTCTCAACAGAAACTTTGCAGGCCAGAAGGGAATGGCAAGAAATATTCAAAGTGCTGAATACCAAGAACCTACAACCAAGATTACTTTATCCAGCAAAGCTATCATTCAGAATTGAAGGTCAGATAAAGAGTTTCACAGATAAGGAAAAACTAAAGGAGTTCATCACCGCCAAACCAGTATTATATGAAATGCTGAAAGGTATCCTTTAAGAAGAGGAAGAAGAAGAAAAAGGTAAAGATACAAATTAGGAACAACAAATATGCATCTATCAACAAATGAATCTAAGAATCAAGTGAATAAATAACCTGATGTACAGAATGAACTGGTGATTATAATGAATCAGGGACATAGAAAGGGAATGGACTGACTATTCTTGGGGGAAAAGGGGTGTGGGAGATGCGGGAAGTGACTGGACAAAAATCATGCACCTATGGATGAACTCAGTGGGTGGGGAGTGAGGGTGGAGTGTGGGGAGGGAGCTGGAAGGAGGGGAGTTATGGGGGGAAAAAAGAGGAACAAATGTAATAATCTGAACAATAAAGATTTTAAAAATAAAATAAAATAAAATAAAATAAAATAAAAAAGATAAGGCTTCAGGGTCAAATAGCCTGGGTTTAAACCCAGGATGCCTACTTACGAGCTTTATGACCTTGGGAAAGTTATCCAACCTCTGTGTCCGTTTCCCACCTATAAATAGTATCAGATAGTAACAGGGTTGTCATGAGGAAGAAGGAAATGAGCAAATGAAAATGCTTAGAATAGTTCTCAGCATAGTTCAATAGATGTTGTATATTGTTATTATTATTACCAGAGGCCCAGTGCACAAAATTCATGCATGGGGTGGGGGGAAGGTGTCCCTCAGCCCAGCCTGCACTCTCACAATCCAGGACCCCTCGGGGGAATGTATGACTGCCGGTTTAGGCCCGATCCCTCCTGCGGGATCAGGCCTAACCTGGCAGTTGGACATCCCTCTCACAATCTGGGACCACTGGCTACTAACCACTGGCCTGCCTGCCTGATCTCCCCTAACCAATCGCCTGCCTGCCTGATTGCCTCTAACCACTTGCCTGCCTGCCTGATCACCCCTAACCACCTCTGCCTGCCAGCCTGATCACCCCTAACCTCCTCGGCCTCGGCCCCCGGTACCATGGCTTCATCCAGAACGTCATTCAGCTGTCCAGTCTAATTAGCATATTATGCTTTTATTATTATAGATTGCAAACTGCTTAAGAGACCAATCTCAAAACAGAGACTACAACTGATACTAACTTCCTGCCTTTCACAAAGAAAAGATCATGCCTTACATCCCTGTTGATTGCAGGCATACCACATGCCTACACTTGCCAGGGTATTTATTCTCACCTTGACTTAGCCCTTAATGACTCTGTTTATCCACTCTTGGGTTCAATTTCCTACCTCCTCCTACCCAGTCCCAAAACCTTTCACTGGAACTTAAGGTCAATCAACAAAGTACTCCAGTTATCAACCCTTCTTGCTCTCACAAAATTGTGGCTTTCCTCCAAAGCCACTGTTTCCTGGCAACCCTTGGAGGAAATATTTGTTTTGTCTCCTACACGCCACATATCCTGAGGTGAGGCAGGTATCTTTCTTACTCCCCTTCCAAAAACTTCAGCTTCCCTACCAAACCCCAGACTCTTTGAAGCATATGCCAACAGACTAAATCACTCATTTCCCAGGATCGAACCCACAACCTTGGTGTAGAAGGACAATGCTCTAACCAGCTGAGCTACCCAGCCAGGGCTCATTATCCATTCTTGTTGCAATCACCTTCCATCTACCTTCACTGAAGGCTTAAGCATTTGGCTTATGTTTACTTACCATTAATCATGATTTTATTAATGTGGACTAAGACATCCACCTAGACAACCATCCAACACCCCTACCTCTCAGTTCCTTGTCCTCTGCAACCTAGTACAATCTTCTCCTTCATCCCACCTCAACAACACACTCCAACGGCCAAACCCTAGAATTCTGTCATTATCAGTAACTGCACTACCACCAATCTGCTGATTTCAAGCCTCCATCTTTCCAGTCCCCTCTCTGGCACCCTCAGTTCAACAATCCTTACATGCTTGGGGATCTTTAGTCGGTTGACCAGTCCACATTTTCACTGTCCACCACCCTCTTCATGTCTTCACATTCCACCTCACTCAGTTTAGATCTGATTGTTCATTACTACTATCATTCTTCTGCATACACTTCTAATTCTCTTGTCCTTCTCCCTCCATCTTACTTGCAAGACTGCAAGTGTGATTAAACCAAACTCACCCACAGTGAGACTTTCCCTGAGCTTCTAAGCGTAGCAGGAGATAAACAACTGTGCTAACATATCTCACTTTGAGTTTATAATGACAACTCACAAGTAGGCTCTTAGTACTGCCCAACAATCGTATGGTTTCCCTATTCTCTCTCCTATTCTCTGAAATGATGACTACATATCCCTTCTCTCCTCAAATGGCACCCCCCATCCTCAGCTAGTGATCTTAAAATTTTTTAGTTGATTTTTAGAGAGTGAGTGGGGGGAGAAAGGAGAGAGAGAAACATTGATTTGTTGTTCCACTTATTTATGCATTTATTGGTTGATACTTTTAAAAAAAATATACTTTATTGGTTTTTTACAGAGAGGAAGGGAGAGGGATAGAGAGCCAGAAACATCGATGAGCTGCCTCCTGCACACTCCCCACTGGGAATGTGCCCACAACCAAGGTACATGCCCTTGACCTGAATCGAACCTGGGACCCTTGAGTCCGCAGGCCGACGCTCTATCCACTGACCCAAACCAGTTAGGGCAGTTGATACTTTTTTTATGTGCCCTGATCAGGGATCAAACCCACAACCTTGGCATATCAGGATAATGCTCTAACCAACTGAGCTACTAGTCCAAGCTGTGATCTTAATTTTTATTTTATAAAGAAAAGGGAAGCAACCAGAAAAGAACTTACTCATTTTCCCACCAGTGCATCTTATGATGTCTAGTCCCTGCAAATTCCCGTTTTTCTATTTGTTTGTGGGTCTTTCATGTTGAATGTGTTCCTCAAATGTCTAGACATTTTTTCTTCCCCATTCATATCCCCACCACTCCAGCGAACACACCGTTGTTGAGATAATGCCAAATCCCTGGACAGTACTCACCCTCTGGGCAGCATTTAATGGAGTTGTCCCTCCCTCCTCGAAACTCTATCTTGGCCTCCAGGACATCTCACTCTCCTAGTTTTCCTCGCACCATGCCAGGGGATCCTTTTGCTAGCGCCGCCTCCTCTTACAAGTTTCTCTTCCTCTACCCTCTGTTCTCTGAGTACACTCACTTCCCTACCACTGCCCCACATACCTGTCTTTCCCATACTTCCTCGTGTTTATTGATGGCACCAATCATCCCATCATTGGGTCCAAATCTTAGTGTTCATCCATGCACGCAAACCCTTGCAGGTCCCAATGGCTGTATCTTTAAACTGTTTCCCAAATCTTGTCACTTTTCACCAACTCTACCATTATTACCACACGGGTCCAGGCTACAACTATCCCTCACCTGGGCTGCTATAAGAACCTCCTTAATGGTCACCCAACTCCCAGTCTTACCGGTCCACAATCCATCTCCTCATAACGAGGGTAACGGTAGAACCTAACGCAGATGATGTCAGCCACTGTTCCAAACTCTCCAGTGACTTCCCCATGACACCTATGATAGCACGCAAACTCTTACCATGACCAACAAGGGTTAGAGCCCTACATCACCTCTCCAGCTCTTCTGTCACTCACCAAGCTCCCACTCAGCAATTCTTTGTGTGCCTACAGCAGGCCAAGTTCATTTCCTCACAGACTTCTCCCAAATCTTCCTTCTTTCCTGAATGTCACTGCCTCGGAGAAACCTCCCACTCAGCAATTCTTTGTGTGCCTACAGCAGGCCAAGTTTATTTCCTCACAGACTTCTCCCAAATCTTCCTTCTTTCCGGAATGTCACTGCCTCCGAGAAACCTTCCCTAACCTCCCTAACTAAAATAGTCCTCATGACCTGTTAGTCTATCTCCTTAACTTGTTATGTTTTTCCTCCTAATACTGTTCACTACCTAAAGTTATGTATTTATTTGTTTGTTTATTATCTCCCTTCCAGACTGACTCCCCAGCATGTTGAACAATGCCCGGTATAACTCAATAAATATCTGCTGGATGAAAGAAAGAAAAGGAGAGAGGGAAGAAAGAGAGATAGAACAAGCAGATATGCAAAAATCTTGGGAAACTGGTTTTGTCTAAAGCTGGCTTAAATCATTAGCTCTTCCCCTCTTCATATTTCATCAATCGTGTTGATCACACAGCCCAGCATTTACAACCACAAGAATTAGAGTCTGACAGGCTGGAGTTCAAGTCCCAGCTTGACTAATTTCAGCTGGGTGGTCTTAGGCAAGTTACTTAATCTCTCTAGTCCTCATACACTCATTCAGCAGATATTTACTGAGTGCCTACTTTACAACAGGGACACTATTCTGTGGCTATTGTGAAAATTGTATAAGGTAATATATGATAACTCTCTACCGACAAGGCTGGCTAATCATAAATACTTAATAATCTGGTGTTGCCCGGCCGGCATGGCTCAGTGGTTGAGCATTGACCTATGAACCAGGAGGTCAGGGTTCAATTCCCGGTCAGGGCACATGCCCAGGTTGCAGGTTCAATCCCCAGTGGGGGGGGATGGGGTGCAGGAGGCAGTCGATCAATGATTCTCTCTCTCATCATTGATGTTTCTATCTCTCCCTTTCCCTTCCTCTCTGAAATCAATAAAAATATATTTTTTAAAAAGAGCCTTTTAAGCCGAAACCGGTTTGGCTCAGTGAATAGAGCATCGGCCTGTGGACTGAAAGGTCCCGGGTTCGATTCCGGTCAGGGGCATGTACCTTGATTGCGGGCATATCCCCAGTAGGAGATGTGCAGGAGGCAGCTGATTGATGTTTCTCTCTCATCGATGTTTCTAACTCACTATCTCTCTCCCTTCCTCTCTGTAAAAAATCAATAAAAATATATTTTAAAAAAAAAGAAAAAAAGAGCCTTTTAAAAAGAATAATAATCATCTGGTGTTATTTATGCCCATACTTCAAGTTTTGCCAAGATACATTCTCATTGTCTGTTTATAATAATCTTTGTAAGTTGGATGTTCGAATTTATCAAAGAATTATTTAGGAGAGTTTTGGGGTTTTTAAGAGGTTGCTTACCTCTTAAACAGTGTAAAGTTCTAGTTTATTGTAAAGTGGTAAGAGAATGTGGCCAATACAATTTCAGGTTTGGGGAATTTGGTATTTCTTTCAGAGCTTAATGGGTCAATATTTGAAAATTTTTATAGGCATTGAAAAAGGTGTGTTCTCCATCTATGAGATACAAAGTTCAGTAAATATAATTTGAATGCAAGCTCTAGGATGGAGAATATCTCTGTTCACTGCTGTATTCCTGGTAACCAGCAAGGGGCCTGGTATTACAGACATTCAATAAATATTTGTTGAATGAGTGGCTAATTAACCAATCAACCTTATTATTATTATTTTATTTCTTTTGTTTGTTTGTCTTTTATTAATTCTCACCAGAGGATATTTTTCCATTGATTTTTAGGGAAAGTGGAAGAGAGAGGAAAAGACAGAGAGAAACATCGATGTGAGGGAAACGCATTGGATTGGTTGCTTCCTGCACAAGCCCTGACCAGGCCCAGGCCGGGGAGGAGCCTGCAACCAAGGTATGTGCCCTTGACCAGAATAGAACCCAGGTCCCTTTGGTCCATAGGCCAATGCTCTATCCCCTGAGTCAAACTGGCTAGGGCTTATTTTGTTTTTTTTTTGTTTTTTGGGTTTTAAAATATATATATATATATATATATATATATATATATATATATATATATATATTACTGATTTTTTACAGAGAGGAAGGGAGAGGGATAGAGAGCCAGAAACATCGATGAGAGAGAAACATCAATTCAGCTGCCTCCTGCACGCCCCCAACTGGGGATATGCCCGAAACCAGGGTACATGCCCTTGACCGGAATTGAACCTGGGACCCTTGAGTCCGCAGGCTGACGCTCCATCCACTAAGCCAAACCGGTTAGGGCTTATTTTGGATTCTTGATACTTTTATATATTTTTTCTTACTTCATCTGCCAGAGTCTGGTGAGTTATGTTACAGTTTCCCACTATTATTACATTTCTTTTTGTTTGTTTGTTTTTTAATATATTTTATTGATTTTTTACAGAGAGAAAGGGAGAGAGATAGAGAGTTAGAAACATCGATGAGAGAGAAACATTACATCGATCAGCTGCTTCCTGCACATCTCCCACTGGGGATGTGCCCGCAACCCAGGTATATGCCCTTGACCAGAATCGAACCCGGGACCCTTCAGTCCGCAGTCCAACGCTCTATTCACTGAGCCAAACCGGTTTCAGCTATTATTACATTTCTGAAAGTTTCCCAATGTGGTTCTAACTATTTTGGTATATATCAATGGTATATTTCAATACACTATGAGTTAGTGCCTGAAGGTTTTATGGCTAGTCTATAAACATTATAAAAATACCCATTTCAATAGAAAGTGATCATTGAACAACACACTATCTATACAATATGGTTTAATTTTATTATGCTTTTTTTTGATAAGCAACACATTACTAATAAAACTCAAAAGGTACAAAAATACCTTTTCACAAAAGTGAAAAGTAATTTCCCTTCCTCTCTTATATCCCATTACCCCATTCCCCTCCTCTGAAGCAACCACTGTTAAAAGAATTTTACTGATTAACTCAATTTGAAAACATTAATTTTTCTCATAGAGGAGTTTAAAATATTTACATGAATTATTTTGACCTATATATTTGGTATAATCATCTTATTGTATGATTCCTTGATGCTTTATCTTCTGCTATGTGAGTTAAGTTTTCTTCTATTTTATCTTTTCTGGTGCTTTGGAAGGCATATAACTTAATTTTTATTGCTCTAATATTTCCTTTAAGATTTTCAAAAGTATCCTTAACTTGTATTTCTTGACTTGGGGGTCAAGAGTGAGATAGCATTCACTGATAAGGGTTTAATCTCCAACATTTACAGGGAACTCATACAACTTAACAAAAGGAAGATAAATAACCCAATAAAAAATGGGCAACGGACCTAAATAGGTACTTTTCGAAAGAAGACAGAAGGAAGGCCAAAAGACATATGAAAACATGCTCAAAGTCACTAATCATCCGAGAGATGCAAATCAAAACGACAATGAGGTACCATCTCACACCTGTCAGAATGGTTATCATCAACAAATGACAAGTGCCAGTGAGGATGCAGAGAAAAAGGAACCCTTGTGCACTGCTGGTGGGAATGCAGACTGCTGCAGCCACTGTGGAGAACAATATGGAGCTTCCTCAAAAAACTAAAAATGGAACTCCCATTTGACCCAGTGATCCCACTTCTATGAATATATCCCAAGAAACCAGAAACACCAGTTAGAAAGGATATATGCACCCCTATGTTCATAGCAGCACAATTTACAATAGCAAGATTTGGAAACAGCTTAAATGCCCATCAGCAGATGAGTGGATTAAAAAACTGTTGTACATCTACACAATGGAATACTATGCTGTGGTAAAAAAGAAGGAATTCTTACCATTTGCAACAGCATGGATGGAACTGGAGAGCATTATGCTAAGTGAAATAAGCCAATCAGAGAAAGATAAACATCACATGATCTCACTCATTTATGGAATATAATGAACAACATAAACTGATGAACAAAAACAGATCCAGAGACAGAGAATCATTGATCAGAATGTCAAACCTCAGAGGGAAGGTAGGGGAGGGTGGGGTTAAGGGGGAGAGATCAACCAAAGGACTTGTATGCATGCATATAAGCCAAACTAATGGACACAGACAACAGGTAGGTGAGGGCATGAGTCGGGGTGGGGGGGGTCAAATGGGGGGATAAGTATACATATGTAATACCTTAATCAATAAAGAAATTAAAAGTAAAAAAAAAGTGAAATAACATGCTAATACTTCCCAATTACATCAAGAAGTTAAGTATATCTCTTTCCTTCTCTCCTCAGATGTTGATTACGTCAAGGTTACAGATAGAGGCCCGGTGCACAGATTCATGCACCAGTGGAGTCCCTTGGCCTGCCTGTGGGGATCGGGCTGAAACTGACTCTCTGACATTCCCCCAGTGATCCTGGATTATGAGAGGAAGGTTCTCGGGTGATGCGCACCGGAATCAGGCTCCCTCCCCTCTGTTCTGGATGCATCACCCAAGAACCGCAGCTGCCAAGACACTCAGCAGCTCCTGCATTAAGCGTCTGCCCCCTGAGGTCAATATGTGTCATGGCTACTGGTCCGATGGTCGAACGGTTAGCCAGTTGCTTAGGCTTTTATATATATAGATCGTTCTAATCTGGCCCTGTGGTTGTAAGAAAAGTTTGCCCATTATTGGTTCAGGTAGCTCTCCAAAATTCATAATTTGAATTCCTAACCCCCAATGTGATTATTTAGATGTAGATTCTTTAAATAAGTTAAAATGAGGTCATTACAATGGGTCCTCATTCAAAATGACTGGTAAACTTATAAAAAGAGGAAATTTGGACACTGACGTGTCAGAGGGAAGATCACATGAGGATACAGGAAGGAGACTGCTATCTACAAGCTAAATTAACCAGCCCTGCTGACATCCTGACTGATCTCCGCCTTCTGGCTCCCAGAACTCTGAGAATCAATGCAACTTTGTTGTTTGCCCCATACTCACAGATGGCTCCTCATTCTTTTCTTTCTTTTTTTATATATATATATTTTTTTTCTTGATTTTTTACAGGGAGGAAGGAAGAGGGGTAGAGAGTTAGAAACATTGATTAATGAGAAACATAGATCAGCTGCCTCCTGCACACCCCCTTGACCAGAATCGAAGGTGGGACCCTTCAGTCCTCAGGCCGAAGCTCTATCCACTGAGCCAAACTGGTTAAGGCTCCTCATTCTTTTTTTTTTTTTTTTTAATATATTTTTATTGATTTTTTACAGAGAGGAAGGGAGAGAGATAGAGAGTCAGAAACATCGATGAGAGAAAAACATCGACCAGCTGCCTCCTGCACACCTCCCACTGGGGATGTGCCTGCAACCAAGGTACATGCCCTTGACCGGAATCGAACCTGGGACCTTTCAGTCTGCAGGCCGACGCTCTATCCACTGAGCCAAACCGGTCTTGGCAGGCTCCTCATTCTTAATACTCTGACAATCAAAGAACCCAGTCTGTGGTACTTTGTTATAGCAGCCCTAGCAAACTAATACATTACCCAAAATAACTCAAAGAAAAGGGGACCATGTGGCAAGCCCCTTCTCATCTTCCCACAGTGTCTCTAATGACCCTCCTAAGAGGAACCAATAGAAGACAGAGCATCCTGTGCTCCGTGCTGGGCTGCCATCTGCTGGCAGTTCTTTCCTGCCATTCAGTGTCCCCAGTGAAGATATGGTGACTGACACCTCTTAGGTGACATTTCTTTCTTTTTTTTTTTTTTTTTAATATATTTTATTGATTTTCCACAGAGAGGAAGGGAGAGAGATAGAGAGCTAGAAACATCGATGAGAGAGAAACATCGATCAGCTGCCTCCTGCACATCTCCCACTGGGGATGTGCCCACAACCCAGGTACATGCCCTTGACCGGAATCGAACCTGGGGCCCTTCAGTCCGCAGGCCAATGCTCTATCCACTGAGCCAAACCGGTTTCGGCTCTTAGGTGACATTTCACAGGGACTAGTGCCTTCCCCTGCTCAGGATTCCTCCTTGCTCGCATCCCTGAAATGAGTATACACTACATTAATAAGGAGTTAAGCAGTCTTTTTTTTTTTTTTTTAAGAAAATTTTTTAGCCCTAACTGGTTTGGCTCAGTGGATAGAGCGTCAGCCTGGGGACTGAAGGGTCCCAGGTTCGATTCCGGTCAAGGGCATGTACCTCAGTTGCGGGCACATCCCCAGTAGGGGGTGTGCAGGAGGCAGCTGATCGATGTTTCAACTCTCTATCCTTCTCCCTTCCTCTCTGTAAAAAATCAATAAAATATATTTTTTTTAAAAAGAAAAAAATTTATTGTGTTTTTTAGAGAGAAGGGAAGGGAAAGGGAGAGAAAGAGAAAAGCATCGATGTGAGAGCAAAACATCATGGGCTGCCTCTTGCATGAGCCCTACCAGGGATCCAGCCCAAAACCCCAGCATGTGCCTTTGACCAGGAATCAAACCGGCAGCCATTCGGTGCAATGGGACAACGCCCAACCAACTGAGTCACACTGGCCAGGGCAGAAATTAAGCAGTTTTGACTGCAATGTTTTGATATCTCATCCTGGGGATAATGAGGAGAGAGACACTGGGCATGGAGCTACCACTCTAGCAATTTTGTTGTTTGCCCCATACTCACAGATGGCTCCTCATTCTTTTCTTTCTTTCTTTTTTTTTAATATATATTTTCTTGATTTTTTACAGAGAGGAAGGAAGAGGGGTAGAGAATTAGAAACATCGATGAAAGAGAAACATCGATCAGCTGCCTCCTGCACACCCCCTACTGGGGATGTGCCCGCAACCAAGGTACATGCCCTTGACCAGAATCGAAGGTGGGACCCTTCAGTCCTCAGGCCGAAGCTCTATCCACTGAGCCAAACTGGTTAAGGCTCCTCATTCTTAATACTCTGCCTCTTCCTACAATTCTCTCCTAATTTCTGCTGAGATGGTGCCCTTTTCTCGGGAAACACAACCCCTTCTTGCCTATGGAAAGAATTTATCCAATACCTTCTTGGGGCTTGCAAATATTGCAGTCAAATGCATTTCTCCCAGTGTCTATTCACCACAAACATGCAGTGGAGGGTGAGAAGAGACAGTGAGCTCTGGTCCCCTGGTCTCCAGGTGTCTCAGCAGTGAGAGGGAGAGGAGAGGGGCTATAGTCACAACCTTTCTACTGAAAAATCTGAATTCAAACCCTCATCACCATTTGGGGACTATTTCCCTTCTGAAGACTCCATGTGGTCCTCATTTGGACCTTCGTTCTCAGGACCTGATAACTCTGGCCTTACCATGCTAAGAGATCATTCAACCCCCACCCCCACCCCGGATTACATTATGAGACGTCCTCAATGGGGTCCTCTGAAAAGCATCACTCTTATTCCCGGATATCCCTTCATACCTTTCATCTCCGTGGTTTTATGTCCCCACTTCAGGAAACAAAACCACTGTTCATTTGTTTGCCCAAGCCTGAGATTTAGTTTTGTCTCATCTTTGATTTCCTTTTTTTCCATTACCTCCACATTGAATCCATCAGTAACCCACTGCCCTCCATACACATCCTCACGCTCCACACCTACATCATTTCTCACCTGCACCACTGTGATAGTCCCCAACCCCTGCTTCCACCCTTCCCCTCTACAGTCCATTCCCTGGACACTACCAAAACAATCTCTTAAAAAAATAAATAAAATCGTATCACTCCCTTGCTTAAACACCCCCCACCCCCCGCAAGGCTTCTAAATGCCTCACAAGGCCCTATATGATCTAACCCCTGCCTACCCTTTTGCTCTCATCTTGGATCCCTCTCCCCCATGATTTTTAGAGATAGTGGAAGGGAGGGAGGGAGAGAGAGAGAGAGAGAGAGAGAGAGACATCGATGTGAGGGAGACACATCGGTTGGTTTCCTCCCGCACATACCTGGACCAAGGCTGGGGATCAAACCTGCAACCCAGCCTGACCAGTGTGGCTCAGTGGTTGAATGTCAACCCATGATCCAGGAGGTCACGGTTCAATTCTCAGTCAGGGCACATGCCTGGGTTGCAGGCTCAATCCCCAATGGGGGGTGTACGGGAGGCATCTGGTCAATTATTCTCTCCCATCATTGATGTTTCTATCTCTCTCTCCCTCTCCCTTCCTCTCTGAAATTGATTAAAAAAAAATTTTTTTTAAAAATCTGCAACCCAGGTATGTTCCCTTGACTAGGAATCAAACCCGCAACCCTGTGGTGTGTGGGCCGATGCTCTAACGAATTAGCCACCGGCCAGGGCCTTTAGGTCCCTTAATGCAACTCTTCTCTGCCAGAGCCTTTACCTGTCCCTCAACCCAGAACATGCTCTGCCTCCAGTTCATCACGTGGCTGTCTCTTCCTGTCCTTCAGGCCTCTTCCAAGAGGCTCCCCTCTCTGCGTGGAGGCAACAAACCACTATGGTCAACAGCGCAGACTCTAGAGCCAAACTGCCTGGATTCCCGTCCAGGCACTTTCAGTTTCCTCATCTGCAAGTCAAGGCTGATGATAATCATTCCTATTGTAGGTTTGTTATGAGAATTATGGGTGTCAATATATATTATATACTTAGAACAGAGCCTGGCATGCGGATAGCCATTGTTATCATGTTAGTTATTATTAGTAGTATATCCTACAGGCCCACTGCTAACATTTGTAAGGCCCAGGACAATAGTACAAATGAAGACCCACATATCTTAAGTCTCAGTGTTTTAATGTATAAATCAAGCTGTACCCAAGGCCTGGCCCACATTTGTACCCTTAGCCTGTTTACCTCCTTACAATCCAGAGGCTAAAGGACCCAAAGTCTTGCCTGGACCAGAGCTGCCACCTGCAAACCTAAGGGTTGGCCCAGAATAGCTGGGGCAGGGTGAGCTTGGTGTATCGGGACAACGCTCTAACCCACTGAGCTCCCCGGCCAAAGCCAACACAATGCTTTCTTAACACTTAAAATTTGTTAAATATATTTTTATTGATTTCAGAGAGGAAGGAAGAGGGAGAGAGAGATAGAAACATCAATGATCGCTGCCTCCTGCACACCCCCTACTGTGGATTGAACCCACAACCCGAGCATGTGACCTTGACCTGAATCGCACCCGGGACCCTCCAGTCCGCAGGCTGACGCTAGCTACTGAGCCAAATCAGCTAAGGCTTAACAGTCAAATTTTTATTTTTTGTTAATTACAGCTCTTTTAGAACCTTTAAAAAAATTATCCAGATACTTACATGAAAAGAAAAATGTAAGTAAAATAAATTGGTTAAAATATTCCAAAGTTTCTTAAGGTCTGACTCTTCTGAATCACTTTCTGGCTGTTATCAATGTCTGTGTATTTCCACACAGTACTGTCCTCTGTGCCATCAAGGACGCCAGTGATACAGTGTTCAATGTTGCCAGTGTTTTGGATTTTGGCCTTTCTAATAGGTGTGCGGGGACATCTGCATTTCTCTAATGACATGATTTTGAGCATCTCTTGAGATGCCTATTTGTCATCTTTATATCTTCTTTTTTAATTTAAATGCTTTATTGTTTCATGTATTACATATGTCTTCCTTTTCCCCCATTGACCTCTCCCTGGCCGCCCCTAACCCCCAGTATCTTTATATCTTCTTTGGTGAGGTGTATATTCAGGTCTTTTGCCCAGTGTTTTAATCAGGTTATTTTTTATTATTGTTGAGTTTTAAGAGTTCTTTTTTTTTCCTTTCAAGTCATTTTAATAACCTGGCAGTGACTCAAAATAGGAAAAGCAGATGCAAACGTGTTCCCTTTAAGGGGGGGTGCTACCATGATTGGTTCGCACAAGCATGATCAAAGGTAATGATGACACTGAATCCCAAAGAGCAAGGGTGGTAAGAAGGCTTCAAGCCTCACAGAGTGGACAGCTTGGTTTCGGAAAGTCTCAGAGGGGTGGCAAGTGGCAGGAGAGCCATGACATTTAAGGAACCCTCAGATTACAGGGTGAGGTTGCTGGGTCATCAGAACCTTTAAACATTTCTTGATGGCGGTTCGGTGTCGAGAGTATGTGTCGTCTGGGGAGCACAGAGCAGGATGGGCCGAGCAGGTCTGTTGTCCCACAGGATCACACTTCCTCAGGGCATAGACCGGTCTCCCTGTTCATTGAGGTGATACTGGAGACACACGATCTCGCTGAAGCAGGAGGTTCCAATTCCGTCTGCAGCTCTCTTTGTATGTTTTAGATAACGATCCTTTATCAGGTATGTCTTTTGCAAATATGTTCTCCCATTCTGTGACTCACTTCTCGTTCTCTTGACAGTGGCTTTCTCAGAGCGGAAGTTTTTATTTATTTATTTTTTTAGCAAAGGTGGAAATTTGTTGAAGAACAAGCACAGACTCCCAGATGGTGAGGGGGATAGAGTCCCCTCAGAGCAGAAGTTTCTAATTTTATTTTTTAAAATATATTTTATTGATTTTTTACAGAGAAGAAGGGCGAAGGAGAGGGACAGAGAGTTAGAAACATCGATGAGAGAGAAACATCGATTCAGCTGCCTCCTGCACACTCCCCACTGCACACACCGCAACCAAGGTACATGCTCTTGACCGGAATCGAACCTGGGACCCTTCAGTCCACAGGCCGATGCTCTATCCACTGAGCCAAACCGGTCAGGGCAGAAATTTTTAATTTTAATGAAGTCCAACTTGTCAGTTATTTCTTTCATGAATCATACCTGAAAGTTATTTCTACCTTTGGATGTTTTGATGACCTAAACCAAGAAATATCCTTTTTGTTCTGATAAACTTGGTTTTTCCTGATACAGTTCTTTAAAATGGCCCTTGGACATGGCACATTCAGTTTCATAACTAGTTTTATGAAACTTATTTACAGTTATGCCAAGACTTTCACATTTTGGAGTTTTCTACTTTACTTCATTTTTTGGTAAGTTAAAATACTTTTAAAAGAAGAAGGAGGAGAAAGTGGAGGAGGGGGAGGAAGAGAAAACAGTGATATTTCCAAACCCAAGCATTCTCAGAAATGCAATTCTGTTGCCCTTCACACACAAAAAGCAACTTAAGTACATATACAGTAATTGAATGATGGCTTTTGGGTTTTGTTGTTGTTATTTTTCTTTTGCTGTCGTTACTGTATACGTTGCTCCTTTGTCGTCTGCCATTGCAGAGAAATCTCAGGCCAGACCCGCTTGTGTTCCTTTCTAGGTAGCCCTTCAGTTCTGCCGAGATGGACCCTTTAATTCCCAGTTCTCTTCCTTATGGCTTCTGTTTATTTATGGTTTTAATTTCCTCGTGGCTTTTGCTCACTCCCTGCTTTCATATTTATTTTAATTTGGAGCCGCCCTTCCCTCTGATGACTCTCTCAGGTTGCCTCACATTCCAGTTTCCCAAGAATAAAGATCCCATTTGTTGATCGGTCATCATTAAGTGAGGTACCTCTGCTGGGCAGAGCTCTTGCCTCAAGCTTCCTCATAGGTCTCTGGCTATGGGTCAGCTACTCATACCTGGATCAATCAGCTGTGGCCTAGACAATGGGGTCTGCATCAGTCAGCTATTGCTGTGGAACAAAAAACCCTACAAAGTCTTAGTGACATACAAATATGGGCATTTATTTCACTCATACATGTATGAGGGTTGGTTGGAGGTCAGCAGATACAGGCTGGGATCTGATCTGGGCCTTTTCGCTGTATCTTACACCTTCCTTTTACCAGTGGGTTAACTTGGGCATGTTATTCCCATGGCAGTGATGAGGCACAAGGCCCAGGCTCAGAACTGGGATATTGTCACTTCTGCCCACATTCCACTGTGCCCATATGGTGAGAGGTACAGGCTGTCTCTGGTGGGAGGGACAACAACTGTCATAGCAAAAAGCATGGAGGATTGAAGAACTGGAGCAAAGAGTTCAATTTTTACCACAGGATCACCTGGTTATATAGCCATAAGCTATAAAGCTAAGAAGCATGGAAAACCATCTTTACAGACCCCCTCAAAGGAGGTTGCAGAGATAATGACAGTCTGGGTCTTCTCAGAGAGAGGCACTACCAGGATTTAAAATATGCCTTCTAAAACACAAAAGAATATTAAATAATTAAATAAAATAACAACTCATGATAAGAGACAGAAAAGTTAATGAAAAGAGACATCCAAAAACAACATAGAAGTTTTTTCTTTTTAAAGCATTACACAATGCAACAAAAAGCCAAACAAAATATCAGTTATTACAATAACTGTCTATGAATCAGAGGCAGACAGTGGGGAGAGCTTCGAAGCACTTTCTTTTTTCAGGCATCCCCTGATTCGTAAACAGTAGCTCCTCTGTCTCAGAAACAGTAAAAATCTAACATTCTGGCATTCATTTTGAGGGGTAAGTTTTCTCCATTTCTCATGTCTCTGTAGCTGTTTGAGGGGATGGCCAGGACAAGCGGCAGCAGAGGCCACTGGCTGAAAACCACTTTCTGTGTGACATTCTCATCGCGTGCCTTCTGAGGTCCTGCAGCACTTCCTGCCGCCCTGGTCTCTTCCATGGCACTCCCACATCCTGCTTGAGCCTTCACTCTCCTTTTTTTGCTCCCAAGGCCCATATCTGAGTCTCGTGCATGCAATTTTGAATCAATCCCCGCAGTCTCCAGAGCAAGGCCCTGTGCACAGCATGGGCTCTGTATCAAAAAGACTCTATGTCGCCCTGGCCAGTTTGGCTCAGTGGATAGAGAGAGCATCAGCCTGCAGACTAAGGGGTCCCAGGTTCGATTCCGGTCAAGGGCATATGCCAGGGTTGTAGGCGTGTAGGAGGTAGCCAATAAATGATTCTCTCTCATCACGGATGTTTCTCTCTCTCTCTCTCTCTTCCTTCCTCTCTGAAATCAATAAAAATTATTTAAACGAATATATATGGTGGTTTTTTTTAAGTCTCCTTGAAGTAGCCGGCAGAAATACAATTCAAACTGCTGCACATAATCAAAACTTTCCGAGCGATGATCAGGCTTCCGGCATAGCTGAGTCTGCATGCTCGAAGATATAATCAACAGACTGAGTGTCTTTCCAGCCTTTGAATGTTCTTTCCTCTGGATTGACTTCACTTTCTAACACCCAATGTGCCACCAGCAATTTCAGCTCCCCAACAAAAACAGAACTTCTTGGACCTCAGATTGCCAACAACAAAAAACCAGAAAACAATTATCGGGGGACTGGCTTGGATCACGTGGCCTCGCTGAGTCAAACGCTGAGGCCGTGGATAGATGCTCTAACCACTTAGCTTGCCACGGAGAGCCCAGCAGGAAGAGGGCTTGCTAAACAAATATGGAGAAGAAACGAAAGAACAGCCAATGTCCACTACTCTCTTCTTAGTTTCTTTCCAGAAGGAAGCCTCCCTGCAGGACTCAGGAAATGATGAGGCCACCATACAGCTGCTTGGTGTATCCTAGTTTAACAAGTACAGCTTACATGGTCTCATTTCATCCTTACAGCCATCCTTACTACACAGATAAGGCAACTAAGGCTTAGATAAATTAAGGGGCTTGACTAAATCACAAAGCAGGTAAGCAGCCCACAGAGGGGCTGAGGAGAGGTGCGTGCAGGGAAAAGAGGAAGAACACACTGACCCCAGGCAACTTCCTCTGCGTCAAGCTCCCCCACCGTCTCCACCACATCCTCCCCTTCACCTCATGGACAGCAGTCCCCCCAACCCCCACCCCTACCTCCTCTTTGCCTGTGTCTCCTGCTTCTCCCCCTTATCATCGATCTGGCCTGTCTAGTTTCTGCCACACCTCTTTCCTGACCTTTGCTCCTTGCTCCAGGCTTGTTTTCCGCCCCGCTGGCCTCCGGGCTCACTTTCACCCACAGCCTGTCCAGCCACCTCACCATGTGCACGGGACAGTGTGCCCGCTTCGTGGGGCTCTCCCTCATCACCCTCTCCCTTGTCTGCATCGTGGCGAACGCCCTCCTGCTGGTGCCTAATGGGGAGACCACCTGGACCAACAGGAAAAACCTCAGCTTGCAAGTCTGGTTAATGGCTGGCTTCTTCGGCGGGGGCCTGATGGTGAGAAGGCTAGTGAGGCAGGGGACTGGGTGTCCCTCTCGCAGCGGTTCTCAACCTGTGGGTCGCGAACAATGAAAATACATCCTGCATATCAGATATTTACATGACGATTCATAACAGTAGCAACATTACAGTTATGAAGTAGCAACGAAAATAATTTTTTGGTTGGGGGTCACCACAACCATGAGGAACTGTATTAAAGGGTCGCGGCATTAGGAAGGTTGAGAACCACTGCAAGGGGTCTGAACAGGAGGGAGAGGGAGAGAGGGAAAAGGGCGGCTGCCTGGGAAGGGGTGGCAGTGGGACGGTGAGACCTGGAGCATTCTGAATCTGGTCCCAAACACTGAGCACTGGGGAGAGGTGCTGGAGGAGCCCCAGGGTGCTGAGCTGAATGTCTGAGGGGAACAGGAAGGAAAGGAGCCTCACTGCTCTAAGCAGCTTCCCTTCTGGGAAGGGACTATGTCCTACCTGCCCTTCCTTATCCCACCACTGAGCAGATGTTTGCGGCTACAAGGGTTGAGGCTGAAGGAGCAGCTGGTTGTGTGGGAGGTTATCAGGGCAAGATAATAATGGGTGTGTGGGGGGGGCGGGGGGGGGGGTGTTCTTTGATAAAGTCTGGAGCCAGGAAGCAGTGTCACGGATTAGTCATTCTATATCTCATCTTCGTGTCACCCTTCCCAGTCTCCATGTCTCTTCACTCTCAGCCCACATTTCTTTTTTTTTTTTTTAATGAGAATTTCTTTTCTTTTTTAAATATATTTTATTGATTTTTTTTTTTTTTTTTTTTACAGAGAGGAAGGGAAAGGGATAGAGAGTTAGAAACATCAATGAGAGAGAAACATCAATCAGCTGCCTCCTGCACACCCCCTACTGGGGATGTGCCCACAACCAAGGTACAACATGCCCTTGACCGGAATCGAACCTGGGACCCTTCAGTCCACAGGCCGACGCTCTATCCACTGAGCCAAACCGGTTAGGGCCTCACCCCACATTTCTGAATGCCCCCTCTGTGCTCGGAGCTAAGGATAAACTCAAACCTAGGTCAGGATGATGAAGAAGGTGCCCCCACATCTTCCTGGAGACTGGAATCTGTCAGGAAAAGGGGGAGACTGGGAGACGCAGATTCCCTGGACTTCCTACCTCCCATCCTGCAACTCCCTCCCCGTTTAGAGGAACTTTGGAATGTCAAGCTAGTTTAATATCTTCATGGGATGAAGACAAAAGACCTACCCAGCACAGTTCCACACTGCTCAGGACAGTTGACTGATAAAATTTTCTGGGAGACATCGCCCCTTTATCTCTTTCATAGGTCCACCTCTTCTCCTGTATCCACCAATCTCCTCTTACTCTCTGGGGTTCTTTGCTCCTACTCCCCATCCCACATGGATTCATGGCTGTTGGACTCTACTCCATCCTTCTGACTTCAACTCTCCCTGAGATGTCACACTCCTCCCAGACCTACACCCTCACTCAGGATCACATCATACTCTTCTCCAGCTTAAACCACCCCAACTCCCCACAATCTAACCAGCCTGCTTCAGGGGAGATCCCTGAGGAAGCCCTCTCATCGTGCTCATTCCCAGCTGTCTTCCTCCCACCTCCACTCTTGAGAAGCCACTGTTGAGAAGGCTTTTTCAAATCTATTCACCTGGTCCGTGCTATGCCATGAGGACACAGGCGAGGTCCCTGCTCTCTCTGAAGCTGGCATTCCCAATGGGGAGACACATGGTATCACAGAAGCAAGAATGTAAGCCTCATTACATCAGGTACATTACACTACCCTGGCTGCTGTGTGTCAGGTGCCTAGACCAGAGCCGTGCGCTTAAGAGGCACTTGAAAACAGTAAATAAATGAGCAAGATGATTTCAGATAGGAGTAGGTATTATCAAGCAAACAAAGCAGGATCTGTCAATAGAGAGCTCCTAGAGCAGTGATGGCGAACCTATGACACGCGTGTCAGAGGCGACGTGCGAACTCATTTTTTTGGTTGATTTTTCTTTGTTCAATGGCATTTAAATATATAAAATAAATATCAAAAATATAAATCTTTGTTTTACTATGGTTGCAAATATCAAAAAAATTCGATATGTGACACGGCACCAGAGTTAAGTTAGGGTTTTTCAAAATGCTGACACGCCGAGCTCAAAAGGTTTGCCATCACTGACCTAGAGCAAGATCGAGGGCCACTTCTTATAGTGTTTTCAAGGAAGGCCTCAATGAGGTGATGTCTGAACTGAGACACACACCCTTCCCCCCAAAAAAGAATCAGCATGGCAGACAGGGTGGCTGACAGTACAAAGCCCCAGGCAGGAACAGGTTCACATATCTGAGGACCAGATCGGTGGCCAGAGCAGCTGAGGTTAAATGAGATGAGATCTTGGGTAGGCAGAGGCCAGACCAAATATGTACACTCTTAAAAGTCACAGGAGAAATCTGAATTTTATTCTAAGTATAACAGAAAATGATTGAAGGACATGTTACTTTTTTTTTTTTTTTGACCTTTTTAAACTTGTTTTTGAACTTTTCTTTCTTTTTTAAAAATATTTTTTTATTGATTTCAGAGAAGAAGGGAGAGGAAGAGAGAGATAGAAACATCAATGATGAGAGAGAATCATTGATTGGCTGCCTCCTGCATGCCCCCTACTAGGGATCGAGCCTGCAACCCCAGGCATGTGCCCTTGACTGGAATCAACCCCGGAACACTTTGGTTCGAAGGCCGACGCTCTATTCACTGAGCCAAACCAGCTAGGGCTGAACTCTTCTTTAAGTCATACAGACAATTGCCCAGATCCTCAGTATACAGCTCAGTGAATTTTTACAAAGTGACAACACCCACATACTCAGCACTCAAAATACAGGTCATTACCAGAATCCCAGGTGTGCCTCCCTCCAGACACTACCTGCCACTGAAGAGTCCCAACTATCTCGCCTTCTATCCCATAGATTGGTTTTGCCTAATTGGCACTTTATATAAATGGACTCATACAGTGTGGCCACCTGTGTCTGGCTTCTTGAGCTCAACATTATGTGTGTGAGGTTCAACCATATTATTGCATGTATTTGTAGTTTATTATTTCTTTTTGTTTTCACTTTTAAAAATAAACTTTATTGCAGTATCGTTTGCATACAATATGATTGTATGTTTTTGACATTTTAACAGGAAGTTACAAACATTTAACATCTTACACAACTACAGTACAATGTCAAAACCAGGAAATTAGTATGGGTAGTGTCGGTGTATACTCTTTTTTTTTTTAATTAAATCTTTATTGTTCAGATTATTACAGTTGTTCCTCTTTTTTCCCCCCATAGCTCCCCTCCACCCGGTTCCCACCCCACCCTCTGCCCTCACCCCCCACCACTGTCCTCATCCATAGGTGCACGATTTTTGTCCAGTCTCTTCCCACACCCCCCACACCCCTTTCCTTCCCAAGAATAGTCAGTCCACTCCCTTTCTATGGCCCTGATTCTATTATAACCACCAGTTTATTCTGTTCATCAGATTATTTATTCACTTGATTTTTAGATTCACTTGTTGATAGATGTGTATTTGTTGTTCATAATTTGTATCTTTTTTTTAAGTGTTCAGATTAATGACTTTTTATTTTTTTATTTTTTTTATTATTATTTTTTTAATGTTTCTATTTTTTTTATTAAATCTTTATTGTTCAGATTACATTTGTTCCTCTTTTTTTTCCCCCCCATAACTCCCCTTCTCCCAGTTCCCGCCCCACCCTCCGCCCTCACTCCCCACCCACTGTCCTCATCCATAGGTGCACGATTTTTGTCCAGTCTCTTCCCGCATCTCCCATTCCCCTTTCCCCCCCAAGAATAGTCAGTCCATAATTTGTATCTTTACCTTTTTCTTCTTCTTCCTCTTCTTAAAGGATACCTTTCAGCATTTCATATAATACTGGTTTGGTGGTGATGAACTCCTTTAGCTTTTCCTTCTCTGTGAAGCTCTTTATCTGACCTTCAATTCTGAATGATAGCTTTGCTGGATAAAGTAATCTTGGTTGTTGCTGGGGTCCAACCCCAGCGGGTCCAGGGGTTCCCAAAGGTGTGGATGGAGTCGGTGAAGAAGGAAGGACACGAAGTCAGCATTAAGTTGATCAGCATAGCCAGGTTCCTCTAGCCAGGATCTCCAGCCAGGTTCTGTCCAGGTTCTCTTGCCGTGTTCTCTCACTAGGTTCTCCAGCCAGGTTCTCCAGCCAGGTTCTCCAGCCAGGTTCTCCAGCCAGGTTCGGTTGCCAGATTCTATCCAGGTTCTCCTGCCATGTTCTGTCTAGGTTCTCCAGCCAAGTTCTGTTGCCAGGTTCTGTCCAGGATCTTTTGCCATGTTCTCTTGCTAGGTTCTGTCTCTAGGTTCTGCCTCTAGGTTCTGTGTTTCTAGGTTCTGTGTTTCTAGGTTCTGTGTCTGTTGTCTTGTTACATCTGTATTTATACCAGTTGATTCCAATCCTATCAATCTCTATTCCAAAGGTTAGGGCGTTGCTTATCTCCATTCCAGGGAGTAAAGATTATGTAGCTTAAGTGTGATTGTTTGTAGTTAAAGTGATTAACTACCCGGCTGGCACTTAGTTAAGGGGTTTCACTCCCTCCCTAACTTCAGGGGAAAATCTCCACCTGGGGAAACAACCTTTCTCAGAGAGGTGACCTTGGTTAAAACACATAGTGCTAAGGGGAGCAAACACATTAAGAACAGTATGCCATATACGCCAAGTCCCTTGAAACATATGGTGTGCAGATGTTTCTTCCCTGCAGCGACTGTGTCAAGCAGCAAGGACGGACCAGCTCCCAGCAAGTTGTAGGTTCTTGCTATTCATCACTTTGAATATTTCTTGCCACTCCCTTCTGGCCTGCAAAGTTTCTGTTGAGAAATCAGCTGACAGTCATATGGGTACTCCCTTGTAGGTAACTGACTGTCTTTCTCTTGCTGCTTTTAAGATTCTCTCTTTGACTTTTGCTCTTGGCATTTTAATTATGATGTGTCTTGGTGTGGTCCTCTTTGGATTCCTTTTGTTTGGGGTTCTCTGTGCTTCCTGGACTTATAAGTCTATTTCTTTCACCAGGTAGGGGAAGTTTTCTGTCATTATTTCTTCAAATAGGTTTTCAATATCTTGCTCTCTCTCTTCTTCTGGCACCCCTATAATTCGGATGTTGGTATGCTTGAAGCATCCCAGAGGCTCCTTACACTATCTTCGTATTTTTGGATTCTTTTTTCATTTTGCTTTTCCAGTTGGGTGTTTTTTGCTTCTTCGCATTTCAAATCTTTGACTTGATTCTTGCGATCCTCTAGTCTGCTCTTGGAACTCTGCATAATATCTTTTATTTCAGACAATGTATGCTTAATTTCTAGTTGGTCCTTTTTCATAACCTCGAGGGTCTCACTAGATTTCTTGAGGGTCTCACTACATTTATCAGCGGTCTCACCAGACTTTTTGAGGGTCTTACTAAATTTATCGGCAGTAATCGCTGCAAGCACCTTTGAGAGAAAGCCACCCTCCCGAGTTTTGCCCGCTGCCAGACAGTCCAGTTTCTCCCTGTATGAGTCTGGGTCCCCAGAGACTCACCCGGAACTGGAGTTCAGAGCAGTCGGGGGCTTGTGACTCCCTCCCGATTCAAAAAGACAGCCGCGTCCTCAGTTGCCAGACTTGCCACGTGCGCCTCCGTACCTCTGCACTTTACTTCCACCCCTCCTCTGAGTCTCAGTGTGCTTTTCTCTTTCCTTCTAGTTGTAGAATTTCCACTCAGCCAGCCTTCCTGTGGTTCTGGATGATGTCCGTTTTGTCTTTTAGGTGTATTTTTGAATTTGTTGTGGGAGGTAGCAATTTCTGGTGTTTATCTATGCCACCATCTTGGTATGCACCATCTTGGTTTCCTCTGTAGTTTATTATTTCTTATGCAGTCCATTGTGTGAATAGACCACAATTTATTTAAGCATTCGACTGTTGATGGACATTTGGATAGTTTCCAACTTGGGTTTATTACAAATAATGCTACCATAAAGATACCTGAAAATGTGTTTAGGTGAATAAATGTTTGCATTTCTGTTGGATGTATACCTAGGAGTAAAACTGCTGGTTCTTAAGTGTGCAAATATTCAGTGCAACTAGATATTATCAAAGTTTTCTGAAGCTCTTATACTAAGTTCATGTCCATTAGCAAAGTATTAGAGTTCTAGTTGCTCCATACCCTATTGGGCTTAAGAAGATCCCTGTGGCCCTGGCTGGTGTGGCTCAATTGGTTGGGTGTTGTCCAGTGTGCCAGGAGGTTGACGGTTCAATTTCCCCATCAAGGGCATATGCCTGGGTTTTGGGCTCGATCTCCACTAGGGGGCATGCAGGAGGCAGCCAATTGATGTTGCATTTTCAAATCCATGTTTCTCTCTCTTCCTTTCCTTTCTGCACAATCCACTCTCTCTCTCTAAAATATTTTTTTTAAATCAGTAAACTATTCTTTTTTATTTTTAAATAAACTTATTCTTTTAAAGAAAATCCCTCGTGCAGCTATGTGGAGAAGGGAGAGTGGGAAGTCAGTAGTGGATGCAGAAAGACCGGATGGAGGGATGAAGGTCACTGCAGTTGCCCAGGAGAGATGATAGTGTCTTGAACTAGGCCAGTGGCCATGGAGATAGAGAAAAGTGAGCAGATTAGAGCTATACACTCAATGTTTCCTCCTGCATTTACAATTACTCATCTCTTTTCATTAAGATGAGTAGATAGAGAGTGAGACAGGGAAACTCAGATAACAAAAGAAACACTTTGACTTGGTAAACCCAAAAGGCAATTCTAGGTGTCTGGATCCAGGAGCTTCCCAGTAAGTGACTTAACCAGAGAGGCTAAGCCAGAGGGTCAAAACTGACCCTAGAGCCCTGGCCAGTGTTTCTCAGTGGTTAGAGCTTCGGCCCATGCACCAAAGGGTGGAGGGCTCAATTCCCAGACAAGGGCACGTACCTGGGTTGCAGGTTTGATCCCTGGCTCTGGTCAGGGTGTATGTGGGAAGCAACCAATTGATGTGTCTCTCTCACATTGATGTCTCTCTCTCCCTCTCCTCTCCCTTCCACTCTCTCTAAATATCAGATGAGGAGCAACAACAACAAAAAAACTTGCCCTTGACCTACCATAAAACATAGGGGAGGGGAGGGGAGAGTGTCTGGTGAAAAGTCTATTCAACCCTGCAGGTGTTTCTGTGAGGTTGCAGTGGGTCACATAACAGAACTAAAACTCTCAGCCCCTCCCCTGGAGAAGAACAAAATGCTGCTTTGTGAGATGTGGGCCAGACAAGGTTTACAGGGAGGCAAAGATCAAGACAGCTGTGGGATTCCAGAGATGAGAGAGAGGCAAAGAACCTGGCATGGTGCAACAAAGATAAGGCTGGGGCCAAACTGAGGAGCCTGGAATGCCTTCCCAGAGTTGAGTTTTGATGAGCTACTCAGTGAGGAGACTCTAAAGCAGTGGTTCTCAACCTTCCTAATGCCGAGACCCTTTAATACAGTTCCTCATGTTGTGGTGACCCCCAAACATAAAATTATTTTCGTTGTTACTTCATAACTGTAATGTTGCTAGTGTTATGAATCGTCATGTAAATATCTGATATGCAGGATGTATTTAGGCGACCCCTGTGAAAGGGTCGTTCGACCCCCAAAGGGGTCGCGACCCACAGGTTGAGAACCGCTGCTCTAAAGGATGTGAGCATACAAGACTAATAAAACTTAAAAATAAATAAAAAATAAACTTAAGCTTAATGGTAGCATGTAGGATGGAGTGCAGGGTGGCCTGGAGCTTGAGATAGGGAATCTAGTAGGCAGGCTGAAAACATCATCTTCATGGGAGATGATTAGGGATTTACTTTGAAGAAAAAGGAAGAACTGACAGAGTCAAAAAGCCATTGGAAAAGTCAAGAGGACTTGAAGTCTGGCTGGGTGTAAAGGATTCAAGTTTTTTCATCTCTCTCTCTCCCAATTTTTTGGGGGGAGGCAACCAAAATTTTTGGTGGCCTTAAAAAACAAAATTCAAGTTTTCCAACCTGGGTAATCTGGAGGATACCTCCAGTGATGAAGACAAGAAAGTCAGTGGGAGCCCAACCAGCATAGCTCAGTGGTTGAGCATTGACCTATGAACCAGGAGGTCATGGTTTCGATTCCCAATCAGGGCACATGCCCAGATTGCAGGCTCTGTCCCCAGTGTGAAGTTTGCAGGAGGCAGCAGATCAACGATTCTCTCTCATCATTGATGTTTCTATCTCTCTTTCCTCCCTTCCTCTTTGAAATCGATAAAATTATATTTTTTTAAAAAAAGAAAGTTGATGGAAGATGAATTTGGAGAATAAATGGTGAGGTCATTATGAGACTGGCTGAATTTGAGCTAAAACCAAGTCATTCAAGTGGACATGTATCCTTAAGGCAGTTAGATTTGAATCTGGAGGCATGATTTAGGAGGTGACTATTGGCAGAGGAAGAAGCTGATATCCTGGAGGGGATGGGCTCCATGAGGAAGGCCACAGGGAGAAAGAAAGACAAAGAGGATGACAGCTGTAACTTAAGGATTCTTATACTTCCCATTAGAGCCTCCACTAACATTCTCCTCCACCCTCCACCATCATGATCCCAGACACTCCAGCACCACCATTCCTTCCTGCCATTGAGGGAATGTATAGTTATTGAGCATTTACTCTGAGCTAGTCTTGACATCCAGTCAACTGGTTATCTCATTAAAAAAATCATGAGATCAGCCCTGTGAGGTAGGTATTGCAGACCCATTTTACAGAGGACAAAACAGGGACCCTGAGAGATGAACCAATTCCTGGAGTGTGCAGTGCATTGGGGTTAGCATTAAACCCAGGCCTCCTAACTGCCATTCAATTGGGCAACGAACATTTCTCAAGATTTATTGAGAATATATTATTAGGCCCTACCCTCCTGGAGGCTACAATCTGGAGAGAAAAAGTAGACACATAAATTATGATAAATTAAGATGGAACCTGAGAGTGCTCCCGGAGAAGTACAGATAAGGTCTCCCTACAGTCCAAAGGGCTGAGGACATCACAGGCAGGTTCCAGGAGGAGGTAAGCACTGATGACAACGGCCCGCGGGCCGGATCCGGCCCATTTGAAATGAATAAAACTAAAAAAAAAACACAAAAAAACCGTACCCTTTTATGTAATGATGTTTACTTTGAGTTTATATTAGTTCACACAAACACTCCATCCATGCTTTTGTTCCGGCCCTCCGGTCCAGTTTAAGAACCCATTGCGGCCCTCGAGTCAAAAAGTTTGCCCACCCCTGAAAGGCCTGGAGGATCTGGAGGGACTGGCTGCCACACGCACTTTTGTTCCATAGGTACTGTGTCCGGGAATTGCAGCCGTCCGGGCAGGGGGCAAGGGCTGTTGCGGTGCAGGCTGCTGTGGGAATCGCTGCAGGGTAAGATCCAAATTCAGAGGGGATCCAGGATCGGTCTTTGAACAGGTCTAGGAAGAGCCAACCTAAAGTCACGCCCCCTCTTCCTAACTACACCAGCTGCTCTGCAGTTTCAGGATCCATCTCTCCCCTGCCCTACCCCAACCCCATTACCCCCGCCCCGCAATCTTAGGCCTCAATGGGCCTGATTAGAGGGGACTACAACCCCCATGAACCTCTGCGGCCGCTGGCTCTTAGGGTTAACCTAACTCCTAGCAATGGGGTTTGAAGGAAAATGTATAGGGGGAGGGGGTAGGAGCGAGGCGGGGCCGACTCACCTCTCCTTCCACTCCACGTCCAGATGCTGCGCTCGGTCTTCTGCTCGGCGTTAGGGATGATTGGAGCCATCTATTGCCTCTCAGTATCCGGGACCGGGCTCCGAGATGGACCCAAGTGTCGTTTGAATGGCACCTCTTGGGGCTCCCCTTTCAAAGACACCAAGTAAGGCTTAGCCGGTTTTCGCGCCCTCACTACCCCATTCTGTGCCTCTCCCCACGTGGGCCGGACCTGCCTTCGAGAGCGCTTCCCCCACGTGGGCCTCAGGAGCCCTCTGCAAGTCCCCCTTGGCGCGCGCTCAGGACGGGGAACCCGGAGGGGGGCCTCCGCGGCGACCTCCGTCTCTCACGTGACCTTGTCGATCCACAGAGGCTCTTACTTGTTGAACCTCACCCAGTGGGATCTGTGCCAGGAGCCGCCTAAAGTGGTCACCTGGCACGTGACGCTCTTCTCGCTGCTCCTGGCCGCCTCGTGCCTGGAGCTCGTGCTGTGCGGGGTGCAGGTGGTGAACGCGGCCATGGGTGTCCTCTGCGGCGACTGCAGGAAGAAGGTGGGACCGAGCGCCCAGGAGCTTTGGAGGGAACCTGCTGGCTCCCCGGCTGCGTTCTCATGTTCTCTTTTCCGCAGGGCACCCCTGAATAAGGCACCACTGACCATCCTGCCCGCCGCTGGACGCCCACCCGACCCACCCCCGCCCTGAAATAAACCGTTTTGAGCTCTCCTGCGCATCTCAGATCGTGCCCTATGTGAGGAGTGTCCACGGCGGGGCTTGTGGCTCCCCTGTGTGGGGCCCCTGCACCCCGCTGATTTTCTTAGCAAATAGTTATTTTTGAAGGCTGAGTTTAAAGTTTTTATTTATCATTTTTCATTGATTTGAGAGAGAGGGAGGGGAAGAGGAAGAGAAACATAGATGCCAGAGAGAAACATCAATTGGTTGCCTCACCCACGCACCCCAGCCAGGATCCATCTGCAATCTGGATATGTGCCCCAGCCGGGAAGGAACCATCTCCTAGTGCACCCACCAGGCTCCCACCAGCTGAGCCAGGAGGGCCAGGGCAGCAAATAGTTATTGAGCTATTAGTGTGCACCGGAAATACCGAAGTTAACAAGACAGACAAGTTCTGTGCTCTCAGTTTAACATTCCAGGATGTGAGGGTGATCTGGCTGCGACATTTGTCACCCCATTGACCCATCGCCAGGGTTGATTCGGCTGATCTGTCTGGCTAGGCGGGTGTCCCCCCCTCCCTCACCGATCCATGTGCGTCCCCCCAGAAGAGAGGACCGATCTTCGGTAAGGGTATACGAGTAGCTGCGCTCCCCTGCTAGAACCTCCAAACAAGCTCTCAATTTAACATTCCAGGGTGGAAAGTTGGCAGTTTTTAAAAGATCAGCTGATGATAAGCACTTTTACAAAACTCGTTGAGACCTGGCCAGTGTGGCTCAGTTGGTTGGAACGTAGTCCAGTACACCCAAAGGTTGCCTGCTCTTTGGATTCTGGGTCAGGGCACATACCTAGGTTACAGGCTCAATCCTGGTGGGGGCTCATACTAGAGGCAGGTAACCAACTCTCTCTCTCTCTCTCTCTCTCTCTCTCTCTCTCTCTCTCCCCTACCATTTCAAAGAGACCAAGTAAGGCTTAGCCGGTTTTTTCGCCTTCACTACCCCATTCTGTGCCTCTCCCCACGTGGGTCAGACCTGCCTTTGAGAGTGCTACCTCCACACGGGCCTAATGAGCCCTTTGCAAGTCCCCCTTGGCACATGCCCTTTCTCTAAAATCAGTAAAACATATCCTCAGGTGAAGATTAAAAAATAACAACACGTTGATAATGGGATAGATATACACTCTGAGGAAGTGAAATTAGAGCTGAAGTCTGCTTGTGGGCTAACCACCTGGATGCTGAGGGATTCCAGGCAGAGAGAACATCAAGGGCAAAAATCCAAAAATGGGAATCAATATACAGAAAAGCCACCCTTGGAGTTGTGTAGAGGGGAGGGGGGAGGGGAAGGGACAACTATGGAAAAGACACGTTAACCAATTAAGCTCTAGAAAATGAAGCCTGAAGGTGTGGTAACATGTCGCCTCCTAATTTGGTAGAAGTTTCTTTTCTTTCTTTTTTTTTTTTTAAATATTTTATTGATACCTAGGACCCTTCAGTCCACAGGCAGATGCTTTATCCACTGAGCCAAACCGGTTAGGGCTGGTAGAAGTTTCTGAATCCTAGGTCACTGGTGGCTCAGAAAATAAATAACCTGGGCATTTAATGGGCACGGTGTGTATGCAGACGCCCTCAGAAAGCCAGGGACTTCCTTCACTTGTACGCAAAATGGAAGTCACTATAGGTCGTAACTTTGGGCAGCCTGCCATGGACTCCTGAGCCAAACCTGAATTTCAGCCTGGCCCAGTGCTAAGCTAGGAGACAGGGAGATGCAGTTTGCTATGCCTAAAACAAATGACACCAAAGCCATGACGGGGGAAGCTTTAATACCGGAGGTGGGACAGCCGGAGGTGGGGCCGGGAGCGGACGCAAAGGGATCAGCTGCTGCAGCAGAAAAAGCGCACGTCGTTCACCGCGGTGTCGTCGGGGAGGCCTCTGGGCCGCTGGATCTTGGTCTGCAAACCACATATGCCTTTAGGACACGGCTCACTCCAGCTTCCAAAGTCTCCCCAGGCCAGGCCAGGCCCCTCCAGCTCCTTGCCGTCGGAGCAGCGGAAGCGCAAGTTGTTGGCGCCCGTGTTGTCCCCAATGGTCGTGGGTGCCTCCACTCGGAGTGAGAAAGCCACGAGGAAGCTGCCATGGGGACACCACAGCGGCTCGCTCCACGCGCCCCACCTGCGAGGGAAGGGAAGACTCACTGGCTGTGGGGCGCCGCCCACTCACCTCCAGCCCGATCCAGCCTGGGGACTTCCCAAGCCAGGGGCTCCTTGGCCTCGGGGGTCGGGTCTAATCACTGACATCCACCGCAGTGCGCAGAGGAGGTCTACAACCTACTCCCCAGGTCTAAGGTGTGGCCGCGTTGGAGTTACCTGCCGGCTGGGAGGGGGTGGGTGTAACAGGATAAGGCCCATACCCCACCCTAGGGGGTCATTGGCCCCTGCCGCTCACCTTCCAGACTCGGACTCCACTTTGTGCCCACGGGAGCAGTGCAGCCGAATCCCATTCATTGCCGTGTCGTCTCCAGGAATGCCTTGCGGGGGCTCCACCTGGCGCGGAGAGGAGGGGTAAAGATGAATCAGATACCAGTCACTATTTTATTTTTTTTACAAATCAGCGTTGAATGCATTCTTTTTAATTTTTTATTACTAGAATTGGTTGGTATCTTTTATTTTTTAAAAAACATATTTTTATTGATTTCAGAAAGGGAGGGGGAGAGAGAGAGACAAACATCAATGAGGAAAGAGAGCCTTAGCCAGTTTGGCTCAGTGGATAGAGCGTCAGCCTGGGGACTGAAGGGTCCCAGGTTCAATTCTGGTCAAGGGCACATGCCTGGGTTTCGGGCTTGATCCCCAGTGGGTGGTGTGCAGGAGGCAGCCGATCAATGATTCTCTCTCATCATTGATGTTTCTATCTCTCTCTACCTCTTCTTTCCTCTCTGAAATCAATAATATATATATATATTTTTTTTTTAAATGATGAAAGAGAATCATTGATTGGCTGCCTCCTACACACCCCTCTACTGGGGATCCAGCCCGCAACCAGCATGTGCCCTGGATCGGAATCTAACCTGGACCCTTAAGTCCTCAGGCTAAACCTCTATCCACTGAGCCAAGCCTTTGAGACCTAGATCTGAGCCCTCACCTTGATGGAGAATCCGATGGTGAAAAATCCATCAGGACACATCTCAGGCCAGGCCCAGTCGCCCCAGGGGCCCCCGTTGGTCACCTCGATGACTTGGGTGTAGCTTCTGGAACCAACCGCTCTGGCGTGCCCGCAGCACATCACCCACAGCAGCAGCAGCTTGGCTCCCACTGGCTCCATTCTGCAGCCTCTGTGAGCCAGGGCCCCTTAAGCAGGTTTATACCACCTCTGCCCCATGAGGGCTCCGATTGTGGAAGGGCCACTCGGATTAAGTGACACCAAAAACTAATCTGTTCCCGGAACCCTGCAGACCTGATCTGCTGCTCAGGGAGACCTATGCTCCCAGCACCAGAGGAGGAGGGGCATCAGCAGCAGACAAGTTGAAATCACCACCATCGCCTGAACTTTTACTACAGGCTATGTGGTTAGCGTCTTGCAGGCGTGTTCTATTTAACCCTCACAATTTTAGGAGGTGGGAATTAGCCTTCCTATTATGTAGATTAGGGAACTGGGGCTTAGAAATGGCAAGCAACTTGCCTAAGGTCACCGTCAGCCAAGCTGAGAAACACTTCAACACTGGGAAATGGGAAGCCCGAGGCTAGGGATGGAAGTGAAGGCTCCTGAATCCCACAGGAAGGGATTGGTCAGTAGCAAACTCAGGGACCTCCCAGATTCAAGGGAGCATCAGAGTGAGAGACAGGGCAAGAATCCATGAACTGTGGGAGCTAGGAAGAGTCTTCGTAGAGATTGGGATCCTGACTCCTTGAGAATCTGGGGTACTCTCCCTCACCCCAAGAAGAAAATATACACAGAGACAGGGACAATTCTAAGAAGTTTATGGACTGAGGGCTAAGAACAGGAGATATTGTTTCTTTGATTGCATCCTGTATCCTTTCTCTGAAGGATACACCCCCTCCATGGCCACTAGGTGGACTCCTAATTTGCAAAAATCAAAACCGCACCCCAAAAAAGTGCAAATTTGTCATCTGGGGCACTACCCTTATTTGCCTGCCCCTAATACACATTTCTTTGTTTATTAGCATACTAGAGGCCCAGTGCATGAAATTCATGCACTGGTAGGGTCCCTAGTGGCTGTGTGTGTGTGGGGGGGGGGGAGCTCCCTCCCTTCCCCTGGCTGGCCCTGCCCCTTGGGCAAACTCCCTACGAACTCATGAACTCCCTGTTGAGGAGACAATTTGCATACTATGCTTTTATTATATAGGATATGTATTTTGCAATAATGTACTTTGGCCCAGGTAATATTCTAAATTCTGTAAATAGAGTTACAACCAAGAAAAACAAGATTCATCAGAGCTCACATTCCAGTGGGGGAAACAAATTATTAAGTCTCTAATGGACCTTGAGCTCTATGAAGGCTCAGTTTATTTGTCTCCTTGAGGCCTAATCAGGGCTTGGCATGTGGAAGTACTTAATAAAGGTTTGTTTGATAAATAATAGAGGAGCCAACCTGGAGTTGGGACAAGGACTGGGTAGGAGCTGGTGAGAGCATGGTGGATCAAGCCTGAAGTATACAATCAAGAGATCATGCATCTAGATCAAGACAAGGTCCCGTGGGGATAGGCTAGAGAATTTAGACGCGGGTGCTCCCTGGATCCCAGGTGCCCCGTGCTTGAACTTTACAGGTAAGATTTATGGAGCAATTGTGGTAAGCTTTTCTATTTACAGTGTTTACACGTACATTACCATTTAATCCTGGCCAAGTACCTATTATTATCCTCAATTTACACTGGAAGGAACTCAAGCCCAGAGTCTGTTATCTTAGGACCCACATCATTGCTCAGTGTGGGAGCTGCTTCTGACCCCAGCCTCCCTTCCCGATACCCAGGCTGCCTCTTCCTACAACCTGATCCTACAAGGAAGGGAAATACAGAGACGTGTCATTGCCACCGAACTTCCCAAATCCTCTTAATCTGGTTTCTCACCCCTGAGGTGCTGCCCTCTGGGGCAAAGGGCACAGGGTAAGGGGCCTTAGATTAATGATTAACCCTTGCACTTCAGTGCACCGCGGACTTCTCTTCCTTCTGGGAGGCGGAGGGATAAGGCCTGGGTAGGAGCTGGTGAGGGGTGGTGGTCCCAGCAGCGCCCATGGGGGTCGTGCTGCTTCCACAGGTCTCCAGGCGCTGGCTCCGTCATACAATTCCTCTTGCCATTTTCGCGCTGCTACTTTTTTATCTCTGTACTCGGAGCCTACGTGAGTGGCCTCTTCCCCCACCTTCTCTGGCAGGAACCCAGGTATCCAGGTCCTGGAGACCTAAGGCCCCTCTTCGAGTCCTCACCGCCCCGCCTTGTCTCTCCCCAGGCGCCTTCGAGGGCTGCGGATCGGGGGCCCAGCCCTGCGTTACTGAGGGACCTCCGCCTTCACAGGTATGCAGGGGGCAGGGCTGGGACCGGGAGCTCCAAGTAGGACCCTCAACAGGGGGAAGGTGGAGCCAGGCTGCCTGACTCCCTGCTGAAGAGCAGAGCGGGTCCTCCTTCCTGTCCCCCCATCCTAGACAGAAGCCGAGAGCACAGCAGGAGGGACACCAGCTAGACCTTAGGTTGGCGAAGGAGGCCTAACAGTCTAGGGGTTCTGCTCCCCCAGATCCGGCAACAGTTGGGATCCCTGGAGGCCCCGGAGCGGGAAGAGCCTCGGTGCCTGAGCCCCGAGGGGATGCTGGGCCGCTTGGTGAGGCCGTTCCGCGCTAGTCTGAACCTGGAAGGGGATGTGGAGTTGTCGCAGTACCTGGCGGGATGGAGGGAGCTCATCAAGTGAGTGGTCTCCCTCCCCTCATCCTTCCCCGCCTCCATGGCTCCACCGCCCTCTCTCTAACCAGCCCACTCTTCCCACCACCAAACACACAGATTCCTAACTCCCTTCGGCTCCATCTTCACCTTCGCCACCAGCGAAGCCTTCAGCAAAGTGACAGCCCTCGAGGCTCGGGTGCACGGGCCAGATGCCGTCCACTACACATCGCTGGCGACCATGGCTGCGTGGGAGCGGCGGGCGGGACTGCTGGAGAGGCCTGGGGTCGCCCCTCCGGACTCGGCCAAGGCCTCGGGCTCACGGACGACTCTCCTGCTGCACCGTGCGCTGCGCTGGTCCCAGCTCTGCCTGCAGCGGGTGGCCACCGGGGCGCACCGCGGCCCGAGCGCCGGCGAGCAGTGCAGCGACGCCTACAGCACCGTCCTGGGCCCGCACCACCCCTGGCTGGTTCGGCAGGCCGCCCGCCTCGCGTTCCTCTCCTTCCCGGGTCGCGGCCGCCTGCTGGACCTGGCCTGTCCGCGAACCGGAGAGGCGGAGGCGCGGGCGGCGTTGGCTCGCGCGGCGGGCACCCTGGAGGAGGTCTACAACCGGACGCAGGGTTTGCTGGCCGAGCGCGGCCTGCTCCAGCTGGCCTAGGGGATCCCCGGGAAGGGAGCGCCCCGGGGCGGGACCCGCGCAGCACTGGGCTCAGGGTCCAGGCCCCCGGAGCCCGGCTACCGTGGGTGGGGCGGGGCGCCTGATATCCCGCCTCTGCGGTGACGTCATTCCCTTGCAGGCGCGCCCCGGGTAGGGTGGGATTTTTTTAAATCTCCTCCCTCTACCCGAAGTCCCGGGAAGGAGGGAGAAGCTAGAGGGAATAAAAGGTATTTTTTAGTAGCCGTCGATTTAGAGCGTTTTTTTTGTGAGGCCAGCGGGCACTTTAAGGGGAAATAGAAAACAGTGGGTGTGGGAAGATGTGTCATCCCTGTTCCCGGCAGCGGAGAGACTCACGCTCCCCGTGGCTATCTCAGCCACGCCTATGGCTGCCCTTGGCCAACTACAGGCCAAGCCTCCAGCCCGGACCTGTCTCCTGAGCTACCTCCACAGACCCCGCAAAGGCAACACGTCCGTCCGGCTGGGATCCAATCGCCTCCTCCCAGTACTGCACCTCTTGTGTTCCTTGTCTCTATGAATACATGGCACCCTTTCCTGTCAACCACCCAAGCCTAAAACCTGTGCATTATGCCTCACACCGGAGAGGCATTTAATCTTTACTAAATGACTTTGGCTGCTCCCACAACGAGAGTGAACATGAAAGAGCTTAGCATTTCATACACTGATAACTCCCAAATTACAACTCCAACCCAGTTTACCCTGGATTCCAGAATCCTATCGACACACCTCCTCATTCGACATCTCCATTTGGATTTCAACTAAACATAGCAAACTTAAATTCCCAAAACTATGCTTCTAATTCCCTCTCCTCCAAAGTACCCTCTTTATAGCCTTTGCTATCTCAGTAAATGACAATTCCATTCTTCCAGGTCCTTAAACCAAAAACCTTGTAGTCATCCTGACTCTTCTGTTTCTCGTTCATTGTACCCACATTCAATTTGTGAGAACCTGACTGCTTCCCACTATCTCCACTGCTACCACACTTGTAAAGTCAATTTTATTACCTGTATTGTTGCAATAGTCTAATTGTCTCTCTGTTCCATACTTTACGTCCC
This sequence comes from Myotis yumanensis, assembly GCF_028538775.1. NCBI lineage: Eukaryota > Metazoa > Chordata > Mammalia > Chiroptera > Vespertilionidae > Myotis > Myotis yumanensis. Next base: position 14,246,330 of record NW_027223767.1, read on the forward strand.
TATAATGTATGTTCAATAGAGCAGCCAAAATGATTATTTAAAATGTAGTTCACATCATGTCACTTCCCTGCTCAAAACCTTCCAATGGTTTCCTATTACATTCCGATTTTAAAAATTTAGACTTAGTTGGTCTGGCTCAGTGGATACAGTGTCAGTCTGCGGACTGAAGGGTCCCAGATTCGATTCAGGTCAAGAGCACATGCCCAAGTTGCCTGCTCGACCTCCAGTAGAGGGCGTGCAAGAGGCAGCTGATCAATGATTCTCATCATTGATGTTTCTTTCTCTCCCTCTCCCTTCCTCTCTGAAATCAATAAAAATATATTTTAAAAAAATTAATCAGGAAATTTTCTGTATCATATTTTCAGTTAAGAATGTTGAAAGGCTGGAGACCAAGATGGCAGCGTAGGTAAACACCGGAGACCGCTGCCGCAAACAACCATTTCAAAAATACAACTAAAAGACTGAACAGACATCACCCAGAACCACAGGAAGGCTGGCTGAAGAGAGACTCTACAACTAGAAGGAAAAGAGAACAGCAAATCGAGGCTCAGAGGCGGCGCAGTGTGGAAAATACAAAGGTACCGAGGTGCGCGCGCAAAGCGGGCTGGTGGCTGAGGGCGCGGTTGTCGTTTTCTGTCGGGAGTGAGTCTCAGACTCTGGGCTCCAGATCCGGGCGAGTCTCTAGGGACCCAGACTCAAACGGGAGAAGCGGGATTATCCGGCATCAGTTGGAACCTGAGGGCAGCTTTCTCTCCGAAGTTTGCAGCGGCTGCCGGGGTTCTGAGAAGCAGAGCCTCTGGGAACGGGACTGAGCGTGGCCATAACTGCTCCCTCCGCCCGCCCTGTTGAGCCCACCCCGCCCAGGCCCTGCGCACAGCCATTTGCCGATCGCCTCAGGCAAAGGCTGGATTAGCGCCTCCCCAGAAGGCAGACGTTTTCCATACAGCTGATTCCTATAGCCAGTCGGCCTGGTGGTCAAACCCCTCTAGTGTTAACTACAACAATTAAGGCTTGGCTAGAACAAGACTGCGCACAGAGACCACAAGGGGGTGCACCAAGAAAGCATAAAAGATGCGGAGACAAAAAAACATGACAGAAATGGAGGATATGGAGCTAAGAATCGCAATTTTGAGGGCTTGCCATAAATTTGTGCAGAACCTCACGAAAACTAATGAGACCCTCGATGCTACGATAAAGAAATTAGAAAGTAAGCATACACGGACTGAAATAAAGAATATTATACCCAATAGCAGACCAGAGGAGCACAATAATCAAACAAAAGATTCGACAAAAAACACCCAATTGGAAAAGCAAAATGAAAAAAGAATCCGAAAGTGTGAAGATAGTGTAAGGAGCCTCTGGGACAGCTTTAAGCGGTCTAATATCAGAATTATTGGAGTGCCAGAAGATGAGAGACAGCAAGATATTGAAAACCTATTTCAAGAAATAATGGCAGAAAACTTCCCCCACCTGGAGAAAGAAATGGACTTACAGGTCCAAGAAGCGCAGAGAACCCCAAACAAAAGGAATCCAAAGAGGACCACACCAAGACACATCATCATTAAAATGCCAAGAGCAAAAGACAAAGAGAAAATCTTAAAAGCAGCAAGAGAAAGAGGCTCAATTACCTACAAGGGAATACCCATACGACTGTCAGCTGATTTCTCAACAGAAACTTTGCAGGCCAGAAGGGAATGGCAAGAAATATTCAAAGTGCTGAATACCAAGAACCTACAACCAAGATTACTTTATCCAGCAAAGCTATCATTCAGAATTGAAGGTCAGATAAAGAGCTTCACAGATAAGGAAAAGCTAAAGGAGTTCATCACCGCCAAACCAGTATTATATGAAATGCTGAAAGGTATCCTTTAAGAAGAGGAAGAAGAAGAAAAAGGTAAAGATACAAATTATGAACAACAAACATGCATCTATCAACAAATGAATCTAAGAATCAAGTGAATAAATAACCTGATGTACAGAATGAACTGGTGATTATAATAGAATCAGGGACATAGAAAGGGAATAGACTGACTATTCTTGGGGGGAAAAGGGGTGTGGGAGATGCGGGAAGTGACTGGACAAAAATCATGCACCTATGGATGAACACAGTGGGTGGGGAGTGAGGGTGGAGTGTGGGGTGGGAGCTGGAAGGAGGGGAGTTATGGGGGGAAAAAAGAGGAACAAATGTAATAATCTGAACAATAAAGATTTAATTAAAAAAAAAAAAAAAAGAATGTTGAAAGGCTTTGTAAAGATCCTACCTGATCTGACTCTGCATTAGCCAAATTGACCTCAATATTCACTGGAATGTCAGATTTGATCCTGCCTCAGAACCTTTGCACTTGCTCTCCCCTCTGTCCATACCGTTTTTCCCCCAAATAGACAATGTCTTCTCTCCTTACTTCCTTCTGGTCTTTATTCAAATGCCTCCTCAGTGAGATCTTTTCTGATTATTCTAAAATGTCAACACACACACACACAGACACACACACACACACACTTCCTAACTTCCTTCCTTGCTTTATTTTTCTTCTTATTCAATTCACTCTTTAACATACTGTATATTGGAATTCTTTATTTTTTGTTGTCTCCCCCAACATATATATAAGCTCCATGGTGAGAGACCAGTCGGGAGCCAAAAACCAGGATTATAGGCTTTATTAAGGGAAAGAAACCTGCCGGGCTGTCCCGCAATGGGAGAACAGCAATATGTGCAGAGGTGAGCATGCCTTTTGAGGGAAGGAATGGGGGTTTAGTGTACTCGGCGTGTGCTGATTGGTGGCTTAATGTATGGTCCATATAGGAACAAGGGCTTAGGGCAGTGATGGCAAACCTATGACACGCGTGTCAGAGGTGACATGTGAACTCATTTTTTTGGTTGATTTTTCTTTGTTCAATGGCATTTAAATATATAAAATAAATATCAAAAATATAAATCTTTGTTTTACTATGGTTGCAAATATCAAAAAATTTCTATATGTGACACGGCACCAGAGTTAAGTTAGGGTTTTTCAAAATGCTGATACGCCGAGCTCAAAAGGTTCACCATCACTGGCTTAGGGGATTTGGCAGGTATTGATCGGTGGTTCAATGTATTGTCCATATAAGGTACATGGTTAGTCACTCAGGTATTTCCGGGCTGCAGATTACATCATACTCCGCCCACCAGTTGGGGGAAGGGAGGATCCATCACATGGGGCTAGAAATTTCTGTCTATTTTGTTCCCTGATGTAACCTTCAGTGCCTCACACAGTGCCTGGTACCTAGTAAACACAACGGTTTCTTGTTGAATGAATGTATGAGCACAAAAAATAGTTCAGATGGCTGGAGCCAAGAGAGTCAAAAAGAAAAGAAGGGGGTTGCATAACAATGTAAATGTACTTGGTGTTACTAGATTGTACACCAAATATGATTAAAATGCTACATTTTATGTTGTTATTTATATTTTACTACAATAAAAAAATGTAAAAGAAGCCTGGCTGGTGTGGCTCACTGGTTGAGTGTTGACCTAAGAACCAGGAGATCACAGTTCAATTCTGGTAGGGACACGTGCCGGGGTTGCTAGCTTTGATCCCTGGTGTGGGGCGTGCAGGAGGCAGCCAATCAATGATTCTCTCTCATCACTGATGTTTCTATCTCTCCCTCTCCCTTCCTCTCTCTGAAATCAATAAAAACATATTTTTAAAAGTATATAAAAAAGAGAATTGGCCAAACCGGTTTGGCTCAGTGGATAGAGCGTCGGCCTGCGGACTGAAAGGTCCCAGGTTCGATTCCGGTCAAGGGCATGTATCTTGGTTGCGGGCACATCCCCAGAAGGAGGTGTGCAGGAGGCAGCTGGTTGATGTTTCTCTCTCATCGATGTTTCTAACTCTCTATCCCTCTCCCTTCCTCTCTGTAAAATATCAATAAAATATATTTTTTTAAAAAAGAGAGAGAATTGACCAATGAATGCATAGACAAGTAGAACAAAGTGGTCATCTCTCTCTCCCTCCGTCCTTCCACTCTCTTTCCCTTCCTCTCTCTCTCAAATCAATAAATAAAAATTAAAAGAAAAAAAGTTATTTGAAAAGATCAAGAAAATTAACAAAACTTTAGCTAGACTAACCAATAAAAAAAGAGGGAAGACAAATGATTAAAATCAATAATGAAAGGGGACATTACTACAAATCTTAACAGAAATAAAAGGGATTATAAGAGAATACTATAAACCATTGTAGACTAACAAATTAGGTAACCTAACAGAAATGGACACATTCATAGAAAGACATAAAGTACCAAAATGAACTCAAAGGTAAATAGAGCCCTAGCCAGTTTGACTGAGTGGGTGTTGGCCTATGGACTGAATGGTCCCAGGTTCTATTCTGGTCAAGGGACCATGTCTGGGTTATGGGCTTGATCCCCAGTGGGGAGTGTGCAGGAGGCAGCTGATCAATAATTCTCTCCCATAATTGATATTTCTATCTCTCCCTCTTCCTTCCTATCTGAAATCAATAAAAAAATTAAAATAAAGAGAATATATTTTTTAAAATATATTTTATTGGTTTTTTACAGAGAGGAAGGGAGAGGAATAGAGAGTTAGAAACATTGATCAGCTGCCTCCTGCACACCCCCTACTGGGGATGTGCCCACAACCAAGGTACATGCCCTTGACCGGAATCGAACCTGGGACCCTTCAGTCCGCAGTCCGACACTCTATCCACTGAGCCAAACCGGTTAGGGTGAGAATACATTTTTTTAAAAAAGTAAATAGAAACTCTGACTAGTCCTATAATGAAGAGATTGAGTTAGTAATAAAAACTTCCCACAAAGAAAAGCCCAGCACCAGACATTTTCACTGATAAACTCTACTGAATGTTAAAAACAAAAATTAATGGCAATCCTTCTCAAACTCTTACAAAAATAGAAGAGGGAAGTCTTCCCTACTTATTCTAAGAGGCCTATATTACCCTGATACCAAATATATATATATATATATATATATATATATATATATATATATATGCAATTACAGACCAATATATCGATATATTGTATGAGTAGAGATGTAAAAAATCTTCAACAGCCGAAACCGGTTTGGCTCAGTGGATAGAGCGTCGGCCTGCGGACTGAAGGGTCCCAGGTTCGATTCCAGTCAAAGGCATGTACCTGGGTTGTGGGCACATCCCCAGTGGGAGATGTGCAAGAGGCAGCTGATCGATGTTTCTCTCCCATCGATGTTTCTAACTATCTATCTCTCTCCCTTCCTCTCTGTAAAAAATCAATAAAATATATTTTTAAAAAAATCTTCAACAAAATACTAGCAAACAATATATAAAAAGTATTAGCCCTGGCCAATGTTGTTCAGTGGTTAGAGCACTGGCCCACACACTGATGGGTCATGGGTTTGATTCCCAGTCAAGGGCACGTACCTGGGTTGCAAGTTGGTGCAATCCCCACTCTGGTTGGGGTGCTGTGGGAGGTAAGCAATCTATGTGTCTCTTTCACATCAATGTTTCTCTCTCTCTCCCCCTCCTACTCTCTTCATCTACCTCCCTCCTCCCCTCTCTCCCTCCCTCCTATTCTCTAAAAATCAATGGAAAAATATCCTCGGGTGAGGATTAACAAAAAAAGTATTACACAAATGGTCAAATGATTTTCAACAAAGGTGTCAAGACCATTCAAAGGGGACAGAATAGTCTTTTCAACAAATGGTGCTGGGACAAATGAATATCCACGTACAAAAGAATGAATATTGGATCTTAGCTGGTTTGGCTCAATGGATAGAACATCGGCCTACAGACTGAAGGGTCCCAGTTTCAATTCTGGTCAAGGGTACATGCCCGGGTTGCATTGCGGGGCTCCATCCCAGTTGGGGGCGTATAGGAGGCAGCGGATCAATGATTCTCTCTCATCATTGATATTTCTAGCTCTCTCTCCCTCTCCCTTCCTCTTTGAAATCAATGTGATTATATATATATATATATATATATATATATATATATATATCCCCTACACATTAAATACAAAAATTAACTCAAAATTGATCATAGACCTAAAAATATAAGAATTATAACAATGTTAGGTGAAAACATAGCGGTAAATCTTTGTAGCCTTGGGTTAGGCAACAGTTTCTCAGATATCAAAAGCATAAGCAACTAAAGGAAAAACACAAAATTGGACCTCACCAAAACTTAAAATCTTGTGCTTCAAATGATACCAATGAAAAAAGTGAAAAGATAATCCATAGAACGGGAGAAAATATTTGCAGATCATGTATCTGATACAGGTCTAGTATCTACAATACCAAAAACACTCTTACAAACTCAACAAAAGATAACCCAATTTTAAAATGGGCAAAGGACTTCTTTAATAGATGTTCCTCCAAAGAAGATAAGCAAACGGACAATTAGCATATGAAAATAGGCTAACCATCACTAATCACTAGGGAAGTACAAAAACAACACCAACCCACAAGATATCAATTCACACCATCTAGGATGGCTAAAGTAAAAACACACAACAACAATTAGTGAGGATGTAGAGAAATTGGAATCCTGTTACGTGGCTGGTGGGGATGTCAAAGGGGACAGCTATTGTGAAAAACAGTTGTCCGTTCCTCAGAATGTTGAACAGTTAGTTTATGACCCAGCAATTCCCCGCCTGGCACTGTATATACTACCAGGTATATACATACCTAAGAGAAATGAAGACATAGTGTGCTCTAAGTCAGAGGCTCAAGTCTGTCTTGAAGACTTTTTGACTTGCAACCCCAATCAGATATATCAGTACTGCACAATCTAATCGGAAGCACAGCCCTTGCAGACTGGGTTGTGGTTTTTTGTTTTATTTTGTTTTGTTTTGTTTGGGGGGGGGAGGGGGTATTTTTGTTTGCTTTCTTGCCTGCCACGCTGCCGTCAAGCAATTCACTGTCGCAAAAGAACGTCCTTCCACATTTCTTTTCCCTTCTGCCGTCAAACGTGGCCCAGCTTCGCTCCCAGAAGGCCTCGGAGCACGACTAACGGGAGTGACAGAGCGCTTTACGACAGTTGCTTTGTGGCAGCACCAGAGGAGAAAGATGGCGGCCACCTTAGTAGCTAGAGGAGCGGGTCCGGCACCAGCCTGGGGGCCGGAGGCCATTACCCCCGACTGGGAAAACCGGGAAGTCTCCACAGGGGTGAGGAAGGACTCGGGGTTCAGGAGATGTGCGCACGTCTGAATGCGATGGGAGGACAGGCCTGGGAGCGTTGGGAGGCCTGGGGGGCGGGGGCGGGAGGTGGTCTGGGATGTGCTGGAGGCCGAGGGAGAGGTGTCCCGAGGATGCGTGGTGGTAGGACGGGGAAGGCAGGCGCAAGTGTGGAGTTCTGGAAACTTGCGCGACACAGGCCAAGGCTGGGATGAGCCTGTGGGGTTTTGAGGGTTGGAATTCTGGTATTTTGCGGGTCGTTGAGGCCCCTCTGAGACTTGACAGTGGGTCCCTCGTACTCTAGGGGCTGGATAGGGGGATCATTGTTTGCTTGTGCTGGAGAATGCGAGCAGGCCCAGACTCACCGCTTTCTCTTCTTTCCCAGACCACGATCATGGCCGTTCAGTTTGACGGGGGCGTGGTTCTGGGGGCCGATTCCCGAACAACCACTGGGTGAGCTCAGGACGGACGTGGGAAAGGTCTTCCTATCTTTCTCTTCCTTCCATGCCTGCCAGCCCATCTTTACCCTCCGCACTCAGCTGCGGGAGGGAGGTTTCTCTCCTCCCTGGAGATAAGGATTTGTTCCAGCTTCTGCAACTCGCCCGTAGGTGCAATGCTTGCAGAAGTCTGTCCTCCAGACTGCTTCAGTTTGGATGAGAACAGGAAATAGGGGACGCCCTATTCCCGAGGCCAGAGGGAGTAGATAATAATGGGATGGAGGTGGGAGACAAGTGGGGTCCTTTCTCTCACTATCCTGTCATTCTGCAGGTCCTACATCGCCAACCGGGTGACTGACAAGCTAACCCCTATTCACGATCGTATCTTCTGCTGCCGCTCAGGCTCTGCAGCTGATACCCAGGCTGTAGCTGATGCTGTTACCTATCAGCTTGGTTTCCACAGGTGCTTGTGGGCTGGGAAGAAACAAGTATGGGAAGGGAGCTGGGATGGTCTGACTTCTAGGTCCTGATGATGCCCTCCCTGTGACTCCCCTCGTCTTCTAGCATTGAGCTGAACGAGCCGCCTCTGGTCCACACGGCAGCCAGCCTCTTCAAGGAGATGTGTTACCGATACCGCGAAGACCTGATGGCAGGAATCATCGTTGCAGGCTGGGACTCCCAAGAAGGAGGGCAGGTCAGTTGCTTCCCGCCCCTGGAGTCTTGGGGCCATGCCTTTGATCTTCTCCCCACCCCAGCCGTTTTCTGTTTGCAGCCTCTACCTCACTATTAACTCTTCCCAGATCAGTCCCACAGTGGACAGGTGAATGTACATGTGTTGTGAGGAGGGTACAACTGATGACTCTTTTCCTCCCTCCACCTGGCAGGTGTACTCGGTGCCCATGGGGGGGATGATGGTAAGACAGTCCTTTGCCATTGGAGGCTCCGGAAGCTCCTATATTTATGGCTATGTCGATGCTACCTACCGGGAAGGTATGACCAAGGAAGAGTGTCTACAATTCACTGCTAACGGTGAGAACGGGTTTCTGGGCCTGTGAGCTTCAACCCCCCTACCCACGCCAGTCCAGTTTTCATCATTCCTTGCAGTGATGCCAGCAGCCAACTCTGACCCCCAACTTTTTTTTTATCCACAGCTCTCGCTTTGGCCATGGAGAGGGATGGCTCCAGTGGAGGGGTGATCCGTCTGGCATCCATATCAGAATCAGGGGTAGAGCGGCAGGTACTCTTGGGAGACCAGATCCCCAAATTCTCCATTGCCACTTTACCGCCTCCCTGAACCCTGAGATTCTAGGGTCCAGTAAGAGGCATCCCATACTGACCCCAAATTCAATAAACAGTTTGTCAAAAAGACTCTGTGTGCTTTGGGGTTCTTTTTTTTTTTTTACTTCAAGCCCAAACTTGTCTGGTCCACTACAGTTTGTACAGACCACTGCTCTGAGCTCTGGGGGCATTGGAGAGGAGCCTTTACAGGGGGGTTTTCAAACTCTTTCTTCAGGCCACCTTCCCCCATATTTCCTTTCCTCTACTAGATCCAGCTCCTTGTGACACCAGACTGTAGTTTATGCGGAACTACCAACAAATGATCCTATCCCCACCCCTGTTCAAGCCCGAGGTAGAACTCAGGATTCTGACTGAGACTAAGGTCTCTTCCCCTTAGCCTGCCTCCTGCCTGTCATCATGGGAGGCTACTGGCTCTAAGGCCAGAAAGACTCCAGATCTCCTCTGACTCAGGCTCATGGTCCCCTCTCTCCAAACTCACCTCTGTCACCTCATCTTGTCAGGAGCAGCTGTGTGACTTCCTTGGCTTTTGGGAGAAAGGTGTTTGCAATTGGAGCTTCAGATGGACAATGGGTGGGAGAGGGCAGCCACAGAGAGTGCGGTGGGCCAGTTCTGGAAGCCACCGTTCCCATGGGGAGTGTAGTGATATGTCGGCCTTCAGCCCCTTAGATGGGAGGCAGAGAGTGGATTCTGGCCCCTCCATGGCTGTCTCCACTCAAGCCAGGGCCCTAAGTGAGCAAAGTGGTTGACAGTGACCAACATTCTTAATCCTGTCCCAATCTTCTTTTCTCCCCACTATGGGCCAGGGAACTGAATAAGCTACATTTGAAAACTTTGCTCTAGAATATAATCCTGCCCTGTAGAGGGATAGTATCTGATTAAGTGAAAAAGAGCAGAAAAGAATCTCTGTCCTCAAACCTGTACTTCAAACTTAAAGTAACCAATAGAGAACTTCTGATTTTCCTGCAAAACCTGTTCTGGTCCTCCCTGCCTTAGGGCATCTTTGATTCCTTTCTTTCCCGTGTACTCCACATTCAGTCTAACAGTAAGTCCTAAAACTCTCCAAAAGTACATCTAGAATCTATCTGCCTCTCACTGCGCTGCCTTGGGCCAAGCCATCTTCATCTCTTGCCTGGAGGATGGCAACACCCTCTCCTACATGGCCTTACTGCTTCCATACTTGATCTCCAATCTTTTCCAGGTACAGCAACTAAGGTAATCTTTCATTGTAAGTGAAATCATGTTGTTTCCCTGCTCACAATTCTTCAGTGGCTTACCATTCCATCTAGAATGCTATTTTAACCCCTTACCATGGCCTAGAAGACTCAGCAGTTCCCCTCAATCTTGCCACTCCAGTCACTGGCTTTTTTCCCTAGAACCTAAGAGGTTTTGCACTTAATAGTTACTGGTGTGGGGTTTTTTTTTTGCCTGAGACTACTCTGCTGATTTTTTTAAAAATTATTTTTTAGAGCAGTTTTAGGTCCACAACAAAATTGACCGGAAGATACAGAGATTTCCCATAACCTTGCTGCCCCCATATGTGGGGGGCACATATGCATAGCATCTCCCACTATCAGCATCCTGCACTGAGTGGTACACTTTTTACAGCTGATGAGCCTACATTGACACATCATTCAGGTCTCAGCTCTGAATGGCACCTTATCAGAAAGGCCTTCCCTAACCACCTGAAATTTAAGAAACAGCCCCCCGCACCACCTCTTCCATATTAGCCTGTTTAATTTTCTTCATAGCAGCAGTTATTGCTATCTCATATTGTCGTGTTTCCTTGTTTACTTATTGTCTACCTCCTCTATTAGGAAGTAAGGTCAGTGAGAAGAGAGAATTCTTTCTGTTTGTTCACTGATATATCCTCAGTGCCTAGTAGAGAGTGGACACTGAACGAACATGACAGCCCTGTCTGCTGTCCTGCCTAGCCCCCAGCCTCTCCAAACTGCTCTCACCACACTCAGCTCTGCAGTTTGATTTCAGCAAACTTCCAGCTAGCCACAGCGGGGCTCTTCATTAGATCAGCTACACCGTATTCACCAATTCTATGTCCCTACTCCCACCCAATTCTGCACTTCCCACCTCAGCCCCTTAACCAAGTCTACTCCCCATCTACTCTTCCACCCCAACATACATGCACATACACAGAACATTTGGCAACTCTGAATATATTTAATGAGAAGATCATGAGGGACTTGGGGGAGCCAGAAATGAATCACTGAGAAGCGGGGAGAAGGAAGGTTGCCAAGGCTTCCTAGAAGTTCAGCCCCTGGTTGTCCCCTTCAAATGGTAGAGTCATTGGCTGATGCTATGTCATGCAGCTGGTGGCGGAAGGAGAGCCGGGCTTTCCTGCTGAAGTAGGCACTAGACCCTAGGGAGGGCATCCCTCCCTCAGTCATGATGGGGGCTATCACTGGGCTGGGATCTGGATCTGGAGGGGCAGCTGGATCCAGACCTAAAAGGGAGATTGAAAGAAGAAGGGAATTGTGAGTCTGGATCCCTTTTACCCCGACACCACCACCCTCAGTGAGGAGGAAAAAGGCCAGGGAAGATATCTGAGGGTCCTGGGTGAATGTTGGTGGCATCAGCAGGGAGAGGGAGAGGAGTCCTTGAGAGAGCAGGCCTGTGCAGTTGCAAAGGACCCCACACTCAGAAGGGCCCCATGATGAGTGTACTGCTCTACTCTCGTCATCTTGAAATTCTTAATCATTTTTTTAATATAGGGTCCCACTTCTGCATTTTGCATTGGGCCCCACAAAGTATTTAGCCAGCTCTGTGGGGAAGTCATAGACCCACCTCCCATCCAGGGAAACAGACTATCCTTTTCCCTTCACTGGGTTAAGCATTTACCTTTCTCCCAGTGCAGTTTATAGCTTCCTGATGCCCCCCTTTTCCCCCCATACCTGCTCCTCTTTCAGTCCCCCGCTGTCTCCGGCACACACACCATGGGAAACACCATGCCCCCTTGAGACCCATCTCAACAGTGGAGGAGACCAGGGTGTTGGGAATGGCCAGGAGGGCCCCAGGAGAAAGGGTGTGGTTTCCAAGCCCCACTGTGGGCAAAACTACCACTTAGCCTCAGACCGCCTGGTGATTAGAGGCGCCAGGAGATGGAAGGGGGAGAAGAGGGTGGAGGGATACCCCACTCAAACACCTGTCCTTTTGTGCCCTCTTAATTTGGGGGCTCTCTTGAACCTTGTGGAGAAGCAGGAGACTGAGACGGGTGGCATGGCAGAGACACGCAGAGGGGCTGGGACATACAGGTGCAGTGAAAATTCACTACAGCCATGCTGGACATCTTGGTGCCAGCCGGGACACTGCTGGGGACTCATTTGTATTTTCAAGTGAGAATTCCCAAGATGTAAAGTTTTAAAAAATAGTCCTTTTTTAATTTTAATTTTATTTTATTTAGAACAGGAAACTTTATCAGTCAGGGAAATATTATGTTCTCATTAAATGATACAGTAGCTCTTGTCCCCTTTTATGAAGATAATGAGTTGTAATTGATTAATTATGCTGTGCCAGGTAGATTCTATGGACTTGCACATGTTATCTTTATCATGTCAGTGTTCCTTTGAGGCAAGTGTTATTACTATCTGATTTTAGAGGCGAGGAATCAGAGGCACTGAGAGACTCGGTAACTTGCCCAAGGCACACAGGCAGTTCTCAGCAGGGCAGGAACTCACCCTCACTCCCATCAGTCTGACTCCAGAGTTCACTTTGCTTGCCACCACACTGAGCTTCCCAAGCATGTCCCTGGCAGGCTTTGAGGTCCTCAGCCAGGCAGGGAAGGTGCCCAGAGCCTGGGCTGGGAGCCGCAGGTCCACCCTAGACAAGGATTCTAAATGCCCTTTAGTGAAGCTGCACTAGATTATTCCCTTATGATGTGGGTGAGAAGGGTTGGGAAGCACTGCTGACTATATTGCCTGACTGAGACAGAAATCTGTTTTCTGTTTTTAAATTAACTTTATTTATTGAAGTAAAAATTTACACATAATTTAATACACACGTCCTAGTGTACAGTTCTATGGGTTTTGACAAGTATAGACACCCAGGTAATCACCACCCCAATCAAGATACAGGACTGCATCACAGAGTTCCCTCACAAGTCCTTTCACAGTCAATCTTTTCCCCGCCCCCTGCCACAGGCAACTACTGATCTGATTTCCACCACTGTAGATTGGTTCTGCCTGCTTCAGAACTTTGTATAAATGGCAGCATATAGTATTACTCTTTTGTGTCTGACTTCTTGCAGCATCATGGTTTTGAAATTCGCTCATGCTGCATGCATTAGCAGTTTTGTTTTGTTGTGTGTGTGTTTTTTGGGGTTTTTTTTGGTATCAACTTTATTAAGAGAGAATTCACACATCATAAAATTCACCCTTTTTAACCTTCTGTCCAACATTTAGCAAGGCTGCAGTGGTAGCAGCTGCTCTTTGAGCTTCCCTGTGCTGCCAAAGAGGACAACAAGAAGAAAAATGCCAGAAAGTTGGCCTAGAAAGACAAAGACCCAGTGAAAAAATCTGGGGGCGAGGCCAAAAAGAAGTGACCCAAAGCGAAAGTTGGGGACAAGCTCAATAGCCCAGCTTCATTTGACAAAGCAACGTATGACAAACCAACTCTGTAAGGAAGTTTCCAACTATAAGCTTATAACCTTGACTGTTGTCAGGACAGCCCTAGGAGCTCCTTAGTAAGGACTTATTAAATTAGTTTCAAAGCACAGAGCTCAAGTCATGTACCAGAAACACCGAGGGTGGGGACGCCCCAGCTCCTGGCGAAGATGCATGAACAACAGGTCCCGCCAGCTGTACATTTTGAAAAATAAAACTTTATTAAATAAAAAACACCCTTTTAAAGCATACAGTTCAGTGGTTTTTAGTGTAGTCACAGAGCTGGGCAACCGTCACAACCAATTTTATAACAATTTTATAACATTACCCTCAAAAGAAAGTCTATACCCATTAGCAGTCACTCCCCTGTCCTTCTCCCCAGCTACTGGCAACCACTAATCTACTTTCTATCACTATGGATTTATTCTTCTGGACATTTCATACAAAAGAGTCATACATAATGTGGTTCTTTTGTGTCTGGTTTATTTCACTTAACATGTTTTCAAGATTCATCCATGTTGTAGCGTATCAGGACACCGTCCTTTTTTATGGCTGAATAATATCCGACTGTAGAGATTAAACCACATTTTGTGTGTCTATTGATTAGTTGATTGACATTTGGGTTGTTTCTAGTTTTGGATTATTTGAGTAATATTACCATGTGCATTCATATACAAGTTTTTGTGTGGACACGTTTTCAGTTCTCTTGGGTATATATGTAGGAGTGGCATTGCTGGGCCATATGAAAACTCTATGCTTAACAGTTTGAGGAACTTTTCCAAGGTGACTGCACTATTTTATATTTTATGCACTTTTATTGCTAAATAATATAGCCTATATACCACCAATTAATCAAAATAAAAAAACTTCTGCTCTTTAAAAGGCACCATTATTTTATTTAAAAATTTTAAAATTTATTTATTGATTTTTTGGGGGGAGTGGAAGGGAAAAAAAAACATTGATTTGTTGTCCAACTTATTTATGTATTCATTGGTTGATTCTTGTATGTGCCCAGACGGGGAATGGAACCCACAACCTTAACAGGCACCATTATTTTAAAAGGACGAGCCACATTCTAGAGGAAAATATTTGCATTACATATATCTGATAGAGGATTTGTATCCAAATATATATCTAGAACTCCTACAATTCAATAATAAGACAACGTGATTTTAAAAAAAACTTAGTGAAGACTTAACAGACTACAAAAGATCTACAAATGGCCAATATGCACATGACATATGGTCAACATGTTCAATGATCAGAGAAGTACAAATAAAACTACAGCGATGTATGACTTTACATATTGGGATGGCTAGCCCTGCAAAGATTGGCAGCATCAAATGTTGGCCATGTGAGGAGCAACTGAAAATGTCAGATGAGACAACTGTTTTGGAAAACAGCTTGGCAGTTTCTTACAAGGTTAAAGCACAGTTACCCTATGACCCAGCAACTCCCCTCCTAGCTATTTACCCAAGAGAAATGAAAACATGTATCTGCACAGACGGACACAGGAACGTTATAGGAGCTTTATTCACAGAGATAAAAACTAGAAACAACCCAAATGTCCCTCCAAAGAAGAGATAAAGAAATCTGCTCTCAAGTGTTTTGAAATAGATTGTCCTTTACAACCTGAACATGTTCCTGTTTCCTCCTACGCTGTAAGTTCCAGGACAGCAGCTCCCGCGACTGTCTCGCTCACTTCTGTAAGCTTCACGTCTCGCATGGAGCAAGTGCGCAAAAACTGTTGAATGAATGAAAGAACGCAAGCCTGCGTACATTGACTTTATGGCCACCATCCCTCGGGCCTTTTATCTCCCCTCCCATCTACAAACGCCGGCCGGGAGGTATCCGGTGTGGCTCACTGCCCGCCCGGGAAGGAACAGCCGCAGGTCCCCACCGGGAGGCGCGTCTCCGTTGGGGCCGGAAAGCGCCCGGGGGCCGCGCCAAGGGGAGGTGCGGTGCGCCGCGTCGAGCGCCCACAGGGAGGCAGCAGGGCACACCCGGACCGACGGCGCGGGACAGACGGACGGACCGGCTGACGGCGCCCGACCGCCGCACGGAGCCGGCGCGCAGCCCCGCAGAACAGAGGAGGACCCCCCCGGCCCAGGGCGGCGCGCAGAACGGCGGGGGCGGGACGGACCCGACGAGGATCGCGCGGAGGTGAGGCGGGGGCCGTCCCGCCCCCGAGGGCAGGCCCCGAGCGCCGCCCGGCCCGGGATCGCTGGGGTGGGGGCTCCCGCTCCGGCTCAGCTCTGCTCCATCTGCTCGCGACCCCGCGGCGGCGCTGGCTCGGGCTGCCCCAGTAAGGGGTCCGGGGAGGGGAGCGCGGAGGACCGGGGCCCAGGAAGTCGGGCGGGGTCCAGCATGAGCCCGGGCTGCGGAGTCTCCTGACTCAGCCGCACTCTCAGATTTTGGGGTTTCCCTGCCAGGCGGAGAGCGCGGAACTTCCTCTTTCCCGCAGGGATTCCCCCCTCCCAGCCGGGCTGGCCTAACCCGAGTCCCCGCGGCTCCCGGCCCCTGGCGCCCCCGGGGCCCCTCTCCCTGGCTTCTGCTCTGCCCCAGTTCAGCGATATCGGGGCCTGACTGGGTGTTCCTGGCTGCACGCCCTGCTCACAGAGCAGGAGGCGGGATCCAGGGGTTCTGGATGAAAGACTGGGGTCGGGATGGATGTTAGAGGCGGGTTGGAGGGGTTTTGCAGGTGATGAGGCCGCAATCAGGGAGACTGGAGTTATGGGAAGCTAGGCGGGTGGGTAAGAAGAGGGGACCTGTGGGAAGTGGAGAGCCTTGGGGGTGAGATAGGAGGGGCAGTTCTGCAGGGCAGATCATTTCTCTGAGGTTTCCCCCTGCTCCTAGGATGGCGGCTAGCCCAGAGAGCCTCTTCTCTTCCGGGGGCGACCTGGACTCCAGCCAGTTACAGATGGAGCCCGATGAGGTGGACACTCTGAGGGAGGGAGAGGACCCAGGTACACAGGGAGCACGGCGCTCAGGGAGAGGAGGGGGAGGGGGCTGAGACCTCCTGGAGTCTACACTCTTCCACTTTCTTTCCTCCCAGCTGATCGGATGCACCCCTTTCTGGCCATCTATGACCTTCAGCCTCTGAAAATGCACCCCTTGGTGTTCGCCCCTGGGGTTCCTGTCACCGCCCAAGTGGTGGGCACTGAAAGATATACCAGTGGATCCAAGGTAGCTGGGCTGGGACCAAAGGTTGGGGGGCCGGGGGAGGGAGGGTTACAGGAGCACTGGCCAGAGTTGGGGGTTGCACCCCAACCAGGGAATATCCATTCAGTTCCTCACACCCCCAGGTAGGAACCTGCACTCTGTATTCCGTCCGCTTGACTCATGGGGACTTCACCTGGACAACCAAGAAGAAGTTCCGACACTTCCAGGAGCTACACCGGGACCTCCTGAGACACAAAGTCTTGATGAGTCTGCTCCCTCTGGCTCGGTGAGGGAGGACCAGACTGCTTCCTGTGAAGGGCAGGCCACCTCGCCCTGTGGTAGCTGTCACTGCCCCAACCCCCCGTCAATCCTTCTGCCTAGTCTGCCCCCAGACTCCAACTTCTCCTGCCTCAGGGGCTTTCCTCCCCGAACTGGCCACTGAGCCTTCTCCCCTGACCCTGGTTACCAGGAAACCTTCCCTGCTCAGCTCTCTCTGTCCATGGTTCTGTGCCAGTATCTTAGCCGGGCTGGATGCCCAAAATGCCCTTGGCAGCCTCCTCCGTTTCTTTCTTTTTAAAAAAATAAAAAATATTTTTGCCCTAGCCAGTTTGGCTCAGTGTATAGAGTGTCAACCTGTGGACTGAAGGGTGCCACGTTCGATTCCAGTCAAGGACACATGCCAGGGTTGTGGGCTCGATCCCCAGTAGGGGGCGTGCAGGAGGCAACTGATCAGTGACTCTCTCTCATCATTGATGTTTATATTAAAAATATATTTTTATTGATTTCAGAGAGAAAAGGAGAGGGAGAGAGATAGAAACATCAGTGATGAGAGAGAATCATTGATCAGTTGCCTCCTGCATGCCCCCTACTGGGGATGGAGCCCACAACCTGGGCATGTGCCCTGACCCAGAATCGAACCTTGACCTCCTGGTTCATAGGTCGATGCCCAACCATTGAGCCATACCAACTGGGCTTCTCCATTTCTTATCTCCATTCTCAGCATAGGGGGCCTTCCTTCTGCCAGCCTCTAGGTCTCCTTCCTTTCTCCAAGGCCCCATCTCTAGTGCTTCAGGAACCCAGGTGCTCAGCCTCCCAGCTCTTACTTGACCCTCACCCCATCCCTTCCACAGCTTTGCTATTCCCTATCCTCCAGCCCGAGAGGCAGCCGACAGAGAGATGCCCTCTCTACCCCGAGCAGGTCCTGAGGGCTCCACCAGACATGCATCCAGCAAACAGGTGCGACCACACACCAGGCCCTCAGGGAAGGCGTTGGTGTGCAAGCGGCTCTGGTCCCATCTGTTTCTGTCTCCCGTTTCTACTTCAGAAATACTTGGAGAATTACCTCAACCGCCTCCTGACCATGTCTTTCTACCGCAACTACCATGCCATGGTAAGGTTCAGGGGCTGGCTGCCTGGGTCTTCTTAGGAGGAGCAAGATAATCAGACCCCCATGGGGCAGAGGACTGCGGTCAGTAGGGCCTGAAAACTAGAGTCTGTCCTCTGAGCCTGTTCCTTCTGCAGACGGAGTTCCTGGAAGTCAGTCAGCTGTCTTTTATCCCAGAGCTTGGATCCAAAGGACTGTAAGTGTCTGACACCCCTCAGCCAGCCACCTGTAAAATGCCTGTGTCTGAATCACTGCCTGAGAATGGGGGATGAAGTGAAGGGTGGGCTGGGGGTCTGGGCTCCCCATCCAGCATCTCTTCCTGATTTTTCCCACAGGGAAGGGGTGATCCGGAAGCGCTCCGGTGGCCACCGTGTTCCTGGCTTTACCTGCTGTGGCCGAGACCAAGTTTGCTATCGCTGGTCCAAGAGGTGAGGCCTAGGGTGGAACAGCTGGGCCTTGGGTCGGGATGAGGAAGGAGGTCCCAGGGACAGGGAGGAACAGACAGAGCCCTTCTGCTCCAGGTGGCTGGTGGTGAAGGACTCCTTCCTGCTCTACATGTGCCTCGAGACAGGCACCATCTCGTTTGTTCAGCTCTTCGACCCTGGCTTCGGCGTGCAGGTGGGGAAAAGGAGCACAGAGACACGGTATGGAGTCCGGATCGACACCTCCCACAGGTAAGACCTCTCTGGTGTGGACAGATGCCTGATGAGTCAATAGCCAGCCTAGGGCCCTGAGGGGAGTTTTGTGGAAGAAGGGAAGGCATTTCCATGCCCCTGGAGCTGGCCTTGATTTGGAACCAGGGAACGGTTCTAGCCAGATGCTTGGGATTGCTCTTAGCGTCTAGGCCCAGAGAAAGGGGCTGAGTGTAAGCTTGAGGGAGGGACTCTTTTTTTTTTTTTCTTTTTAAAAATATATTTTATTGCTTTTTTACAGAAAGGAAGGGAGAGGGATAGAGAGTTAGAAACATCCATGAGAGAGAAACATCGATCAGCTGCCTCCTGCACACCCCCTACTGGGGATGTGCCTGAAACCGAGGTACATGCCCTTGACCGGAATCGAACCTGGGACCCTTCAGTCTGCAGGCTGACGCTCTATCACTGAGCCAAACTGGTCAGGGCAAGGGAGGGAGTCTTGATGTAAAAGAAATGCACTCCATTCATTCATTTATTCATTTGACAAACCTGTGTGCCTGACATAATACTAGGTGCCAGGAACCCAACTATGAATAAGGCAGATATATGCCCTGTCCCTATGGAGTCGTGATTTAGGGGCTAAGGGAGGAAGTGGGGAAAGTAGGATAGCTAAAGTGGGGAGGTTTCCGCGCCAGACCAGAGGTCCTGAGGGTGAGGGTTGTGGTCCGTCTCTTTGTTCCCGTCCAGGTCCCTGATTCTCAAGTGCAGCAGCTACCGGCAGGCCCGTTGGTGGGGCCAGGAAATCACTGAGCTGGCCCAGGGCCCGGGCAGAGACTTCCTGCAGCTGCACCGGCATGAAAGCTATGCTCCACCCCGGCCTGGGACTTTGGCTCGGTGGTAAGACACTGATGCGCCTGCTGAGCTCTGTGCCTTCTGTGGCCTTCTGGACCCCCTTGGTGTGGAGTCTTTGATTCTCTTTTATCTCCATTAACCCCTTCTGACCTCAGTAACCTCCCTCTTTGACTTCTTGAATCTCTCCAACCCCCTGACCTCTTTAAACACACTGATCTCTCTAATTATCCTCTGATATTTCTTCTTCTTCTTCTTTTTTTTTTAATTCTCACCCGAGGATATTTTGCCATTGATTTTTAGAGAGAGTGGAAGAGAGAGGGAAAGACAGAGAGAAATATTGATGTGAGAGAAACATATCGATTGGTTGCCTCCTGCACATACCCCGACCAGGGCCTGGGCTGGGGAGGAGCCTGAAACCGAGAGGTACATGCCCTTGACTGGAATCGAACCCGGGACCCTTCAGTCCACAGGCCAACGCTCTATCCACTGAGCCAAACCTGCTAGGGCTCCTCTGATATTTCTCACTCCCAAACTTGGTAATCTCTTCTGATCCCTGAACAATCTGACCTCCTGTGATCTTGTAAACCCCCTTTCACCACACTGACCAGACTTTCTGTTCTCTATGATCTCCTCAAATCTCTCTGATTTATTCATTTTATTTATAAACATTTCCTAAGCAGTACTCTATGCCGTGTCCAGTGCCAGGAATAAGAGTTCAGTGGGTGATTCATTCACAAAACAATGGGAGCTCACCATGCTGGTGGTAGATTCAGGATAGGAGCGGTGTCTGCCCCAGCGTGGGAATGTCTGGACTGCGCTTCCAGAAGGCAGTAACCCTGAGGTTTGCCTTAGCAAGATAAAGAAAATGGAGGAGGGCTGTCCATGCAGAAAAGCTAGAAATAGCCTGGTGTGTTTGGGAACCACTGGTCTGACTGTTGTGGAGTGAGGAGGAGTGGCCAGAGAAGAGCCTGGGAGTCCGCAGCCCCTGACCTGTCCCCGAATACTAAGCTGAGGAGGTTGACTTTTACGATCGGCAGGGGGGCAGTCATGGAAGGATGGAAGGGGTGTTGAGATTTGTTTTTAACTTGAGAATAATAATAGCTAGTACTTATGTAGCACTTACTATGTGCCAGGAACTGTTTTAAGTGTTTTATATGTATTAACTTACTGATTCTCCACAACAACCCTACAAGGCAGGTATAGTTATCTGCATTTTACAGATGAGAAAACCAAGGCAAGGAGAAGTTAGGTAACTGGCCCAGGGCCACACACCTTGTAAGCAGTGGCACCAGGATTCAAATCCAGGCAGGCTAGGTTAAGACCCTGCTGTGAACCATCATACTAGAATGTTATTAAAAAGTCAAACACGCCAGAACCGGTTTGGCTCAGTGGCTAGAGCGTCGGCCTGTGGACTCAAGGGTCCTGGGTTCGATTCTAGTCAAGGGCATGTACCTTGGTTGCGGGCACATCCCCAGTGGGGGGTGTGCAGGAGGCAGCTGATCAATGTTTCTCCCTCATTGATGTTTCTGGCTCTCTATCCCTCTCCCTTCCTCTGTAAAAAATCAATAAAATATATTTAAAAAAAAAAAGTCAAACACGTTGCCCTAGCCAGTTTGGGTCAGTGGATAGAGCATTGGCCCACAGACTGAAGGGTTCCAGGTTCGGTTCTGGTCAAGGCCATGTACCTTGGTTCTCTCTCACATTGATGTTTCTCTCACTCTGTCTCTCCCTCTCCCTTCCACTCTCTCTAAAAATCAATGCAAAAAAATAAAAAGAAAATAAAAATAAAAATCAATGCAACCCTAGCCGGTTTGGTTCAGTGGAGAGAGCGCCGGACTGCAGACTGAAGAGTCCCTGGTTCAATTCCGGTCAAGGGCACATGCCCAGGTTGTGAGCTCGATCCCCAGTGTGGGGCATGCAGGAGATAGCCAACCAATGATTCTCTCCTATCATTGATGTTTCTATCTCTCTCTCCCTCTCCCTTCCTCTCTGAAATCAATAAAATGTTTTTTTTTAAAAGAAAAAAAATCAATGGAAAAAAATCTTCAGATAAGGATTTAAAAAATAAATAAAAGTCAAACACATTAACAAAATTAAAGTTCCCACTCATTGTGTAATCCTTTATTCCCTTTCCCCGCCAGCCCTTACTTCTTCCCTATACATCCTCCCAACAATCCCTTTTTTCACCTCAGAAGTAACCCTGCCAACAGTTTGAAATTTATCCTCCCAGATTTTTTTCTGCATATTTTCATATTCTTATTTGTTACTTTTTGTTTTAATGTAAATGAGATCATGTACTCTCTTCTGTGACATTTTTTCACTTAATACATGTATTAGAGATTAGGTGTTTAGGTTTTTTCCCCATTTTTTACTTTCTTTTTTAAATGTTTTTATTAATTTCAGAGAGCGGAAGGGAGAGGGAGAGAGAGATAGAAACATCAATGATGAGAAAGAGTTATTGATCACACCCCCTACCAGGGATTGAGCCTGCAACCTGGGCATGTGCCCTGACTGGGAATCGAACCGTGATCTCCTGGTTCATAGGTCAATGCTCAACCACTGAGCCACACTGGCCAGGCCCCATTTTTTACATTTTCCCCATTTTTCATTCTTATAAGTAATGCCGCAATGAACATAATCTTTGCACAAGCATTTAATAGGATATATTCCTAGAAATAGAATTACTATGTGAATTTAGTGGTTTTAATGCATATGTACATCTAACATTCAGATAGATACTGCCAAGTTGTCATCTAAAAAGGTTATAACCGCCGAAACCGGTTTGGCTCAGTGGATGGAGCGTCGGCCTGCGGACTGAAAGGTCCTAGGTTCAATTCAGGTCAAGGGCATGTATCTGGGTTACGGGCACATCCCCAGTGGGAGATGTGCAGGAGGCAGCTGATCGATGTTTCTCTCCCATCTATGTTTCTAACTATCTATCTCTCTCCCTTCCTCTCTGTAAAAAATTAATAAAATATATTTTTTTAAAAAAATAAAAAGGTTATAACCAATGTATCCATAGTCTATGAGAATATTTACTTCCTCATATGCTAACATTGAATTTTACCAGTGATTTTAATTTTTGCCAATTTAGTGAATTAAAAAATGTTATTTCACTTTATCACAGTTTTTTTGCTTACTAGTGAAGTTGAATATCTTTTCTTATATTTGACTAGAGGCCCAGTGCACGACATTTGTGCACTGGGGGTGGGGAGGTCCTTCAGCCCGGCCTGCGCCCTCTCTGGCAGTCTGGGACCCCTTGGGGGATGTCTGGGGCTCTCTCAGTCTGGGACCCCTTGTTCCTTACCACCTGTCTGCAGTGGAGGCGGGAGAGACTCCCACCTGCCACTGCACTTGCCAGCTGTGAGCCCGGCTTCTGGCTGAGGGGCACTTCCCCTGTGGGAGAGCACTCACCACTAGAGGGCAGCTCCTGCATTGAGTGTCTGCCCCCTAGTGGTCAGTGAGTGTCATAGCAACCAGTCGTTCTGCTGTTAGGTCGATTTGCATATTAGTCTTTTATTATATAGGATCATTATAATTTCCTCTGTGAACTGTTCTTATTCTTTGTTCACTTTTCAGTTGGTTGATATCCTTTGTTGGAAATCTTTATGTGTGAAGTATTAATCTTCACAATCTTTAGTCATTTTCCTTACTTTATTATCTTTCCTAATTTTTAATTTTTTTTTGCTCATATTGGCAAATTTATCCCACTTTCATATATCTGATACCATCTGACCATTCTGATCACTATTGATCTTTGACCCTGCTGTCGCCTCTGACCCATGGCTATCCTCTGGTCTTCACTCTCCAGAGCTTTCTGACTCCCCTGACCTCCTTGGCTTGGCCTCCCCCCAGGTTTGTGAATGGGGCAGGTTACTTTGCTGCTGTGGCAGATGCCATTCTTCGAGCTCAAGAGGAGATTTTCATCACAGACTGGTGGTATGTAGGGGAAAAGCCCAAGCAAGAAGGTTTGGGATAGGGCCTATGACAGATCAACTATGGATCCCAGGAGGGAGTGGAAAGGGAGGTGTGGCTGGTTGTCTGGGGCTTAGCTTACCCTCCTCAACCCCTTCCCTGAATCCTAGGTTGAGTCCTGAGATTTACCTGAAGCGTCCAGCCCATTCAGATGACTGGAGATTGGACGTTATGCTCAAGAAAAAGGCGGTGAGGAGAGTGGTCAGGCTGGAGGGGAGGTGTAGTGGGATTGGCTAGAAGGGATGGAAGCATGAAGGAACATAGGAATCCAAGGCTTCAAGGGGAGGAAACATGCCCATCTTGGCTCAGTGTCTGGCAAACATCATCTTCTCCTCCTCTTCCCTAAGAAGAACTGACACCTCCCTCTTCATGCTCCTCTACCTGGTATAGACTGCCCTCCCAGTGCCCACTGTACTTTATTGTGTTACCTGGGGGTGTTCATGTCTATTTCCCATTGGACTGATTAATATCACTAGTTCCAGTACAAGGCACAATGTCTACCATGTTGGGGGCATCCATAGATGTTGACGGACAGGAGGAAAGCTACATGGATAATGGAAAGTGGGTGGGCAAATAGATAGGTAAATGATGGAAAAGGAGATATATAGAAGGATTTGAGTTTGGAAAGGTGGATCAATAGGAAGGTGGGTGAGTAGTTGGATGAATGATAGACAGTAGATAAGAGGATGAACAAATGGTTGGGAGGATGGATGGATAGTGATAGATAGGTGGGTAGGTATATAGGTGGATGAGTGAGTGAATGCATTGCTCACCCATTGCTAAGTGCTTTGCAAGCATCAAAGCCGGGTAAGTGGCAGAGCATCGAGGTTCTCCAGGCTGGGTAGGGGGACATTCAGGAATCCTGAGCCAGGGGAAGGGTTTGGGAAAGTGGGAAGGGGCCATTCTGAGAGAGGCATTAGGATATGATACCTTGTGCACCACCAGGAGGAGGGTGTCCGTGTGTCCGTCCTACTGTTTAAGGAAGTGGAGCTGGCCTTGAGCATCAACAGTGGCTATAGCAAGAGGGCTCTGATGCTGCTGCACCCCAACATAAAGGTGACTCACACCTCAGAGACCCTTCCCTCATACAGCCCTCCTCACCACCCTTCCCATCCTCTCAACCCTCCCTTTCCTTAAGCATCGTATCCTTCTCTTTCCACTTCCCTCCCAACATTACCTCTTGTCTTTCTCTCGCCTAAGCCCACCCTCATGAACTGCTCCATACCTGCTCCAGGTGATGCGTCACCCAGACCATGTGACATTGTGGGCCCATCATGAGAAGCTACTGGTGGTGGACCAAGTTGTGGCCTTCTTGGGAGGGCTGGATCTCGCCTATGGCCGCTGGGATGACCTGCACTACCGACTGACTGACCTTGGAGACGCCTCTGAATCAGCTGCCCCAGAGGTAACCCCCCACGGTCTTCCTGAACACCCCCAAACTCAGCTAACCTAAATCTATACCCCTTCCCAGCTCCAGCCTTTCCCCTCATTTCCACTAACCACTCCCACCCGCCACCCCAATTCCTCTAGGAAGTGCAGCTGAAGGGGAGTGCTGGGAAGTCAGACTGTCCGTTTCATTCTTACTCTGTGTCTCTGTCCCTGTTTCATACTCTTTCAGTGTTCCTCTCTTCTCTTTGGCCCTGGCTCTGTATGGCCCCATGACCTCTCCTTGCCCATGGCTTGGGTGTGTTCCCCTCACAGCCTCCCACCACGTGCTCAGACTCTACAGCCACCCCAGATTTCTCTCACAACCAACTCTTCTGGCTGGGCAAGGACTACAGCAATCTTATCACTAAGGACTGGGTACAGCTGGACCGGCCTTTTGACGGTGAGGGTTCCCTCCCCCAAAGTCCCCGAGAGCTGGGAGCAGGGGCAAAAGTCTGGGCGGTGACTGAGAATGGGACAAGCTGGGTTAAGGATAATGCAGCCTTTCCTCTGGTCAGCTGCTCCTCCTCCCTGCCTCACGTGTCCCCAAGAAACCAGCCCTGACCTCTTTCTGGGATCCCCAGATTTCATTGACAGGGCGACCACAGCCCGGATGCCATGGCGGGATGTTGGAGTGGTTGTCCACGGCCCACCTGCCCGAGACCTGGCCCGGCACTTCATCCAGCGTTGGAACTTCACCAAGGTGCTCCCTCGCTCCTGTGGATGCTGGAGGTTGGGAGGGAGCCAGGGGCAGCTTGCCTCCTCCCACTGACTCTGCCATCCCTCCCCCCCAGACTACCAAGGCCAAGTACAAGACACCCATGTACCCTTACCTGCTGCCCAAGTCCACCAGCACTGCACACCAGCTCCCCTTCACACTCCCAGGGGGGCAGTGCACCACGGTGCAGGTGAGGCCGGACTGACTTCAACCTGCCCCCACTCCCCTCCCTTCAGCCCACTCTCCTTGAGCTGAGAGCCCTCCAGACTCCGCCCCTCCTGGGGTCAGGCACCACCTCATATTTGCCATTCCCCCAGGTCTTGCGGTCAGTGGACCGCTGGTCAGCGGGGACTTTGGAGAACTCCATCCTCAATGCCTACCTGCACACCATCAGGGAAAGCCAGCACTTCCTCTACATTGAGGTCTGACTGGTGTGGGTGGGGGGTGGGGGGGAGGGGGGACGGGGGGAAGGGTAGGAGGAGAGCGAGTGGAGGGGATGTCCCAGGAGAGAGACTTAGGATGTCAGCAGATCGGTGCTGATGGGCTGGTATAGCTGGGCCTGGGGGAAAACGGGAGCCTAGGGCTGAGGCCTGGAGCCTGGAGATGGGGATGGCAGCCGGGAGCTGAGAGCAGGGCAGGGGCTTGGCTGCTGATATCTCTTTGGTCCCTGCCCCAGAATCAGTTCTTCATTAGCTGCTCAGATGGACGGACGGTTCTGAACAAGGTGGGCGATGAGATTGTGGACAGAATCCTGAAGGCCCACAAGTAAGGTGGACTGGCAGGTGGGGGGAACTGAGGGCGTGGTTTAAGCCCAACTGGAGGGGCGGGGCTTTGGGGAGAAATCACACCTCTGACTCTCGCCACTTCCCAGGCAAGGGCAATGCTTCCGAGTCTACGTGCTTCTGCCCCTGCTTCCCGGTTTTGAGGGTGACATCTCCACAGGTGGTGGGAACTCCATCCAGGCCATTCTGCACTTCACTTACAGGTGCCCTTCTATGGGGTCTCCATGGCCCCATCCACCCTGCCCCCTCCTGATTCTATCCTGATCCCTTCCCACTAGACCTTTGAGGTCTTCCTCTCTCCAGACATCCCCCCTTCCCTCCTCCAGCCTTTATTTCTCTCCCCCACTCTTTCCCCTCAGGACCCTGTGTCGAGGGGAATATTCAATCCTACATCGCCTCAAAGCAGCCAGTGAGTTCTGGGGGCTGGAGGTTCAAGCCCTGGACCCCTTGGGAGGGGAAGACGGGGGACCTGGAGACCCAGGGCGGGGAAGGAGTCTATTATTCCTGTGTGCTTCTGGGGCTGCTGCCCTGAGACCACAGGTGGTCTTTCCCTGGAGGGAGAAGTGTATAGACTGGGCTCTGAAGCGAGGAGGTGGATGGGCCAGGGCTCCATATGCACATGGAGGGCACCTGTCATCTCACCCCCCTCCCCCGATCTCTCTCGCTTTCAGTGGGGACAGCATGGCGGGACTATATATCTATCTGTGGGCTCCGCACACACGGAGAGCTGTGTGGGCACCCAGTCTCAGAGCTCATCTACATCCACAGCAAGATGCTTATTGCTGACGATCGCACAGTCATCATCGGTCAGTGCTGGGTCTGAGTCCCTGGCAGCAAGAGCGGGTGGGAGAGGCGTGAAGGGCAGCGGGGTGAAGGGAGGCCCAGTTGGGGATGGAGGCCAAAGAAGGCGTGTTGCCCACAGGCATGTGCTCTGGTAGAGGTGATGGGGTGAAGAGGGTCACCCTGGGTTCAGACAGGCCCAATGTGTCCTGCGCCCACCCCAGGCTCTGCGAACATCAATGACCGGAGCCTGCTGGGGAAGCGGGACAGCGAACTGGCCGTGCTGATCGAGGACACGGAGATGGAGCCGTCCCTCATGGATGGTGTGGAGTACCAGGCGGGCAGGTTTGCCTTGAGCTTGCGGAAGCACTGCTTCAGGTAGAGCCTGGGTGGGCTCTACAGGGCGTGGCAGCAGGGGGAGGGGGATCTACCTTTTGAGGGGGTGGGGGGGATTGCTTAGACATACTACTGCATTTCCCAATAGGCAAACTAATCAAGTTTGGGGTGCCAGCAAAGTAGGGGCACCAAAAAATGAGAAAAAATACTTTAAAACTAATTTGGTATGTTTTTCAATACATCGTGGTCATCAAAGTAGAGACACATGAAGGCTCGTTGATACTATTTTACTGTTTAGCATTGCATCCACTTTGGATGACCTGGGTAGGCACAGCATGACTTTCCTGGTATTCAGGCTCTCTGAGGATCTTAATATGGTCCTGCTGGGACCCCTTTCTCATGCAGCGTGATTCTTGGGGCGGATGCCCGGCCAGACTTGGATCTCCGAGACCCCATCTGTGATGACTTCTTCCAGTTGTGGCAAGACACAGCGGAAAGCAATGCCAATATTTATGAGCAGGTGGGAGCTCCAGGGAGAGGACTGGGGTGTGTGTGTGGGGGGGATGGGGGGTTCATGGATTATCCTGTTCAGAGTGGGATGGAGAGAAGCCCCACCACACAGCCATACTCAGAAGGTGCGTGAGACTCTGGGGGCATATCATGGGATTCAGTGGCTCAGGGTTGGTATGGGGATGTGGGCTTCCAGCTTAGTTAAGCTTGGGCTCTTGACAAAGTCTCCCCAAGTCTTATTGGCTTCTCTGCCCCACCTCCCTCCCAGATCTTCCGCTGCCTGCCGTCCAATGCCACACGTTCACTGCGGACACTCCGGGAGTACGTGGCTGTGGAGCCCCTAGCCATTGTCAGCCCTCCGTTGGCCCGGTCTGAGCTCACCCAGGTCAAGGGCCATCTGGTCCACTTTCCCCTCAAGTTCCTGGAGGATGAGTCTTTGTTGCCCCCACTGAGTAGTAAGGAAGGTGTGATGCCCCTAGAAGTGTGGACATAGCTGGGGCTCCAGCCAGAAGAGGTCACCAGCTCCACCAGGTCTGGCTCCCTGCCCCTGAGGACTGAGGGCAGTGCCCTTTGAGACCTGTGGGAGCAGCATCTCTGAAGGGGATGAGAGAACGGACAGAGGACTCTTTCTTGAGAACCAGTCAGAGAGGGCATTCCCAGCCCTGGGCTTGGGTGGCAGGAGTGGGTCCCTAGAAAAGTTCACCTTCCCTCCAGCCCAATTCAAACCACTGCTACAGCGGAGACACGAAACTCCTGCCAGGATTCCTGGGGCAAGCCTTCCCTTCTCTCCCTTCCTCTGCCCCAGGGCCTCTCCCAGCCCATTGCTGCCAAGGTGGAGAGAAGGATGGAGCCACTGCTGGCTTCAGCCCCCACAGTGGGGAGGGTGGGAGCTGCACACTGACTCCCTCCAGCATCCTGCTGCCAGACACTAACTTTGTATCAGTTCAATAAGCGTTTCATAAATAAAAGCATAGGAAAAATCCATGCCTCTTCCTCAGTCGGAGTGAGTACTGTCTCAGCCATCCTCCCTGCCTACACAAAGCACCGGTTTCTTCACCCTGCCACCCCACTCCTTTCTTCTTCCTGCTGTCTCCATTTCCACTGTACTTGTCTGTGGCTTTGGGAGCTCGGTTTCCTAGGTGCTGGGGAAGGTCACACGGCTGCCTGGGCAGAAGGAAAGCAGGATTACCTGGAGAACAGTGGAGCTGGTGTTGCAGTTGCACGTGAGGGAGATGCACAGAGAAGGGCCTGGAGGAGCTGCCTCCTGTTCCTCAAGTGACAGCATAGGGAGAGGCTCAGGGAAGCCCCTTTCCAAGTGGTTAAGGGTATAGGCTTTAGGCCAGGAAGAGCAGGGCCGAGATCCTGGAGTGGTCACTTATTACCAGGTGCCTTCTCAAGTCACATCACTCTGGGCCTCAGTGATCCCAACTGGGAAATGGAAACAATCCTATATAATAAAGATGTAATATGCAAATGGTTGTTATGCCATTAACCAACGAGCGACCAGGTAACAACTGGATCATGGATCAGCAGGAGGGTGGGGCAGTGAGCTACAAGCAGGTGGCAGAAAGCTACAGGAGGGGGCAGGGCAGCAAACTCTGACGGGGGTGGGGGTGGGGGTGATGGGGGTGGGGGGAGCTACAGGAGGGCAGCAGCGCTGGCAAGCTACTGGTGCACGGATTTGTGCACAGGGCTACTAGTGCTTACATAACTGGCTTGCTGCAAAGATTCAGTCGTTGACTTAGTTACTGAGCACTTGCTATTTCCCAGGCACGGTTCTAGAGTCACAGAAGTGAGCATAACAAAGCCCTCATCCTTGTGGGGCACGTGGGCACATACAGACTGTTCTGAAGCTTCACTGTCCAGTACAGTAGCCATGAGCCACTTTTTTCAGTTTATATTGAAATTAATTAAAATTAAATAATTAAACATTTAGTTTATCACTTGCACAGCCCACATTTCAAGTGCTCAGTTGTTGCTAGTGGCTAGCATATTGGACAGTGCAGGTATTTCCGTCATTGCACAAGGTCCTACTGGATGTCGCTGCTCCAGAGGAAGGAAGAGAGAAAATAAATGGTATAGTTTATGAGAGAGTATAGCACACACCAGCTTGAGAAGGATTATCTCCCAGGTGTGGAGAAAAAGGGATAATGGGTATGCAGAGAGCCCTCCAAATGAATCAGTGACTTATTATTTTTTAAAATGTGTTTAATGATTTCAGAGAGGAAGGGAGAGGGAGAGAGCCATAGATACATCAGTGATGAGAGAGAATCATTAATTGGCTGCCTCCTACTGGGGATTGAGCCTGAAACCCGGGCATGTGCCCTCATAGAGGAGACTCAAACAAACCATGACCTTCTGGTTCATAGGTCGATGCTGCACCACTGAGCCACACTGGCCAGACAGTGACTTTTCTTAAGCTGGGTGGTGGGTGTATGAATTTTTATTACATATATTCATGCTTTTTATGTAAATATGAAATATTTTGCCATTAGAAAATAGTTGAGCAAAGGTCCTGGTTCTTGTACTTCATTCCCCCCAAGCCTCACTCCACAGTCTCAGAATGGACCACAAGGGAGTAGAGTGAGGAGTGTGCTGTGGATTAACGACGTGGCAAGAGGAAATGCTGTTGTCTGCTCCCATCTTTTCAATCCAGTCCTCCCTCTGAAGAAGGCATTTCCACACATGAAACCCCCTCCCACACTTAGCGGTCCCCTGGCACTAATTGATATTCTGCTAATTAGCCTCATTGTCAGCACTAAGTGCCTCTTTCCCTAGGAGACCATTACCTCGTTAACTGTGGAGTGGGTGGAAACAGCAGCTCCCTGGGGCTGGGCCAGGGGCTGGGCACCGTGGCTTTCTGCTTCACATTGTCTGTTAGTGTATCTTCCCACCGCGCCCCTCCTCCCCCTCTCCCCCAAACATTTGTCCTGGAGTTTCTTGAATGGAGGCCACCAAGTACAGGGAAAAGAGTAGTGAGCTCGGAATTGGAAGAGTTGGCTCTAAGGAGACCAGCAATTTTCAACCTTTTTTTTTTATCTCATGGCATACATAATTACTAAAATTCTGTGGCACACCAAAAAATATATTTTTGCTGATCTGACAAAAATAAGTATATATTTTTTCTTTCTTAAAAAAATTTTATTGTTTAAAGTATTACATATATCTCCTTTCTCTCCATTGACCTCTCCCCAGCCATTCCCACCCCCCAGCACATGCCCTCACCCCCCTGCTGTCTGTGTCCATGGGTTATGCTTATATGCATGCATACAAGTCCTTTGATCTCTTACCCCCGCCTTCCCTCTGAGGTTGGATGGTCTGTTCGATGCTTCTACGTCTCTGGATCTATTTTTGTTCATCAGTTTATGTTGTTCATTATATTCCACAAATGAGAGAGATCATATGTTTCCCCAACTGGCTTATTTTGCTTAGCATAACGCTCTTCAGGTCTATCCATGCAAATGGTAAAAGTTCCTTCTCTTTTACAGCAGCGTAGTTCCATCGTGTAGATGTACCACAGTTTTCTAAACCACTCATCTGCTGATGGGCACTTAGGTTGTTTCCAAATCTTAGCTATGGTAAATTGTGCTGCTATGAACATAGGGGTGCATATGTCCTTTCTGATTGGTATTTCTGTTTTCTTGGACTATATTCCTAGAAGTGGGATCACTGGGTCAAATGGGAGTTCCATTTTTCATTTTTTGAGGAAACTCCATACTGTTCCCTCCACAGTGGCTGCACCAGTCTGCACTCCTACCAGCAGTGCACGAGGGTTGCTTTTTCTCCACATCCTCACCAAGGTATAATTTTTATTCATTTACACCAGACAGCTATTGTTCTGTTGGCTGTTGTGTTTTTGTTTTTGTTTTTTGACAATCTAGGGAAAAGAGGTTAATGCTCCTATAGGGTGGTGAAAGCCTGAGGTGGGGGTGGGGGCGGGCTAGAGGAGGTCAATGTGGGGGAAAAAAGAACATCTGTAATACTTTCAACAATAAAGATTAAAAAAAAAAAAAGAGGTCAGTGCCCCTGACTACATAGGCGTTGCATGTTTTAAAAATTCTTGCAGCACATCAGTGTGCCGGGGCACACCAGTTGAAAATTGTTGCTCAGCCCTGGTCAGGTAGCTCAGTTGGTTGGAGCATCATCCCTACACGCCAAGGTTGTAGGTTCCATCCTCGGTTAGGGCACATACAGGAAGCAACTGATGAGTGGATAAATATGTGGCACAACAAATCGATGTTTCCCTCTCTGTCTCCCTCAAAATCAATATTTAAAATTACAAAGAAAATTGTTGCTCTAGACCAGCGGTTCTCAACCTGTGGGTCGCGACCCCTTTGGGGGTCGAACGACCCTTTCACAGGGGTCGCTTAAATACATCCTGCATATCAGATATTTACATTACGATTCATAACAGTAGCAACATTACAGCTATGAAGTAGTAACAAAAATAATTTTATGGTGGGGGGTCACCACAACATGAGGAACTGTATTAAAGGGTCGCGGCATTAGGAAGGTTGAGAACCGCTGCTCTAGACCCAGGCAGAAGAAAATAAGTTCAGCCTCCCAAGGTGGTGGGAGACACTGAGGGCCACTGGGCCTGTGGAAAATGTTCGCTCATCGCCCCGGAGTACTATAATTTGTCTTATTATTATTATTATTTTTAAATATATTTTATTGATATTTTACAGAGAGGAAGGGAGAGGGCTAGAAAGTTAGAAACATCCATGAGAGAGAAACATCGATCAGCTGCCTCCTTCACACTCCCTGCTAGGGATGTGCCCACAACCCAGGTACATGCCCTTGACCGGAATCGAACCTGGGACCCTTCAGTCCGCAGGCTGATGCTCTATCCACTGAGCCAAACCGGTTAGGGCTTATTTTTAATATATTAACTTTCTTCATACCTGACCCAGGACTTCCTCCATCCACCTCATTGTCTATCATTAAGTTTTTATTAAGGACACATTTCACATACATATACAGGAGTGGTCAAAAGTAGGTTAATAGTAATACAATAATTAATTAATATCAGAATAAACTGTTTCACTTACAATTGTAAACCTACTTTTGCCAACCCTATATATATAAAAGTAGGGAATAGGATAATGAACCCTCACATATCTGGGAATCCATATTCTGGCTTTGATAATTATTAGCACTGGACCAATTTTGTTTCCCCCTCCTTCCCTAACCCCCAGAGTAATTGTGTCTTGAGGTTTGAATGGCCATTTATCCTATCCCTGTGATCTTAATTTGCTCATTCAACAATTCCATATCTCTTCATTAAACACTGCCTATGAGTCAGGCATTAGTAAGTTTATTGAAGACCTAGTATATGCCAAGTGCTTTACATACCATTTTATTTTATATTACCCTCCCTGTTATTATCTCTATTTTACAGATGACAGAAGTGAGCCTCAGATATTTAATGACTTGTTCAAAGCACTAACTTTAAATTCTATGTTTTTTCCTATGACCCAATGGTCTTGGCCTTGAATTACTATATATCACTGTGCTTCCCAGACAACAGAGATCTTCATGCCTTCATTCACTTACGTGTTACTGAACCTCCAAGTATGGGTCCCAGGCCCTGTGTTGAACACAACTGACACAATCCCTCCTGTAAGGAGATTCAACAGGCATTTACAATTCAAAGCGTTAAATGTTAGCATGGTTTTAAGCCAGGTAAAAACTCAATCTTAGTCAAGGAAGGCTTCATGGAGGAAGTTTAGGACAAAACATGTAGCACAAAACAAAGGGCAGTGGACATGGTTAGAATGTTCCAGGGAGAACAGCCGCAGTGCAAAGGTGGGAGGAGGGTCTGTTGAATTCTGTGATTTTAGCATGGCTAGAATATGTAGAGTTGAACGGTGGAATAATGGAAAACAAGGGGGGAGAAGCAGGCAGAATCTTGAAGGGTCTTTGATGCCAAACTTTAGACTTTACTCAAAAGACAGTGAGAGTGCCCAGCTGGTGTGGCTCAGTGGTTGAGCATGAACCTATGAATCGGGAGGTCAGAGTTTGATCCCCAGTCAGGGTACATGTGGGGTTGAGGGCTCCATCCCCATGCGGTGCGTGTGTGTGTGTGTGTGTGTGTGTGTAGGAAGCAGCCAACAATGATTCTCTTATCATTGATGTTTCTGTCTCTCCTTCTCCCTTCCTCTCTGAAGTCAATAAAAGCATATTTTTTAAATATATTTTATTGATTTTTTACAGAGAGGAAAGGAGAGGGACAGAGAGCTAGAAACACCGATGAGAGAGAAACATCAAGCAGCTGCCTCCTGCATACCTCCCACTGGGGATGTGCCTGCAACCAAGGCACATGCTTTGACTGGAGTCAAACCTGGGACCCTTCAGTCTGCAGGCCGACACTCTATCCACTGAGCTAAACCGGCCAGGACAAAAGCATATTTTTAAAAAAAGACTGTGGGCAGCCAGTGAAGGGTCTTAAATAGGAGAGTGACACCAGATTTGAGTTTTAGAAAAATCCCTAAGGATTTGGAGAATTGATGTAAGGGGGTTGGACAGGGAGACCAAGTAGGAGACTGATAAGAGTAACGGAGATGAGTAAGGTGTGTGGCTTGGACAAGGACAATGGCAAGGTAAATAGGAGGACAGAGGAGCAAGCCTGGACGTGCACCTGAAAGTTCTCAGGAGAAGGGCTCAGGAAGGAGGGTGTCAGCCCCTTCCCAAGCACTTTCCATTATTCAAACTCTCCTAAACGATGCTTACATTAAGGCTGGTGGCGGGGTCCCTCAGAGATAGTATTGGTTCTGGAAGTGATCTGGAGGAGCAGCCTTCTCCCTCAACATCACAGTGAAAGAAATGTCCAGAGAAACGAAGCGACTTGCTCAAGTCCCCCAGCACGTCAATGGCAGAACGTGACTCCTTGTTCTTTACATGGAAGTGCCCGGCGTCCCGTGAGGCCAGCAGCTGGAGGTGCTCTGCCTGCATGACTGGACCTAAGGGGACCCGAGCAAGACGGAAGGGCTTGGACACATGCTTCCTCCTCCCCTCTGCCTCTCCCTGCCATGCGTTCCCCCACACGTGGCTCCAGCCACCAGTCAAGGCATAATTGTTGAAACAGTTCCTCTGTGCAGAACAAGAGGTTCAGAAATTACGGTCTGCAGCAAGAGTACCTATCTTGAGATCTGAGATCCCCTCCTCCACGATCCTCTCAGATCCCCTCCTCCACAACCCTCTCCAGCTAGGGAGGGGATAAAGGGCATTCCTGAGGCACCCAGTCCCACCCACTGTACTCCCCAACTCCCTCCCTGGTGGTTTCTCCAGGCAAGTTCTCACTGAGAGGCCCCTCCCTCAGCGGCCCCACTGTTGCCATGGCAACTAGGTGGGTGGACAGCCCATCCTACCTTGAGGCCACCCAACCTTCGCGTGGGGAGTTACCATAACAACCCCTTTAATAATACAGGGGGTGGTGTCCCTCCCCTTTCCCCTGCAAAGAGAGAGGTGGGTGGCTTGATTGGCAGCTGGGCACGCGAAAGAGGAGGGGAAGGGAAAGGGGAAGGAAAGGCGTCAAAGGAGAGCTAAGAAGAAAATGGGGGAGAGAAAGGGCAAAAATTAGGGGAAGGGAAGGAAACACGTGTGCGCACGCGCGGCAGCGGGCGGTGCGCGGCCGCCTCGGCCGCCGCCCACTTCTTTCACGCCCGGCTCGCGCGGTCGCTCGGTCCTCACGCGCGCCGGTCTCTCCCTCCTCTGCGCTTGCGCGCAGGTGCCGGCGCCTAGGGGGAGGGGGACCCGGCGCGCTCGCGTCACGTTCTCTCGTCCACCCTCCCCGCGCGCCGCCACTCCGCGCCTGCGCAGCAGAGTCGGCCGGCTCGGGTTGCAGGCTCCCGGGCGAAGGCTCCTGTCAGCCCGTGGGTCGGTCCTCCCGCCGGCCCTCCCCTTCCCCGGCGGTGTCCGCCCCCAGGATCCCCCGATGGGGGAGAAGTGGCGACGGCGGCAGCGGAATAGCCGAGCAGGAGCGTGAGCGGCTCCGGGGCCCCATTCGCCGCGGAGGCCATGGGCGACCCAGCCCCCGCCCGCAGCCTGGACGACATCGACCTGTCCGCCCTGCGGGTGAGCGCGCCGTCCCCCAGCTTCGCCCGGGTTCCTGTCCCCGCCGCAGGGGAGCGGGTTGGCTGCCCGCCTCGCGTGCGCCCCGGAGGCCCTCTCCGGCAGCCCGCCCGGCCCCCCTCGGCGACCCCCGCTCCTTTCCCGGGCGCCCACCGGGGCTGGGCCCCCGTCCTCTGCTCTCCTCTCTCCACTTGCTGCAGATTCTGGGGAGCCAGTTCGGTCCCCACCCAGTGGGGCCCCGCCCCCACACTTCCCTGCCACCTCTACCTTGGCTAAGGTTCGGGGCTCGCTTCCTTCAGGGTGTCCGATGGTCACCCTCTAGTTCCTCTAAACTTAAGCTCCATCACCTGCAGAATCCTTATTGTGGTGCCCCTCCTTGGCTCCCTCCCCCGCCCCCCTCTAGAGCCTCTTTCAATCCTTGCCTTTACTTAGGGCACGGATTTCCTCCCCCTCCTTTTTCTGGGTTTCTCGAATGTTGACTTTGCAACTGTCTTGACCAGCCTGCCTCTCATCACTCTTTATCCTCCTCGGCCGCCCCTGAATTGCATCTCTCTCTGGTCGGAATTTCAGCCTCCCCACCCCACCCCACCCCGCCTGCCGTCGTCCTCGCCCCCCCCCCGTTCAGCTCTCCCCAGCCCTTCTCTGGTGTTTCGAGTGCAGCAGCCTAGAACCAGGCATTTCCGGTCCCAGGGTCCCTGCATATTACATTACCAACTCTGCAGCAGCGGGGCTGCGAGGGGAGACAAGTGCACTGGTGGAGGAGGGGACGCGCTGATTCTCTTCAGAAACTCCAGCACGGGTTGGGGAGAGGATGTGTGTGTATGTACACACACACACACAAAACACATGCTATATGTTGTGTGGTCGGTCAGGAGGTTGGGAAAACCTGCTTGAGGGATGGGGAGGTCGCGAAGACCTCTCCAGGGAGGGGCTCGTTTGAAAAGGGATGGGAGGAAACTACCGCAGCAGGAATTTCTTCGAAATACCTATTTATCGTTCCGCTCGGGGCGCTTGCATGCCCTCCTATGGGAGCTTTCAGGAGCACTTGTGTGCTTTTCGTTCTTCAATAAGGAGCTCTGGCTTCAGGGCCAACTGAGTGGTTTCAAGGTGAACACTCCAGACTGTCACCCAGGTGGTGTTTTTGTCCTGTGTCCTTCGAGCTTTTTCATCATGCCAAGATGTGGGGAGAGTAGGATTTCCCGTCTCTGGGTTAGCTTGTCTGGAGGCCGTTGACATTGTCTTCTGGCTTTGGAGTTAGCCAGGGAACATGGCCAGTATCAGAAAAAGAAAAAAAGGAAAAAAAAAAAAAGGCGGTCAGCCACACAGGTGCCCCGGATATGACTGGAGGGGAGAGGGGAATTGAAGAGAACAGAGTCAAGTTGTTAATTGGGTTTCTCTAGGTGACACAGATTTTCTTGCCATTCAGGTCATAATTTGGTTGGTGCAATGTTGGGCTAGGAGACCTGACTTGCTGGAGATAAGGCGATAAGTTGCTGAGGAGGGAGAGACTGAGCATCGGATTTCTGTGTGTGTCTTGGTGGGGAGAGTGTCTGAAGGCTTGAGCAGGGAGATTCTTAAGGTCAGTTCAAACTTTGATTCTCAAGTGAAGCCAGTGAGGGTATAAGGTGGTAATTCAGGCTCCCCTTGATTTGCTCCTCTCTGGGATGAGTCCCCACTTTCCCTTCTTCCTTTCCCACTTTAGTTGTTCATTAACTCTGGCTACAGGTTCTGTGGCTGTGGTGACTAAAATACAATAAAAAAGGGGTGAGTTCAAACCATGACCTTTGATTTAAACCTTGTGGGACTCTGCTTAGGCTCCTGTTTTCCTTTAGCCTTCTCTGCTAGTTTGGCCTGGATCCTCAGCCTGAAATTTCCAGCAATTCTGCAAACACCCTTTGACCTTGGATGTGGTATTTCCTTTCTGGACTTTTCTGCTGGAAGCAATGTTTGCCTCCTTCCTCAGTTGCCTCCTGCCTTATTCTCCTCTCTCTTTCCAGAGAGGCCGCTGATCTGCTCCCAAGTGCTTCTGTCTTTCGTGCCTCAGGCTTCTTAATAAAGCATCCCCTCCCCCCACTACCACCCGGGTACTCCAGGGCTTGAGAGGGAGCTGTGCTTTCTTTGAAATGGGGCTGGAAAGGGCCTGCTTCCTCCTTGATGCTGACCTGTTCTCAGTGCCTGTCCCCTCCACTCCACCCCAGAGAGCTGCTGTGGCACTGTGGAGCAACGAGCTCAGTCGTCTCTTGCTCTGTTCCGTCTGTTTTCCAGTGAGAAATTGGTAACCTAGAGAATTAACAGCAAAGATGTTTCCCATTGCCCTAGCTGGTTTGGCTCAGTAGATAGAGCGTTGGCCTGTGGACTCAAGGGTCACAGGTTCGATTCCAGTCAAGGGCACCTGCCTGGGTTGTGGGCTCGATCCCCAGTGTGGGGCATGCAGGAGGCAGCATATCAATGATTCTCATCATGGATGTTTCTATCTCTCTCTCTCCCTTCCTCTCTGAAATTAATAAAAATATATTTTTTAAAGAAGATGTTTCCCTTGATATCATCTTGTGTTGGGGGCCTGGGGAGGTGGATGCGAGAGGAACATATTCAGCATTTATTAGCTGGTCTTGAAGAGGCCAAATTGTCATTCTCTTGTTTCAAGATAAAGCTTGATTTTTAGCTGGTGATGAGAGTAATAGTCTGATATTAGGGAAGATTGAATTGCACTAATCTCTTAGTCTTGTGTGGGGAAGCCAGGTGGACCTGCCGCTTTGTAATCACAGGCACACTTGACCTCTTTGAGGCTCCATTTCACCCTCCGCACAGTAGTATGGGGCTGTATTCCTAAGTTCAAGTCCTGGCTTTTTCACTGAAACCTTGGCCTTGTTCCTCCTCCTTCCCTTACTTGCTACAGATTGTGCAAAGAGCCTTAACCTCTCTGAGGCTCTGTTTCCTCATTTGTATAGGAGAGGATAGTATAGTACTGAACTCACTTGTTGAGGGTTAATGAAATACTGTATGCTAACTACTAAGTCCAATTCCTGGCACATAGTGACCATATACTAGCTTTTATTGTTGTTAATTGTTATCAAATGGCAATCAGAGAAGCCTTCTAGGGCAACTGTATCTAAAATAGCACTCCCTCCTCTGCTTAATATTTACATAAAATTTTATATAACATCCCCTTAGTCTGCTGTATTTTACTTCATAGTATATATCACCAGCTGACATATATATTTGCACCAACCCTGACTGAAATGTAAGTACAGTGAAAGCTAGGATTGTGACTGTTGTTCATTTTTGCATCCCCAGCGCCTATAACAGTGTTTTGCACATAAAGGGGGCTCAAACGGTTGTTGAATAAATGTATGTTATAATAAGTGAAAGCTCTTAGCACAATGCTTGCTTAGAGAAAGCATTCAACAAATGTCATGCTTGTTAGGCTTCCTCCTGCCACTCGTTTATATGCACACAATTAAGAATATATCTTTTCTGAGTTGTTTTGAAATCAGACCTTGTCTGGTGGTAAAGAGGGTCCTGGAAACTTCTATCTGAGCAATGCTCGTGAAGTAAAGTTAGGATCATTCAAGAGAAAATTTGGGCCTTTTGTTTCAAACCTATTTTGTGTCCAAGTTTGGTTATACATATTCCAGAAGGGTCTTCTGACTTGGAACTCTGGGCTTCTCACAGAGGGCAAGTATCAGTGGAAGTGGATGGGACAAGAAGGGAGCAGACCCCAGGCTGGCCTCTTTCCTTTGCATTGCTCCTTTGGGTTGATCCACTTCATAAATCAAACAGCTTCTCTTTACTGTCCAACCAGCCAGAAGTTTTAGACTGCAGTGTTCCTTGAAACTATGGAGCTAAGGACAGTGTTGATGTATTGAAATAATGTCGTGGAGCGCAGTCAAGAGAAACTTGTTGCTAGGTAGTAGTGCTGATAGAGATGTTCTTTGCC
This sequence comes from Myotis yumanensis, assembly GCF_028538775.1. Classification (NCBI taxonomy): domain Eukaryota; kingdom Metazoa; phylum Chordata; class Mammalia; order Chiroptera; family Vespertilionidae; genus Myotis; species Myotis yumanensis. The sequence goes on from NW_027223767.1 coordinate 14,286,407, forward strand.
GACGATTTTGTGTTGTTGTGTCTGTTCTTTGGAGAAGTCTCTTCCCCCTCCTGGTCTCTTCATGAGACTGTAGAGCCAGCACCACTTGGAAAGCTGGCAGTTCTGGGCATGCATTTCTAGGCTGCTGAGCAACGTGGGACTGCTACTGTGTTCTGATGTGCTAGCTGTCCAAATGTTGATGACAGATGCCTCCGGCAGGGGAATGGGAAGACTGACCTCCTACTGCAGGAGAAATGGTATTAAATAGTGACTTTTTCCTTAGAGAACTGTAAATGGGGAGTGGGCTGTTTGGGGAGCTCGTGGCATTTGGAGTGAAGTGAAACGCTGCTTGGCAAAATGAAGGAAGGAAGAGTGCAGAGAGTTTTGCTGGAACTAGATGTTCAGCCATTCCCCCAAACGAGGGCAGAGGCACCACCACCCTTTATGCTGTGGGATAGGACAGATTGCCATAGTCCTTAGTGATACATGGAGGGGAAGGTCTTTGCAAAAGTGAGGTTTTGACAGTTAAGATAGTAGTAGGAGGGTTAGTCAGAGAGCCAGCGGATCCACTGCCGCAAGCTTGCCCCAGGAGCTCAGTCGAATCCTGAGCTGTGGAATGCTGTGTGGAATCCTGATTTCAGACTTAGCCTCCTCCATTCCTTGCAGCTTTGAACTGTGTGCTTGACACAAGGTAACCAGTGCTCGCTTCCGCAGTGTATATACTAAAATTGGAATGATACAGAGAAGGTTAGCGTGGCCCCTATGCAAGGATGACTCGCAAATTCATGAAGCGTTCCATATTTTTTAAAAAGAAAAAAAGGCAGGATAACTCACAGCTTGGATAGGTAGAGTGTCCTCAGTTGTCATCTTGGGGACAAGATGGCAGAAAGTGTGTAACCACTCTTTGCAAGCTTGCACCTTTCACACAGGCCTATAAGTAAGGAATGTGGTAACCTCTCAACCCAGAAATATAAAGCAGTTCTGAGGCTGAGGAGTATCTCCAGAAGCCATCTGAGAGTCTGTCTGACTAATCATTCTGTCTCCAAAGTTGTGCCAGAGAAAGTTAATAATATCCTTTCTTGCACCAGTCAGTCACCAATCATTGTCAGTCTGCTGTATTGAGAATCAGGCTCTCGGTGCTATGGGAAGGATGTAATATTGTACTCAGTACTGTACAAAGTTATTTAATCAGAGCTCTGGGAGCATCCACTTAAGAAATGCCTTTGTGCCCTGGCCAGGTAGCTCAGTTGGTTAGAGCGTCAACCCAATATGCCAAGGTTTTGGGTTTGATCCACGGTTGAGGAACATAAAAGAATCAACCAATGAATGCATGGGTAGGTGGAACAACAGATCGATGTTTTTTCCGCTCTCTCCTTCCCTTCCTCTCCCTCTCTAAAAAAAAATCAGTAAATAAAAATTTAAAAAGAAATGCCTTTGCAAGTTCAGCAGGCTCCCCTTTTCTGATCTGTTATTGCTTTCCTCAATGCCTAAGAACCTTGGAGGAATTTCTTGTTAAATTTGTTTTCCTTGACCTATACTCATTTTCTGTTATCCTCAGTCATCTTGAAACCCAGTCTTTTCCCTCCCCCAGCAAACACTTTATATCCTCCAACTCCCTCAGTCTTTTCTTTCCCAGGTTTAAGAAATAGAACAAAAGTAATCAGGTTAATAAGTCAACTCTCAAAGCATTTCTTGAATGCCCACAGAATACAGAAAGACACAAAACATCACTTGGTAGAAGACTTGGACCCTGTCCACAGCCAACATTCATTGTCTTCTCTCTCCTGTTCTTCCTGCCATTCTTTTCCCAACCAACCAGTCCTTGACTTGAATCTGGGATTTTCCTATCTACAGGAAGCTCCTCCAGAGAGTAATTGGAAAGGTACTTGAGGTGCTTTATAAGGGTAGGGAATGGTAGAGGAAGGAGAGAAGAAAGGGATGGAATTGTGGTGACTCAAGGAGCCTCGGGAGATTTTGAGGATGTACTTGCTAACTGTGGGAAGGATTTCCTATCCTGTCTGAGGAAAGATCTAGAACTAGGCACAGAGGATACAGTGACAAACAAAATAATCATTGGTTTTCCTACAGTGTAGGTAGTAGGAGAGACATTAATAAAATAATCAATGAATGAGCCCTGCCTGGTGTGGCTCAGTTGGTTGAATATTGTCCCATTCACTGAGATCTCTGATTCGATTCCTGGTCAAGGTACATGCCCAGGTTGCAGGCTCGGTCCCCGGTAGGGGGCGTGCAGGAGACAGCTGATCCATGTTTCTCTCTCTGATCCATGTTTCTTTCTCTCTCCCTCTTTATTCCTCTCTCTTTAAAATGAATAAAAACATATCTGTATATATAAAAGCCTAATATGCTAAGTGTCCAACCAATCGGTGGACCGTTTGGTCAACCGCTCAACCAGTCACTATGATGCGCACCGACCACCAGGGGGCAGATGCTCCGACCAGTAGATTAGCTTGCTGCTGGGGTCTGGCCGATGGGGACTGGGCAAGACGGGCCTGACATGCCCTGGAGTCCTCCTGTGGTACCTCCCTGGCCAGCCAACCTCCTGCAATCCCTCTCCAGCCAGCCAGCCCCCATCTGCCTTGATTGGGACTGGGTGAGATGGCCCCAATTGGCCCTGATTGCCGGCCAGGCAGAGGGACCTCACCTGTGCACGAATTTGTGCACCGGGCCTCTAGTTAAAAAAATATATATATATAATACATACACATACAATTGCAAACCATGGTAAGGACTGTAGGAGAAAACTTTAGTATGACATGAAAACATATAATAAGAATTGTCTTTACTTTTTTAAAAAAAATATATTTTATTGATTTTTTTTACAGAGAGGAAGGGAGAGGAATAGAGAGTTAGTGACATTGATGAGAGAGAAACATAAATCAGCTGCCTCCTGCACACCTCCTACTGGGGATGTGCCCGCAACCAAGGTACATGCCCTTGACCGGAATCAAACCTGGGACCTTTCAGTCCGCAGGCCGATGCTCTATCCACTGAGCCAAACCAGTTAGGGCTGTCTTTACTTTTTACATGACAGAAATATTTGGTTGGTTGATTGAGAGAGAAGTAAATCACATATAAGAAGACCAACCTGGTATTGCCATAGAAGGAGTAGATAGAAGTGAACCAGCAGGTGGAGTTTGGTGATGATGAGAAATGGGAGACCCTGGAATGGGGCTGTTCTTAGGGTGGAACATTTGGTCAAAAATCAAGGGCTTGGGGCCTGAGGATGGGGTGGAATTTTCTTCTTCTTCTTCTAATGCTTTTTATTTATTTTTACTTATTTCACAGAGGAAGGGAGAGGGAGAGAGAGACAAACATCAATGATGAGAGAGAATCATTGATTGGCCATCTCCTGCACGCCCCCTACTGGGGATCGAGCCCACAACCTGGGCATGTGCCTTCGACCAGAATCAAACCTGGGACCCTTCAGTCCACAGGCCAACACTCTATCCACTGAGCCAAACCAGCCAGGGCTGGGGTGGAATTTTCAAAAGGAGGGGGGGTAGGTATTTGTTTCAAAGGGTAAGGGCATATGACTCATATGACCCTCATTTTTATTTTGTTAGGGGAGAAACTCTGAGTATGGGTTTTGTGGACTCACATGTTGCTTTGTAGAGGGTGCATGAAGGAATGTGCTTGTTGCCTAGAGAGGGCCTGTGAGGGAGAAGGGCATATTAGTAGATGTTTTATTTTTTTAAAGTTAAAATAATATATATTTAGGGTATACAACATGATGTGTTTTTTTGTTTTGTTTTTGTTATCCTCACCTGAGAATATTTTTACCATTGATTTTTAGAGAGAGTGGGAAGGAGGGTGGGAGGGGAAGAGAGAGAAACATCGATGTGAGAGAGACACATTGATTGGTTGCACACGTCCTGACCGTGGCTGAGGATTGAACCTGCAACCCAGGTATGTACCTTTGACCCAGGAATCAAACCTGTGACCCTTTGGTGTGTGAGCTGATGTTCTAACCATGGAGCACACCAGCCAGGGCTGCAACATGATATTTTGATATACACAGTGAAATGGTTGCTACAGTCAAGCTAATTAACATAGTCATCTCCTCACGTAGTTACCTCTGACTGTGTATTACTAAATGGCATTAACATAAGTGGTAGCTAGGATTGGAAGGTAGGTAAGTCTCACAGAAATAAGTAGGCCTGGTTGTTGTGGTCTGTGGGAAGTGGGATTCTTCCTGACATTAGATGTATATAAATAGATGATACTCTCAGTTTACATTGTGTACAAGTGAAGGGTGAGTGGGGTGTGTAGGGGGAGTGTTACTGACATTGCATGTTTGAAATGAAACAGGGGTGAGGGAACCACAGTCTTGGGCTTCTTGGAGGAGCCATATTCCAGGAGCAGCTTCAGTACCTGGGGTGTCAGAGTAGAAGACAGTGGGATAGACGGAGAAATTTTTGATGGCACAGTCTGTGGGAGGAGCCTTAGGGGTTGGAGAGAGATGAATGGAGGAAATGGACTCTCTGCCTAAGAAAAATGGTGATGGTTGCTAAGGGAGGAGGCAGAAAACCTTTGACAGAGGAGGTCGTTAGGACCTCAGACTCCTCTAGGAAGTGCATGTCCCCACAGCAGGAGAATCTTACAAGGCGGAAGGTGAGGTGGAGAGCTTCTGTAATCACAACCGGGAACTCCCTCCACCCGGAGTCTGACTGAGTCAGTGCATGTGGCAGGGAATGCACCCCTGCCTTGCCTCTAGGAAGAGAAGGCCTCCCTAAAGGCCTGCCATTAGCTGGTCTTCTGAAGAAGAATGGGAAATTCCTCACAACCTCTTCTACCAGGATCCATTTGAGGCTGTGATCTGAAGGGCTTGCAGTGCTGAGCTGCTCCCGGAACCATAGGTTTGGAGGAGTTTTCTGTGTACAGTGGTGCTCGCAGGGACAGATTGAGGATCAGGAGGGGCTGAGTGAAGAAAATTCCACCTCCTTCAAGAGTTACCTCAACTGCTTTTTCCACGAAGACTCTCCTGCCTATGCTAGTCCTCACTGTTTGTGTTCTCCGCCTTCTCACAGACCTTACAATTTAGTATTTGGTTATATATTACCTCTTTTTGAAAATATTTTATGGGTGTGTGTTTTTTTCCTATCACTTCCTTAGGTATAGGGACTAAGATCTGTATTTTCCATTGAGTTCTCACAGTGCTTACAAAAATGCCGAGCACATAGTAGGGGTTCAGTAATTACCTGCTTGGTAAGAGATATGGATTTGAACATTCCTGTGACTTGTCCTTTCCCACTAGGTTCAGTCCACAAGCACCAAAGCATGCCTAATATGTGCTTGGCACTGCAACAGAAAACAATACAGGTTATGCACTGCCTTCCAGGGGGTGTTTGGAAATGGGGAGGGAGGTTTAATTGTCACATGTCTTGGAAGCACTAACAGCATTTAATATTTGGGGATCAGAGATGTTGAACACCCTACAATGTCTGGACAGCACATTGAAAAATTGTGGGGTTTTTTCACCTAAATGTCCAATATTGCCTCTTGTGAACTGGTTATAAACGAGGGAAAGGTTAGGTGGAGCACTAGACAGCTTTCTTTCATGAAATTGGAAAGTAGTTCCTAAGTGACCTTTTGCTTCTTTTGGGGGTGGGGAGAGGAATGTAGGCTTTGCATTACTTTTCTGCATGGCATATGTCTCTTCTAACAGCTTTTATTTGCTGCCAGCACACCTCAGGAGGTAAAATGGGCCTGCTCCAAGCCAGACTCTAAGGAAGGTTTTCATGTTCTCTTTTCACCACCCACCCACTTTTTCTTTCAAGGCACATTTAAGAAAGTGGCTGAAGCATGTAGTTCTTTTTTTTTTTTTTTTTTTAAATATATTTTATTGATTTTTTACAGCGAGGAAGGGAGAGGGATAGAGAGTTAGAAACATTGATAAGCTGCCTCCTGCACACTCCCTACTGGGGATGTGCCTGCAACCAAGGTACATGCCCTACACCAGAATCGAACCTGGGACCCCTGAGTCCGCAGGCCGATGCTCTATCCACTGAGCCAAACAGGTTAGGGCAGCATGTAGTTCTTGGTCTTTCATTCTAAGTGGCTCAGGAAAGAGCTTTCAAAAAAATCAATCAAACAGGGCCACCCCAAAGCCTAAGCAGTATGAGGCAGAGATAGAGATGTGCGCACACAGTGTTCAAGAAGGACAGCACCTTTGTCTCATCTTTCTGGTCCCCTTGAACACAGAGGTGTCATCACTCAAATTTCAGAAAAGTAAACAGATGTAGAAGGCAACTTGCCTAGTGGATTCTTTGGAGAAAAAGACCATTGGGGGTGGGTGAGTGGCTGGGAGTAGAGCTGCTGATGGGGACAAGTTGATGAAGCTGTCCATTCACATCTCACTACGCATCTCCTAATCTAATTTAGGAGAGCAGAACTCGATGGGTTCTCTGAGTGCTATATTTCTGGCTGGAAGCTTTATTCAACAAACATGTATATGTGTATTTTTTAGGAACTGATCTAGGTTGTGGAAGCTTATATGTGGGTGACATCAATTAAAGGGAGTAGGTTTTTAATATCAGGTAGTGTGAGTTTGGATGCTTCTCTCATGTGGGACTATGGGCCATGGAAAAGACCTAAATTCTTATGGAAAGAAGAAGGTGGTTAACTGCTAATGTATTTTGGGGAAACCATGGGTAGCCTTTTAGGCCCCTTTAATGTTTCCTTCTGGGCCTTCAAGCCTGCAGTTTGGAGCTGGGTCAGGCTCTGTATCCTCTGTGGTGTCTACACTGCTGGATAGACCCAAAGCATGACCTAGAATTGAGTTAGATTTCTTAGATCAATTCAATGGCCTCCCTGGCCTCCTCACTTTCCTTTGTCCACACTATTTACTGGTTTTTCATTGACCTTTATGGGGAAAGAGGAGAAAAGGAAGGAGAGACAGGCTTGGCTCTGAAGTCACCCAGGAAGAAAGGAAGGCAGGAGAAGTCTGCCTTACAGGTCAAAATCCAGGCCACAGAGGCCTTGAGCTAGTAGGTTGGAGGTGACAACTTAGGGCCCACTGTACAGGGCTGTGTCCCTAGATCACTAGTTCTTGTGTTGGATTCTAAGGACTGAGGAAGAGTTTAAGGACTCGTAGTCTTTTTTCCTGTCTCCTATGCACAACAGAAGGAGGTTGCACACATACAGTGTTTTCTTCTCCAGGGTCTGCCCAATACTGAATGACCCTTCATGCCACAATCCCTCTCACCGCAACCTGAAGCCTACTTTTCTCTTAGATTGAACCTAAAAATCCTTTGAGTACCTACTATGTGGGGCACTCTGTTCACAACACTGACTTAAACATCTGAATACCAGATGTGTGATTTGCAGTGTAGTATATGTAAGCAAAGGTGTATTTATGAGGTGGTGATTGTGTGTGTGCATTGAGGTTGATTGTTTTCCTTGGACTGATCCTGTTACCGAACCCTGGTGCTCAAAGTTTGAATGAAGAAATGTTCTACTCACTCACTCCTAGAAACACTGCATTTTTTAGCTGTTATCCTACAGTATGGTATTACTCACTGACTGCATATGGTTATCATCACCATCACTAATAAAAGTGAAAAGTGATTTAAGTGCCTATGTTTAAAGCAGAGCATTCACGGGCCATCTTTTTTTTTTTTTTTTAAGTTATTTTATTATTTCTTTAGAGAGAGAGGAAGGGAGAGGGAGAGACAGAGAGAAACATTGATCTGCTGCCTCCTGTACACCCCATTCTGGAGATCAAGCCTGCAACCTGGGCATGTGCCCTGACCGGGAATTGAGCTCTGACTTCCTGGTTCATAGCCCGATGCTCAACCACTGAACCACACCTGCTGGGCCCATCTTACATTTTTAAGGTGCCAGGAGTAGGTCAGGTCTCAGAGCTAGTTAGGTCTGACTTCCAATACTCTTGTGCTTTAACCACTCCGTTGTATTGCCCAGTCCCCACCAGAAACAAAGAGCTCCCATGTGTTTGGTCAGCCTGGGGCCCAAGGTCATCCTGCACAGATGAGGTGTGTTTCACAAGTCAATGATGAATGCCCAGATACTTCCCAGATCCCCTGCCCTGGCCTCCTAAGTTCCTCAGACTGGGTAAAATTGGCAGTCTCCAGAGAGCTCCTAGCTGGAGGCCTACTGACTGTAGAGGCAATTAGAGCTTAGGCAATGTGACACTTGGAGTGAGCATGGCATTAGAAGCTGGGAGGCCTGATTCCAGCTTCAGTCTCATCTCTAGTTTACAGGATGAGAGTGCTTTCTCTAGGATGGTTTCCTCACTAGCAGAAGAAGGGGATGAGAACAGTGGCTTTTAGTCACAGGCTGAATCAGAATCACGGCGGTACCTTTTTCACCTACATATACCCAGGCCCTGCCCTTGGAGGTGATTCAGTCATTCAGGGTGGGGCTGGGTGTGTGTGTTGTTCCAGGTAATCCGATGCATTTTCCTTCCAGAACGACTGGACCAGATGAAACCTAAGGTTTTTCTAGACCCAGGAGTCCACTCCTGCCTTCTTTCCTTCCTCCCTTCCTAAAAATTTTTGAGTGCTTACTATGTTCACAACACTGACTTAAACATCTGAATGTCCGATGCATGATTTGCAATGTAGTATATGTAAGGAAAGGGAACTTATGGGGTGGTGATTGTGTGTGAAGCTGGGCAAAGGAGGAGCTGAGAAAAACGATATTGGAGGAGGTTGGCCAGAGTTGGGTAACTGGGGATGATGTGTGAGTCCGTCTGGGAAACAGCAGCACCTGCTGTGTAAAGATCTCAGTTTGGCTGAGTGGATAGAGGATCAGCCTGTGGACTGAAGGGTCCCAGGTTTGATTCCGGTCAAGAGCACATGCCGGTCAAGAGCACATGCCGGTCAAGCAGTCTTGATCCCCAGGAGGGGGCGTGTAGGAGGCAGCAGCTTATCAATGATTCTCTCTCATCATTGATGTTTCTATCTCTCCCTTCCTCTCTGAAATCAATAAAAATATATATTTAAAAAAAAAGATTTCAGGGTGGGGATAAAATTTCGGTATGCGGCTGGACATCTGGGAAAGACACAAGAAAAAGATCTAAAGGACTGTTTGAAGTATGAATCTCAGAATATGTGCACTCTAGAGACGGTTTCCTGAATCTCTTAGTGCTGAGTGGAGAGCAGTCAGACTAGGTGAGGCTTGACCCTGTAAGAAAGGAAATTTTTACTTGGGTTTTAAAGATAGGGAGGGGCCAGAAAGGTAGGACCTTCCCCATCATCATTCATCCCCAAAAGCATAGCCCTTGTAGACAGGCTTTCATTCAAATCCCAGTTCTATCACTTAATGTGTGACCTCTGACAAAGTCATTACTACCCCTCTGCCTCATTGTCATCATTTGTCAAATGAGGATAACAAGACCCACCCAATAGAGCTGTTGCGAGGGTTACATACAAGTGTAGGTCTGGTAAGTGCTCATTAGATAGGTGGTAGCTGTCTGATTTCTCTTATGAAAGAAAGCACCCAGAAAGGGTGTTTCCCGGGGTTCTATTAATATTCCTCTCCTCCTGTGTTTTGTTTGGGAAAGAGAAAACCACCCAGTCTATTGAGTTCTAGCTTAATGGCTGTGGGTGGGTGAGTCACTGAGCCCCCACGTGTGGGCATAGAATTCCATGAGCCTGACCTCCCTTTCTCTGCCCTAGAGCCTTCTACCATCTCCTGAGAGTCTTCCAGCTTCATTGGAAGAAAGAGCAACTTTAAAATCTAATACCTGAACTTGAAACTCCTGTTTGTCCTGCCCCCTGAGTCAGGAATTTCCTGCAGTAGCTAGGCAATCACTCTGGCCCTGCTTACACTTTTGTGTAAAGGCTCTCTGGACCCACCCAGAGGAAGCACTGAACCTGGGGGTGGGGGTGGGGGTGGGCCCAGTGCCTCACCCTTCGGAACATTCTGATGGGGATACTTTGCTTTGTTCTGATGTGTAAGACAGGACATTTGCACAAAAATGTATCAAGTGCTTTGGCAAAAGGCACAGATTCCTGGGTAGGTGGCTAGGGCCTCTGGGCTCCTCACAAGGCCTTGTCTGGAGATTTGAGACTTTTCCAACCTCAGATCCTTGGGCCTTTCCTACTACCCGACCTTTGCTTGCTTAACTCTTATCTTTTTGGTCTTAGCTTAAATATCACTTACCCAGCAGGCCTTTCCTGGCTCACCTCCCCCACCATGACCTCCCTTTCATCTTTCTAATAGTGTTTTGTACTTTTTTATAGTTGGATTTGTGTAATTGTGTCATCATGTTCTTAATGTCTGCTTCCTGTAAACCCCATTTCTGTTTTCATTGCCAAACTCTACTGTCTAGTAGGCACTCGATATTTGAACTGGTGTTCTGGGCCCTAGAGTTGATAGGAATGCAGGCAGGGAGGTTTTCTTAGGAGAAAGAGGAGAGATAGGCCTGTTGAAAAGTTGGGTGAGCATATTTGCTCCATCCTGTTGGTCAGGAAGTTCCTTCTGTCTCACCTACATCCTTTGGGCTGTAATTTATTCTGAGTTAGTCCTTGGCGGAGTCAGAGAATATCTGGTCTCCACCCTTTGGAGACTAACCCTGGTTTTCCTTTCTAAGTCTGATTCTGACAGTTCTCCACCCCCCTCCCTGCTGGCCCCGCCCTTTATCTGCTCAGACGGCCATTCCTTCCCAGTTCTCTTTTCATAGTCCTCTGGTCTTTCATAGCATTCTTTCTCTCATGGCAGCTGGTTGGTCTCCCATCTGGAATTAGAAGCATACAGGGGTAAGACAAATCACGGGTTTTCTTGGTCATAAAGCTTCCCCAGTCTTTTGCCTTGGATTTGTGGACACCTGACTCCCACAGAAGGAGGTTGGCAATGAGGTATAAATGATTTGTTTGTGCTCCAATTGAAAACCAGCAGTGAGAAGCCTTATTATTATCCAGCCCCTGATTTTTGTTACCCTCTTCCGTGAGCTTGGTGTCTGCCAGCTTGAATGAGCTTGATGTCTTCCCCCCTTCCCTGCCTGCCTCCTGCTTCCATACTCTGCCCTTTCTTGCCTGCCCTAGTGTCTACTTCCCAGGGACTCCCCCTCTTCCCTGCCCCTTTTAGCCCTACCTCCAAGGCCATAGATCCTTTTCTCTCCCTTCTCTTTCACCTGCCTCCTCTCAATTCTACTTTTTCATCTTATTTCTTTTCTGCTTAGTTGCCACTTCTTTACTCTAAATCCTAGTAACACCAACAGGCTTATTAGTAAATGACCTTTTTATTGTTTTTTAGCATGTGAATTTTTTTTTATTTGGGGGTAACATTGGTTAATAACATTATATAAGTTTTAGGCGGTGTATGCTATTATAACTTGATACCTGTATACACTATAGCATGCTCACCACCAAAAGTCTAGTTTCCATCTAACGCCATAATATTTTATCCCCTTTACCCATTTAACCCTCCTTCCCCCCTGTAACCACCAATCTGTTGTCTATATCTCTGAGTTTGTTTTTAATTGTGTTTTTTTTTTTTGTTTCCTTTTTCAATATTCCAGATATGGGTGAAAACATATGGTTTTTGTTTTCTATCTGACTTTGTTTAGCATAATAACCTCAAGATCCACCCATGTTGTTGCAAATGGCAATATTTTATCTTTTTTTATGACTGAATAGTATTCCATCATAGATGTATCACATCTCTATCTATTCATCATTGATGAACAGTTAGGTTTGACAGTTTTTCCTTGCTCTATGGGAGGCAGTCTCTTCATAATAACTATGCAAATTTGTTGCATTTTATGGGTTTCAAAATGTTTACATCCATGAATTCTTGTGAGATGAGTTTGGGTAGATCAGGAAAAGAAACTCTGAGAGGTTAAATAATTTGCTGTTTGACTACATTACATGAAAGAATTAGAACGAGTGCCCAGGCCTTCTGATCCATGGTGAAGTATAAACACTAACCATTTCATACCATTCCATTTTTACTACACTCGTGGCTTCCTTTTTGCAAATAAATAAATAAAATCTGTCCTTGCGTTTTCCTCTTAAAATTTTGAATCTTCCTGTAAGTTGTCCTCAGAGGTGGGATCACCTTCTGTCCTCACCACCCCATTCTCTGCCCACTTCTTTCTCCTTTTCAGAATACTTCGCTCCTTTCTCCTCCAGGAAGCCTTCACTCTCTTTTTACCCTGTTGCTTCCTATGGTCTTTGGGTCCTTACTAATGTTCCCATTTGGGTTTTGCCAACTATATAGGAGTTCCAGCTTTCAGAAAGTCCACTTTCTAATGACATCTATATACCAAATATATAAATTAGGGGTTGCTGATTCACATGACAAAAACGGATTCCAAGCCCTGGCCAGGGAGCTCATTGGTTAGAGCATCGTCCCAATATGCCAAGGTTGCGGGTTTGATCTCCAGTCAGGACACATACAAGAAGCAACTAATGAATGCATAAATAAGTGGAACAACAAATCGATGGTTCTCTCTCCCTAAAATCAATAAATTTATATAAAAAAAGGATTCATATTTAGTAGCTGACTTAGTGCATTGCTTTTAAGTAAATATTCATGGATTATTTTGAAAGAATGGCGATAAATCCAAGTTATTGTTAGAAACCATTGTATTAAGGAGAAAGAAAGGTTTTTCTAGATGACACCAGCCTTCTTTTATGTTTATTTTTATTCATTCAACAGATTGTGGTATTGAATGTGGCCCTGACCTCCAAGAACTTAGGCTAGCAGAGAAAACAGCCAGTTAAAGAGTCAACCACAAAAATGTAATTGGTGCCATGAAGGGGACAGACAGTACAGAGTCCTGTGAGAGCAGAGAATAGTCAGGGAACCTTCCTGGAGGAGGTGATGCCTACATCGAGGGCTGGAAGAATGGGCTTGGAACATTCAGGTAAGGAGGGAAGAGCAAACAGCATGTGCATAGACGCTGAAGTGAGAAAGGCATGGCAGATTAGAAGAACTGAAAGAAATCCAGTAGAGTGTAGGGCTCTTGCCCCTCAGCCTCATCCCCAACCTAGCATGAAACAGAACAACCCCAAGATGGGAACTGGCAAAGCTCCAGATAAATTGTCCTGGGATAATCAGCTGTGAGGCAGTCAGATCTGAACCTGAGGAAGAACCCTTTTGGCCCACAGATGAGATGCAAATGGAATCTAGTGGACGAAGCCAGGGGGCGGACTATGGGAAGCCTCCTTGGATTTGCCATGAGAAGACTAAACAAGCTTTAGTTCTGACTTCACCGTCACAAACATTTAGCTTCTGTGAGACCTGGCTCTCTCATGTGTGAAATGGGGTAATAATTTCCACCTGGCTTCCCTATGGGTCTGAAGTGCAAATGAGATAATGGCTGTGAAGGCACCGTGTGGATTGTAAGGTGCTGGGCAGTTGGGTGATGGCAGCAGTTGGTTGTAGCCATGAGGTGATGAAATTGATTCTGCTGGTTGCAGAAAGATCAAATTGCTCTGATAGCTTATAACATTTTAAAAGCAAAGAACTTAAAAAGTTGAGACTTGCCCTACCTGGTTTGGCTCAGTGGATAGAGCATCGGCCTACAGACTGAAGGGTCCCGGGTTCGATTCTGGTCAAGGGCACATGCCCAGGTTGCGGGCTCAATCACCAGTGGGTGGCATGCTGAAAGCAACTGATCAATGGTTCTCTCTCATCATTGATGTTTCTATCTCTCTCTCTCCCTATCCCTTCCTCTATGAAATCAATAAAAATATATATAAAAGCAAAACAAAACAAGCAAAAAAAGTTGAGACTTGGGAAGTGAGTATTGGAGTGGAAAAGGGAAGTACCACCTCAGCTGCCTAGAAGACTTGGCAACGTCTGCCAAATCTGGGCAGGGGATGGCCCGTATGACCGCCAGCAGTCTTCAGACCTGAGAGCAGGGGTTGTTCTCCTAGGCCTGCAATTCTTAATTTTCCCTTAGAAGGCTCGGGAGGCAGGCGGAACTTCAGAAACAAGCTGTCTATCTTTTAGGTTTTTGGGTTTATTTTTAAATTTCTGACTGTAATGGTATTTATATTTTCCTTTTTCCTTTTCCCACTTCTCCAGCTCAGCATCAGGAAGGGACCATCTGTCTCCTGCCTTGCCTGTGGCCATTTTAGAACCAGCACAAGGCTGCTTGAATTCTGGTCCATCTTCCATTTCCCCCTCTCCCCCTCTGCCTGACTTTCTCTCCTCTGCACTCTCCCTCTCTCTCCCTCCATGTATCAGCTACCCATCTCCTGTGGGCCTCTGCAGCCCTGAAGACCTCTGGTCTGGATAAAGCACCGGCCCAGGGTCCCTGGTCCTGGCATGGAGACATGGAGGGGAACTGCTTCTAACCTCCTTGCTGAGGCAGTGCCCCCTCTGCTCTGACTGGTTTCTGATTAGAATGGTATTTATGTTCATATATGTGTCATGTCTGAACTTGTTTTTGCCTTTGTTTGTATCTGCAGGCGTGTATGTTCATGTGTGTGTCCTGGCATAGAGACTCAGGAGGAGTGACTTAAAAACTACTCCCCCAGCATAACATTCCTGGATTTTCCCCTCCCCCCTCCTCTGGGAGCCTACTTGATTTCTTCCCTATTTCCATAAAAACACTTCAAAACATATATAACAGTCAATAGCTAAACAAAGTACTAGTACTTCACTGTGTGGAACCAGAATAAAAGAGTCAGATTCAGTTCCACAGGGTGAGAGGTAGGGTTAGCCCAGAGCAGAGTGGAGAGTCAGTTTTACAGAATGATGAAAGCTGGGGAAAGGAGCTTTTTGAAGACTTTACTGAGTCCAGTTTATTATTGGACGTGATGGACAATGGGGGACTGATGAGGGTTTTTTTTGTTTGTTTTTAATCCTCGCCTGAAGACATGCTTAGAGAGAGGGATGTGGGGAGGGAGCAAGGGAGAGAGAGAGAGAAACTTCCGTGTGACGGAGATACATTGATCGGTTGCCTTCCATACGTGCCCTGACCAGGAATCCAACTGGCAACTTTCGTCTTTCTGTGCACACGACGACAATCAATGAGCCACTCTGGCTGGGCTGGTGAGGGTTTTAATCTTCCTTTCGCTTTGTCTTCCTTCCAGTTTGTTGGTCCAGTGAAGAGGTGTTCTGATGATCCCCCCTCTTCCTCTTTGTATGGGCTTTCTGGGTCACAGGAAGAGCTCAGGACAGTGATGGCGAACCTTTTGAGCTCGGCGTGTCAGCATTTTGAAAAACCCTAACTTAACTCTGGTGCCGTGTCACATATAGAAATTTTTTGATATTTGCAACCATAGTAAAACAAAGACTTATATTTTTGATATTTATTTTATATATTTAAATGCTATTTAACAAAGAAAAATCAACCAAAAAAAATGAGTTCGCGTGTCACCTCTGACACACGTGTCATAGGTTCGCCATCACTGGCTCAGGACTTCCTTTCTCACCATGGGAATATTTCATCTGTTTCATGCTTTGGCTTTGGGCCTGCTTTCCACACTGAGCCCTGTGGGGTAGGAATGGGGGTGATGCAGCATACTTCCCCTGGTGCATTTAGGGGTAGATGGAGACTGACTCGGGCCTGGAGGACCACCTCCTGTTGAGAAAGGCAGGCATCTGAACCAGTTGGGTCTTTGGGGCTGTGTCTGGTTTCTCTGCTTGGGTAGGAAGGAAGAGGTGACATAATGAAACTTTTCTTGCCACTTCCCTACCTCCAGCCCACACATAGACTCCCATTTCCCCCTCTTATGCACTCTCTTTCTCACACACACACCTTTCTGTATTTTTTTTATCATGTGCACATATGCACACATATCCTGTAGCTACTCATAGCTAATTGAAGGATGTGTAAGTATCCACCCCTCTACCAGAATAATTTCCCGACTCCCTATCTCTGCCACTACTGAGTAAGCTAGGCCTGTGCCTTGTGGGACTTGAATTGTTGGAGCAGCCCTGTCTCTGCCCCTTAGCTTCTCCCCTGGAGGTGGAGTATCTCCTATAGAAGGGGTTTAGGCTTAGCAACCTGGCTGGTAGTGGGACTGCGGGATGGGGCTTCAGGTTGCATTTGCATGGCTGTCACTGTTTTAGCACTTAGATTATTGGGTTTTTGGGTGTGGCTTTGTGGCTGCTGCTGAGCTTCTGAGAGGTGGAAGGCCTCCTCCCCTAGGCTGTGCCTTGGTACCACGCTGCTACCACACTGCCTTTGCCCCCCTCTTCCTCTTTTTGTGGGCTTTCTGGGTCACAGGAAGAGCTCAGGAAAACAGGCCTATTGTTTTTTTCTCTCAGTCCAGCCCAGTCCAGCACCAGATAAATAGAGGCTCCACAGGCCCTGGCAGCCCGGCTCTTCAAGGGCAAAAGAGTTGTTTGTCTTGGGACTTTCTTATGCCAGCTCTGTATACCACAAGTTCCCATTCTCTTTCCCTAGTAGCCCCGCCATTCTTTTTCCTACTTCCCCCTCTGTTTGTCTCTGTACACGTTTTTCTGGGTCTCTCATCCTCTGTGGAGTCCTGGTGTGCTTGGCATAGGAGTGGGCCTGTCTCCTGTAAGTGGGAGGATACGGGGCTGTGGCCCCCTCCCTCAGCCCTTGTCCTCCTATCCCCCCACACCCCGGGGCAGCCCCACCTCCTGGCGCTGCTTCCCTGTTGGGGGTAGGATGGCACCTTGCCTGGGTTTAGGAATGGCACTGGTTATGGCAGCAGGACATGCTGGAACATATTTGAGTGAATAATCATTGCTGGGCTTGAAACACAGAAGAGACCAGTCCTTCCCTCACCTCTTTCCCAAGGACTCTAGCCCTTCCCCGGGCTTTATGCTTCTAATTCTTTCTGCTATTCTAGCAGCATCCTAGACTCAGTATCCTGGAATTCTTAGTGCATGGACCCTTCCAGCTCTGGAATTCTGTAACAAAAAAGTAGGGGCTACATTTTCCTATTTTATTTGCTTCTCCTGCAGTTTCCTCACAAGCAGTCTTACTCCGTGTTTTAGCATGTTACTCTTCTCAACATGTTAATTTGCTGTATTGATGTCTGACTTAGAAGCTCTTAGAAGGTAGAGCCAGGGTTTAAGAAGGCATTCTTGGACAGACACTTTAAAAAGATGACAGTTGCCTGCCAGCGTGGCTCAGTGGTTGAGCATCAACCTATGAACCAGGAGGTCACGGTTCGATTCCTGGTCAGGACACATGCCTAGGTTGCAGGCTCGATCCCCAATGTGGGACGTGCAGGAGCCAGCTGATCAATGATTCTCTCTCTTCCTCTCCCTTCCTCTCTGAAATCAATAAAAAAAAAAGTATATGTATATTTTTAAATCTTTATTGCTGAAAATATTACATATGTTCCCTTCTTTCCCCCATTGACCCCTTCTAGCTAAAAATATATTTTAAAAAAAGATGCCAGCTAATATAATACACACACACACACACTAAAACCCTAATATGCAAATCTACTGAACGGAGGAACGACTGGCAGAACGGCCACTATCACATGCACTGACCACCAGGGGGGCAGATGCTCAACACAGCAGAAGCCAGGCTCACAGCTGGCGAGTGCAGCGGCGCCTCTCCCGCCTCCGCTGCAAGCAGGTGGTAAGGAGCAAGGGGTCCTGGACTGCGAGAGCCCTGGACTGTGAGAGGGATGTCTGACTGCCAGCTTAGGCCCGATCCCAGACTATGAGAGGGCGCAAGCCGGGCTGAGGGACCGCCCCCCCCACAAGTTCATGAATTTCGTGTACCGGCTTCTAGTATATATACTAGTATATTTGTTGTTGTTGATGTTGTTGTTAATCCTTACCTGAGGATATCTTTTCCAGATGCTTTTTCAGAGAGTGTAAAAGGGAGGGAGGGAGGAAGGAAGAGAGAGAGAGAGAGAGAGAGAGAGAGAGAGAGACAGACATTGATGTGAGAGAGCCACATTGACTGGTTGCCTCTCACAGGTGCCCTGATTGAGGACGGGGTGAACCTGCAACCCAAGTACATGTCCTTGAGTGGGAATGAACCCAGGATCATTCAGTCTGTGGGCTGATGCTCTAACCACTGAGCAACCAGCCAGGGCGGGGGGAACCCACTATGCCAGCTAATATTGATAATAAATAGCAGATTGGCCCTAGCCAATTTGGCTCAGTGGATAGAAGTCAGCCTGCAGACCGAAGGGTCCTGTGTTCGATTCTGATCAAGGACATGGCATGTACCTTTGTTGCAGGCTCCTCCCTGGTCTGGGCCCTGGTAGGGGCCTGTGGAGGAGGCAACCAATTGATGTGTTTCTCTCACATTGATATTTCGTTGTCTTTCCCTCTCTCTTCCACTCTTTCTAAAAATCAATGGAAAAATATCCTTGGGTGAGGATTAAAAATACTTTTAAAAAAATAAATAAATAGCAATTTGCTTTCGTTGACATACTTAAAAAAACAACAAACAAACCCTTACCCCTCAGAGGATTTCATCTACATGCAGGGCAGACACAGTATGAATGACTGTGGCCATTTGGAGATGGCAATCAGAAGTACCCTGGGAAGAGGCACATTATTAGAGGAGGTATTGTTAGTGAAACAAGACTGGAGGCCAGGGTTCTAATCTGCTAGCTCTGTGCCACTTCCAAGAAATGTGACCCCAAACCTAAGGTATTCCCCTCATTTTGCCTATTCTGTCTCCCACCCCTTTCACCCTAAATTTCACTCTGACTCCAGACCTCTCCTATACATTTCTAGGTACTCACATGCTAACTGTGAGGGAGCAATTGAGGTTTCCTCCTTCCCTTGTCCTACAGCTTTCAGTCACTGCTCCCCTAATCCTTGAGCTTCAGGTAGTACCCCCCTGCCACCCTGTCCCACTCAGCCTCTGAACTGGACTGTGATTTGATAATCCTGAAATAATTGATGCATAAACTCCTTTGCATTTTCTCTTGGGAAATGGGTACAGTCTTCATTTCTTAACCTAATCTCAATCTGTCCTACTACTGCATTAAAGTGACTTTTTGGTTTCAAGGAAGGGAAAAGAAAATGCCAGTTGGTACTGGTCCCCGAGCATCAGACCAACTGCCTTGCTGTTTGTCAGAGCTGTCCTTGCCATTTCCCTGTAGTTCTTTCTGTGGATATGAGCTGCGAGAGAGACCCAGGGAGCCCCTTCAGGGTCAGCAGAGCAAGGAAGAAAGAGCCGAAGGCCAGTTTGTGCCCAGTTCTCTCCTGGCCAGTCCTAGTGAGTGCAGCCCTCGACAAAGGTGTAAATCCGCGTCTTGGGAAGGATCAAGACGCTGTGCCTGGACCTCATTCAGCTCACCTGTATCAAACACATAGCGTGTGTTAAAGGCTGGGGAGATTCTAAAGCACAAGGTAGTGCCTTTTGGAAGTCTTTGGCTATAGCTGTGGAGATGAACACACTTGAAATCATTAAAGGGGAATTTAGGACAGAGGAGAAGAGTCTGAAGGGACCACTCTTCCCTTTCTGCCCCTTGCCCACCCTTAGGCTGCGTTTCCTCTTTTCCACCCAGGTTGGTGCCTCTTCTCTCCCTCTGGCTCTTTATCCTCAACTTCTTCCAGAAAACTTTCCTTGACCAAACCCATCTCTACCTTGCTCTGTCTGGCATTTAAACATTAAATCAACAAGCATCCAAGTACCTTATGCATACTCAGAAACATAACAGGTGCTGTGAGGAAAACAGAATGGGCAACAGGCATTTCCTGAATTGTGCAAGGGTAACATCCTGAATGAGCTGCCCTCGCTATGTTAAATGAGTGTGAGACATGGCCCCTTGTATTACACATTGCACATGGAGTTACATCCACCTGGAACGATTTTGCAGTTAACATCATTGCTGTCTCTTCATATCTGAATGTGCACATTATAAATCGTAAGTGATATACAGTGTAAAGCACAGTGCCATGTAACTTGTCGCTGGCTGTTTTTGACCTACGTGAGGAGGGTTGTCAATCGTCTCAGAGCCACACTCTTCAATAATTTATTCCAACACTTTGGTGATGCCTTCCTCAGCCTCTACATCAACGGAATGCTTTATAAAGTTTTATGGTTTATAAAATGTGGAGGATAAGAAATGCTTAGTAACATCAGCCCTAGTATGTGAAAAAAAGCAGCCACAGGCTGTTACTCCACATGCTTACTATGCAACAAAAGTAGTTTGTGTGTGATACAGATTCTGAGCTGCACAGTTAGCCTCACTGCTGTTATTTTTCATTCAGGCACCCATATCAGCACAGGTTTGCATAACTCACACTGTGTGGTACCCAGGAACCCTCCTGGTTCCTGCCCTTAAAGAGCTTCTGTTCTATTTGGGAAGTTGAGACATAATCAGGTGAAAAGTTAAATAGTGATGTTGTGGTCTAGTTTGTTTGGTTGCAAGGAACCTGCACAAAATATGTCAAATGAAGGGATGATGATAGCACAGACTCTGGAGCCAGGCTATAAGCATTCAAATCCTGCCTCTGCCACTTAATTAGCTGTTTGACTTTGGACAATTACTTTACATTCACTGTGCCTCAGTTTCCTCATCTGTAAAATGGTACTAACAATAGTGTCAATGTCATGGAGTTGTGTGGGATTACATTAATTGGTATTAGAATAGTGCTGGCTATTAGAAATAATTTTTATTTACTTTAAGGTCCAGAATCTCATTAGCACCTGAGCATAGCCTGTTCCTTGGAACTATAGGGTAGTTCTGGATTGATTCACAGTAACATAAAGAAACAACTAGAACAAATCAGTTCATCTCTCCCCACTTCCATCTCCCTCCACTCTGCTTTATTCTCAGCTTTCCTTTACCGGAGATAATAGTGGCCTCTCCAGCCCTGACTCTCTTCTGTCTGGTATCTTCCCTCTGGGTTTTAGTTGGAAAGACTGAGGGGGAAATCATCTTATTTTCTTCAGTCTTGGATTGACTACTCTTGTGCCAGGAACCCTTTTCTTAAACTCACAAGCTATGGTTGAAAACATGGTCCCTTAGACAATAGGAACTGTGAGCAACTAGGGCAAAACAGAGCAGGGCAACACAGTACTGGAGTCACATTTTTGAGGTCAGACCTTGGCTCCACCACTTCCTGGCTGTGTGTAACTCTGGGCAAGTCATTAAATTGCTCCAAACTTTCTTCATCTGTGAAGTTAATGTACCAACAGTACCAACCTCAGAGTTTATTAGGAGATTATACTCCTAAAGCGCTAAGCAGTACCAGAAACAAAATACTAACAAATTGCTACCTTTTTAATTATTAAGGGGCTATGGGGAGTGTGGGCAATGAGAGATATCCCTGAGATAGATAATCTAGGAGAGCTCATAAGATAATAAAGGTAAGGGCCACAAGGATGGGATGGATAATAGTATTCATTGCTCAGAGGAGAGTAGTACTGGGAATGCTTTTAGACCCCAGCTTAAATATGTTGTCCTGAATGAGCCTTTCCCCAATTCCTCTGACTTGGTCAAATTTGTTCTCTTAGCACCAATACTTCTCCATAGTATGTAAGATGTATCATGGTTATAATTAAACAATTGTTGAGTTACTTGATGTCTGCCTCCCCCATTAGAATGTAATCACCATTATGGCAGAGTCTACCCCGTTTTATTTACTGTATGTCTGAGCCCGGCCCAGCTCCTAGCACACAGCAAGGATACATTAGGTTGGCAGCTTCATGGAATGTGGACTTGAGCATTTAGAATCATAGAGGTAGAACTGGAAAGTTATTCTATTTGTTGAAAGGGAAACGGTGACTTGCCCCCGAAACCCACAGCCTGTTCACAACAGAGCCAAGAATAGAAATCAAGTTGCCTCACTCTTCATCATATAAGTGGTTGCATTTCATCATTTTCTGTGTTTGTCTCAGGACTTTTTCATTTGTGTCATTA
This sequence comes from Myotis yumanensis, assembly GCF_028538775.1. Taxonomy (NCBI): domain Eukaryota; kingdom Metazoa; phylum Chordata; class Mammalia; order Chiroptera; family Vespertilionidae; genus Myotis; species Myotis yumanensis. Next base: position 14,308,153 of record NW_027223767.1, read on the forward strand.
GGTCAGAAGCACTTTAAGAGCTTCCTTCATATTAGTAGAGTAGCTTTCTTGAGTGGAAACTGTAATTAATCAACAATAATTTATTGAGCGTTATGGAACGTGCTCTTGGGATTATTATTTCTTTATTGAGGTATAATTGATATACAACATTATATTAGGCTCAGGTGTACCACACAATGACTCGACATGTATGGGAAAGGATCACCACAATAAGTTCAGTTAACGTCTCTCACCATATATACAGAATTTTTATTTTCTTGTGATAACTTTTAAGATTTACTCTTAGCAACTTTCAAATATGCAAATAGTATTATTAACTATAGTCGCCATGCTGTATATTACATCCCTATGACTTATTTTATAACTGGAAATTTGTACCTTTAAACTACCTTCAGTATTATTATTTTTAATAACAGTTTTACTGATATAACTCACATACCTCCAAATTCATTCTTTTAAAGTATTTTAGAAGTCTTATGACCAAGGATTTACAGAAGAAGCCACATCAAGACTGGTAGGAAGAGCAGAGATCGAAGAGGGCTGGCCCTGCTCCCACGGACTGTGGCTGAGATTCCAGAGGGATATCTCAGCTACAAAGGTTCCCCCTGAGGAGCATGGGTCTCAATCCCATGCTGGGCTTCCCAGCCCAGAGCACCAGACCCAGGAAGAGACGTCCACATAACATCTGGCTTTGAAAATCAGCAGGGATTCTGTCTGCCAGGGAGAAATGGCAGTCTGCTAGAGACACGGACACCCTACTAAAGGGTCAATGCACAAAATCTCAATTGCAACTACTCACCTTGGGCTATGGCAGAGGAAGGGTGGAGCCGATTAAAGTCTTGTATCGGGGGAGGTTTGTGGCTCTGGGGAGAGAGCTGAGGGCACAGCTGCCAGGACCCCTGTGCTGAATCATTCTTCTATACCACAGACTCCATCTTTCTTGGATAGAGTACTCCCTCCTTATGGCATCAGCCTAGAGGAAAGCAATGGCCCCACCCTGCTGAGGAGTCAGCTGCCTGGGCTGGGTTGTAGAGGTCTGGGCAGACTCAGGGAGCGTCAGTGACTAAGTGGTGTGGCGTTGGGATAGGGGCCATTCCCCCCACTTCCCCATGAACCCCTCACTGGAGATCTCCTAGCCCCACCCCTTGGGCTCTAGGTAGCTAGTGGTCATGCTCTATTGAACTTGAGCTCCTGGCATAATTTTGGACAGCTGATTTTTGTGGCTCTAGGACGGGGGCCATTTTTCCCTCGCATGCCCGACTGGTTTGTTTGGGCCTCATAAACTCTGCTGGCCTCAGCCTGATGACTCCCTGAGACCCTGCCCCATGACAAAGGTCTGCTGGCATGCAGCCGGTGGCAGCTAGAGTAGGCATACCCTGGGACATTTGCTGATCCAGCCTTAGATCCAGCACGGACACTGAGTTTCACCTGAATCAACCTGATGAACACCACTCACCCTACCTGGTGACTCACCGAGAGCCTGCTTCATTCAACTTGTGCTGCCAGGGACTCTTTCAGTGACTGGGCCTAACAGGCAGCTGGCAGGAGGAAGCAGATCTTGGGGTTCCTTAGGACTTTTGCTGACCTGCTTCTGGCTCCGGCACTGGTAAAAGCTGGCCTTGGTGGTCAGCTTGGTACTTCCCACGCATGCCTAGCCCAGCAGAGGCAGGCACAAGCAGTAGATTGCTTTGTAGTTTCTAACAGGTTGCCCAGAGCTAGTCACAGGCAGTGTCTGACATTGGCCTGCACCAGTGTCCCTCCCAGAACCAACTCACCCAGTGGCCAGCTTTAGACAACAGAGCAGCATCCAATTAACTTAATAAGCGGCATATCCAAAGGGATATCTTGGCAGTCACCAGACCCTGCTGAGGCAAATTTAGCTACATGTGGTCAACACCTGCACAGCCTGAGGGTCAATCCCACATACGAGTGGGCCCATAGTAATCAAGACTAAATTATAACAGGAGGACCCACACAAGGAACTTTCCTGGAGCACCCAGATCAGGTGATTAAGGACAGTGCCACTGGGTCTCACAAGACACCTACTACCTAGGGCTGCCCTACCAAGACGGAGTCATAGCAGATCTACCTAATACATAGAAGAAACACAAAGTGGTCGCCAAAATGGGAAGACAAAGAAACATGCCCCAAATGAACGAATAGGAGAAATCTCCAGAAAAAGAGCTAAATGAAATGGAGGCAAGCAATTTATCAGGTATAGAGTTAAACAAAAATGGTTATACGGATGCTCAAGGAACCTAGTGAGAGCATCAACAAAGAGATAGTAAGCAGATAAAAGGACATAGAGCCAGGCCGGTGTGGCTCAGTAGTTGAATGTGGACCCATGAACCAGGAAATCACAGTTCCATTCCTGGTCAGGGCCCATGCCCAGGTTGCAGGCTCAATCCCCAGTGGTGGGTGAGCTGGAGGCAGCCCATCAATGATTCTCTCTCATCATTGATGTTTCTGTATCTCTCTCCCTCTTCCTTCCTCTCTGAAATCAATAAAAATATATATATTTAAAAAGATTAGAACCAAAATAAATGTAATAGAGTCTAAAAAAATACAAAAGATAATTAAATCAAGAGCTGGTTCTTTGAAAAGATAAACAAGATTGACAAACCTTTAACTAGACTCATCAAGGAAAAAAGAAAGAGGATCCAAAAGATAAAATCAGAAATAAAGAGAAGTAACAACTGACACCAAAGAAATACAAAGCACTGTAAGAAAATATTACCAATAACTATATGCCAACAAATCAGACAATCTGGATAAAGTGGATAGATTCCCAGAAACATACAATCTTCCAAAACTGATTCAGGAAGAATCAGAATCTGAATAGACAGATTACAACTAGTGAAACTGAAGCAGTAATCCAAACACTCCCAACAAACAAAGGTCCTGGACTGGATGGCTTCACAGGTGAATTTTTACCAAACATTCAAAGAAGAGATGACACTTATCTTTCTCAAACTACTCCAAAAAACTAAAAGGAGCAAAGACTCCTAAGTTCATTTTAAGAGGCCAGCGTTATCCTCATTCCAAAATCAGATAAGGACACTACAAAGAAAGAAAATTAGCCAGTATCCCTGATGAATACAGATTCTAAAATCATCAACAAAATATTAGCAAACCTGATGGAGCAATACATTAAAAAGATCATACACTGTGATAAAGTGGGCTTTATTCCAGAGATGCAAGGTTGTTTAAAATACCTGCAAATCAATAAATGTGATACAACACATAACAAAATGAAGGATAAAAATCGCATGATCATGTCAATAGGTACAGAAAAAGCATCTGATAAAATCCAGCACCCATCTATAATAAATACTCTCAGCAAAGGGGGAATAGTGAAAACATACCTCAACATAACAAAGACCATATATGACAAATCCACAGGCTACATCAGGGGTGGGCAAACTTTTTGACTCAAGGGCCACAATGAGTTCTTAAACTGGACCGGAGGGCCAGAACAAAAGCATGGATGGAGTGTTTGTGTGAACTAATATAAATTCAAAGTAAACATCATTACATAAAAGGGTACGGTCTTTTTTTTTTTAGTTTTATTCATTTCAAACGGGCCGGATCCGGCCCGTGGGCCATAGTTTGCCCACGGGTGGGCTACATCATACTCAGTGGGCAAAAACTAAAAGTGTTTTCCTTAAGATCATGAATAAAACAGGAATGCCCACTTTCACCATTTATTCAACGTAGTACTGGAAGTCCTAGCCCCAGGAATCAGACAAGAAGAAATAAAAGGCATTTAAATTGGAAAGGAAGAACTAAAGATGTCGTTATTTACAGAAGACATAATACTGTATCTAGAGAACCCTAAAGATTCCACCAAGAAAAACTACTAGAACTGATAAATGAATTTAGTAAAGTAGCAGGATACAAATATCCAGAAATTGGTTGCATTTTTTTTTTTTTTTTTTTTTTTTTTTTTTTTGAAATTGGTTGCATTTTTATGTACCAATAATGAACTAAAAAAAACAATCCCATTTTCAGTGGCATAACAAAGAAAATACCTTGGGTGTAAAAGACATATACTCAGAAAATTATAAGACACTGAAGAAAGAAGTTGAAGAAGATACAAATAAGTAGAAGCATATACCATGTTCATGGGTAGGAAGAATTAACATTAAAACTTTTATACTATCCTGGCTGGATGGCTTCAGTGTTTCTCATTTCTAAAATCAATAAAAACATATTTTTTAAAAAATGTCCATAGTACTCAAAGCAATCTATAGATTCAATGCAATTCTTATTAAGATACCAATGGCATATTTCACAGACCTAGAGCAAATGTTCCAAAAATTTATATGGAACCGCAAAAGATCCTGAATAGCCACAGCAATCTTGAGAGAGAACAAAGTTGGAGGAATCATGCTACCTGATATCAAACTATACTATTAGGCTATAGTAATCAAAACAGCATGGTACTTAGCCTAGTTGGTGTGGCTCAGTGGTTGAGCATTGACCTTTATGAACCAGGAGGTCACTGTTAGATTCCTGGTCAGGGCACATGCCCGGGTTTTGGGCTCGATCCCCAGTAGGGGGAATGCAGGAGGCAACCAATCAGTGATTATCTCTCATCATTGATGTTTCTATTTCTCTATCCCTCTTACTTCCTCTCTCTGTCTAAAAAAATCAACTTTAAAAAACATATTTAAAAAATGGGCAGAGAAGCTGAATAGACATTTCTCCAAAGAAGTTACACAGTGGCCAATAAGCACATGAAAAGATGTTCAACATCATTAGTCATGAGGACAATTAGAAACAAAATCATAAGATACTACTTTATATCCACTAAAATAGTTATAACAAAAGGATGAATAATAACTAGCATTGGTGAGGGTATGAAGAACTTGGAACCCTCACACGTTGTTGGTGGGTATATAAAATGATGACGTTATTTTGGCAAACAGTTTGGCAGTCCTCAAAATGTAAAATAAAGAATTACATATGACCCAGCAATTTACTCCTAAGTAGATACCCAAGATAATTGAAAATAGTATATGTCCACACAAAAATCTATACATGAAATATTCACAGTAGCGTTATGCATAACAGCCAAAAAGTAGAAACAACCTAAATGTCCATCAACTGATGAGTGGGTAAATGTGATATATCCACATAATGGAATATTATTTGGCAATAAAAAATGTATCAAGTAATGATATATACTATAACATGGATGAACCTTGAAAAGATTATGTTAAATTGAAGCCAGTCAAAAAAGGCCACATATTGTTTGGCTCCATTTATGTGTAATGCCCATAATAGGCAAATCCATAGTGATAGGAAATAGATTAGTGGCTTCCAGGGGTTGAATGGAGGTAGGAATGGGTAGTTACTGCTAATATGTACTGAGTTTTATTTGGGTTTGATGAAAATGTGCTGATATTAATGGTGATAGCAGGTCTGTAAATATACAAAAAAAACACTTTATTGTTTTTTAATTTTTATTGAAGTAATTAGGATTTAACTGGTTAATAAAATTATATAGGCTTCAGGTGTACAATTCTATAATACATCATCTGTATATTATATTGTGTGTTTACCACCCAAAGTCAAGTCTCCTTCTGTCACCATTTATCCCCGCTTTGCCCTGTTCTACCTCTCCCTACCCCTTTTCCCTCTGGTAATCACCATACTGTTGTATCTGTGTCTGTGAGTTTTTTGTTTGTTTGTTTAATCCTTTCACCTTTTTCATCCAGCCCCGCAAAGCGCATACCCTCCAACAGCTGTCAGTCTATTTATTGTATCTATGAATCTGTTTCTTTTTTTTTTTAATATGTTTTATTGATTTTTTACAGAGAGGAAGGGAGGGGGATAGAGAGTTAGAAACATCCATGAGAGAAACATCGATCAGCTGCCTCCTGCACGCCCCCTAATGAAGATGTGCCCACAACCAAGGTACATGCCCTTGACCAGAATCGAACCTGGGACCCTTCAGTCCACAGGCCAACGCTATATCCACTGAGCCAAACCGGTTAGGGTTATGAGTCTGTTTCTATTCTGTTAGTTTATTTGTTCATTAGGTTTCACATGTAAATGAACTCATATGGTATTTGTCTTTCTATGACTGGCTTATTTTACCTTTATTTTTTTTTACAACCGAGTAGTATTCCATTGTGTAAATGTATCACAGCTTTTTTAGCCACTCATCTACTGATAGACACTTGAGCTGCTTCCAAATCTTGGCTATCTATAATAAAAGCATAATATGCTAATTAGACCAGACGTCCTTCAGGACAAAGCCACAGCAGGCGGGGGCCGTGGTCAAGGCCCTTGTTCAAATTTCATGCATCAGGCTCTAGTTATAAATAACACTGCAATGAACAGGGGTGCATATATTCTTTCAAATCAGTGTTTTGGGTTTCTTTGGACATACTCCCAGAAGTGTTATTGCTGGATCATAAGACAGTTCCATTTTTAATTTTTTAAGGAAACTCCATACTGTTTTCTACAGTGGTTGCACCAGTCTGCATTCCCACCAACAGTGCACAAGGGTTCCCTTTTCTCCACATCCTCACCAATCTCTGCCCTTTTTTTGTTGTTGAAATGTGGGCTTCTATTTTTATTGTTTTTTAGAGATATATTTTTATTGATTTCAGAGAGGAAGGGAGAGGGAGAGAGATATAGAAACATCAATGATGAGAGAGAATCATTGATTGGCTGCCTCCTGCACACCCCCTACCAGGGATTGAGCCTGAAACCTGGGCATGTACCCTTGACTGGAATCAAACGTGGGATCCTTCAGTCTGCAGGCCAACAAACACTCTACCCACTGAGCCAAACCAGCTAGGGCTCTGCCCATTTTTTAATGGGATCATTTGTCTTTTTGTTATTTTATTATTGAGGAGTCCTTTTTAAATAAAAATCTCTTATCAGATGTAAGTCACTTATCTAGATACAAATCAGATAAGATATATAATTTTCAAATGTTCTCTCCCATTCTGTGGTTTGTGTTTTCCTTTTTCTGCTGGCGTCCTGTGAGTCACGAAAGTTTTTAATTTTGAGAAGTTCAATTTATCTTTTTTTTTTCTTTTGTTGCTTGTGTTTTTGGTGTCATGTGTAAGAAACCATTGCCTAGTCCAATGTCAGGAAGATTTACTCCTATGTTTTCCTTTAAGACTCATGGTTTAAGCTCTTACATTTTAAAGTCTGTGATTTATTTTGAGTAAATGTTTTTGTATATGGTATGAGGTAGGGGTCCAGCTTCATTCTTTTGCAGGTGGATATTCAGTTGTCCCAGCATCATGTGTTGAAAAGACTATTGAATGATCTTAGTACTCTTGTCAAAAATTAATTGATCGCAAATTTAGGCGTTTATTTTTGGATTCTCAGTTCTGGCTCATTGATCTATATGTCATATTATCATGCCAATATCATGCTGTCTTGATTGCTATAACTGTATAGTAAGTTTTGAAATTGGGAAGTGTGAGCCTTCCACTCCAACTTTGTTCTTCTTTTTCAAGATAGTTTGTCTCTTCTGGATCCCTTACATTTCTATATGATTTTTAGGGTAAGCTTGTCAATTTCTACAAAAAAGCCAGCTGGGCCCGCCTGGTGTGGCTCAGTGGTTGAGCATCGACCCATGAACCAAGAGGTCCTCGGTTCCATTCCTACTCAGGGCACATGCCCAGGTTGCAGGCTCCATCCCCAGTAGGGGGCATGTAGGAAGCAGTCAATTTATGATTCTGTCTCATCATTGATGTTTCTATCCCTCTCTCCCTCTCCCTTCCTGTCTCTGAAATCAATAAAAACTTTTTTTTAAAAGCCAGCTGGGATTTGATAGAAATGCATTGAGTCTGTAGATCTTAACAAAATTAAGTATTCTGATCCATAAACATAGGCTATCGTTCCATTTACTTATCTTCTTTAATTTTTTCAACAATGTTTTGTCGTTTTTAACACTTTTTTGGTTAAATTTATTCCTTTTGATGCTTTTGTAACTTGTACTGCTTTCTTACTAGTAGTTTTATTTTTGGACTGTTTATTGTAGTATGTGGAAATGCACTTGTAGCCTTCAACCTGCTGAACTAACCTGCTTGATTAGTTCTAATAGGGTATTAATGTATTTCTTATAATTTTCTACGTACAAGATTATGTCATCTGCACATAGAGATAGTTTTACTTCTTCATTTTCAACCTGGATGTCTATTATTTCCTCTTCTTGCCTAATTTCCATACAGAACATTGAATAGAAGTGGCAAGAGTAAACAACCTTGTCTTATTCTAAGATTATGTTTTAAAAATATATCCATTTGGTCATATTCTTGAGAAACTTAAACTCACAGTAGAGATGAAATTAATATGTGAAATTGAAGGTGAAATTCATGGGTGGGATAGCTTGTGGTGGGCTAGAGTAGCTAAGGAAGATTTCCTAGGGGGAAAACAATTTGTGATTTGGCTTGGCTGATAGGAGGTCATATTTAGGCATGCGTGGATACTTGAACATAGAAAAAAATGGGAAGTAAAGATAGAGATTCTGTAGAGCTATTATAGGAGAGAGCAGTAGTTGGTCATCCAGAGCGCTGATGGATCTCCTACCACTGCTCAGGCTGCCTGGCTTCTTTCAGCTCTCTGGACGGTCTACACCTTCCATTCACCTATTAGTAACCCCATAAAGTTTAATGTTGCTCAAAATGGGTCCACTGCCTTTTGCATTAGAATCACCCAGGAGGATCTGTTAAATAGACTGATACCTGCTCCTCACCTGTGGTGCTAAATCAGAATCTCTGGAGGCAGATCCTAGGAGTCTGATTCCCAGGTGATTCCTATAGATCATGAAGTTTGGGAGACAATATCTTGAAGCACCTTGGGTAGCATCTGTTCCCAAGTTTTTCCCAACTCACTCAGGCCCCCAATTCTACTTAGTAGATGATCTTCCCTCTGACATCGTTAAAGTCATAGTCATTCGATATTTATGGAGTTCCCTCATCTTCCTTCCTCTTTACCGCAACAGACCAGTATCTCTTCACTTTTTATCTTTTCTTGTCCTTCTCCCTTCTCTCTAGTTATTCATGCTCTTGTTCCCATCCCTTCCCACCTGCCAGTAGCTGGCTGGACAAGAAATTAGACTGCTGAGAGCAAAGAGTTTGAGCACCAAGAGAAAGAGCTGGAGAAGGCCTACCACAGCATCGTTACAGAGCTGTGTCCACGTGCAGGGGCCAAGCCAGGACTGTTTTGGTGGCTTCCCAGTAGCAGAGCACCTCCCTCTGCAGACACCTCCATTAGATTGCCATCAAAGAGGGTGACCAGGCACGGACAGGTGCATATTTGAAGGGCTCACATTTGAGACCAGATCAATACATAATTCATATTTGAACTGCTAAGCATTTCTGGGCATTCTGAATCATTGGGTATGTGAATAAGAGAGAAATAGGCACTGTTGTATTTTATCACTATGTAAATCAGTGGAAGGTACAGATTACATACTGTGGAATACACATATACATGCGTATACACATATATATCATTAAAAATCAATTCATCAAACATCATCAGTCTCCTCTCTGGCTTCTTCCTTTCCATAAGCATGAGAGATCTTCCCTATTTTAAAAACCCTTTTGTCTGGCCCTTCTGCCTCCTCTAGCCATCATCTGATTTCCCCCTTCCTCTCAAAGTTAACGTTCTCCAGTGAGGGTGCAGCACCCATAGCCTTTACTGCCTTGTTACGCCATCTCCTCTTCGTGCTCGCACAACTGCAGTTCCCACAGAGGTTCCTGGTGGTTTCCTGGGCGCTGAGTCACTGCTGTTTTCCTCAGCCCTGATTGCCTCCTCCTCTGATGTCTGTTCTGCTGCTCTCCATTGTGGTGCACATGGCCATTCCTCAGAGGCTGACCTTGGCTCTTCTGTTCTTTTTTCCCTAGGCATGCTCCCTGGACATCTGGTCTCCTGTCTCCAACTCACAGTGTGAATGTCCTCTAAATCTTTATCTCCGGACCTTTGTTTCTAACTGCCTGATAGGCACTTACTCCTAGTGTCCCCTAACATCTCAAACTCAAGACCCAAACCCAGACTGCTGTCCCTTAGCATATCATGGCCTTCCCCACTCCTTTGTTTTTTAAAATATGTTTTTATTTATTTCAGAGAGAAAGGAAGGGGCGTAGGGAGAGAGAGACAGAGACAGACGTGGATGGGTTGCCTCCTGCATGCCCCCTACTGGGGATTGAGCCCGCAACCTTGGTATGTGCCCCCACCAGGAATTGAACCAGTGACCTTTTGGCTCATGGGACTTCGCTCAACCAACTGAGCCACTCCAGCCAAGCGGCCTTCCCCAGTCTTAAATTCCTATCATCAACTGAAACCTTAGCCAGCTGCCAAAGCCCAGCTTAGACTGAGATTTCCAACCTGAATTTAGTTCTTTTCCCTGAAACCATGAAAGAGATTTTTTACCCAGTTCAACTCCCTCTTAATTTATATGTGGAAGATGAGTCCCCAAACCGTTAAATACCTGCTTAGGAACATACAGCTAATGCTAAAGTCCTTAGAAACTCACTCTCCAGTGCTCTTTCCACTCTACCAAGCAGTTTCTTAATGCCTTGAGTGCTTTCAGTTGCTCTTATGGCAAATAATCATGTACTGCCACGTGTACATGCTGGGGTACTTGTAAAGTTAGAAGATCCTTGAGCGACCTTCCATGTTTCTCATGTATCACTGAGCTCCTCACTGTGCCTAATTGAGGAGTCATCGCTCAGTTAGTGCTCAGTAAATATTTAATTGCTGGATGAAAGAAGAGAAAGTTACCTTATAGATTTTCCCTGATTAGGGCCTAGCCCGGTGCAGGGCAGATGTAGATGCTCAGGAAATATTTATTGGTGATGGGAAGCTGTAACGATAGGCTCAGGTGTTTGGACTCTTCTTAGGCAGTGGGGGCCATGCTGGTTCCAGGCAGAAGAGTAGGATTTAAAAAGCACCGTGTTAGGAGGGTTCAATCTGGCGGCTGCGGCAGAAGGAAGAGTGGTGAGGCAGGAGCTCCAGGAGGGAAAAGAGGAGGGATTGCCGGGCTGGCAGCTTTAGGAATTGAGAGGGAAAGACAGGGACATTTTGAAGGGAGAAAGGATAGAGTGACTGTGATGTGGAGGGGGGAGGGGGGTAGAGAATGGTAGAGGAGAGATTTTGCTTTGAAAATGGTATTGCTCTTGACGAGGGGAGAGGAGTCGTCTCTGAGGAGCAAGCTCTGTGGAGGATGTTAGGTACATAACTGCTGTGTCACATTGATGCTCTCAGCCTAGTTCTTAGCGTAACCATTTCAAGTAGGTGTGTTATCTTTGCTTGTGGGTCAGAACACGGGCTTGAAACCATTAAATCATCTGCTGAACCCAGTGTGTCTGACCTCAGAGATTGTTCTTTCATTTCTCAGTGCCTCCCAAACATATAGGAGGAGACAGATTTGGAGCTAAGATTATAAAATTAAATTTGTGCTGATTTGAGGTGATGGTGGTATATCATTGTGACTCTAGCAGGCCCATCATATTTTCTCTTAGATTAGGAGCATCCAGAAAATTATAAGTCCTTTTTCCTTGTCTCTGTCCATCTAGGAAGAACTAAGTTGGATGCAGAAAAAGACTTATCAACAGAATTAAGAGGCCCCCAAATAGATGAGCCCTTCTTTTGGGGAGATTTTTAGGGAACTGGGCTCCCTTCCTCTAAGTCTAGATTTGCAGGTAGACACGATACCTTCTTCCAGGTTCCTTGCAACTCTCCAGGCCTCTCATTAGTCCTCACGCTACAGTGACAATATCTCCCTTTCCTGTGGGGCCTGCTGTTTTATTAGACCTGTTCAAGGACTTTTTTAAAGTAATTTCCGCTGGAGCTAAATAATTAAATATAGAACTACGAAATTCTTGGTCTGGTCAGCCCAGGTTCGTTCAGAGCACATAGAAGGAGCCGTCTTCTACTTCTATCAGGTCTTCCCCTGGAGTAGCTTGTGGATGTTCTTTCAGGCTTCTGTATGCTAGGCTCTGGGCGAGGTAGGTACTGGACACACCGGTAAACAAGGAGGACTTAGTCCCTTTTATCTGGGAATGTATAGACAAGTCGATACACAATTGCAGTGCATGCTAATATGTACTCTGATAGGGGAAGTACATTGTTATCCTCCAGTTCCCCTCTTTGAGAACATGGACGGAAATAGTATAGGGTAAGGATATTATAAAAAAGCCTTGGGCTGGTGTCTCCCTGGTCCCAACCATGCCCAAGCTATGTTCCATGTGCTGGCTTCAGTGGATGACAGGTGAAGGATTCTTTTTTTTTTTTTTTTTTTAAATATATTTCATTGATTTTCTACAGAGAGGAAGGGAGAGAGACAGAGAGCCAGAAACATCGATGAGAGAGAAACACCGATCAGCTGCCTCCTGCACATCTCCCACTGGGGATGTGCCCGCAACCCAGGCACATGCCCCCGACCGGAATCGAACCCGGGACCTCCCAGTCCGCAGGCCGACGCTCCATCCACTGAGCCAAACCGGCCTCGGCTGGTGAAGGATTCTTTTGGTGTTTTTTGTTTGTTTGTTTTTTAGAAATCTTATATTGGTTTTCAAAATCAGGGAGAAAGGCGTTTTAGATTATATACTTCTAGAATTATCAGCACAGAGGCCCCAGCACTGCCTGGAGACTTTGTTTCTTAAGTGACATCCTCAGTTTGTGCCTCTCCGCTCAGTCCTGCAGGTGGTGGGAGAGGGTCTGCCCAGTCCTGCAGGAGCTCAGGAGGCAGGCTGGCTCTCAGCTTGCAGCCCCACTTCCCAGCCTCTCTCCCTCTTTCAAAAAAGAAGTCCTGCCAGGAGGGTGTGGGCAGGCCTCCCGGCAGCTGTGCTGCTCCGCCAGGCTGCCTGCTCTTGGCTCAGCAGGCAGTGAGCCTCTTTAGAGGCTTTGTCTGAGCCTTTCGGGCTCTCTCCTCCTGGCACTGCTTGGCTCAGGAAAGCAGGAACTGAAAGTTCTCCCTTCTCATCTGCCCCTGCCAGTGGCCCTCTCACTGTCACCTGCTCTCCCTCCTACCTAGAGGTCTCTTCTACCCCCAAAGGCCACAAACACTGGCTCTGAAGCCCTTGGTCTCGGGAGGACTGGGAAGGGGGGAAATGTCAAAAGGATGGTGGCTCTCAAGTTCCAACTCCCTGCTTTTAAAAAATTAATAACTGTAAGTAACTGTTATTGCACACACGCTCTTAACCAATGCCAGGCACCATCTTAACCATTTTATGGGCGTTGCCTCATTTAAAGTTGACCCCTTCCTGCCCTAGCCAGTTTGGCTCAGTGGAGAGAGCTTCAGCCTGTCAACTGAAGGGTCCTAGGTTCCATTCCAGTCAGTGGCATGTACCTCGGTTGCAGGCTCAATCCCCAGCCCTGGTCAGGGCATGTGTGGGAGGCAACCAGTTGCTGTGTCTCTTACATCAATGTTTCTCTCTGTGTCTCTCCCCCTCCCTTCCACTCTCTAAAAATCAATGGAAAAATATCCTTGGATGGGGATTAACAATCAATCAATCAAATAAAGTTGACACCAATCCCAGAGGTGGGTACTCAGGCACCCCCTTTCGCAGGTAGGCTGTACACTCTCAGAGTTTGTCATTGAGTTTGAAATCAGGAGCATACCTTTGAAAAGGTAGCTGGGCTCTGGCTTCTGTTTTCTCTCAACTTCTGACTTTTCGTATAGAACATGAACTCTGAACCAGTCCAGGAAAGGGGCAGCTGGCCATCAGAGTTCCCCCTGCAGGCCCCGCATAATATACTAGTCTTCACTTTTCTCTCCTGATTGAATACATCCCCACCACCACCCCCAGGCTACATAATCTTTTTCTGAAGTCCAACACCTATTCTTTCTCTCCCTCTCCCCTCCCCTCCAGGACCCTGCTGGAATCTTTGAGCTCGTGGAAGTGGTTGGCAATGGAACCTATGGACAGGTGTACAAGGTGAGACTCTAATGGCGCAGAAGTGTGACTGTCTTCCATGGGGCCCTCTCAGGAGGGGTGGGAGAGTATATTCCAGGTCAGGAAAGTGGAGAGGTTATGGGAGATTGCCGAGGCTGGGGACCTGGGAAAGAAGAGGGAGGAGATTAAAGTAATGAGGGAAGGAAGCAGGAAGCAGCAAGAAGTGGGATGTTTTTGCTAGCTTCTGCTCGAGTTTGGAATTACTGGTATAGCAGGGACAGGTTTGGAATTGAATGGGCTTTGGGAAAGGAACAGCTGAAGGCAGAAGGAACGGTATCAGAGCTCACCTGGGCGTTCAGAGTAAAGCACAGGCCAGAGGTGCAGGTTTGGCCTGACAACAGAAAAACCCAGGACTTGGAGTGGGTGGGATCCCATGAGTGACCCTCTGCAGAGGGGAAGCGGCTTTCTTGAGCTCCCACAGCTGGTCTGCAGCAGGGCCAGCGCCGGAGCTCAGGCCTTCTGCCCTTGAGGCCGCCTCTCTCCCACAGAAGTGGTGTTTCCTCAGCCACTGATTGTGCCTTCTGGTCTGGCCAGCTCGGCATTCTCGTGTGGCCTGATGTCTGGTCCCACTTGAATGGGGGGAGGTGGCCACAGCAGAGAGATGTTCAAGGTGGATGCTGCCCCAGAGAATACACGCCGGCTTCTTTGTCTCCAGACATGATGCTGGGTCTTTTCACAAGTCTCCTCTGCATCTCCAGGGCCTGTTTCCTGGGTCACTGGGACCACCTGCCTTTCTCTTACCCTTCTTCCATGGAAGCTTCCTCCCCCCATTTCCCCATCTCTTGCCTAATTGTTGCCATGGAAATCCTAGCTCTGTGTTCCACTGCTTTTCTGGGCTTGGGTCTTGAATGACTGCTGAGGATAAAAATAATCCACGGCTTGGCAATGCCCATGTTCATCTCCCTGAGGGGCTGCTTTCCCTCACCTTACTCTTCCCCAGGAAGCCTTGGACTTTCCTGTCCAAACCCCAGTCGGCTCCTGCTAGGAATTTTGGAGGGGGGAGGGGGGGTGGGCAATGGCAGGGCCATCCTATATATAGAAGTTTCTTCCTATTAGCACTGGTGATGGGGCCATCGACATGTTAGTTGATGTTTCCTTCTGTGTTTCCCTGAGTTTCCTAAAAATCTCAGCTCTATTTTTAAAAAATGTTTTTTATTGATTTTTTTTTTTTTTTTTTAGAAAGAGGAAGGGAGAAGGATAGAGAGATAGAAACATCTATGAAAGAGAAACATCATTGATCAGCTGCCTCCTGCACACCCCCTACTAGGGATCGAGCCTGCAACCCGGGCAAGTGCCCTGACCTGACCGGAACCGAATTGGTGACCTCTTGCTTCCTGGGTCAATGCTCATCCTCTGAGGCACACCAGCGAGTTCGGCTCTATCTTAATTCTTTCCTGTCAACAAAATAAAAAGCTGGGGGGTGGGGGGAATCCTGGGAATAGCCTCCTATCCAAAGGGGGCTTGTGTGGCATAGAAGATGCAGAGAGAGGCCAAGGCCCTCCCTCCTCAGCCTCTTTCCCAGCTCCCTGCAGCTCCACCTGAGGATGGAGAAGGTACCCTTGACTCCCGCTCTAACTTTCAAACTGTAGGAAGTACAAGCCAGAGAGGCTTGAGTATGAAGGGAGCAGACCCTTCATTTTTACCAAGCACAGACTTTGGAAATCCAGTCTTGGTAGTTTTTCTGTAGCCACTGTTAGTCCTGTGACCAACCAATAAATTGAGGTGTCTAGCCACCATGAGGGGCATATTTTAAGATAGAAAAGAGCCAAAAGGTGTGGCTTCTCCCAGAATCAGGCCCTTCGTGAGCATGACCCAGGCCCCTCTGCGTTCACCTTTCTGTGCACAGGGTCGGCACGTCAAGACTGGGCAGCTGGCTGCCATCAAGGTCATGGATGTCACGGAGGTAGGAAGCCGCGGGGGCAGTGGGGTTGGGAGGGGGGGTGGAGCATTGAGAATGAGGCTCACCTCCTCCCATTCACCCAGGATGAGGAAGAAGAGATCAAGCAGGAGATCAACATGTTGAAAAAATACTCTCACCACCGCAACATCGCCACCTACTACGGAGCCTTCATCAAGAAGAGCCCCCCTGGGAACGACGACCAGCTCTGGGTGAGAGTGCCCTCTGGCCTGCCCCCGGCCCTCCCTGCCCTTTCATCTCCAGCATCAGTACCCGAGTCTCCTTGCCAGGCCTCTCTTCAGTCCCACAGCCTCTCCTGTGCATGGGTGGAGGGACCTCCTGCCCACACTTGGCAGTCTCTTGTCCTCTGGGCGTTTCGGTGGCAGGGGTTCTGGGGCTCGCCTTTGCCCTAACCAGTACCTTACCCTGTGTCCAACAGGCCCTTCATAAGTATCGAGCAATGCAATCCTAGCAAGGGCTGGGAAAGACCCAGGGAGCTTAGCTGATGAGTTCTCCTGCACTGACAGCCCCTAGGAAAGCAGCAGACCAAACTCTGTGGTAGGCGAAGGTAGAGCGTGGACCCCTCCTGGCAGTGTACAGGCCTCTGGGTGATTGTTCTAACCAGAACTTACTGCAGCCCTTTTGGTCTCCCCCAAATTCCCTCCTGGCCCAGAACATTTCTAAGTCATTCACCCTCCCTGCCTGGGCGCTGGTGCCAGCTGATTCCTCAGCCTCGCTGTCTCTGGTACTCAGCCAGACCCAAGGACAGAGCAGCAGGGAACATGGCGGTGGCTGGGCAACGTGGGGATAGGGGGCGGCCAGGGATTGATGCTCATGCCAGGTCTCCCCTTGCAGCAGTTGCCAGATGAGTACTTATTTAGCACTTTCTGCATACCCTGCACAAATAAGTATGAATCATGGTTCCTGTTTCTATGCAGTAGACTTTCTGAAGGCATGCACATGCAACACACGCGCGCGCGTGCACACACACTCACACTCACTCACACTCACACTCACACTTACAAACACATTGACATTTCATACACACAAAAGGTGAGTAATGGGTTAGAGAGGTTTACCTACCAACTGTATCTAGTGAGAGATCCTTGAGGACTAGAGGTCAGGTGCTAGTGACCAGGCGCCCCCTTCTGGACCTGTTGGACATTGTCTTTCCATTATGCTATACTCAAATGTGGAGCATATGTAAATTATTTTTGCATATGCAAATATCCACATTTCTTCCAACCTTTTCCTGTGCTGGGTGTGGCTTTTAGAAAGGGTACAGTGAAAACATTTCAACAGATATGCCTGTCACCGGGGGACTTCCCTTTTGGCACCTGCCTCTGGGCCTCTGGTTCTTCCCTAGAGATGGCACAGGAGCTCTCCTCATCTCCCCGCTGTAGTCTTACCTCTGTTTGTGGAGTTTCTCCCAGAACACTACCAGGTTCCCTCAGCTCTCTGGTGGACCCTGTGCACTGTTTTTGTCTCTAGCAGACTGGAGAATTTCTGGTTCTAGCCCCTTTCTTGACTCGGGATGAGAGGTTGGCAAACTTTTTCTGTGAGGGACCAGATAGTAAATATTTGGGGCTTTGTGGGTCATACTGTCTGTCACTACTCAGCTCAGCCATTGTACCATGAAAGCAGCCATAGACAATGTATAAATGAGTGGGCATCACTGTATCCCCCAGAACCTTTATTTAGGACACTAATTTGCATGTCATGTGATTATTTTTTTATTCTTTTCAGCCATTTGAAAATGTAAAAAACTAGCCATAGTTTGCTGACCTTGCTCTAGAGCAGTAGGGGTTATGAATCCCAAAAAGGATCTGATGAGCACATTGGATCCCTCATTTTGTCTACAATTTCAGGGATTCCTTGGGCTCCTACTCTGGACAAAGAC
Organism: Myotis yumanensis; assembly: GCF_028538775.1. Taxonomy (NCBI): domain Eukaryota; kingdom Metazoa; phylum Chordata; class Mammalia; order Chiroptera; family Vespertilionidae; genus Myotis; species Myotis yumanensis. The sequence continues at coordinate 14,325,887 of NW_027223767.1, forward strand.
CATGTCCCCAAACCCTCCCTGTCCATCTTTTCCGACTGTATTTCCTTCCCCTTTTCCTCCTAACCTCAGGAAGTTCTGTGGTCTTTGTGAGAGGGGCATGTGGCCCCTGCCCTTCAACTTATACCAGTTTGACCCCAAGGCCGCTGGTTCTCCTCCCGGGCACTGGCAGGGGAAAGGGGCCTTGCCTAACTGCTACTTTTCCTTCCGGTCTCCCTGGGACTACAGCTGGTAATGGAGTTCTGTGGTGCTGGTTCCGTGACGGACCTGGTAAAGAATACAAAAGGGAATGCCCTGAAGGAGGACTGCATCGCCTACATCTGCAGGGAGATTCTGCGGGTAAGCGCCAGGCCCCTCCCTGCCTCCTGCTCTTGGGCCACCCCCTCTGGAGCTTCTCCCTGGGCATGGACCCCCCTGCGCTGAGGAGGAAATGGAATTATGCCCTCTTTTATTTAATTTAATTTATTTATTTTTATTGATTTCAGAGAGGAAGGGAGAGGGATAGAGAGAAACATCAATGTGAGAGAATCATTGATTGGTTGCCTCCTGCACGCCCCCTACTGGGGGGTATCAAGCCCGCAACCCGGGCATGTGCCCTTGGCCAGAATTAAACCTGGGACCCTTCAGTCTGCAGGCCCTCGCTCTATCCCCTGAGCCAAACCAGCTAGAGCTATGCCCTCTTTTAAGGAGCAGGTGGCCTGATGGGGTTGGAGGCTAGAGACAGAGTCCTAACCGTGAGGACTCAAACTGTTGGAGGAGACAAGTGCCTCTGTTTCAAAGCTCTGCTGTTTCTCCACTTGGAATCTACACCTGCTGGGGATTCCCAGGAGCCACCACGCTGAGGAAACTCTCCAAAAATCTCAGCCTGTACTTTGGGCACATGGTGGAGAGGGACTGCTTCTTCAGCCCAGCCCCAACCAGACTGATGACCTCCCCTCCCCTCTCATTCAATCCAGTCCTTGCTCCTTCCCCCTCCTCCAACATCAAGCCTAATTCCCCCACTCTCTGCCCAGGGTCTGGCCCATCTCCACGCCCACAAGGTGATTCACCGAGACATCAAGGGGCAGAACGTGCTGCTGACAGAGAATGCCGAGGTCAAGCTAGGTGCGCTGATTCCTTCTGGGCGGACGGGCCCTCTAACCTCCAGGCGAGAGGCCCCTTTTCCCTCTGGGGGCTTAAGTCCCACAACCTGTAGGCTGGGAGGCTTGCTTTCCCATACCCTCCCCTGGGGTGCCTGCTATCTGCTATGTCCCCTGTGCTGTGCAGGTCCCTCTGGAAAGATGATCTGAGGTGATGTCCTTTCACCTTGGTTTTTCCCAAGACGCAGGGAGACTAGGTCAGGTTCTTCAGGGGGTTGATGGGATGGGAGAGGTTCTGAGGAGTGACTAGGTAGAGCCAGGACCTCAGCTGCCTTGGGACATGCCCATGCTGGGTCCAAGATGAGGGGAGCAGATGTGACACTCTGCTGTGACCCCTCTCTTCATGTCTTCTCAGTGGATTTTGGGGTGAGTGCTCAGCTGGACCGCACCGTGGGCAGGCGAAACACTTTCATTGGGACCCCCTACTGGATGGCCCCGGAGGTCATCGCCTGTGATGAGAACCCCGACGCCACCTATGATTACAGGGTATGGGCCCGGGAGTGTGCAGCCTGGGGCAGCCAAGGCAGGAAGTGAGATGGGGGTGATGGATAGATTGAAAATATCGGGGACTTAAGCAGCTTGGGGGGGGCAAAATGAAGGTCTAATGATGTGTTGGCTGTGAGGGGTTGGGGGACATTTTGTGGCAAGGGAGGTGTGGGTGGGAATATTGGGTAAGTTGGAGGACATGCAGGGTTAGAGGAGGGGCCTCAGGAAGGGGTTGGCCGGCAAGGGGTTCTGAAGAGACAGGGATAGTAGGTGAAGAGAGTCACCAGGAGCATTCACCTGTCCTTTCTTTCCCCTCTGTAGAGTGACATTTGGTCTCTAGGAATCACAGCCATTGAGATGGCAGAGGGAGCCCCCCGTAAGTGCGGAGTCTGGGAGAGAAGGGAGGGCCCAGAAAGTGGCTGTAGGGGAGAGGGGGGCCTTGGGAGGTCATGGTGAGAAGGGCTCCTTTAGGCTCTCAGCATGGCAGAGGGACTGACGGTCTCTTCTGTGTCCCAGCTCTGTGTGACATGCATCCCATGCGAGCCCTCTTCCTCATCCCTCGGAACCCACCACCCAGGCTCAAGTCCAAGAAATGGTAGGTCTCTGGGGATTTGGTGTCTAGGAAGGTCTCTGGACAAGGCCGCCTCCACCATAACCCCCTGGGTTCAGGCTTGGGTCTGCACCACACAAGAGGCGTTGGGAGGGGCTGGTACTGCAGCCACAGCATTAGGGGCGCTGGTGTTGGGGTATGGAGAAGACAGAAGGGATGTCAAAGTGGCTTTTTAAAAAAAATTAAATTCTTTATTGTTTAAAGTATTACATAAGTCTTTTTTGCCCCCCATTGACCTCTCCCCCGACACTCTCACCCCCCAGCACGTGCCCTCACCCCCCTACTGCCTGTGTCCTTTGATTGTGCTCATATGCGTGCATACAAGTCCTTTGGTTGATCTCTTACCCTCCCGAAGTGGCTTTTTGATGAATGATCTCCCCTCTTCCTCCTGTGACACCCCCTCCCAAGGGGGCCCTCCTAGTGTGAGCCATTGTTTCCAGGTCTAAGAAGTTCATCGACTTCATTGACACATGTCTCATCAAGACTTACCTGAGCCGCCCACCAACAGAGCAGCTGCTAAAGTTCCCCTTCATCCGCGACCAGCCCACAGAGCGGCAGGTCCGCATCCAGCTCAAGGACCACATCGACCGGTCTCGGAAGAAGCGGGGCGAGAAAGGTCAGTGGGGGAGGCGGGGGTGGGGGGTCAGGACACACTTCAGCCCTTGCTCCTCTTCACCAGCCCTGGCTCCTCCTTGCTCCCGTTCGGGCACCTCTCCCAGACCCCAGCTGTCCCCATCCGAAGACACCTCCTTTCCCAGGCTTTCGACCCCAGAGTGCTTTTTCTCAGAGCGCCAATTCAAGCCAGCCTTCCAAATGAGTGTGGCCCTTTTGCATCCTTACAAAAGCTTCCTGTTGAGCACATTCATTTGTGAGTGCATGCACACATTCAGTCACATCCCACCTACTATTGGGTCTCATCCCCATGCCTGTGCAGGCCCAAACCTGAGACCCACCGTCATTCCATTGCTCCCAGGAGGTGGGCAGGGACCCAGGTGCATGGCCATCCAGACAGATATTATTGGTTGTCCAGTCTAAGGTTTTCCTAGCCCAGGGTGGGGTCTGGGGCACTGGGTGAAGAAACAGCAGTGATCTCCCCCCTGCAGAGGAGACAGAGTATGAGTACAGCGGCAGTGAAGAGGAGGATGACAGCCATGGAGAGGAAGGAGAACCAAGGTGGGCTTGGCAGGTGGAGTTTGGGGGCCTCACTTTTCATCCGAGGGGACATCAGAGGTCCTTGGCTTGGGGACTCTCAGCCTGGGGATGGTGGGTTAGAGACCCATAAAACAATCTGAGAGCTGAGAAGAAATGGAACGAATGAGCAAGAGGTGGCAAGAGCCCAGGCCAGTGTGGCTCGGTTGGTTGAGAGTCGTCCCGTGCACCAAATGGGCGCTGGTTTGATTCCTGGTCAGGGCACATGCCCGGATTGTGGGCTTGGTCCCCAGTACGGGAATGCAGGTGGCAGCCTATCGATATTTCTCTCTCCTCTCAAAGAAAAAAAAAATCAATAAAAACATTTAAATAATAAAAAGAAGCGGGGAGAGAGTGATTCAGGGCTGCAGGCTGGGATATTGCTAGAGGTCAGGGCCCAAGACTGGGCAGGAGAGAGTGACCAGGGGCAGACTGTCTGGTCCAGACAGAGCACCTACTCAGGTGGCTCTCAATCGTGAAAGTGGAAAATGACTGGGTTCTGACCCCACCCTTCATTGTGCCACCCTGACCCAGCTCCATCATGAACGTGCCCGGCGAGTCCACGCTACGCCGGGAGTTCCTCCGGCTCCAGCAGGAGAATAAGAGCAACTCGGAGGCTTTAAAGCAGCAGCAGCAGCAGCTGCAGCAGCAACAGCAGCGAGACCCTGAGGCGCACATCAAACACCTCCTGCACCAGCGGCAGCGCCGCATCGAGGAGCAGAAGGAAGAGCGGCGGCGGGTTGAGGAGGTGGGGTTGTCCTGGGAGGGCCTGGCCAGGCCTGGTTCAGCACCCCTCCTGGCCCCATCCCTGCTTCCATTAGGACCACAGGGAGAAGAGGGAGCGAGCCAGGGCTTCCTAACCCCCTTCGTCCAGAATTGGATAGAAAGGGTCTGTGCTGTTAGAGGCCAGTCCCCACGTGCACTGCCTGCTCATCAGCCCTGTGTGAATGGTGGTGCCCTCAGCCTCCCTTGGGAGCAGAGCCATTTCTGAAAAGCCATACTGGTTCCCCACAGACAGGACTGTCCCTGTCCTTGTTGTCTAGCCCCCGGAGCTGTGGTCTGTGTACAAATACTCCAGGCCCCTGAGCATCTGATAGATAAGCAGTTGTCTAGTCTGAACATGAAGAGGAGCCTTCTCTTTACCCTCCTTTTACTTTTAATTTTTTGGCCTAGATTTGCTGGAAAGTACAGTCTTGTCAGTCGGACTTGCTGGAGGTGGGTGGGAGAAATTCATTTTAATAGTGAATCTTAAATAGCTACAGTTTTTCTTATTTTAAACACCATTTTAAAAGAGCTATATGCATATTTATTTTTTCTATGCATCTGTATTTAAATGTATTTATTTTGCAGGGGGCCATAGTGGGAAAGGCAAGGTATAGGTTGGTTTTAAAGATGCCTTAAGTGATGAACTTTTTGTTGAAACAATTACATGATTTTGTTAAGCAGAGAGCTGTGCTTAACAAAAAAATGAATAGACAGAAGCATCCACACTGTCTATGAACTGCTCCCCAAAGCAGGCACCAGTCTTTGTTGAACAAAACACAATTTGTAAGGAAGCCTGCTACAAGAGAACATAGCAAACATTGTCTTAAGGTCGTTGAGTGACAGAAAATTGTGTCTAGCGGGTGTTTCCTGGAGCAGGCCTGCCAAATCCTCATTGTGGACATAGGCCCGGCACAGGCCCCCAACTGTACTGACCCTGAGGGCTTAGCTTTTTTCTTTTTCCTTTTCCCTTTGTTTCTCTTTCTGAACATGAAAGATCCTTCTAAAGAACCACCTTTTACTTTTGTTTCAGCTTAGATTTGTTGGAAAGTACAGTCTTGTCAGGTGGGAGGGAGAAATTCATTTTAATAGAGATCTTTTTCTCTTTTTCTTTTATTGGGGCAGACTCTTTGGTCCGAAAGGTTGTGAAGGTAAAATGCAACCAGAGCTGCAGATGTTGGCTAAGGACCTGGCCGAGTTCCTCTCCTCTGGGTTGTGCTTCTGTGCATGGGCATCTGCTGCTCTCTTGTGGCCAAAGGCCATCATTACCGCCCACTCCTTTTGGGTTTATAGGCAGTTTGTTTAGAGAGGCCAGGAGTATTGACTCTGGTTTGTGGTGGACGAATGGATAGGAGAAGGTGTTATCCAATTCAGCCCACTCCAAGGGCAGCAGCCAGCTGCTTAGTCTCTGGTCCCAAGCTCACAGCCACATTGGACGAGTAATTTTTCCCAAGCTCAGCGCCCCCATGGGCTCCTGTGTAGGAGTTGGTAGGTCTGTGGAAACAAGTTGAGGCCATTCTCTCTCACCATCATCCCAGGTGAGAAGGAGCATTGTCCTGAAAGGGTCGCCTTTCCAGGAGATGCCCGAAGTGGGCTGGTTTCCCCTTCCAGCGCTGTCTGAGTGTGCAGTCCTTAAGACCACACCTCTCTCACCCACAGCAACAGCGGCGGGAGCGGGAACAGCGGAAGCTGCAGGAAAAGGAACAGCAACGGCGTCTGGAGGACATGCAGGCCCTGCGGCGGGAGGAGGAGAGGCGGCAAGCAGAGCGGGAGCAGGTACAGGCCCCCAGCACACACTGCACATACCCCTCTCCTCCCCTGGCCTCCCCGCCCGCTCCTGCTGCCTGCACCCTTGCTCCCCGAAACCCTTTCCCCCTTCTTTCCCTACCCCTAGATTCCTCCTATCTTTTCTAGCTTCACTCTTTCTCTCTGTTTTCTCCCACCCTTCAACCCCCAACCCTGGCTCCCTGCCCTCCTCCTGTCTCTGTGCCTTCATTCCCCATCTCTTCGCCCACCCTGACTCCTCTCCCCTGCACTTCCCCTCATGGGTCCTCCACCCTGACTTACTCCTCATTCCCTGCCCCTTCGGGGCTCATCCCATCCCCATCCTCTCTATTGCTCTTCCCTGCTCTCCTCATCCTCACCCCACCGATCCTTCCTCTTTCTCCAACTCCTTCGCCGCCGCCGCCTTTTCCTCTTTCCCTGCCCTTTGCCCCCACCCCAACCCCACCCCCCAGGAATATATTCGTCACAGGCTAGAGGAGGAGCAGCGACAGCTCGAGATCCTTCAGCAACAGCTGCTCCAGGAACAGGCCCTACTGCTGGTAACGGGGTCCCCCAGCTTTCTCTGGGAAGATGTGTATCAGAGCTTCTCTGCCGGAAGGAATGGGATGGGAGCACTTCAGGGGAAGGGACTCACCCAGGCATCAAGGGGAGACATCTCTCTAGGCAGGAGAAAAGAAAGGGCATGCCACCTCTAACTTCCAGGGCTACATCTTGCTGAGCTCCTCTTCCTACCCTTGGGCCCAGGAATACAAGCGGAAGCAGCTGGAGGAGCAGCGGCAGTCGGAGCGCCTGCAGAGGCAGCTGCAGCAGGAGCACGCCTACCTCAAGTCCCTGCAGCAGCAGCAGCAGCAGCAGCAGCAGCTGCAGAAACAGCAGCAGCAGCAGATCCTTCCTGGGGACAGGAAGCCCCTGTACCATTATAGTCGGGGCATTAACCCTGCCGACAAGCCAGCCTGGGCCCGAGAGGTACTCTCTGCTTCCTTACAGCCTAAGACACCACCCTCCCGGGCCCTCTGCCCGAGGCCTGAGCTGTAAGAAGTGGTCATTCCGCACTGGCGGACACTGAGAAGGGGAAAGGGGTGCTCTGCACAGGCATGAGGGCTGGAGCAGTGGGACAGGTGGGGACCTACATTTTGAGGACAGTGAAGCAAAAACTGGCCTGCTTGGCATCCTTTTGAATCACAGGTAGAAGAGAGAACAAGGATGAACAAGCAGCAGAACTCTCCCTTGGCCAAGACCAAGCCAAGTAGCACAGGGCCTGAGCCCCCTGTTCCTCAGGCCTCCCCTGGGCCCCCAGGACCACTTTCCCAAACTCCTCCTATGCAGAGGCCGGTGGAGCCCCAGGAGGGACCGCACAAGGTGAGTTTCTTCCCATTTCCATCTTAACACAGACATAGGGAGCCTCAGGCAGCACAGGGACACGCACACACAAGCACATACTTAGCCAGGGATCACAGACCTCATGATAGGTACATGGGCAGACATCACCTGCTTGCTGCATGTCTGCCCTACATCTTGCTTATTCTTGGGCTCCAGGAGCCCCTTCCACTCAATGGGTAATTGGAAGCTGGAGGCTTTACTTGCCCCTTCCTCTCAACCCAGGCCCCAGCTCACAGGTGGGGATGTGCACAGAGTGGGCAGCCTACCCTCCCTGGTCTCTCCCTGCAGAGCCTGGTGGCACACCGGGTCCCACTGAAGCCATATGCAGCGCCTGTACCCCGATCCCAGTCCCTGCAGGACCAGCCCACCCGAAACCTGGCTGCCTTCCCAGCCTCTCATGACCCTGACCCTGCCGCCCCCACACCCACTGCCACGCCCAGTGCCCGAGGAGCTGTCATCCGCCAGAATTCAGACCCTACCTCGGAGGGGCCTGGCCCCAGCCCGAACCCCCCAGCCTGGGTCCGGCAGGATAATGAGGCCCCACCCAAGGTAAGGACAGGCCTGTGGGACCAGGAAAGAGCACAAAATAGAGTTGACCCTTGAACAATGTGGAGGCTAGGGGCACTGACTTCCACACGGTCAAAAATCTAAGTGTAACTTTATAAAAGTATGTTTTTATTGCTTTTTAGAGAGAGAGGAAAGGAGAAGGAGAAGGGAGAGAGAGAAAGAAACATTGATGAGAGAGAAACTGCATGCCCCCAACCAGGGATTGAGCCTGCAACCTGGGCAGGTGGCCTGACTGGGAATCAAATCAATGACCTCTTGGTGCATGGGTTGATACTCAACCATTGAGCCACACTGGCCGGGCTAAGTGTAACTTTTAAATGCCCCAGAACTAAATTACTAATAGCCTACTGTTGACTAGAAGCCTTACCAGTAACATAAAGTTTATTAACACATAATTTTGTATGTTAAGTATATTATATAAACTAGAGAAAAGAAAATGTTATTAAGAAAGTCATAAGGAAAAAATAATACACGCACAGTGCTCTACGTGTTTCTTGAGAAAAATCTGTGTGTAAGTGGACCTGTGCAGTTCAAACCCATGTTATTCAAGGGTCAACTATGGTAAGAGAGAAAATGGAGGAGAGTGGAGGGAGCGGTGAGGTGGAGATGGGCTTGGGGTTGGAAGGGAAGAGAAGGCAAGTCATCCACCACAGCCCCCGTCCTGGCGGGGTTTCCATCTGGTGGCCCGTGACTGTCATGGTGATCCCAGCGGGTGATCCCGGCGTGAGTGTGTGAATGGGAAGATGCCCAGGGTGTTTGGGAAGCACCAGGGGCAGACCTTCTGGGTTGGAACCCCAGCTCTGCCATTTCCTAGCTTCATGCCTCTGAACAGATTCGTCAGCTTCCTTGAGCTTAGCTGACTTCATAAAGGCCAGGGGGGCACCTTGTGGGGCCTCAGCGAGGACGAAATGCTTGTGGTTCCAGCGCAGAGCCGGCTCCCAGCACACTGACCCCCCTCCTCTCCGCAGGTGCCTCAGAGGACCTCATCTATTGCCACTGCCCTTAACACCAGTGGGGCCGGAGGGGCTCGGCCAGCCCAGGCTGTCCGTGCCAGGTAACACTGAGCTGTGCAGAGCTGGGTGGCAGGCTAGGGAGCGGGGCGGGGACAGAGGGGAGTTTGCCAGGTTACCCGCTTAGGGGTGGGCAAGCCCCGACCCAGTCACCTCAGCCCCCTCCCTGCCCCTGCCCCCGGCACCCCTGTGCTCCCTTCACAGACCTCGCAGCAACTCCGCCTGGCAAATCTATCTGCAAAGGAGGGCAGAGCGGGGGAGTCCCAAGCCTCCAGGGCCCCCTGCTCAGCCCCCTGGTCCGCCCAACGCCAGTAGGTAATGGAGTTGTCCCCTCACTCACTCCCACCCTCACTTCTGCCACCTACTTGCCTCCCCTGGTGATGGCTCCCTCTGCAGTGCAGCTCAGCCCCCAGGGAGGGGAGCCCCTTGTCGCCCTGACCCCGTCTCTGCTCTCCCACAGTAACCCCGACCTCAGAAGGAGCGACCCTGGCTGGGAGCGCTCGGATAGTGTCCTCCCCGCCTCTCACGGGCACCTTCCCCAGGCCGGCTCTCTGGAGCGGAACCGTGTGGGAGGTAGGTGGGTGGGCCTGGCAGCCTGCTCTGGGGCCTGGATGTCTCCCTCAGGGTAGGGACTGAGACATCCTCAGGGCTAGGGTGGGGCCTGGGCTGGGTGTGGAGCGTGTCTGAGCTCCGGGGCTCAAGCCCAGGTCTCAGCCCAGGGTGTGGGCTCGAGGTCACCCCCATCCGGGTGTCGGTGACCTCCCTTCTCCCACCGTGCCATACCAGCCTCTTCCAAACTGGACAGCTCCCCAGTGCTGTCCCCTGGGAACAAAGCCAAGCCTGATGACCACCGCTCACGGCCAGGCCGGCCCGCAGTAAGTCGGCAGGTGGCAGCTGTGGCCCTGCCTTCTGGTCTGTGACTTTGGGGCCAGCTTGGAGCCTCTTCAGCTTGGGTGCTGGGAGGTGGGCCTTCATTAACCTGCCTGAGAGGGGGGCTGCGGGATTACAGATGTACTTCCAGTTACTAACCTTTCTTAACCTCTCTCCTGCCTCTTCCTGGCTGCCCTTCCCCTGTGGCCCCTCCCAGAGCTATAAGCGAGCCATTGGTGAGGTTAGTGAGAAGGGCCCTGCTTGCGGGAGCCCTCCTGTGACCCTGCCCCTTCTCCTTGGACATCCTTTACCACCGCCCTCCCCCCCCTCCCCCTCACACAGCTCCTCCCTTGCAGGATTTTGTATTGCTGAAAGAGCGGACCCTGGATGAGGCCCCACGGCCTCCCAAGAAGGCCATGGACTACTCATCGTCCAGTGAGGAGGTGGAGAGCAGTGAGGACGACGAGGAGGAAAGCAATGGCGAACCATCAGAAGGGAGCAGAGACACCCCTGGGGCCCGGTATGGGGCTCCCTGGGAGGGGTGGCACGCCCATATCGGAGGCACCCAAAGAGAAGGGTTGTAGATTCGAGGGAGGGGGACCTCGGGCAAATCTGTGGGGAACCCTGGTGTCACTGCTGGTGAGTGATTCCTTCCTTTCTCTAGAGAATGGGGTGTGAGACTGGTGTTCCTCTCTCTCCCGTTGTGCTGTCAGTAGGGTGGTGGTCTCTTCAGGTGTCTCTACCACCAGCCTGCCCCAACCCAAGTGCGGGGCCTAGGACACCCAACAGCAGGACAAGGTTGCTCATTGGGGGCTGAGTGCATCGTGTTTTGAATAGAATCGAAAGCTGAAAGCGCTAGGCCTCCTGCTCTCGCCTGCTGCCATGGTACTTGGGGGGCAGGCAGGACCTGGAGGGCCACATGACCTCCCTCTCCCATAGCAGCGATGGGGATACAGACAGCGTCAGCACCATGGTGGTCCATGATGTGGAGGAGATCGCCGGGACCCAGACCCCCTATGGGGGTGGCACCATGGTGGTCCAGCGTGTGAGTAGGCACCCCATTCTTCCCAGACCTGCTGTGACCCTCCTTGGCCCTAGCACTGGCCCCCTCCCTCTGTTCCTTTAGACACCTGAAGAGGAGCGAAGCCTGCTGCATGCCGACAGCAACGGTTACACAAACCTGCCAGACGTGGTCCAGCCCAGCCACTCGCCCACTGAAAGCAGCAAAGGTCAAAGCCCCCCCGTGAAGGATGGAGGCAGTGATGTAAGTGGGTGCAGGCTGGTCCATGGGACGAGGGGAGGGCACTGGCAGTGGGCAGATCAGGGGGTGTTGGGGGTTACTCTGCTGGGCGGGCAGAGCGCCTGGGCCAGGGTTCCCCTGGGGGCACATGGGGCCTAGGAACAATAGAAGGGGGGGCACAGGCCAGGGCCTCACATGTTTGCCTGACTCCCACTCCTGCCCCCACAGTACCAGTCTCGTGGGCTGGTGAAGGCCCCTGGCAAGAGCTCGTTCACGATGTTTGTGGACCTAGGCATCTACCAGTCCGGAGGCAGTGGGGACACCATCCCTATCACAGGTGAGGATGGGAGGACGGAGCTGCCATGAGGCCTGGAGAGGGCAAAGGTGAAGCCCCGGTGATGCGGTTCACAAAGCAGGTGCTCACGGCCTCCCCTCACCTGAGCACCTGCCCTGGCACAGAGGCAACAAGAGCTCCTGAGCCTCTTACCCCGAGAGGGAAGATGCTCAGCAGCCCAGAGCCCTGCGGGACGGAAGGAGCACTTTCAGGCCTTTGGCCATTTCAGCTCCTTCGTGCACCTCCTCCATTCTCCGGTCTTTCTCTTTCCGAGTATTCAGAGGAGCCGAGACTGAGTGTAAGGGTAGAGTAAGAAGAGACGGGGTAAGGGGACAGCAGCCCACCCCCACTGCTCTCCCCCCGCAGCCCTAGTGGGTGGAGAGGCCAGTCGGCTTGATCAGCTGCAGTACGACGTGCGGAAAGGCTCTGTGGTCAACGTGAACCCCACCAACACACGGGCCCACAGTGAAACCCCCGAGATTCGCAAGTACAAGAAGCGGTTCAATTCCGAGATCCTCTGCGCGGCCCTTTGGGGTAAGCCAGGGCTGGGAAGGAAAAGAGGGATCCGTGTGCCCCTCTGCTCCTGGTCGGGTGAGGGCCTGGCTCTGCCTCTGATCTGCCCAAGGGCTCCCGTTGCAGGCGTCAACCTGCTGGTGGGCACGGAGAACGGGCTGATGTTGCTGGACCGAAGTGGGCAGGGCAAGGTGTATGGACTCATTGGGCGGCGGCGCTTCCAGCAAATGGACGTGCTGGAAGGACTCAACTTGCTCATCACCATCTCAGGTGTGTGTGTGGAGGACGGGGCGGGGACAGGGCCGGAGGAGGGGGCTCAGCTCCTTGGCTCTCTGTCACCATCTTCAGCCGGGGCAGAGGGCACCCTTGGTCCAGGAGCCGGAAGGTGGGGCCACTTTCTCACCCCTTGTGGTACGCAGAAAAAGATGGCGGGAGGCCGAATCTGGATCTCCAACGAAGGGAGTGTGTGTGTGTGTGTGTGTGTCCTCGCCCCTCAGGGAAAAGGAACAAACTGCGGGTGTACTACCTGTCCTGGCTCCGGAACAAGATTCTGCACAACGACCCAGAAGTGGAGAAGAAGCAGGGCTGGACCACCGTGGGGGACATGGAGGGCTGCGGGCACTACCGCGTTGGTGAGGAGGTCACAGCAGAGTGGCCAGGGCACATTTGTTTATGAGAAGAAATGAGGGTTTGGGCTTAATGGTCATGAAGCCAGAGACGTGGGGCCTGGCAGTGGGGGTGTAGGACAGACCTGTGGGAGGGGCCCCGCAGTCCAAGGGAAGTCCCAGCATCCCTCTTCTTTCCTGCCCCCAGTGAAATACGAACGTATTAAGTTCCTGGTCATCGCCCTGAAGAATTCCGTAGAGGTGTATGCCTGGGCCCCCAAACCCTACCACAAATTCATGGCCTTCAAGGTAATCCCAGCCTCAGCCCCCCAACACTGCTCCAAGGTCTGACTCCTCCACCTGTGTCCCCTGATCCCTTCTTTCCTCCACAGTCCTTTGCTGACCTGCCTCACCGCCCCCTGCTGGTGGACCTGACGGTAGAGGAGGGACAGCGGCTCAAAGTCATCTATGGCTCCAGTGCTGGCTTCCACGCAGTGGATGTCGACTCGGGGAACAGCTACGACATCTACATCCCTGTTCATGTAAGCTCAGCTGGACTGTGGGCAGAGGGGGGCCGCCAGTCTGGGCTCCAGACTCAGGGACTCCAGCCCTCCTCCTCCCAGATCCAGAGCCAGATCACACCCCACGCCATCATCTTCCTCCCCAACACCGATGGCATGGAGATGCTGCTGTGCTACGAGGACGAGGGCGTCTACGTCAACACGTACGGGCGGATCATTAAGGATGTGGTGCTGCAGTGGGGAGAGATGCCCACTTCCGTGGGTGAGTGGTGCTTGTCCCCGAGCTGCGGGTCCCCGAGCTGGCCCTAGAGTGGGCTGGGCTGCAATCCACTCACTGCCCCTCCACTTCTTTCTCCTCCAGCCTACATCTGCTCCAACCAGATAATGGGCTGGGGCGAGAAAGCCATCGAGATCCGCTCTGTGGAGACAGGGCACCTGGACGGGGTCTTCATGCACAAACGAGCTCAGAGGCTCAAGTTCCTGTGTGAGCGGAATGACAAGGTGGGAGCCCCTTGCCCCTGGAAAGGGCTGGGGCCTGCATTGGTCTCCTTAGGTTCCTACCAAGGAGGTGACCATTGTGGAGTCTTCCTGAAAGGGGCCCCTTGGGGAACACACTCGGTCACAGCCTGCCCTTTCCCTTCTATCTATTCCCCCCCGCCCCTTTCTTTCACCCTAGAGATCTGCCAGCTGCCCTCTTCCCCAAGCACCTCTGCTCTTCAGGGCGATAGGGGTAGTTCTTCCTTTTTTGGGTAATCCTCACCCAAGGATTTTTTTTTTCATTGACTTTTAGAGAAGTGGGGGGGGGGGGGGGCGGGGGAGGGTGGAGAGAGAGACACATCAACTGGTTGCCTCCTGCATGTGGAAGATTGAACCTGCAACCCAGGTATGTGCCCTTGACCAGGAGTCGGACCTGCGACCCTTTGTTGCGTGGGCCGTTGCTCTAACCACTGAACAACACTGGTCGGGGCAGGTGGGGTTATTCTGAGAGACTAAACTGCATTGTCTCTCTCCCTCTCCCAATTAATTGAACCCCCTCACCCCAATCCCTTGGTGACTTCTCCTTCCCCCCACCCAGGTATTCTTTGCCTCCGTCCGCTCTGGGGGCAGCAGCCAAGTTTACTTCATGACTCTGAACCGCAACTGCATCATGAACTGGTGACAGGCCCTGGGCTGGAGCTCTCCCGCGGGGACCCAGCTCTCCCCCCACAGCCAGACTTCCCAGGCCGCCCTGCTTCCCCCTCCTTGGGCTTTTGCTTTTACTGGTTTGATTCACTGGAGCCTGCTGGGAACGTGACCTCTGACCCTTGATGCTTTTGTGATCACATGACCACCTTCTTCCCCAACATGTTCTCTCCCCAAAGCTGTGCCTGTCCCATCTTCTGGAGAGAGGCACAGCTTCCCCTTCACAGGAATCGAGTGGGCTTAGCCCCGTCCCCCCTTTTCTCCACTTAAGAGGAGAGTGCTTGGGGCTTGGACCCCGTACCCCACTGCTGCTGACTGGGCAGGGCCCTGGGCCCCTTTATTTGCACGTCAGGGGAGCCGGCTCCCCCCTTGAATGTACCAGACCCTGGGGGGGTGTCACTGGGCCCTAGGTTTTAGGGGGGTCACCAGCCACTCCAGGGGCAGGGACCATTTCCTCATTTTCTGAAAGCACTTTAATGATTCCCCTCCTCCCAAACCCCAGGGAATGGAAGGGGGACCCCGCCAGCCAAAACATTTCTCCCTTTCCAGCCCTCATCTCTTCTAGCCCCTGTCCTTTCCTGGTGGAGGGAGGGAGCATGGAGCTCTGGCCTCCACACCCCCTTGCTTGCATCTGTATATAGTGTGAGCAGCAAGTAGCCCTGTTCCCTCCCTGTCCCTACCCCTCCTCAATGTAGTGGCCTTGGATATCCCGTTTGTTAATAAAGACTATTCAACCAGCTCCCACCACTTCAGACCCCTTTTTATTCTGTTTTCTCTCACAGTCCAGCTACTCGCCAGGGCAAGCAAGCAGAGTTAGGACGAAGGGGGTGGGGTGGGGTGGAATCTACAATGAGTCTTGGGGATCCAAGTAGGTGGGCAGTACTTGACCAAGAAAACCTAGAAGAAATGACGGAGGGAGGGCCAGGGCATCCTCAGCCTTATTCTGTGGGCCTGTGGGGGCCTGCCCTGAGGGCATTTGGTCCCAGCAACCGTGTCTCTCCTGTGTGGCCATCAAATAGCTGCCAGCTTAGAAGCTCACAGGGCTAGAAGGTCCTATGCGGCTGGAGCCTGAGCAAAACTGGAAGGTCAGCAAGGCTAGGTCTAGGATGGTCTTTGCTTCCCAGAGGACTGGCATTCAAGAGCTGCTTGAACAACCATCTTGACTGGCTCAGTGGTTGGGCGGGGACCTGTGAACCAGGAGGTCACGGTTCAGTTCCGGTCAGGGCACGTGCCAGGTTATGGGCTCGATACCCAGTGTGGGGCATGCATGCAGGAGACAGCCAGTCAATGATTATCTCTTATTGATACTTGTATCTCTCCCTTCCTCTCCAAAATCAATAAAAAGTTTTTAAAAAGTCTTCCCTCTTTCTAATCCCTGCGCAGTGACCAGACCTACACACTTGTGCACAGGCAACATGTGTTTACAAAATACTGATTTATTATCCCTGGTGGTAAAGGATCATAATATAGCAGTGGTAGCAACTTGTTTTTCAAAATCTATTTCCTCCTGGAGAGGATAGGAAAGTTGAAATCAGGCGGCCACCAGCTCGGGTCTACATGCACGGCGGGTAGGGCAGGTCGGGCACTTGGTTTAAGTAGCCCCCCAGGAAGATGAGGCTGGAACCCACACTGAAGAGCACCAGCGCCGCCCAGAAGCAGATGTTGTCCAGGGCCTTCCCCATGCGCACCCAGTCGGACACCTCCTAGGAAGGGGCAGGTGCGAGCTGAGTCCCTGCAGCACAAGAGCTGGGGGGAGGCCTCGGCAGCGCCCCGCCCGCCCCTGGCTCCGGCCCCACCTCGCCGCTGGCCTCCTGGTCTCGCGTGCTCTCGGCCATGAAGTTCACGGCGTCCACACAGCAGCGGATCTCGGGGGCGGCGGCGCCCAGGCTCTGGTAGAGGGCAGCTGCCGGGAGGTGGGCGCACCCCGGTGGGTTATGGAGGCCTCCCCCGCTTCAGGCGCCCCCGTTGGCCCACCCGGCCACGCTGCTCACCCGTCCAGGTGCCGTGCCGGTACCTCTGCCCCTCAAACACGAGCTCGCTCCGCGGCTTTTTCAGTATCAGCTCCTCGGCGCGGAGCAACAGGCCCACGGACGATGCCCGCCTTGGGGGCGAGGCTGTCCCGGGGGCCTCCGGGGGCGCGCCCGAGCCCAGGAGGCGCGGCAGCAGCTCCAGCAAGACCTTGGGGCGGAGGAGGGGGGCGGGGGGGGGCGGTGCTCAGCTCCAAAGCCTGCCGCCCGCTGCCCCGCCGCCTCCCGCCCGCCCCGCGCTTACGTGGCGCAGCCGCGGGGACGTGGCGTGAGTGGTGGGCGTCCGCAAAGACACGTTGAGCACGACGACGCAATTCATGACAATGAGCGTGGCAACCACCATGACGAAGATGAGGTACCTGGGGAGCCCGGGGTGCGTGACCTCACAACTTCCCCACGGCCCGAGCCGCAGGTGGAGCGCCGGGCCTCTGACCGCACAAACACGCCTCTCCGCCGGGAGTGGGGCCTCCCCAGCCGCTCCGCTGCGGGGCCGCGCGCGCTCCACCGCGCTCTCCCTCTCCGACCACCCGTGGCAGCCATGAAGGGGACCCCCGGCTCCCTGGAAGCCCTGCTGTGGGTCTACCGCTTCCACAGTTCCACGGAGGTAGGCGGCGCCCGTGGCCCGGCCTGAGGGTAGCACCTCGACACCCTCGGGGAAGGTCTCCAGGCGCCCCCCCCTTCCCCCTGCGACCTCTGGCCCCTGACCCGACGGCTCCACTGCCCCTGCTCCTTCCCCAGGTGGCCCTCCAGCCCCCGCTTCTGTCGTCGCTGGAGCTCGCTGTGGCCGCGGCCCACGAGTATCTGGAGCAGAGGTTCGCAGAGCTGCAGTCTCGGGGGCTGCCCGCTCCGAAGCCCACCCTGGGGCTGCTGCTAAGAGAAGCCGCGGCCTGCGCCGTGAACTTGGGCACCACCTTGCTAGAGGTAAGGCGCTGAGGGCTGAGGAGGGGCGGAGACGGGGGGACAGGGACCTCGGCGTCCCCAGCTAACTCCGGGACCCCCGCCCCCCAATGCAGATTTCAGCCCTGTGGCTGCAGCAGGAGGTGCGGAGACTCGGCGGAGACGCCCCGGACGCCGGAGATCCGGGTGGCGCGCTGGCCCGGGTGGCCCAGGCTGCGGGGCAGGGCACTCGGCAAGCGGGGGCTGCGGCGGGCGCGAGCGCGCGGTTCCTGCTCCAGGGGGCCTGGCTGTGCCTGTGCGGACGCCGTCTCCCGGGGTCCGCCTCATTCCTGCAGCGATGCGGAAGCCTGCTGGATCTCGGAACCCCCGGGGAACCGGTGAGTTCGGGATGGGCAGGTGATTTGGGAGCCAGAGGCGGCACGGTGGGGGAGACTCGGAGCCGCCTCCCCGCCTCCCCTCCTCCCCCGGCAACAGAGACACTCAGAAGACCTCAAGGTGGCGTCCAGCAGCGGTGCGGAGGATGGGGGGCCAGAGAACCCACAATCGTCCCAGACCTACCCTGTATTCAAATAAAGCCCAAGCGGAGACGAGGCCGCCAAGGCGGCTCCCAGAGTCATTTGGGTTTGGCCCCGCCCACTCCGGCCCAACCCCCTTAGCCCCGTCCCGTGCCAGCCTGGCTCCGCCCTTCGCGCTAGCCAAGAGCCGCACGGGCACCGTCGGGGCCCCGGCGCCCTCACCTGCCCAGCAGCGGCCCTCACCTGCCCAGCAGCGGCACGCTCAGAGACGTCTCGGGGATTTTCTGGGCAATCAGGAACAAGAAGACGGTCTGGGCGAGCAGGACGTTGATGGAGACGGTGCATTTCTGGCCGCCGGCTGGAGGGAGCGCCCAGTGAGAGCTGCTGGCCCCCCGCCCACGCGCGCGCGCGCGCGCACACACACACACACACACACACACACACACCGGAACGAGCCCCACTTGCGGGTTGGGGCGACTCCTTACCCTGCGCCGGCAGGAAGTAGGCGAGCAGCACCAGGCCTGAGATGAGCACGCAGGGCACAATGATGTTAATGATGTAGAAGAGCGGCTTCCGGCGAATGATGAGCGTGTACACGATGTCAATGCCCCCTGCGCCGTCAGCGGAGCCTCCGTCCTGGCGGTGGATCTCCCCGGGGCAGAAGTCGATGGCCCACTCGCCGTTCTCTGCAGGACGGGGGACGCGCTCAGCCTGCTCTGAGGCCCCACACCTGAGGGCGGGAGCCCATAACTCCGGGCGGAGGAGAGAGCGTCTGCAGCGGTCTGCACCGGGGAGGGTGGGGAGGGTGGGGCGGGTGGGCTGGATGGCTCGGGCCTTGGGCCTTCGGCAGACGGGCAATTCGGGCAGGGCCGAAGCGGGTATTCCGGGTGAGGTACGGAAGGACCGCGAGGAGGTAGGACTGGCCCGACCATCGAGAATAATTTCAGGAAAGGGGCAAATTAAAGCGCGGTTGCCAACGTCGGTCCCTAGGCTTGAAGGTCTGGGGCAGCCCCACTTTGCAAGTCCCTTCTCTGGACCCGTCTGGAAGCGGGTTTTAGGAGCAGGAGGGGACCTCACCGGTGTAGGCCTCAGTGTCGATATCGATCTTGCTGATGGTTTCGCCGTCATCGCCCACCACGAAGACGAACTCCACCTCTTGGGCATTGTACGTCTGAGAGCTGTGGAGGCAGGGGGCCCCCATCCCAGCAACTCGGACCCAGGCCCTAGCCTCAGGCCCTGTCCTGGAAGCTGGGCTCTGGCGGGGTGAGAACGCCCCACCGCATTACCCAAAACATGCTGTTTTCTCCCCGACTTCAAATTCGCTGGAGCAGCCCCAACCCTTTTCAGAGTCTGGCTCCGCCTCCAGCACAAAGCCCCGCCCCCCGATTAGTGTCCCCCCCCCATATGACGTCACTCCCTGCTCCCCTAATCCCGTAATGGTCCGGCCCGAAGGAACTCTGCCCACCGGAAGACGAGCGAGCAGTTCTGCCAGTCGAAGGGGAAGTAGGAGACTTCCACGGCGCAGACGCTGCGGTAGATGGCGGGGGGCAGCCAGCTCACGTGGCCGCCCTCGTAGACCAGCACGTTGCAGTCGTAAGCCACCCCGAACTGGCCGTCGATGCTGTGGGCCCCGGAAACCCGGCGTTCGCGGAGGTCCGCCACCCCTCGCCCTCCAAGCAGCCTCCCGCCCCGGCCAGGTCCAACCCAGCCCCTCAGGCCTCGGCTTCCAACTGCCTGGTTCCCCTCCGGTCCGTACTTGTTTTCCAGCACAATCTCTGGTAGCCACACGTGTTTGGACGGGACCCGCAGGATTCCGATGTCCCCAAAGTCCTCCTTGCTGAAGTTGAGTCGGTAATCGTCCCAGTCCTAAGGGGGGGGTGACGGGAGGACGTGTGCCCTGCGTCTCCCCCCTGGTGCCCGCGAAGAGTCTGGGAGGAAGGGGTGCCCGGGACGAGACCGCGCACTGTCCCCCAGGTTGGACTCACGATTCCAATCCAGACGCTGGTGGTGAGGGTCTCCTCTTTCTCGTTCTGCGCAGGGGAGATGAGGAGGGGTTCCAGGGCCACAAGTGAGCGTTAGGACAGCGCTCAGTGTTGGGGCCAGAAGGGGGATGTCAAGCTCAGAGATGGTGCTGGGAGTGGAGGTGGGGTATCTTACCAGCGAGATGAGGTTGGTCAGGGTGACCTTGATGTTGATGCTGACAGTGTCCTCAGGCTCCCTCACTGGCCTGCATTGTGGGTCATAATTGTCGAAAAGATGGTGATAAAGGCGCAACTCCTCATTCCCCGCACCTCGGCCTGGGGATGGTGACGAGCAGCAGTCACTGAGATGAAGAGGCTAGGGAGCCTTTCCCCTCTGCCCCCTCCGAGTCTGTGCGGGCTCTGCTTCCCTGTGTGTCTGCCTCTGAGACGATGTGCTTTTCCATGAGTGTCTTCTGAACCAGTGTTGTGCCTGGGGACCCAATATTGCAACCCAGTCTACATCGAGGTCTCTCTCTTGTTTATGTTCTTATCTCCGTGTGTGTGTGTGCGCGCGCGCGCGCGTGTGCGCGCGCAGCCACCTCCCCCGACCCCTGTCCATACCAAGAAGCTGCAAGAGGAATAGGGCGCTGAGCAGAGCCCCTGCCATCCTGCTGTCTGGTCCTCAGGGTTATTCTGAACGTTGGCAGGCTCGGACCGGGGCAGGCCATGGCTCATGAGTGAGGGGGGAGGTGTTAGTTCCGGGCTGAGTTAGGGGACTGTCACCTAATCCTCTTACCGCCCCACCCCTGCTGAAGCCAGGGACATCTTGTCTGCTCCCAGAGACAGCTGCCTCGTCCCATGTTC
Source organism: Myotis yumanensis (assembly GCF_028538775.1). Classification (NCBI taxonomy): domain Eukaryota; kingdom Metazoa; phylum Chordata; class Mammalia; order Chiroptera; family Vespertilionidae; genus Myotis; species Myotis yumanensis. Next base: position 14,346,340 of record NW_027223767.1, read on the forward strand.
CCTGCCACCACCCCATCCCAGCATCCTTTGCTTGGCCTTCAGCCAGCTTCCCAGCAACAGAGCTCATCCTCTCCTGACTGAGGCAGGCTGGGTTCAGGTGAACCCTTTCAGAGCACCTGGAACCACAAGCCTGGCAGCAGGGGGATGGGGAAACCCTGCTTTCAACATGCACTGGTGCCCTTTCACTAAGCTGCCTTGTGCAGGTGACATCCCTTGCCTCCCATACTCACCCACGTGGAACACACATTACTACCGCCTCAGCCAGCCAAGGTCACACTGGTGCGGTTTCTGCTGGCGGAGTTTGGCAAAAGCAGAGCGTCTGTAAAGACCTGGTAATCAGACAGGCGGTCACAGGGGAGTAGTCTGCAGTAATAGACTGCAGCTGGCAAAGATGACCATATAGGGCCCAGCTCCTTCCACAACCCATCCCCAAGTCTGCCCACTCCCAGCCCCTCTCCTTGCCTCTCTCTGCTGCCATCTCATGGCCACATATGATAGTACTGTCTTCCCCACCCCTAACACACACACACACACACAAATTTAATTGATCCTTTCAGTGTTTCTTAAAGTCTCCCTGGTCCACCCTAATCAATCACCGAGGATGCTTATTTAAAATTCAGATGTTTAGTCTCCATCCCCAAAGAATCACAATTTAGGAAGATGGCAGAGATGGGATGCCAGGAATCTGTTTTTGTTTTTTTAAAATATATTTTATTGATTTTTTACAGAGAGGAAGGGAGAGGGATAGAGAGTTAGAAACATCGATGAGAGAGAAACATCAATCAGCTGCCTCCTGCACACCCCACACTGGGATGTGCCCGCAACCAAGGTACATGCCCTTGACCAGAATTGAACCCGGGACCCTTCAGTCCTTAGGCCGACGCTCTATCCACTGAGCCAAACCGGTTAGGGCAGGAATCTGTTTTTTAAGAAGCTATCCAGCTCTGGCCTGTGTGGCTCGGTTGAGCATCTCCCATGCACTGAAAGGTCACAGGTTCAATTCCGGTCAGGGCGCATCCCCAGGTTTCAGGTTTCATCCCAGTGGGGTGCATATGGGAGGCAGCCAATCCATCTCTCTCTCTCTCTCTCTCTCTCTCTCAAATCAGCTAGCTTCCTAGTAACAGAGCTGATCCTCTCATGACTGGTGAAACAGTGATGATCTCTAAAATCAATAAAAACATTTTTTAAAAGAAGCTATCCATATATTTCTTCATGGGTGGGAGGTACTGGACTAAGAAGCACTTTTTACGCCTTACGCATTGCCTCCTCAAGCCAGTCCAGCAACACAGTTACCATTGTGCTGAGTGTATAAAAGAGGACCTTAAGATCAGGTGTAAGATCACAGAAATAGATTGGCAATAATGCATGAGACTTCTCAATAAGCTTTATTAATCATTTTACCTGTGTTCATGTTACACTTCACAAAATACTTTCATGGCCATTTTTGGGGTCTCCTTCCTCTACATGTGAGGTCCCCATGTTACAAGCACGAACACTAAAGATCAGAGGGGCCACACAGTTTATCCATTTCCCACACATCTTTGAAGCTGCTTTGCTTCCTCTGCTAACTGCCTTATCATTCCACGTTTTCCACTTCAGACCCCCAGAAAGAATCTTCTCGGCCCATCTCACCTTTTTGCATGTGATACATAGACTGATTCTAAAATCTGTGATGCTGCTTATTCCAGAGCCTCTAGATTAGGGACTGGGCAAAGAGTTGTGATAAACAGATATTTATTCAAACATTAGTGGCACCTGCAACACTCCCTGAACAGGGCCAGATGCTATTGTTATAAAGATGAGCAAGACATGGCCTCAAGGAGCAGAGGAAGGCTTATAAGCAGACACTGTCACCAGAACTGTCAAAAGGGTAAAAAAACAGGAGCCATTTGGCCGGTGTGGCTCAGTGGTTGAGTGTCGACCTATGAACCAGGAGGTCATGGTTAGCTTCCAGGTCAGGGCACATACCCGGATGCAGGCTAGGTCTCCAGTGTGGGGCATACAGGAGGCAGCTGATCAATGACTCTCATCATTGGCATTTCTATCTTCTCCCTTCCTCTCTGAAATCAATAAAACTATATGTGTTTTTAAAAACATACAATAGTGAGGCAAAGCCACATCTGGACCAGCAGCCTGCATGTGGGGGAGTAGTTTGGGGTGGAGGGAGCGTGCCTAGAAATCCGCATTCCTTGCTGCCCAAGCCCTGTGTTGCTGCTTGGGCCATAGCCCAGCATGTATCACTTTCGCCACAGAGCACCTCGCTGCAGGACCCCTGGCTGGGACTGTAACTTGTGGGTGAAGGTCTTGCTCAGACCAGTGCATCCCACCAACATCTCTTGCAAAACGTGCACATCAGAAACCTTCCCCTACAGCTCTCACCGGTTTGGCTCAGTGGATAGAGCATTGGCCTGTGGACGGAAGGGGCTGTGGTTCTATTCTGGTCAAGGGCACATGCCTGGGTTGCAGGCTCAATCCCCAGTTGGGGGCATGTAGGAGGCAGCCAATCAATTCTCTCTCATCATTGATGTTTATATCTCTCCCTTTTCCTTCCTCTCTGAAATCAATTATATATAAAATCTCTTAAAAAGAAACCTTCCCTTATATAGTCGCCAGGAGGGCTGCTCACCCCTCATTCCTTCCTCCTCCCCGCTCTGGCTCCTGGCCGCAGTCCATCCCACTAGTGCTGGCACAGAGCTGAGCCATCTTTTTTCTTTTCTTTTCTTTCTTTTTGCTGTTTGCTCAGGATCACAATTGTCTGAGGAACTGAGACTTTCAAGTTGGCGGAGTCAGGCACCGGCCTCAGACCTGGGTTTTGTATTTTTATAATAAAAATTCCACAGATCCTTAGTGGGCTCCCTGACAATTTTGTTTCTGGGACGCCTTAACTTCCAAGCCAGACTCAAAGATCTCGGCTCAACAGGAAGCCACTCCCTTCACCTACTGGCTCTTGGCTGGTAACTCACAACAGCTGCGGCTTCCCCATTGGCCAGGCCAAGCGTCTCTTTCTTAGTCATCAGTGTCCTCACAGTGGAAATATCCCCAAGCTGCTCTGACCGAGGGGCCCCCTCTCACACAACAAAAAGAGACCCTTTTGTCAATTGGGAGAGTGGATTGGCTGAGCTAGGACAGGGACAGCAGACACTGGTTTCTAGGCTGTCTTCCTCACTGGAACCTAAGCTCTCTGGTCACTGAGACCTTGCTAGTTTACTGTGTTCAGCAGCACAGAGCCCAGCACATAGTAGGCATGCAATAGAAATTCACTGAATGAGTGAAAGAATGAGTGCCTTCAAATATATGGTGATGGAAGATGATTTGACCTTGGGTTGTGGGCACACAATGCAATATACAGACCATGCATCATAGAAATGTAAACTTAAAACCTATGTAACCTTATTAACCAATATCACCCCAATAAATTTAATATTAAAAAAAATGAGTGCCTTCCCTAGCCGGTTTGGCTTAGTAGATAGAGCATGGGCCTGTGGACTGAAGGGTTCCGGGTTTGATTCTGGTCAAGGGCATATACCTCGGTTGTAGGCCCCTCCCCGGCTCATGCAGGAGGCAACCAATCGATGTGTGTTTCTCTCACATCGATGTTTCTCTCTGTCTTTCCCTCTCTCTTCTGCTCTCTCTAAAAATCAGTGGTAAATATCCTCGGGTGAGGACTTAAAAAAATAAATAAATACAAACGAGCGCCTTCCCTTCCCAGCATCCTCCCATCTACTGAGAACTGTTCTTCTCCAGCCATGTGACTCCCGAGGCTCTGCCAAGCACTTAGAGCAGTAGTTCTCAACCTTGGCTGCACATTAGAATCACCTGGGAATCATTTTAAAATCCTGATTTCTGGGCCTCATCCTCCGGAAATTGTTTCTTTGTTATGGGGTGGGGCCACGCCATTAGTAACAAAGAAACAATTTCCGGAGGATGAGGCCCAGAAATCAGGATTTTAAAAAGATTCCCAGGTGATTCTAATGTGCAGCCAAGGTTGAGAACCACTGACTTAGAGGCTCCTCACCTCTGGCCAGAGTTGATGGATCCAGAACACCTGGCCACAGAAAGCCCTTCCCTGAGAATATTGTTAAGCAGGAAGTCAGTCTCGGTAGGAAGTCAGTCTCTCTTTGCTGTAGGAGGGCAAGAGATAAATTTCACATTTTTGTTGTTATTAATCCTCACCAAGGTTATTTTCCCATTTATTTTTAGAGAGAGTGAAAGGGAGGGAGGGGAAGAGGGAAGGGAAGAGAGAGAGAGAGAGAGAGAGAGAGAGAGAAAGAGAGAGAGATGTGAGAGAGACACATCAATTGGTTGCCTCCTGCACAAGGCCAAACTGGCTGGGATCAAACCAGCAACCGAGGTATGTGTCCAGGAATTGAACCCATGACCCTTTGATTCCCCCGTCAAGGCCCTAACCACTGAGCAACCAGCCAGGGCAAGATATAAATTTAGATGCACAAGGCAGCCATGCTCATTCCCCATCCATTATATGACTGAGAGAGAATGCAGCCGCTACACAAAGACCAAAAAAAAAAAAAAGGCCTCTAGTATCCCAGGCCCGGGCCCCAGAAATTCCAGAGGCCCATCTGCATTTGTCTCCCCCTGCAGGCTGCTCAAATGAGGAACATCAGCATCCTTCCAGTAAATCCTCCTTTTCTTGACTTAAAGATATTGGGATTTTTAAAAAAACAAACTATGCCAAGGTGTGGCTCAGTGGTTGAGCATCGGCCTATGAACCAGGAGGTCACATTTCATTCCCAGTCAGAGCACATGCCCGGGTTGTGGGCTCGATCCCCAGTGAGGGGCATGCAGGAGGCCGATCAGTGATTCTCATCATTGATGTTTCAATCTCTCTCTCCCTCTCCCTTCCTCTCTGAAATCAATAAAAATATATTTGAAAAGAAAAACAAGAAAACTAAAAAATAAATTAGTATAAAGAAAAAAAATGCCTCATAACACATGTCAATTGATTGCCCAGAAAAACCCTTCTGCTAAAAAAGGTAATACATGCCCATCACTAGAACAACTGAAGAGTGCAGAAGGACATAGCAAAAACCCAAAGCTTGTTCCTACCCCTTCTTTCTCCCAAAGGTTGGCAGCGTGGTTAGCTGTAAACCTTCCTAAAGTCCAGCACATGTAAGTATGTATATAAATACTAGAGGCCTGGTGCACAGATTCATGCACTGGTGGGGGGCATGGCCTGTGGGGATCAGCCTGCTGTGGAAGCGTTGCTCATCTCTGTCATCTGAGTGGCTGTGGTCCTGCCCTCTGAGCGACTGCTCCCACTGTGGGAGCACACTGACCACCAGGGGGCAGCTCCTGCATTGAGCATCTGTGCCCTGGTGATCAGTGCACGTCATAGCAACTGGTCGGCTGGTCATTCTGGTCATTCCACTGTTCGGTTGCTGGGCTTTTATATATATAGACTAGAGGCCCGGTGCACAAAAATTTGTGCACTCGGGGGTGGGGGGTGGGGAGGTCCCCCAGCCCGGCCTGTCCCCTCTCGCAGTCTGGGACCCCTCGGGAGATAACGACCTGCTGGCTTAGGCCGGCTCCCGGGTGGCAGAGGGCAGGCCCAATCCCTAGGTGCAGCCCCTGGTCGGGCTCAGAGCAGGGCTGATTGGGGAGTTGGGGCGCCGCCCCGTCATGCACAGAGCAGGGCGGATCAGAAGGTTGCAATGCCACCCTCAGTCACGCTCAGGGTAGGACCGATTGGGGGGTTGGGGCACCGCCCCCTGTCACACTCAAGGCAGGGTCCATGGGGAGGTTGAAGCACCACCCCCTGTCACGCACAGAGCAGGGCCAATCAGAGGGTTGGGGCACTGCCCCCTGTCACTCACAGAGCAGGGCCCATCAGGGGGGGTTGGAGCTCCGTACCCTGTCACACACAGAGCAGGGTTGATCAGGGGGTTGGGGCGCTGCACTCTGTCACACTCAGGGCAGGGCCGATGGAGAGGTTATGGCTCTACCCTGTCACATACAGAGCAGGGCCCATGGGGGGGGAGGGGTTGGGGCGCCGGAGCGCCACACCCTGTCACACACAGAGCAGGGCTGATCAGGGGGTTAGTGCGCCGAACCCTGTCAAACACAGAGCCGCAGGGCAATCAGGGGATTGGGGAGCTCCCCCTATCAGGCACAGAGCAGGGCTGATCAGGGGGTTGGGGCGCCTTCCCCTGTCATGAACAGAGCAGGGCAGATAGGGAGGTTGTGGCCCCGCCCCCTGTCACACACAGAGCTGCAGGGCGATCAGGGGGTTGGGGAGCTCCCCCCGTCACACACAGAGCCGTAGGGCAATCAGGGGATTGGGGAGCTCCCCCCTATCAGGCACAGAGCAGGGCTGATCAGGGGGTTTGGGCGCTGCCCCCTATCACGCTGATCCCGGTGCCGGGAGCCTCGCTGCTCTGCTGATCCTGGTGCCGGGAGGCATATTACCCTTTTACTATATAGGATAGAGGCCTGGTGCATGGGTAGGGGCTGGCTGGTGTGCCCTGAAGGGTGTCCTGGATCAGGGTGGGGGTCCCCACTGGGGTGCCTGGCCAGTCTGGGTGAGGGGCTGAGGGCTGTTTTCCAGAAGCGGGTGACTGAAGTTCCCAACAGCTCCTTTTTTTCTTTTTCTTTTTTTCATTCTGGGCCAGCTTTAGCTCTGAGGCCTTGCTGCTGAAAACATTGATACAATGTTGCGGTCAGGCTGGCTGAAGCCCGGCTGAATGAAAGCCGGTTTCTGGGGTTTTGTTTAGCTTCTTATTTGCAACATAGTACATAGTTGCTTAGAGTTGCAGCTGAGAGGCCGGCAGCAGCAGGCGGGGAACGTTGGAATTCGCCGTCACTGGAGCAAGCAAGCCTCCCTGCTTGCTTCAGTGCATGGCTGCCGGCCGCCATCTTGGCTGACAGTTAATTTGCATAAGGATATGCTGATTAGCCAATGGGAAGGGTAGGGGTCGTATGCTAATTACCATGTTTCTCTTTTATTAGTGTAGATATGGCATCAGACTATGCCTACTATTCTGCAACTTTTGTTGAGATTGGCCCATATCAGTACATACAAGTCTTCCTTGTTCTTTTAAAACTGCTGCACAGCGTTCCACTGCATGAATGTGCCATAGATACTTTATCCAGTTCCCAATGGATAGACATTTAAGTGCTAACCATTTGGGGTTTTGCAATGACAAACTATGTGAACATATTTATGCATTTATCTTTGGCATACTTCTGCAAAATGTACCCTTAGGGTTAATTCCTAGCAGTGAAATTGCTGGGGCAGAGTTCATGCATTTTCTTTTAACTGTTGATGCCTTTTGCCAAATTGTTCTCCAAAAAAGCCTTCACACCAACAGAGTGTGAGAGTGCCTATGTCCTCATACCCTCCCCAGCAGAGAACATTATCAAACTTTCTTTTCTTTTCTTTTTCTTTTTTTAAATATATATTTTATTGATTTTTTACAGAGAGGAAGGGAGAGAGATAGAGAGTTAGAAACATCGATGGGAGAGAAACATCAATCAGCTGCCTCCTGCACACCTCCTACTGGGGATGTGCCCACAACCCAGGTACATGCCCTTGACCGGAATCGAACCTGGGACCTTTCAGTCCTCAGGCCGACGCTCTATCCACTGAGCCACACCGGTTTCGGCATCTTTTCTTTTTCTTAAAAGCCTCTATTTATTGCCTGGCCGGCATGGCTCATAAGAAGATAAAAGGTGGAGAGAAGAAGGCAGAAAGGCTAGGGACCTCGAAACCCAAGGAACAGCAGGATGGCGGTGAGTTTCCTGAGTTTTCTTTGTGCTTTGCTCATCGCAGTCTCGAAAGTGAAGTCAGCAGGCTGGACACCAAGGCGCAGACAAAACAAAAAAAGCAAACAAAATAAAACAGCCCACAACAAAAACCTGCTCTCTCTAGCCAACGGACCAGGAAAGGGCAGCCTAACAAGAGAGAAAACTTGGAAAATAATCGCTCTATTCCAGCCAAATACCACAGAAGAACTGTGGCCACACCCACACCCAACCACACCAGTGCTGAGCCTAGACTTCCCAGGATATAATGAGGCGCCCCAACTCTCACCAGGGTGGTTTCCGAGGTCAAGTAGGGAGGGGGGACTTTCACCCCCCTACTCCCCCTCCCCCACCAGCTGGAAATGAGGCCTCCCACACCGCAGGGTCAGGAAGGCCACGTGGGTGCCACAACTTCAGTCCCGGATTGGCAGTGGGGAGGCAGCCCTCAGCCTCCCTGCTGGGCTGCGGGCCAGGAGGCCTCCGCTCATTACATCCGCCCGAGGTGGCAGCGCAGACCTGTGGGAACTGGAACCCCGCCCCCACCCCCACCCCTACCCCTACCCCCGCGCTGCAGTGAGGAGGCCCTCACCTCCATCCGCTGTCAACAGGGGCTGAGCTGGGCCTTGAAGGGCTACCTCCATCTGGCAGTGAAAAGACAGCCCCCCCCACCTCTACCCGCCAGAGCCCGTCAGAGAAAACCGGCTGAAACAGGAGGGTTAAATAAGACCCAGAGTCTCATAAAATAAGACAGAAATGTCCATGTTTGGCGTGCGCCAAGCACACAGCACGCGCTGGAGTAGGAATGACAGTCGGGGAAATCCTTCCGCTGCTGCACCCACGTGTCAGGACCGGGAGTCTTTCCTGCGCATGCGCGGTCACGAAGGCAGCGAGACGGCCCAACAGGAGACCCCGGGCCAGAGCGCGGCCGCAGCAGTGTCCAGAGGAACCAGCCGAACCGGCACCTGCTGAGCAAGCTGCCGAGATGAGGAGGCTGGCCCGGGGGAGGGAGGCGATGCGGAAGGACCCCAGGATGCCTCGTGGCATCTGCCCAGCCCGGTGACGAGCCCCTGTGCACTGGGGACGGGAGGAGGGGGCGCCGGGCGAAGGGGCTGCCAGCTCTGCTGCCCGGGAGGCCGCGCACCGCTCACTCCGCAGCCTCTCGCCTCAGATCGAAGCCCCTCCCCTGCAGCCACGTGTCTGAGGGCTGGGGCGGGGGAAAGGTGGGGGGTGGAGGGGGCTCCAGTGCGTGCGGATGGCCAGGGCCACGTGCTGTACCTGTTGCCTTGGGGCCACCCCCAGGTCTGGGTGGATGTGTTCAAGCGTCAACTCCGCCTCCCGCACAGCTGAAAGCCGAGCTTGCGCTCGCAGGAACCTGCTGCGGACTGGTTTTATGGGGCTTTCCTGAATTTTAGTACGAAACACGCACTGACCAGAAGTGATAGTTGGATGACGGATGAAATGAGGAAGTTTTGGCGAGTCCTAGGGCGCCCTGGGCCCAGGGCTCCTGCGGTTCACTGCAGGGACCTGCTTAGAAGGCGCATGCTGGCAACCCATCCCCTCTCCTGCCTCCTATGTTTTCCCTTTTTCTCTGAAAATGTTGTAACAGGAACGAGTATCAGACCTTTTTGGTTTAAAATAAACACAATTTTAGCATTAAAAAATGCCCATGTTTCCATTGAAAATCATTCATCATACCAAGAACTGGGAAGGCCCTGGCTGGTTTGGTTCAGTCGATAGAGCATCGGCCTGTGGACTGAAGGGTCCCCGTTCAATTCCTGGTCAGGAGGACACATGCCCAGGTTGCGGGCTTGATCCCCAGTAAGGGGGTGCAGGAGGCAGCCGATCAATGATTCTCTCTCATCATGGATGTTTCTAGCTCTCTCTCCCTCTCCCTTCCTCTCTGAAATCAATTTAAAAAATATATTTTATTTTTTATATATTTTTATTTTTATTTTTTTATATATATTTTTATTGATTTCAGCGAGGAAGAGAGGAGGGGAGAGAGCTAGAAACATCCATGATGAGAGAGAATCATTAATCGGCTGCCTCCTGCACGCCCCCCCCTACTGAGGATCAAGCTTGCAACCTGGGCATGTGCCCTTGACCGGAATTGAACCTGGGACCCTTCAGTCCGCAGGCCGAGGCTCTATCCACTGAGCCAAACCAGCTAGGGCTATATATATTTTTTAAAAAGACCTGGGAAGCCGAAACCAGTTTAGCTCAGTGGATAGAGCATCGGCCTGCGGACTGAAGGGTCCCAGGTTCGATTCCGGTCAAGGGCATGTACCTGGGTTTCGGGCACATCACCAGTGGGAGGTGTGCAGGAGGCAGTTGATCGAGTTAAAAAAAAAAAAAAGAACTGGGAAGATCTCAAATTGAATGAAAAAAAGACAATCAGCAGCTGCCAATACCCAAAGGAGAGAGGTATTAAAATTATCTGAAAAAAAATATTTTTAAGCAGCCACAATAAAAATGCTTTAACAAGAAATTATGACTTGCTTGAAACAAAGAAAAAATAAAAAGCTTTAGCAGAGAAATAGGTCTAAAGAAGAACCAAGCGGAAATTTTGGAACTAAAAATATAGTAGTTGAAATTAAAGTTCAGTTGAAATGGGCTCAATAACACTATTCATGAGAAAGCACGTGAGAGGGCACAAAGCAGCACTCCAATGAAAAGTATAATTTAAGTGGATTTACCTAAAAAGCAAAAATGATTGTATTTCCAATCTTTTTAGTGAACTAAGATTTCAACTCAAGAAGGTAAAAAGAGAACATGAAAATAAGCTTAAAGTAAGAGGAATTATTATTAATGATGAAACTAGCCAGTGATGGCGAACCTTTTGAGCTCGGCGTGTCAGCATTTTGAAAAACCCTAACTTAACTCTGGTGCCGTGTCACATATAGAAATTTTTTGATATTGGCAACCATAGTAAAACAAAGACTTATATTTTTTATATTTATTTTATGTATTTAAATGTCATTTAACAAAGAAAAATCAACCAAAAAAATGAGTTCGCGTGTCACCTCTGACACGCGTGTCATAGGTTCACCATCAATGAACTAGACATTCATCATCAAATAGAAAAAGCACAGCAATTGACTAGTAAAACTAATAAATTTAGTTCTTCGACTGGTCCAATAAAATAGACCAATCTTTGGTAAGTCTGATGAAGAAAGAAAGGAAGGGGCAGGGGAAGAAAGAGAGAAAGAAAATAAAAATAAACAATATTAGGGGTTATTACTATAGATAAGGAGATTTTAACAAATGATAAAATATAAATGTTCAAACTTGCAATAGTAAATTTGAGTAGGCACGTTAAAGGTATATTTTAGCAGAAATATCAATTATCAAGTTTGACTCAACAGGAAGAAATCTCAACAGAGCAATAATTATGGTAGGAATTGAAAAGGTATTCAAGGAGCTATCTATCCCCCCAAAGGCATGAGGTCCAAATGGTTTTATAGGTGAATTCCACCAAGCCTGCACAGAACGGAAAACCCCTATGAGCTCTAATTTTTCCAGAGAATATAAAAATTTCCAACTTACTTTACAAGGCCAATGTAACTCCAATAACAAAGCAGAACAAAACCAACAGAAAAAGACAAAGCCCCTCAAAAGAAATCTATGGGTCACACTCATTTTCTTTGTTTATTTTTAACTTATGAGGCTCTATACTTTTTAAAAAATATTTTTTAGTGATTTCAGAGAGGAAGAGTGAGAGAGAGATAGAAACATCAATAATGAGAGAGAATCATTGATCGGCTGCCTCCTGCACAGCCCCCCCACTGGGGATTAAGCCCACAACCTGGGCATGTGCCCTTGACCAGAATCGAACCTGGGATCTTTCAGTTCGCAGGCCGACGCTCTATCCACAAAACCGACTAGGGTGAGGCTCTATACTTTTAAAAATTAAATTTATTAGGGTGACATTGGTTAATAATAACATTATATAAGTTTCAGATATACACCTTTATAATATGGCATCTGTAAATATTGTCACAAATGGCAATATTTCATCTTTTATGGCCACATAGTATTCCATCATGTATATGAACAACATCTTTGTCCAATCATTTGTTAATGGACACTTATATTATTTCCATGTCTTGGCTATTGTAAATAGTGCTGCAATGAACATAGGGGTACATATATCTTTACAAATAAGTATTTTCAAAAATTTTGGGTAGCCCTAGCCAGTTTGGCTCAGTGGAAAGAGTGTCAGCCTGCAGACTGAAGGGTCCCAGGTTCAATTCCAGTCAAGGGCACATGCCTGGGTTGCAGGCTCAATCCCCAGTGTGGGGCATGTGGGAGGCAGCCTGTCGATGATTCTGTCATCGCTAATGTTTCTATCTCTCTCTTCTTCTCCCTTCCTCTCTGAAATAAATAAAAATATTTTTTATATATTTTATTGATTTTTTTTTACAGAGAGGAAGGGAGAGGGATAGAGAGTCAGAAACATTGATGAGAGAGAAACATCGATCAGCTGCCTCCTGCATACCCCCCACCGGGAATGTGCCCGCAACCAAGGTACATGCCCTTGACCGGAATCGAACCTGGGACCCTTCAGTCCGCAGGCCGACGCTCTATCCACTGAGCCAAACCGGTCAGGGCAGTAAAAATATTTTTTTAAAAATGTAGGTAGATGCCTAGGAGAGAGATTGTTGGGCATAAGGTAACTCTATTCTTAATTTTTTGAGGAGCATCCATTCTGCTTTTCAGAGTGGCTGCACCAGTTTACATTACCACCAGCAATATATGAAGGTTCCCTTTCTCCACGTTCTCTGCAACATTTGTTATCTCTTGTCTTATTGATAGTAGTCATTCTAACCGTGTGAGGTGGTATTCTGTGGTTTTGATTTGCATTTCCTTTATGACTAGTGATGTTGGACATTTTAAAAATATGTTTGTTGGCCAGATGTATGTCTTCCTTGGAGAAGTGTCTATTCAGATCTTCTGCCAATTTTTATTTGGGTTGTTTGTTTTGTTGCTGTTGAGTTGTATGAGTTCTTTATATATTTCGGATATTAGTCCCTTATTGGAGGTATCATTTGCAAATTCTTCTCCCATTCAGTTGGTTGCCTTTTTGTTTTGTTGATGGTTTTGTTGTTGTTGTGCAGAGCTTTTTGGTTTGAGATAGTCCCATTCGTTTTTGCTTTTATTTCCCTTCCCTTTGGGGTTGAGTTCACAAAACACCACCGAGGCCAATGTTGTAAGTTTAATGCCTGTGTTTTCTTCTATGTGTTTTGTTGTTTCAGGTCTTACATTCAAGCCTTTAATGCATTTTGAGTTAATTTTTGTGTCTGGTGTCAGATAGCAGTCTACTTTCATTCCTTGGTATATGACTTTCTGGTTTCCCAACACCGTTTTTTGAAGAGACTTTCCTTTCGCCATTGTATGTTTTTGACTCCTTTGTTGAAAATTAGTTGCCCATATGTATGTGGTTTATTTCTGGGCTCTCAGTGCTTTATAAAATTAAAAACATTTTTTTCCATCTCCCTCCCCTTTGGCAACCATCCGCTTATTCTTTATATCTATGTGTCTATTTTCTATATTTATGGGTTCTCAATTCTGTTCCATTGGTCTGAGTATCTGTAGTTCTGCCAATACCATATTGTTTTGATTATTGTAGCTTTATTGTATAGTTTGAAGTCAGGGAGTGTAATACCTCTGGCTTTGTTTTGTTTTGTTTGTTTTTTAGCTGCTTTGGCTATTTTGGGTCTTTTGTGTTTCCATACAAATTTGAGAATTTTTTTTGTTCTGTTTCTGTAAAAAAAAATGCCGTTGGGATTTTTATAGTAATTGCATTAATTCTGTATATTGCTTTAAGTAATATGGCCATTTTAACAATATTAATTCTTCCAATCCATAAACATGGAATATTTTTCCATTTATTCGGTTTCAACAATGTCTTACAGTTTTCTGGGTATGGGTCCTTCACCTTCTTTGTTAAGTTTATTCCTAGGTATTGTGTCCCTTTTGTTGCACTTACAAATGGGATTGTTTTCTTCATTTCTCTTTTTGATGTTTCATTGTTAGTGCAATGAATTTTTATAAATTGATCTTGTGTCCTGCAACTTTACAGTATTTGTTTATGATTTCTAATAGTTGGGTGTGTTTTTTTTGTTGTTGTTGTTGTTTTTTTAAATATTTTATTGATTTTTTACAGAGAGGAAGGGAGAGGGATAGAGAGTTAGAAACATCGACGAGAGAGAAGCATTGATCAGCTGCCTCCTGCACATCTCCCACTGGGGATGTGCCCGCAACCCAGGTACATGCCCTTGACCGGAATCGAACCCTGGACCTTCCAGTCCCCTAACCGGCCAGGGCTTTGTTGTTTTTTTTTTGTTTTTTTAGTCTTTATAGTTCTCTTCATATAGAATCATGTTATCTGCAAGTAGGGACAGTTTTCTTCATTCCCAATTTGGGTGCCTTTTATTTTTGGTCTTTTTCTTGTCTAATTTCTCTAGCTACCACTTCCAGTACTACGTTGAATAACAGTGCAGGATAATTTTGGGCTCATAAAATGAGGTAGGAAGTATATCCTCCTCCTCCTCCTCAATTTTTTAAAAAATATATTTTATTGATTTTTTACAGAGAGGAAGGGAGAGAGATAGAGAGCCAGAAACATCGATGAGAGAGAAACATCGATCAGCCGCCTCCTGCACATCCCCCACCAGGGATGTGCCCACAACCCAGGCACATGCCCTTGACCGGAACCGAACCTGGGACCCCTCAGTCCGCAGGCCGACGCTCTATCCACTGAGCCAAACCGGTTTCGGCAGCCTCCTCAATTTTTAAAAATAGGTTGAGATAGATTGGTATTACATCTTTGAATGTTTGGTAGAATTCACCAGTAAAGCCATCTAGTCCTGAACTTTTTTGAGGGTGTGTGTGGGGGGAGTTTGTGATTGCTGTTTCAATTTTCTTACTAGTGATTGGTCTATTTGGGTTTTCCAGTTCTTCATGATTCAGTCTAGGAAGGCTGTATATTTCTAAGGTTGTATATTTGTCCATTTCTTTTTTTTTTTTTTTTTTTAAATATATTTTATTGACTTTTTACAGAGAGGAAGGGAGAGAGATAGAGAGTTAGAAACATCGATGAGAGAGAAACATCGATCAGCTGCCTCTTGCACATCTCCTACTGGGGATGTGTCCGCAGCCCAGGTACATGCCCTTGACCGGAATCGAACCTGGGACCTTTCAGTCCGCAGGCCAACGCTCTATCCACTGAGCCAAACCGGTTTCGGCTGTCCATTTCTTATAGGTTAGTGAATCTGGTGGAGTATAGGCTTTCAGAATATTCTTGTATAACCCTTTGTGTTTCTATGATATCCGTTGTGACTTTTCCTCATTCATTTCAGATTTTATTTGAGTCTTTTCTCTTTTGACCTTAGCAAATCTAACCAAAGATTTGTCAAGTTTATTTTTCTTTTCAAAGAAACTGGAAATTAACTTTAAGAAGCTGAAAACCACAAATACGTGGAGATTAAACAACATGCTACTGGCCCTGGCTGGATAGCTTAGTTGGTTAGATCTTTGTCCTGATACGCCAAGGTTGCAGGTTTGATCTCTGGTTAGGGCACATGCAAGAAGCAACCAATGGATGCATAAATAAGTAGAACAACAAGTCGATGTTTCTCTCTCCCCACCCCTCTCTCTAAAATCAATAAATAAACCACATGCTACTGAAAAACTATTGTGTTAAAGAAGAAGTAAAAGAAAATGTCAAAATATATAGAGAGACAATTAAAAATGACAATATGACATACCAACGTTTTGGGAAAGGGGCGTATTTTCTATCCTTGAGAATGTCCCACGTGCTTTTGAAGAGAATGTGTGTTCTGTTGTTTGGCGATGAAAAGTTCTATAAATATTGATTAAACCCATTTTGTCTAATTTCCCTATTGACTTTCTGTCTGGAGGATCTGTCCATTGCTGACAATGGTGTATTCAGTCCTCTACTATAATTGTATTTTTGTCCGTTTCCCCCTGTAGGACTGTTAGTAATTGCTTTATGTATTTTGGTGCATATACTAGTATATATGCTATATCTTATTGGTATTATCCACTTTGTCACCATAAAGTGCCCATCTTTGTCTCTTATTACCTTTTTTATCTTGAAATCTATTTTGTCTGATATAAGTACTGCTATGCCCACTTCTCTAGATGCCATTTGCTTCAAGTATCATCTCCCACCTTTTCATTTTGAGCCTATGTTCATCTTTGGAGCTTAGATGAATTCCCTGCAGGCAACATAGAGTCTTGTTTATTAATTCCTTCCACTGCTCTGTGCTTTTTGATTGGTGAGTTTAGTCCATTTACACCTGGGATGAGTATTGATATATGGGGACTTACTACAGCCATTTTATCTCTCATTTTCTGATTGCTCTGTATCTCCATTGTTTCTTTTCCCTTGTGATTCTGTTCACTATTTTGTTTTGGTGGTTTACTATTATGTTTTTTTCTGTTCACTTCTTTTGTTGTTTTATGTTTTAGTTCTGGATTTGTGTTTTGTGGTTACCATTATGTTTGTGTAAAACTTCTCATGCATAAAATAGTCCTTTTTCTTCTACTTGCCTTTTATCTTCATTCACCTGTATCGGTTCGATCCTTTTTCTCCTCCCCTTTTATGATTTTGTTGTTACAAATTATCTCTCTTTATGTTGCACATTTGTTACAAAATTTCAGTAATTGTAGTTATTTTTAATGTCCCCCTTTAACCTTTATGTTATAATTAAGTATTTAATATCCTATTCTGAAGTAGTTTTGCAGTTTCCTGTTTCTGTCCGTCTATTGTTCTTTTTACTCAAAGCTTTGTATACTTTTGTCTTTTTGTTTGTGGTAGAAGAGCTTCTGGAGACGGGAAGTCCCAGGTCAGGGTGCATGTTATGGGCTCCTGGAGAGGGTCTCTTTCTGGCCTGCAGATGCCATCTTCTTCTATCCTCGCAGGGCAGAAGATTAAATTTTGACAGTTTGAATAAAATGTGACCTGGAGAAGTTCTTTTAGCATTGGTCTATTAGCTTCCTCCCAGCGGTTCTCAACCTGTGGGTCGAGACCATCAGAAAACACATATAGCCTATCAGATATTTACAGTACGATTCATAACAGTAGCAAAATTACAGTTATGAAGTAGCAACGAAAGTAATTTTATGGTTGGGGTCACCACAACATGAGGAACTGTATTAAAGGGTCGCGGCGTTAGGAAGGTTGAGAACCACTTTAGAGTCTATTCTAAAGTCCAGTTCTTTCCATAAGCTTGGGAAGTTCTCATCAAAATTATTTCTTTCACTAAGTTCTGTGTTCTCATCTCCCACTCTTCTCCTTTTGGTAAACCTATGATCCTTACGTTGCTCTTTCTAATTTAGTCAGATAGTTCTCATAGAGTTCTTTCATTTAAAAAAAAAAAACCAACAACCTTTTAGTTCTCTTTCTTCTCCCTCCTGAGTCACTTATAGGTTGTTGTTGTTTTTACTTATAAACTTTTATCTTCATGTTCACTCTTCCATCTGATCTGCTCTATTTTCAATGTTCTCTAGTGTATTCCTCTTCTCCTTTATTGAGTTCTTCAGCTCCAGAATTTCTTTTTTTGTTCTCTCTTATAGTTTCAATCTCTTTGGTAAAAATCACTGAACTGTCTTTCTTTCTTTTTTTTTAAAATATATTTTATTGATTTTTTTACAGAGAGGAAAGGAGAGGAATAGAGAGTTAGAAACATCGATCAGCTGCCTCCTGCACACCCGCGACTGGGGATGTGCCCGCAACCAAGGTACATGCCCTTGACCGGAAACGAACCCGGGATCCTTCAGTCTGCAGGCCGACGCTCTTTCCACTGAGCCAAACCAGTTAGGGCTGTCTTTCTTTTTTTTAAATTGTAATTTTATTGGGCATTTTATTATGTGGTTTTTGTTGTTGTTGTTGTTTATTTGTTTTTTTGGTTTCAGAGAGATAGGGAAAGAGAGAGATAGAAACATCAAAGATGAGAGAGAATCATTGATCGGCTGCCTCCTGCACGCCTCACACTGGGGTTTGAGCCTGCAACCTGGGCATGTGCCCTTGACTGGAATCGAACCCGGGACCCTTCAGTCCACAGGCTGACGCTCTATCCACTGAGCCAAACCAGCTAGGGCTGAACTGAACTGTCTTTCTGTGTATATCACTGAGCTTCTTCATAACTGTGATCTTTGACTTTGAGTTTGGTTTCTGGGGACTTTTTTTCTTTCTGTTACCTTAGTTGTTTATGGTTTTTAATGGTTTGCTTCTCTGCCTGCGCATGGAGGTAATGAACTTTTTTCTTGTTTAGATGCTGTTTGCTCTCAACAATTCAGCAGGTTGATGGATAGGTTATTTTCTTCTTGCTGTGGTGCTTAAGTCATCTCAGTTTTCTTTACCAGGCTCTGCCAGGGAGTGTGGGCAGGGGAGGTAAATTAGCTGTCTAGCAGCTCCATCCCCCTCCCAGTAATGGCTGTCAGCACTGTTCTGTTGTTTTAAGCTTCCCAGCCACCTCTACCTGACGGGGAAAGGAGAAGGGAGATGTCCTTTTTCAAGTGAGAAACTACTTCTCCTCCTCGTATGCTCCAGGCCACATGAGGAGTAGGGCCGCACCCTGACTCTTGCAGGAGCTGCAGTGGATGCTGAACTGCATCGGTGCCCGCTGTCCCGTCCTTCCCCTGTGCCACTTCCCCTACTTACTTCAATACGCCCACCTTCTGATGTCCTGAATCTTCCAGGTGTGTTTGTGTTAAGCAAGGTCCTTTACTGAGTGATAGTTGTATGACCTGTTGCAAGTTTAAGTGGAGCAACAATGGAGTCTTCTTAATCATGATGCTGACATCAGCTTGGACCACTCTTATTTTCTAATGTAGATGTAAAAGTTTTAAATAAAATGTGAGCAAACCAACCTAGAATTATACTAAAAAAAATAATAATTCATAATGGCCACATAGGGTTCATCCCAAGCATTCAAAGATGCAAAATTGGAAAAAATTAAGGACATTGACATGGAAGAAAATAAAATATAGGATCATTTCAGCAGGTGCCAAAACACATGAATCTCTTACCTATGACTGCAAAAATCCTTCAACTTATGAATCCTTGGAGAAGCAGAACTTGGTTCCTATTACAAAAGCTGGAAATATCAGATACTTGCTTTCACTGACCCATGGAGTCACAGGCACAGGATCAATCAGGTCACACCAGATGTTGATTCAGGAGTTAGTATCACAAAGAGTAGCAGTGGCACAGAATTCTCTCTCTTTGCAGCGGGAGGTTGTGTAAACACTGAGTCCCTGGCTCGGCAGCTGGAGCAGTCCAAGCTTCAGTGACCTGGTCTTGCAGCAGGAGCAGAGCTTTGCTCACCAGACTGGTTCTGCAGCCTAGTTCTGGGCACTGTCCTGGCTACACAGTTCCAAGTTTGGTTCTCTAGCCCTCATGACAAATCTGTAAAGTAGCCAATGTATTTTTAATACATTCCTTTCAGCCTAAATTAACCAGATCATCTTCTGCTGCTTACCGCTATAAACCCTGTTACTAACGCAGCAAAAACCAACAGCCTCAGGGCCTTATTCCACATCGTAATCTCTCTATGTACAACTTTCTGCCTCACTTCCTGCTGTTTGCTGTCTCCTTTTCTCCACATTTTCAAATACTTTTTGCAAATATATAAATGGCAAGACTATGGACTAACTTCATCTGGCTCGTGTCCACCCCTTGTCCAGTCACCAATGGCAAATAGACAAGGGCAGACTCATGCCCTTTCTGGGGTATAGTAGGTAGGACATTTAAATCATTAGGATATGGTGGCTGGATCTCTGAAATAGGCACCTAACCTGATGTTGGCAAGTCCTGAAAGCTTTCTAGATGAAGGAATTCTGGACTGGAACTTTCCATATAAGTAAGAGTTACACAGGAGGAGGTAAGAGATGAGAGAGTCCAGGCACAAGAAAGAAAATGGTCTAGTGTTAAGAGATGGGGCTAGAGAGGTAGGCAAGGATCAGATCGCATAGGACTCTATAGGTCATGTGAGGGGTCTTAGACTTCCTCCTGTAAAGAGCCATTGGTGAGTAAGCAGTGAAGTATTTGAGCAAATCTGAAGTTCTGAAAGACAGCTTCAGTGGAGAATGGGAGAAAGGGCAGTCAGAAAGCTAGGACACCAGATGGGAGGCTGTTTCGGTGAAGCAGTAGAGAGAAGATGGCACCCTGGACTAGAAATGGTGGCAGTAGGAAAAGAAAAAAGTGGATTTGAAAGCAATTAGGAGGTAAAATCAATGGAATTTGGTGACAAGTTAGATGTGGGGATGAGGGAGGGGAGGGGTTAAGGATAAGATCAGGGATTTTGTTTATATTGATTGAATGGCTAGACCAGCATTTTCTTTCTTTCTGTTGTTCTCTTTCCTCCTTTGGGCTTTTGTTTTATTTTGACTTTTTTTTTTTTTTAATCCTCACCCAAGGATATTTTTCCATTGATTTTTGGAGAGAGTGGAAGAGAGAGGGAAAGACAGAGAGATATATTGATGTGAGAGAAACACATTGATTGGTTGCCTCCTGCATGCACCCCAACCAGGGCCCAGGCTTGGGGAGGAGCCTGCAACTGAGGCATGTGCCCTTGAACAAAATCGAACCTGGGACCCTTTGGTCTGCAGGCTGACGTTCTATCCACTGAGTCAAACCAACTAGGGCTCATTTTGTCTTTGTTTTTGTTCTTTTCTTTTATTTCTTTAAAAAAAAAACACCTCTTTTTTTAAAAAATATATTTTATTGATTTTTTTACAGAGAGGAAGGGAGAGGGATAGAGTTAGAAACATCGATGAGAGAGAAACATCGATCAGCCGCCTCCTGCACACCCCCCACTGGGGATTACCCGCAACCAAGGTACATGCCCTTGACCAGAATCGAACCTGGGACCCCTCAGTCCGCAGGCCGACGCTCTATCCACTGGGCCAAACCAGTTAGGGCAAAAAATAAAACACCTCTTTTTTAATCAATATTTTTTAGAGAGAGAGGGAGAGACACATTGATGTGAGAGTGAAACATTAATCAGCTGCCTCCTGCATGTCCTCCATTGGGGCTTGAGCTCACAACTCGGGCATGTGCCCTGACCAGGAATTGAACTGGCAACCATTCAGTGCAGGAGATGACGTCCAACCAACGGAGCCACACCAGCCAGGGCATCTTTTGTTCTTTTTTTGTATCTATCTTAGACCAGCATTTTTTAAAAATTTATTGTTTTTAGAGAGAGAGAGGAACATCAGTTTGTTGTTCCATTTATGATGCATTCTTTAGTTATTTTTGTATGTGCCCTAACTGGAACGCAAATCCACAACCTTGCCATTTCAGGATGACACTCTAACAAGCCAGGGCCAGACCAGCAATTTTTAAAAATATATTTTTATTGATTTTAGAGAGAAGAAGGGAGAGGGGTAGATAGAAACATCAATGATAGAGAAACATTGATCAGCTGCCTCCTGCACACCTCCCTACTGGGGATTAAGCCCGAAAACCAGGCATGTGCCCTGACTGGGAATTGAACCAGGGACCTCTTGTTTCATGGGTCGACACTCAACCACTGAACCACACTGGCTGGGCCAGACCAGTGATTTTCAACCAGTATGCTGTGGCACACTAGTGTGCTGCAAGAATTTTTAAAACATGCTATACCTGGCTATTTAGTCAGGGGCACTGACCTCTTTTCCCTTAGACTGTCAAATTTTTTAAAATGACAACAGCCCTACTTGGTTTGGCTCAGTAGATAGAGCATCAGCCCACGGATTGAAGGATCTCATGTTCAATTCCAGTGAAGCATGTACCTTGATTGCAGGCTCGATCCCCAGCCCAGTTGGGGCACATGCAGGAGGCAACCAATAGATGTGAAAGAGACACATGGATGTCTCTCTCTCTCTGTCCCTTACCCTCCCTAACACTCTCTCTAAAATCAATGGAAAAGTATCCTTGGGTGAGGATTAACAAAAAAACAAACAAAACAGAAAAATGCCAACAGCCTGGCAGGTGTGGCTCAGTAGTTGAGTGTCAACCCATGTTTCTCTGTCATTGATGTTTCTATCTCTCTCCAATTCCCTTCCTATCTCTAAAATCAATGAAAATATATTAAAAATAAATAAAGCCCTAACTGGTTTGGCTCAGTGGCTAGAGCGTCGGTCTTCGGACTGAAGGGTCCCAGGTTCGATTCTGGTCAAGGGCATGTACCTTGGTTGCTGGCACATCCCCAGTGGGGGGTGTGCAGGAGGCAGCTGATGGATGTTTCTCTCTCATCGATGTTTCTAACTCTCTATTCCTCTCCCTTCCTCTCTGTAAAAAATCAATAATATATATATATATCTAAAATAAAAAATAGCCCTAACTGGTTTGGCTTAGTGGATAGAGCATCGGCCTGTGGACTGAAAGGTCCCAGGTTCGATTCTTTTTTTAAAAAAAATATATTTTATTGATTTTTTACAGAGAGGAAGGGAGAGGGATAGAGAGCTGGAAACATCGATGAGAGAGAAACATCCATCAGCTGCCTCCTGCATACCCCCTACTGGGGATGTGCCCACAACCAAGGTACATGCCCTTGACCGGAATCGAACCTGGGACCCTTCAGTCTGCAGGCCGACGTTCTATCCACTGAGCCAAACCGGTTAGGGCCCCCAGGTTCGATTCTGATCAAGGGCATGTACCTTGGTTGTGGGCAATCCCCAGTAGGGGGTGTGTAGGAAGCAGCTGAATCGATGTTTCTCTCTCATCAAAGTTTCTAACTCTCTATCCCTACCCCTTCCTCTCTGTAAAGAATCAATAAAATATATTTTTTAAAAAAATAAAAAAATAAATAAAAATGATGTTACTTTGAAAAATAAATAAATGAATATCAATAGCCAACACAATAGCAGTCCAGTGTGAATGCCATCTTGAACCATACATATATGTCATATAATAAAGTTGCATCTTGTTGATCATGGTGCATAATAAGGTTGCAACTATTGGTTAAGTTTTGGTACCAGAAATCCTTATATACAAATACAGGCATCTGGCTTTTTTTTTTTAATGGCACCTGACTTTTTAAAAAGTCACTTTGGAGCAAAAAGTGTAGGTAATTATTATTATTATTATTATTATTATTATTATTATTGTAAATCAATAAAAGTTATACCTATTTTTTGGTCAGATCAGCAAAAATGTATTTTTTGATGTGCTGCAGAATTTTAGTAATTAGTTTATGTGTGCCATGAAATGAAAACGGTTGAAAATCGCTAGTAGAGAAATAAATGCATAATGGTACCATTCACAGGCTGGACAACACGGGCAGATAAGCTACTTGGAGAGAGATGAGCTCTGTTTTGAACATATTGTTCTGGTGTCTTTGGGACACTCAAGAAATCCAAAAGGCAGTGGGATGTATGTGTTTGGGTCTCAAGAGAGGTCTGGCCCTAACCGGTTTGGCTCAGTGGATAGAGGGTTGGCCTGCAGACTGAAGGGTCCCAGGTTCGATTTCGGTCAAGGGCATGTACCTTGGTTGTGGGCACATCCCCAGTGGGGGGTGTGCAGGAGGCAGCTGATCGATGTTTCACTCTCATTGATGTTTCTAACTCTCTATCCCTCTCCTTTCCTCTCTGTAAAAAATCAACAAAACATATTTTTTTTTAAAAGAGAGAGGTCTGGGCTAGAGATAAAATTTTAAAAGTCACTGGAGTACAAGTGGTAGTTGAATGCAAGGGAATGGACAAGGATAATCTCAGGGGTTTGTGTAGCATGAAAAAAAAGAAGGGGCCCAAAGAACCAAAGTCTGGGGGCTGGTTAATTTTCATGAAGGGCAGAGGAAGAATCCACAAAGGAGATGGGGAAGGGCTAGCCGGAAAGGTAAGAGGAAAACCAGGAAGATTAGTGTTATTATGAGTCCCAAGGTGGGTGTGACCGTGAGTATGCAGGCTGCGGAAAATAATGGAGAAGTGTCCAGTGGCTGTAGAGGGGTTGGGGGCACTGGCAATCTTGGCAAGAACGCTAAACAATGGAGGGGTGAAACCAGCCTAGAGTCAGGTGAGAAGGCAGAGGGAGGTGAGGGTTAAAATTAGGCGACTCTAACGATGTAGCTGTGGAGGGGAAGTGAGAGTGGCAGCTGGAGAGGTTTCTAAAAGCTGGATGAGGGTGGTGGTTAAAGAAATCCACTCCCAATCTCCCTGCTGTAGAAGGAAAGTGGGAAAGAGTAGAGCCAAAAGGAGGGCTTGGGGGAAGGCTCTGGAAGGGGGTGATAAGGGCCTGTGTCCGGGAGGGAGACTGTTCACTGGGTCACAGGAGTCCCTATCAGGTTGGCACTTCCTCCCATCCCCATTCCCTTCCTGCCCCTGACCAGGCCCTCCCTAGAGCTGGAAGAAAGAAGGACCGAGTCACACCCTGGAAGAAGCTCTGTGCCTTTGGAGGTTTTTCTGCCTGCCCTTCTGCCTGCCCGTAAGCTGGGGTTAGGGTTGGGAGGGGAAGGGAGAGGGTCTGAGGGAGGGATGAGAGCCAAGGACCTGCAGCTAGCAGTTAAGGCTTTGGGGGACAAGGGCTTTGGAGGAGAGGGGAGTGGAAGTTGGGAGGTGTGGGAGCCAAGTTTCTGGAAAGTATCCCGGAGGCTTCAGCGAGGGCTAGGGCCTGGGGGAAGAATGTTGGGGCCAGTGAGGCACCCACTCAAACTCCCCTTGCCCACAGGTCCTCATGCCTCTCTTCCTCTTGCTGCTCCTGCTACTGAGCCTTTCACATCCCTTCCCCGCCTGTGAGGTCTCCAGAGTGGCCAGCCAGGTGGAAGTGAACTGTGACAATCAGGGTCTGAAGGCGATGCCTTCGGATTTGCCGGCAGACACCACCATCCTCCGCCTGGGCGAGAACCCCCTGCGCACCTTCTCCATGGCGTCCCTGGAGCCTCTGACTAGGCTCACGCAGCTGCATCTGGGTGACAGCCAGCTGACCGAACTGCAGGCCGATGTGAAACTACCACTGCTGGAGACCCTGGAAATACCCCACAATAAGCTGAAAAGCCTGCCCTCACTAGGACAGACACTGCCAGCTCTCACTACCCTGGATGTCTCCTTCAACGAGCTGTCCTCATTGTCTCCCGGTGCCCTGGATGGCCTCAGCCACCTCCATGAGCTCTCCCTGCGTTCCAACAGGCTGAAGAGTCTGCCACCCCGGCTCCTGGCGCCCACACCCCAGCTGAAGAAGCTCAATCTGGCTGAAAACCGGTTGACGGAGCTGCCCCTTGAGCTCCTGGATGGCTTGGAGGAGCTTGACACCCTCTACCTCCAAAGAAACTGGCTGCGTACAATACCAGAGGGCTTCTTTGGAGAGCGCCTTCTGCCTTTCGCTTTTCTCCACGATAATCCCTGGTTCTGTGACTGCAGCATCCGTTATTTCAGCCGCTGGCTGCGAGACAATGCTGACAGTGTCTACTTATGGAAGGAGGGTGCGGAAAACAAGGCCATGACCCCCAATGTGAAGAGCGTGCGCTGTGTCAATATGGCAACACCTGTCTCTGACTACGTAGGGAAGGACTGTGGCCCTCTCAAAAGTGTGGATGGCCTAGACTATGATGTGTATGACGAGGGCGCTACGAGTGAGAAGGTGCCTACCACGAGGGCTGTGATCACCAACACCAACGCCCATACAACTCACTGGGGCCTACGCTACTCAGAATCTACTGCTTCTCCAGACAGCCACATGCCCTATTTGCCTCCAACTCGTGAGTCCACTAAGAAACAGACCACATTTCCAACCACGTTAGAATCCATTACACTCTCCCGCACTCCAAAACCCACGACTGAAACCACCAAAACCTCAACCACCCCAGAGCCCACCACAGCCCCGACCACCCCAGAGCCCACCACAGCCCCGACCACCCCAGAGCCCACCACAGCCCCGACCACCCCAGAGCCCACCACAGCGCCGACCACCCCAGAGCCCACCACAGCCCCGACCACCCCAGAGCCCACCACAGCCCCGACCACCCCAGAGCCCACCACAGCCACGACCACCCCAGAGCCCACCACAGCCCCAACTTCCCCAGAGCCCACCACAGCCCCGACCACCCCAGAGCCCACCACAGCCACAACCACCCCAGAGCCCACCACAGCCCCAACTTCCCCAGAGCCCACCACAGCCCTGACCACCCCAGAGACCACGACCCTGACCACCCCAAAACCCATCCCAACCCCGAGCACCCCAGAAACCACAACTCCAACCACCTCAGAACCCATAACCTCAGAACCCAGCACACTCCAGACCACTTCAGAACTGACCACAGAACCCACCTCCCTCTCTCCCTTAAAATCCACAACAATCATCTCTGACTTTTTCGACGCCGAAAAGGTCCGAGGACTGGCTCAAGGGAATGTGGATAGCTCCAGAAACGACCCTTTTCTCAACCCCGACTTTTGCTGTCTCCTCCCCCTGGGCTTCTACATCTTGGGTCTCCTCTGGCTCCTGTTTGCTTCTGTGGTCCTCATCCTGCTGCTGATCTGGGTCCAGCACATGAAAGCGCAGGCCCTGGACTTTGGCCAGCCTGTTGCCCTGACCACAGCCAAGCACACCACACATCTGGAGCTGCAGAGGGGAAGGCAAGTGGCTGTGCCCCGGGCCTGGCTGCTTTTCCTCCAAGGATCACTCCCAACTTTCCGCTCCAGCCTCTTCCTGTGGATCCGGCCTAATGGCCGTGTGGGGCCTCTGGTGGCAGGACGGCGGCCCTCAGCCCTGAGTCTGGGTCGTGGTCAGGACCTGCTGGGTACGGTGGGCATTAGGTACTCTGGCCACAGCCTCTGAGATTGGGTGATGTGGGGACTTTGAGAGGCTCTCATGGGCTTTCTTATTGGGATCTAGTGGGGGGTGGGGGCTAGTGAAAATCACAGGGTCAGGGGGAGGTCTTAATTACTTTCTTATCAGAAGCCTTCCCTTCATACCACAGGAACATAACCTCAAATCCAGTAAGCCAGGAGAGGAAGTGAGATGGAGTGGGTAGTTCATAGAAAAAAACACTGGATGTAGGTGGGGGTGTCAGACCACTAGGTTATTACTACTTTGGGGAAGTTTTAGATAAAAGCAAATAAAAACCAGAATAGAACCTGGCTGGTGTGGCTCAGCGATTGAGCATCATCCTATAAACCAAGAGGTCATGGTTCAATTTCTGGTCAGGGCACATGCCTGAGTTGTGGGCTCAATTCCCAGTGTGGGGCATGGAGGAGGCAGCCAATCAGTGATTGATGTTTCTACCTCTCTATTCCTCTCCCTTCCTCTCTAAAAAAAAAAAAAAAAAAAAAAAATTAATAAAAATATATTTTAAAAAAATAGAATAGTGGCCCTCACGTTTATCTGTATTGAAAATTTAGAGATTTATCAAGATGTGAACCCTGATTGTCTTGGGGTGGTATAAATATGGTTTTCCTTTCCTCTGCTTGGCATTTTCTAGTTTTCTATCACCATATTATTTGTATAATAAAAAATAATTTCAAAAAGAAAAATTAAGTTATTTTGGAGAGGAAGAGTGGCTGGGACACCTGTCCTTGGCATTCCCAAGGCTCCAGCTACCCCCACTCTAGTTGCACTACTCACCCAAAAAGATCTAGCCTTACATTGCACTTCTCCTGCTTGGGGTGCCTACTTGTCTCCTCCAGGGGCGACCACCCTCCAGGCCACCCCAAGCACCAGTTCCAGATCAAGAACCATACGTTTCCCTGGAGGTTAGTAACACCGCTGAGGCCTGTCTGTGGCCCGCAGCACTAGGAGTGAAGGTGGGTACTTGCTCTCACCTGCAGCCTCAGGAATGCAGCTTTCCTGCGCTGTTCAGGTGAGTGGGACAGAGGAGAGGTGTGGGTTTTACCGAGTAGTCCGTTTCCTACTCTCAAGCTAGGACGCATGCTAATGAAACCCACTTCTCTCACCTTGTGCCACATCCTCCCATTCTCCTCACCACATTTGATGGGGCCCTGTCTTACCTTGCCTCCAGCACAAACCTAGGCTTGGGGCCCAGAGAATGAGAAGACCCCCTCTCCCAGATGGTGCTGGAAGAATCTTCCTAACTCGAAAATCCAACTGAATTTCTCCTGCTCTGAATTCTTCCCTGGGCAGAGGACAAACTCCTGAGCGTGACAATCAAGGACTTCTGTGCACTGATCCATTGAACACTTCAGCTCCATCTCACAATCACTTCACCACCTGTGTCCCGGCTATTGCACCTGCTCCCCAGCCTTTCCCCTCTAAGCCTTTGCTGCCATGTCAGCCACAACTGCCCCGCCCCTCTTCCCCAGCCAGTCTGCTACAGTGCACAGGTCTCTCCTCCCCCAAGCAAAGCCGGGTGCTCCAAGTTACCCAGACAAGCCTATGGCTACACTTCCAGCAACCCGAATTGCTCCTGTGCCATCTTCCCCTCTGGACTTGGAATTCCTTAAGTATAAGACTTAGACCCCAAGTGTCTCAAAGTGGCCACAAGGCGCAGGCCAGCATGTACATGGAGCAGCTAAAGACAGGCAGAGGTGGGAGGGCCCAGCACGATGCCAGGCTGCTGAGCTCCACTTCTATCAAGAGGCTCTGCCAAGAGGACAGCTCCCACCTGCTGCCTGCCTGTCCCCTGGCCTGGCTCACAAGCCTTCAGACCTCATACTGCCCAACCCTCCTTCCAGCTGACCTTCTCATACCCTTTTATGCCCCAAGAGGTTTGGGGGCTCCTAGAGGCCAGGGTCTGGGAGTCACGCAGACAAGGCAGTCACTCTCCCCAGCCTAGTGCCCAGATCAAGTCTCGGGTTCCTCAAACTCCAGGCTTTGGGAGTCTGGCTCCTGTGCTCACTGCCCCCCGCCCTCCCCCCAACACACAAGTCAGCCTTCTCTTCTCATACTCTTTATTCCCTCCCTCTTTAGGCCACAGAAGCAGTCACCAGACCCGAGGCTTTCCCGGGGATTACATGAGCTGACTTGTGCTGACTTGTGCATCTGTCGCATTCTTGGCCAAGTGGCTGGGAAGCAAGACCCAGTGCTTGGGTTTTGGTTCTCCTCACCCAGTCAGCTGCCACAGTGAGACTGATTTACATCGCACTTTCATGAAACCAGCAGGTGCTTTTTCTTTAATCGTTTTTCTTAAAAATTCCAGTTGATGTTCTCCAGGGGCATCACTTCTTTGTCCAGTCTCCCCCCTCCTCCAGCCCTCACAACTCTTCAAATTTGGGGGTAGTGTTATCAATCCAATTACAATGTCCTCAGGGAAGTGGAGGAAATCCAATTTATTGATTATGTCCTCTCACTGCAGACCCTCTGACCCCCCTGACAGCTCCCGCGCTCTCTAGTCCCTCAGCGCTGCCTTGGTTTCCCTACTGAGAAGGGGGATCTTCTGCTGTCCTAGGTGACGTGGAACTAACACCCAAGAGGAGGCTGGACATTCTCAGGGAGTTTCTCAGCTTCCCCCAAGGCACAGCCAGGGACAGAGAGGACATGAGGATCAGGACAAGCAGGGTGAGCTGGAGCAGGGGGAGGGCAGACCAAACTCCTTTACCGCAGAGGAAGGAACCACACTGTGGAGGGAAAATAAATAGAGGGGCCCAGGGCAGCAGTCCAGGCCCCCCAGGGGCACACTGACTGTAGGAGCAGCAGGCGAGTGGGAGCCCAGCACACTGGCTCCAGGCCCCTCGCCTGCCTCAGCCACTGAGGAAAAGACGCTTGTAGGCCTTGTTCATCTGCTCCAAGAAGATGAAGGTGAGGACGGTGTGGGGGCCCAAGCGGGCATAGTACGGTGTAAAGCCCTTCCACAGGCTGAAGAAGCCCTCGTAGCGAACGACCTTCGCCAGCACATCCTAAACAGGCAGGTGGGCAGGACAATGGGGCTAGGACCTGGCCTCTGGGGCCCTGGCCCTCATACCCAGCGACCCTCACTGTTTTCCCAGGACATCCAATCCTCCAGCCCAAGCCCCCAGCCCTGTTTCCTCACCAGGCCGTTTTTGTATTCCGGCTTCCCGTCAATCATTCGCATGTTCTGGATCCTGAAGGAGAGGAGGTAGGGGCATGAGAGACATAACGGGGGCCCTCCCTTCCTTCTCCAGGCCCAGGTCTGCAGACTCACCGGGTCTTGACAATGTCCACGGGCATGGAGGCAGCAGTAGTGACCAGGCCACTGATCATGCTGGCACAGAAGTGGCACAAGATGTTGTCAGAGAAGTAACCTGGGGGAGGTGGAGCAGGGAGTGGCAGTCAGCTAGAGCCCGGCTCAGGCCAGGCTGGGAGCTAAGGGCCCAGCTCTAGGTCTCACCTGAGTCCAGTAAGAACTGCTTGGATTGGGAGTAAGAGGCGAGCTGGGCAGCATTGACGACGACCGCCCGAGCCATGGTAGGGATGCAGCCCTGGGTGGGGAGTGGAAGAGGATTCAGAAATGCCTGGGACCTGACCCCACCCCTCAGGTCTCCAGCCCCATCACTCACCCTCCATAGTGTGGGGACCCCCTCCTCCCGAGCGATTCGAACCAGGGCATTAAACACATTTTTGTAGCCACGGCGTTGGTCAGCTGGAAGCCTGGTGGGAAGGCAGGGAGAGGCCAAGTTCAGGACAGACCATCCTGTCCCACAGGAACAAAAAAAGGGTGTCCAGAACAGGTGAATGCTCTGCTTTAGATCGAAGATAAGAAGTTAGTCCTTAATTCTAGATTCCAAGGAATGGAGCTGGAGGCGGGCTCAGACCTGGAACTCACCGGCCATCGGCGGTCATGCGAATAAGAGCCACCTCAGCTGGTGTTCCCACAAAGGCACCAGTTGCACCTGCAGTCATGCCAATCAGGGCCTTCAGCAGAAAGCCAGGAGGTGTGCCATCAGCCCCAGTCAAGCGTTCAAACAGCACCGTATAGATGCCAAGGCGAGTGGTGGTGTAAGTGGCCTGGCGCAGTAGGCCAGCTGACAGCCTGGGGAATGAAGGGGTCAGTCTATTAGGCCAAGGTCTGGAGCTGCCAACCCGCACCCTAATCCCCATCCTGTGGCCTCAATACCCGGTGTAAATGCCCCGCAGCCCTTCTGCCTTAAGGATACTGGTAAGGGCATGGAAGCTGGTTTTGTACTCTCGCGTTTTGGCTCCTTCCCCACTCAGCTGCATCCGGTTCTTCACCAGGTCCAGGGGTTGTACGAAAACGGTAGCTCCCATCCTGGGGGAATATAGGGGGAGAGTCAAAGTGTCCCAGATCTACCAGTGCCTACTGGTGCCTGCCATACGATTGACTAAATGTTCAGGAGGTCGTTGGACACGAGTATAAGTCTATGCGTGTATCAGGAGCAACGGGTCTAAACAGTCCAATGATCCAGCATGCAATGAAAAGTGCTCCATGCAACTCCAAGAGGGCCAAGCAGTGACTTGGGACTGCATGCAGTCCGACCCATTCAGGACCGGCAGGAGCCATGCAATGACATGGAACTCCATAAACCCGGCAGAGCCAAGCAATGGGTTGAGAAATTCAGGTGGCCCCGCATGCAGCCTAGTAAGGGCCCTGCAATGGGTAAAAATATCCTGGTATCCCATCAAGGACCTCGAAGAACACTGAGGACGGCGCTGACCCCGTGCCGGCTCAGTACACTGCAACAGACCCCAGGATGAACTGGGCCCGGTTACTTGCACCCGTCCCTTCCTCCTCTTTACCATCCCTAGGGCCTGCGCTTACCCGGCCAGGCCCCCAAACAGGAACTTGACCGACTTAGGGGACGTACGGGGTTTCCCGTCCATCCCGCCGGCCCCGGGACTCGCCGTCGCCGCCATCGCTACTCGATGGCCCTGGACACCCGGTCCCGTGCACGCGCGGCCCCGCTCGCGCCCAAGGTGACACCACGCGCAACAGGGGCGAGGGCGCGCGCGCACAGGCCGGCGGCTCGGGGTCCAGAACCACGGGGATGATGGCGCAGGCGCGCAGCGCAAAGGTGGCCGGGAGTAAGGCGGAGCTTAAGGAGGAGCTCAAAGATGTACTGCGAAGGGGTGTGGCTGATTTCGGAAGTCAAAGCATAGGCGCAATTTTCACCAAGTTGGAATCGCGGGAAAATAGAGAGGGTGTTGAAGATCTCGCGAGATCGAGTAAACTAAGCTAGCCAGAGTTAGGCGGTATCTCGCGATAGATACAACAAGTTTCAGCAGGTGGGAGGGAACTGTGATGAGGCCTCTCGCGAGACCTGAAGGTACCGCCACAGCGGCAGCGGCCACAGGGAGGAGAGGTTTGTAAATTGGTCAGCTCCAGGATTCGGGCTGTAAAAGGGGAACGACTGGGTCGTCTTCTGGAACTTCAGTGCTTCCTTCATCTCCATAGGCACTCCCTCCACCTCTAACCTTTCTTTTAACCGGCCTTTTAGGACCGGAAGTCCTTCATCTTGAGCGTCCAATGCTGGAAGCGGCCTGACTTTCTTTACCGGAAACCCTTTTCCAGGACCTAGGAAGACGGCCCACCTGGCCGGAAGTCCCACCTCTTTGAGCGCCCCCACCCTCCCAGAAGTTTTTCTGTCACCGGTGTTTACCTCCCTCTCCTTTCCCCGTTTTAGCCCCATACTAGGAAAGGCTACATTTAGTGTCTCCCTCCTAGGTCCACTAAACGGTTTGGATATCTCATTCCCCGAGCCGGGGTTCCTTCCCCGTATCTCCATGTAGCTGGGAAGTGGAACCTGGGGGTGGTTGGACCCCTGGGATCCTGGAGTGGCGGAGAGGGCGCAGAACTCCGCTTCTGCTCCTGCTACCAGGACGCCGCGGCCTCAGCTTCTCCCTTCCCGCTGCCATGCACTCTGCGGCCTTCTCGCTTCCTGTAGTTGTGGCCACTGTGCTGTGGGGAGCGGCCCCCATCCGGGGTCTCATTCGAGCGGTGAGTCAAAGGGGTAGTTGGGGCAAGAGCGCTTGAGGGAGAGATTGCAGGCTGAAGGGGAACATGCAATCTTTTGTCCGCAGACCTCGGACCACAATACCAGCATGGACTTTGCAGACCTCCCAGCTCTCTTTGGTTCTGCCTTGAGCCAGGAGGGACTTCAGGTAATTTTCTTTCCCCTTTTCTGTTTCCTTAAACCTCCCATCCTGGGTAGGGATTGAGGAGCCATACATACCCTTGGATGAAGCTAGAGGTAGGAAGAGTTGAGTGAGAAAGTGCATTAGCACATCTAGCGTGGAATCCAGAATCTAGAGGGAGAAGACCAAGCCTACCCTAAGAAATCTGAACCCTGTGAGGGAGACTGAAAGTGGATCAAGATAAAAGGCAGGGAGAAGTGGTGTTTACAGTAGAATCTCTGGGGTCAGTTATTGGTA
Organism: Myotis yumanensis; assembly: GCF_028538775.1. Taxonomy (NCBI): domain Eukaryota; kingdom Metazoa; phylum Chordata; class Mammalia; order Chiroptera; family Vespertilionidae; genus Myotis; species Myotis yumanensis. The sequence continues at coordinate 14,379,341 of NW_027223767.1, forward strand.
TATGATCATGGACAAGTTGATTATCTCTCTGAGCCTTAGTTTTACTTTAGCATGGGATAATAATAGATGTTATCTCAGGGCTATTGTGAGGATTAAATTAGATAAAGAAATTTTATAGTACTTAATCACAAAGATGCCCACACAGCAAAAATTGGATCATAGATATCAGTGTAATTGTTTGTAAGATGGGTAATTGGAAAATTAAAGAGAGGTGTTAAAAAACAAAATTCTAGCCTGGCAGATGTGGCTCAGTGGTTGAGCCTTGACCCATGCAGAGAGATCACAGGTTCCATTCCAGGTCAGAGCACCTGCCGGTTGTGGGCTCCATCCCCGGTCAAGGCTGTGCGGGAGGCAGCCAATCACTGTTTCTCATTGATATTTCTGTCTCTCCCTCTCCCTTTCTCTCTCTCTAAAATCAATAAAAACACATTCTAAAAAACACACAGAATTCTACCGAGTAAATTTTAAAGACCTTCCTGGCTTTATCCAATGATTTATGAATTGGGCAATAACCCATGTAGCAAATAGAAAGTAACTCCAAAGAATTGTACATATTGCCGAAACCGGTTTGGCTCAGTGGATAGAGCGTCGGCCTGCGGACTGAAGGGTCCCGGGTTCGATTCCGGTCAGGGGCATGTACCTGGGTTGTGGGCACATCCCCAGTGGGGGATGTGCAGGAGGCGGCTGATCGATGTTTCTCTCTCATTGATGTTTCTGACTCTCTATCTCTCTCCCTTTCTCTCTGTAAAAAATCAATAAAATATATTTAAAAAAAAAAAAAAGAATTGTACATATTGAAAGACTTTTAAGGCAGAAGGGAGCAGGACAAGGGAGTTACATTAGCAAAGAGCTGGTTGTTTTTGGCAAGGTCACCTTTCGGGAATGGCAGGGGGTCTATCAGGCAGATTACTTCACTAGTGCTGACCAGGTAATTCCAGAATGGCTTAAGATTCCATTCCTGGGAGAGGCTGAAACTGTAATTAAGTTCGGTAGTAAGTCTCAGTTTGGTGACATGGGGCTTAGCACAAGTGACTCTATTTTTTAAATTGATGTTAGAGAGAGGAAAGGAGAGAAACATCAGTCACTGCCCTCCCATACACACCAGGGATTGAGCCTGAAACCTAGTATGTGCCCTGACTGGGAATGGAACCTGTGACCTTTTTTGTGTATGGGATGACACTCCAACCAATTGAGCCACACAGGTCAGGGCCTTGTTGCTTCTTTTTTATTTATATTTTGTGTGTGTTGCCGCTTCTTTTTAACAGGAGTATGTTCTGTATGAGTATGTACTGGAGAGGGGAGTGTGGAATGGAACTTGAGAGAAAGTGACATGGATAAGTGGAGAGTTGATGTACAATCAGTGGGAAACTGGAATGCAGAATTTGAATTAGAGAATTGGAGTATGGGGTATAAGTTAGCTCATCTGGGACATGGAGAGGGATAAAGGGATGGTCTGGTAAAAGGATGTTGTTTGATATATTTTCATATTCAGGAAGCTGAGAAGAGGTAGATTTCTGACTTAGGTGGAATGCTCAGACCCCAGGAATGAGAAGGAAGTAGATAGAGAACATGTATATGGGGCCAGTGTGCTTGGTGGGCCCTATGGAGAGCAGAACCTAGGGAGGTGAAATCCAACTGTTTACTTCTCTTCTCCAGGGCTTTCTTGTGGAGGCTCACCCAGCCAATGCCTGCAGCCCCATTGCCCCACCACCCCCAGCCCCGGTCAACGGGTCAGTCTTTATTGCACTGCTTCGAAGATTCGACTGCAACTTTGACCTCAAGGTTGCTGAATATGGAGTGGGAGCTGGGAATCTGAGGGTAAAAAAATGCACCAGGAATGAAGGGAGATAAGACCCATAATGGCTCCTTATCCTGTCTTGTCTCTGTAGGTCCTGAATGCTCAGAAGGCTGGGTATGGTGCAGCCGTGGTACACAATGTGAATTCCAATGAACTTCTGAACATGGTGTGGAATAGTGGTAAGGTTAGACCTGAAGGGCTGGGTTTTCAGTAGAGCTCAGACTTAAGAGATGGGGGATGGGCTAGAGCAGTGGTCGGCAAACTGCAGCTCGCGAGCTACACGCTGCTCTTTGGCCCCTTGAGTGTGGCTCTTCCACAAAATACCGACTTCTGCGCATGGGCCACGAAGTTTCAGTCACACTGTATGTGCGCGCCCGCACGTGGTATTTTGTGTGAGTCAACCACTGGGCTAGAGAATTAGGGGAAAAAAGTCAATCTTTGGGTGGGATGGCACAAAAGAACCAAATGCTAGGATTACCAAAGCATTTGAGTAGAGGGTTGAGTCCTCAGTGTAATGAATGCCCTGATCCCTGCAGAGGAAATCCAGCAACAGATCTGGATCCCGTCTGTGTTTATTGGGGAGAGGAGCTCCGAGTACCTGCGTGCCCTCTTTGTCTACGAGAAGGGGTAGGATGTGTCCCTCTTTCCCACTCTTTCTTTAGCACTTTCATGCCAATCTGGAGCCCAAGCCTCAGGCCCTTCTGTCTCTTGACTTTCTCTTCCTTTGTCACTTTGCTTTTCCTGCCCCTCTGATACTGATCTTCCTTTTCCCAGGGCTCGGGTGCTTCTGGTCCCGGACAGTACTTTCCCATTGGGTTATTACCTCATCCCTTTCACAGGGATTGTGGGACTGCTGGTTTTGGCCATGGGAGCAGTGATGGTGAGTAGCTCAGGGAGCATGATGGGAAGAGCTGAAGCCTTTAAAACCAGACTGGCTCTGGGGTTTAGTAATGGGGATGCTTTGTACTGGATTGTCCAGTTTTGTTCCCTAAGGCTGATCTGATCCATCCACTCCTTTTCCGCAGATAGTTCGTTGTATCCAGCACCGGAAACGGCTCCAGCGGAACCGACTGACGAAAGAGCAACTTAAACAGATTCCGACACATGACTATCAGAAGGGTGAGGGGGATAGGGGAGTGGAAGGCCTTCCCCATAGTGTATGGTTCTGAAGGAGTTTGAGCCCAGGAGATAAGGGGCAAAGAAAGATGGCAGAGAGATGTCAGCCTGAAATGCCACCTTTCCTCTTTTAGAGAGGGAGATGGATAGAGAAACATCGATTTGAGAAACATAGATTGGCTGCCTCCTGCACCCCCCTACTGGGGATCAAACCCACAACCTGGGCATGTGTCCTGAACAGAAATCCAACCAGTGACCTCTTGGTTCATGGGTTGACAACTCACCTGAGCCACAACCAGCCAGGCACCTTTCCTCTTTTTACCCACACATACAATGAAGACAGGATAGGAACAGAGCAGATGAGAAGTAAAGATGACTAATGGAGTAGTTGGCGGGAAAAGATGAGGACCAACCTTGATTATAAGAGAACATAAGTGGAAGGAGTGAGGAGGATTTACTCTGAGAACAGGTGAGGAGGGGCTAGGTTTTTTCGGCCCAGGAGTCTCCTTGCCCAAATAAGGCAATAGTAGAAGCCTTACCCTCATCTCCACCCTCACCCCTCCCCAGATAAAACCCACTTCCCTTCTTACCTCTGCTTTTCTTTGTCCCTTCTAAACCTCAGTTCCTACACTTCGGCTTTATCCTGCAAGTCCCAGTCTTAGCTATTCCACTGGCTTTGTAGAACCAGGGAAAATAACTTGCAAGGGTTAGCTACCTACAGGCCTCCCAGAGTGAGTGCTTATGGGCCCTGGTCCAAAGTGCCTCAATAAAAGGACTCCTTTTTTCCGCCCCCAGGAGACCAGTACGATGTCTGTGCCATCTGCCTGGATGAGTATGTGGATGGTGACAAGCTGAGGGTACTCCCCTGTGCACATGGTGAGGCCCTCAGTTTCAGTGCCCATGTCCCACACTACCAGCAGGCATGTTGTTTCACCTCATTCCTCTCGGCAGCCTATCACAGCCGCTGTGTGGACCCCTGGCTCACTCAGACCCGGAAGACCTGCCCCATTTGCAAGCAGCCTGTCCACCGAGGTCCTGGGGATGAGGAGCAGGAAGAAGAAACTCAGGAACAAGATGGTGATGAGGAAGGGGAACCAAGGGACCATCCTGCCTCAGAGCGGACCCCACTTCTGGGCTCTAGCCCTACAACGCCCACCTCTTTTGGCTCCCTAGCCCCAGCCCCACTTGTTTTTCCTGAGTCTTCAGTAGATCCTGTACACTCTCCTCCCTCGCCCTCCTCAGCTGCCATCCTAGTCTAATAACCCTTGTCACCCCCACCCTGATGACCTATTTTGCACAGCATTTCTCTAGCCTTCTATGTTGAAGAATAGGGGATATTTCTACCCTGGGTTTCTCCCTTACCCAATCCCATCCGTTTGAGGGGGTTGGTACAAAGGGACTGGGCCTTCAATTACTGGGTTAATAAAATTGTTTTTGTTGACTAAGGAAGGGGAAGATCATTTTCACACAAATGAACCTCTTACCCACTTGGGAAATTGCCCCCTTTTTTGGTATAAAGGGGCAAGGGAGTTCTGGAAGAGACTAACCTAATCATGGAGATAGCCCCAGCATTTTGTGAGTCAGAGAGGGGGAGCCCCACCCACAGGATGACTCAACTGGCCCTGCCTTGCCCACAGACGGGCCCATTCTATGGTCTGGATGGCTCTATTCCATTATTCACTAATTCAACTAGCACTTGTACCTAGGGCTAGAAACAGGCAGCCAGATAGGCCTGAGGCAGGTGCTCAGCCCTACACTTTGTAGTGCTTCAACCCTTCCTGCTCCCAACCCCAAACAAGGATAAAGGAGGCAAGTCCTAATGACTGCCCTCCACCCAGGCTAAAACCACACAGCACCTTGTTAGAATCTTTTTTATTCAGAAAAAAACAAAACAAAAAATTTTTTCCAACCACACACGGGAGGGGTATGGGTAGGGGGAGGTGTCTTCCATCCAGCCCTGGCCCCCAGCCCATGTGGTTTTGGCAGCAATAAGGGGTATAGGGTAATGGCCCAAAAAATAAAAATGGTATATGTGTGTGTATGGGAAGGAGAGTGCCAAAGCAGTGGGGAGTGGTAGGGGGAAGGGAAAGATGAGGTCAGTACTGGGAACGCCGCAGGTAGTTGGCCATTTCATAACATTTCTTGTTGATCACACCACCGTGGATACCTTCTTTGCCCATCAGCAGGACTAGCGCTGGAGGAAAGAGAGAGGAGGCTAGGACCCAGGTGTCACAATGCTACCCCCTGCCAGCTGTTGAGCAGCTGTCCAGCCCTGGGGGCTGTAACCCAACCTCATCTCCCAAACCCCACCCCACCCCCACACACACAGGCAGGCTAGGCTGTCAGTCACCCTGAAACAATAGGGCTTTTCAAAAAAAAAAAAAAGATTGGGGGGGAGGGAGGCGGTGTCAAGCTAAAAGACTGGAACCAGAACACTAAAATTTAGGGGACAAAGGCTTATAGACCTGACTCCTGTTCAGGCTAGAAATGGTTATGGATGAGCCTGCCAACTCCAAATTTTAACAAAAGGGTTCAAAAGACAACTCCTAAGTGCTGACTACAATCAACAGTCGGCCTCCTCCCAAAAAAGAGTTTCTCATCTGAAAAGGCTCAAGTAGGAAGGAACTGAAGAGGTAATATAGTCAATTCCTTTATATTTTAAGATGAGGAACTAAGAACTGGAGGGACTATCCAATATCCTAAATACCCAGCAGGCTGGGAGGAGAAGGCTGCTCTGATCCCTTCATACTGGGGAACCACACAGAAGAACCCAAAAGACTCATAGGAGGATGTACATTAGGGATATTGGAGCTCCAGACTACAGAAAGATAAGACTCAGAAAACTCACTCCTGGCAGTCATGGTGACAGTGATGTTGAAGGTGGGAGCTCCCCCAGTGCTCTTGGTACGAAGATCCATGCTATAGTCGGGATCCTGCAGCAGTATGTCCCGGATCACAGAACATTTCTGGCCACCGATTGTCAGCCCATTCACGGTCAGACCTGACCGGTCTTTGCCAACCAGGACAGCAATTTCAGCTGGCTGGAAGGGGAACCAAGCACTCAAGTTAGTACACCAAGGTTCCCACCTTCTCCAAGGGCATACCCGCTTCTCACTTCTCAGGAGAGGAAATGTGTGTGTGTTAAGTGCTTTGTACTCATCTATGAAAGCTGAGGAGCTCTTAGGACTTTGTGGAAGTTAGTCCACAAAAAGATCAGGATCCTCAAACCCAGAGAATGGTAACATGAAGAGATGGCATATTCCTCTGGAGACTTAGCAAACCCAGGAAATAAAGGGCCAAAAGCCAGTGAGGAAAGTGGAGTGGAATGGAGTGGGGAGCCTTTGGATGCTCAGAACCCTCCTTCAGGAAAAGCAGAAGCTAATAGGGGAAGAGAGGGGGCGGGCAAAGCCGGAGAAGCAACTTTGTCCTTATTTGGTCAAAGGTTCTGAAGGAGTTGTTGGGGGCCCGGACGCCTGGGTCTCCAAGTAACCTAGAGTTTAGGTCCAGGTACCTATGCCCCAAGATGAGGAAGCAGATCCCTAGGGGCTTTCCGGGGAAGTTGGAAAACTTCTAAAAGGGGACCTGGGCTGGACCCAGCACGCCAGCTCTCGGGTATAGATACCCCAAGGAACCTTTCCACCCCTCCCCCTTACACCGCAAATCCCCACATCCGGTCCCCTCCCGCCCGGAAATCCCCTTCCCCCCCAATTTGAACTTCCGCTCCCTCTCCCCACTTCCGGGCAGTGTGGACCCGGGAGGCAGTGATGGGGACAGCAGTGGTCATTCTTTATACTACCCTAGAACTTCTCACAAAGTTCCCCTGCTGCAGGCCCCGCAGGATGGCGGGAAGGGAGGGCGAGGGGACTTCCGGATTTGGTCTCACAGGAATGCTGAAGTCCACCACGCAGACTTGGGGAGGGGAGGGGAGTTGGGGACGTGAGGCGGCTCAGCCTTTTCCAACCAAGTTGGGAGGGGCAGGGAACCTACAGAGGACCAGCATGGAAACCCGGCCACGCTCCCTCCCGCATAAGGGGGAACAATGGTGGAGGGGGCATGAGTTGGCGGCCGGAAGTGGAGCTCGGGGGTCCGGGGGTCCCACAGTCCCTTCTCAATCACAATCCCCGGTTGGAACTGCAGCGCGTGCCCGCCCCGCCCTGAACGAGGCGGAAGTGGGCCGCCGCACCGGGCGGCGCACCCCTCCCCGCCCTGTGCCCCGGATGTAACGCCCCGTCGCGGAAAGCGGGCGGCGGGCTGGATGGGAGACACCGCCTGGGGCGTAGCACTTAGGGGGCTGCCGAGGGACCCTCACGTGCAGCCACCATTCGCGCCGCTTCCAGGGCAAGGACCGGGTCGCGGCCTTTCGCAGCCCTTCCCAGACCGCACCCGCCGCCACACAAGTCCCTCCCTCAGAGTCCAAGCTCGGCCAGTACCCGGACCGCGGAGGCCTCGCAGTACCGTGATGTTGGCGAAGGTTTTCCCGGGAACGGCGGCCCAGATGGAGGGCGTGTCCTTATAGCCCACGATGGCCGCGTCCTGACAGGTCCCGTCCTCCATGAGTCTGGTGATGTAGGATTCCCACCCGGCCGTCGACATGGCGCTGCTACTGGGGCTGCTCTCGGCGCTGCTGCTGGGGCCGCGGGCTGGGCTCCGGCTGGCGGGCGGAGGGAGGCGGAGAGCTCGGGGCACGCGCTGCCGTCCGGACCTCGGCTCTGCTAGCTGTGCAGCAACCCTCGCACCGCCACTTCCTGCTCCTCCCCCCGCTTCTAGATTTTTATTTGCAAAGGGCGGTAGGGGCGGGGCCTGCTCCCCATTCCCTCCCTACCTCCCCCCTTGCCTGCCCAGATACCTAACTTTGTGCAAATGCAATTTAAAAAATCCCTCCCCCATTGCAAAATTTGCAGAGGTCAATGGAAAGCAACATAAAGGGATGAAAAGAGTGGGGAGTAGGAAGAGGTTAGGGTGAAGGCTCCCTCCAATTTGCATTGTGAACCACACTTGGGTATAAGGGAAGGGAGTGAGCCAGAGGAAGGAAAGTAAAAGGAGGAATTACCGAACTGCCAATTTAGCAAAATTGAGTGGGTTCGGGGAACTCAGGGTTAAACGGAACGACTCCCCTTCCCCCACCTCCGCCGGAGGGAAGGAACGGCGGGCGGCAGCGCGTGCGCCCGCGCCTGCGCCGGGCCCGGAGGGAAAGCGCGTGGGGCGGTTGGGGCCGGCGGCCGGCTTCGCGGGCGCGCGTCCCGCTGCGCCGCCGGGGCCGCTTTGGGACCCCAGCGAGGGGAGGCGGCCGGGGACGCGTCTCCCGCCGGGCGGAAGAGGCGGGGGCGAGAGCCGAGGCGTGCGCGTTACCGCTTCTCCACTTTTGGTTTTATTTAATAAAAAAAAAAAAATAAGAGAGCAAAGGGGAATTTGACAAAATACCCCGGCCAGTTTCAGAAGTGAAGGCACCCACTGGAGACACTTCCGTCCTGTCCCCACTCTCTGGCCCGGTGGCACCATTTCGACTCAGTGGAGCCCCCCACCCCCACCCCCACTTAGGGGATCACCCCTGACGGCATCGGCTCCAGTCCCAGGCCTCACGCTCACGTCCCAGCCCCGCCCGTTCCCCGGCCAGCAGTTCGGGTCACCGGCCGCGCTCCCGGGCGCAGAGGTCACGGAGCGCGGGCGCCCGCGGGGCTCGGCGGGCGGGCCTATTTTTTAAGGCGGAAGAATACTAATAAGTTTCAAGCTTTGCAACTTTTTCAAGAAGGGGAAGGTCCCTTCTTCTGTGGGGCCGTAGGGTTTCTTTCTTCTTTTTCAGTAAAACGTATGCCAACAACTTGAGTTCGAATAGGTCGCCCGCCGCCAACTGGAAGGGGGTGGGGCCGGATCCGGCAGCGGGCTCAGGGGAACCAGCCGCGCTCCTGCCGCGGGGGCTGCCGAGCAGCCCGGCCGCTTCCGGTCCCCGGGGGAGGGGGGCCTCCGGGCGGGAAAGGGCTTCATCTCTCACCCTCCCGGGCTGGGCGCGGCCGCTCCGCAGGCCTTGGGCACCCGACGCCCCCCGAGCTCGGGTTCCTAGACAGCCGCCGGGGCTGAGTCACCGGCCCGCCGAGGCGGGGCCGCACTCGGGCACGTGGCGGCGCTCCCCGCCCGCCATCTCCTGACCTCTGTCCTGCCGCACCCCCCTCCCCGGGGTGGAAAAATCCCGAGAGGGAGCGGCCAGAGATAAGGGGGGAGGGGCGAGCCGGGGGAAGGCACTCTGGGCTGGGGGCTGGAGGGCGGACCGCGCGGTGCAGGCCGTGCGGGGGGGGCAGGGGGGAGCTGAGGACTGGCCCGCGGCCGTGAGTCACCGGCGCGGGCGCGGCGGGAGGGGCCTCCGAGTCGGCCCGGGCAGCCCAGGCGCTCCGTGGCCCTCGCCCGCCGGCCGGCCGGCCGGCCCGCGCCTTGGCGTCCCTCCCTCTCCGGGCCGACGCCGCACGGCCCCCTCCCCCCACCCCCGCCGGCCGGGCGGAGATTGCCTGTGCTGAGACCCACTGCCCGGCGAGGCCGCTAGAGGACCACCAGCGTGGCCCGGGCGTGCGGACACTCTGAGGGCCGCCCCTCCTCCGGTTCATTCATTGTCACTCCCGACTCGACGTGGACGGGCTGGGACCGCGTCCTGAGCCGCCCGCCGGCGCTGGGGACAGGGGCTCCTGGCGGACGGCCTCCCGCTGGGCGATGAGCGCCGCCCCAGCGCTGTCGGGCAGCCGCGCTTCCTCCCGGGGCCGGGGCCAGTCTAAATGCGTCTCCCCTCCCGCTCCCCCGCCTTCCTTGCTTGCGGGGAGAGGCCGCGATGAGGGCCCTAAGAGGTGAGACCCTCTCGCCGTCCGAAAGGGGGTTTCCGTTTCAGACTCCAGAGCTGGCCCAGAGCCCCGGTTCCTCCCCCCACCGAGGGCAGCGGCAGCCCCTGCCGGCCACGTGCGCTCGGCATGTGTGGCTGCCAGTCCGGCAGCCCCTCTTCCAGGCCCCCTCCCCAGCCCTGCGGGGCTCAGGTTACTCCTGGCCTTTCCTAAATGGCACTAGTTCCCCTTTAACCTTTGCAAAAGGGGAATCTAGTCCTGGGGAGGGGAAGACCCTCCGCCCCCCTTCGGAAGCCCCTTCCCAGAGCTGGAATTAAAAGTAGGGACATTTTGCTGGGGAACAGAGAGAAAGAGGGGTAGTTATTGACCTTTGGGAAGGGGGCCTTAGGCTGTAGTGGGCACTTGGCTGCCAGCCGGGTGCGGAGGGGGAGGATGGAGAGGGAGAGAGGCGGGGCTGGCTGGGGGACAGGGTGGCTGGGGATAAATGCCCAGCCTGAGAGGGGGTGAGCTGACACTGTCCCAGCTGCCACCTAGACCCGGAGCTCACCCCAAGCCCCAGCCAAGACATTCAGGTCTGGTGAATCTTTCAGCCCCCGGGGGTGGAAGTGGTAAAGGGTGAGGGTGGTGCTGGCTTGAAGGAAATGTCAGCTTTTTTTCCCCTCCTGGGACTGGGGGTGCTTACAAAAGACTGGAGGAGTTGGAGCAAGCAGGATGGGTAGCCATGGGTAGGGAAATGAGGATGTGAAGAGAGGCAGGCAGAGATATGGAGAAGGGTAGCTAGAGCTTCAGCCAGGCGGAGGATGTGGGCCCCCCTGAGGAACTGAAGACTGAAGAGCAGGGGGGGAAACAAACAGAATAATGACAGAAGAGCTGATGGCTAGGAAGCCATGGAGAACAGATTGCTTGACTTTGCGGTAAAGGGGTTCAGGGAGTGGTGGAATCAGAATCGCTGGAGCTGTAAAGGAGAGGCCCCTGGATTCTTGCGACTGGCGGAGGGTGGAATAGGAGCTGTTCTGAGTGGGGGAGGGGGCTGTGCCTGCCTCTTTGGTCTGTGACCTTTTTGTGGGATATTTTTAGCTCCAGCACCTGCCTTCTTGGGGTGGGGAAGACTCTTAAAGGGCACAGGATTTGGGGTTCCTAAAGGGATCAACTGTCCACACTCAACCCCTTGTCCTGCAGCCATGGCCATGCAGAAAATCCTTGCCCGGGAAATCCTGGACTCCAGGGGCAACCCCACTGTGGAGGTGGACCTGTACACAGCCAAAGGTAACACAGGCCCCGTGACTTGGTTTGCCTTGGAAGACCCTGGCCCCATCTGGTCTTTATCCCCCAGCTGTCCCACATCCTCACCTTTCTCTGAGATCCCCTTCCACAGAGCTCTTCCCAGGCCTTCCTCTTCCAACCTGGCTCCCCTGCTGGGAGAAGCCCTAGTCTGTCTGCTGTCTGCATGGCCTCCACCCTAGGCTCAGAGAGGAGGCTTTGGCCCTTTGGGGGTGGATGGGCCTGTCTGTGATCTTCCAATTCCTCTCACCCCAGGCCGATTCCGAGCAGCTGTGCCCAGCGGAGCTTCCACAGGTATCTATGAAGCTCTGGAGCTAAGAGATGGAGACAAATCTCGCTACCTGGGCAAAGGTGAGGAAAGACCAACACTTGAAGAGCCTGTGAGGGGTGGTTTCAGGACGTGGACACCCCCTCCCCCCAATATCTGCTTGGAGTAAAGGCCTGGAACCCAAAGTTCTTGAGGAGCTGGGGTCCACGGGAAGAGACCTGATTGAATCAGATCTGAACCCCCTCCTCTGGCCTCTAGGCGTCTTGAAGGCTGTGGAACACATCAACAAGACTCTGGGTCCTGCTCTGCTGGAAAAGGCAAGTGGGGAGAGCTTATTCCTCCTACCCCCCACCACCCCCTGCCTGGGAGGGGGCCAATGGTTTGTCTCTCCAAATACCTGCCCTTCTTGCTTCTGCACATGCCGTGGCTCTTTAGAAATCTGACTTCTGCTCTCCCCTCCTCAAACCTGCTCTTCCAGAAACTAAGCGTCGTGGATCAAGAAAAAATTGACAAATTTATGATTGAGCTGGATGGGACTGAGAATAAATGTGAGTGAAGGGATGGGATGTGGGATAGAGGGGGAGAGACCGTGGGGCTAATGTCTGGTTAGGATTATTACTGTGTCCCACTTTGGGGGGCACATCGTAGCTGGGTGGACTTTTATTCGTTCTTCAGGCATTTCCTGATGGCTGTGGACACAGTGTGAAGCTGACACATTCCCCTTTGAGATGACCTCAAACACTGGGGGAGAAGCTCTCACCCTTTCTTTGTGCTTGCTTCCTCCAGCCAAGTTTGGAGCCAATGCCATCCTGGGAGTGTCGCTAGCTGTGTGCAAGGCTGGAGCAGCCGAGAAGGGGGTCCCGCTCTACCGACATATTGCAGATCTTGCTGGGAACCCGGACCTGGTCCTCCCCGTGCCTGTGAGTGCAGATGCCCCCCCAGATCCCACAGTGACAGAGTTGCTTCATCCAGCAAAAAATTTATAAGCAGCCCCTGGAGTGTTCACCTTCCAGACCCAGCTCCAAAGAAACAGTTTCCTGAAATGGAACCTCTCCTGCTCAGTCCAGCCCCCCTCCCCCTCCCTTCTCTCCCACAATCCAAACCTTCCCTTAAGCCTCTCTGCTTCTTCCCCCTCAGGTAACCCAGTTCCTTCACATTCCAACCTGAGGCTCAATAACTGCAGCTTCTTATTTTGCTTCCTACCCCAACCCCCAAATCAGATAGAGAGCTGCTTTATGGCAAGGATCTTGGCATTTCTTTGTATCTTCTTTAATCCTTGTAAGCTCAGATTTCCTCTTTATGGAAACCCTTTGAATTTAATGTCAATAAAAATGTTATAGACAAAGCCTGAACTATGAACAGCTTCATACCATAAAAGCTATTTTTTTAAAAAAAGGTAAAATAAAAAGTTGCAATTTTTATTGTTACTAGGCAGATTGTATAAGAACATGAGCTGTGGAGATAAACTGCTGGGTTCGAATCTTGGTTTTGCCTGTGTGTTAGCTGTGTGATCCTAGGCAAGTTATTTAACTTCAGTATGCTCCGTTTTCTCATTTGCAGATTTGGGGGGGGGGGTAATAATAGTACCTAGTTCATAGGGTTGTTTAGAGAATGAAATGAGCTAATAGAATATGTGTGAATCACTTAGAGCAGTGCCTGGCCTGTAGTAAGTGCCATATCAGTTACTGTTGTGTACAGGCACATGCTAGGAGCTTTACATTCACTTTCTCTAATTTTCAGCATAAGATCCTACAGGGAAGCAGGTGGTATTCCCATGAGAGAAATGAGGAAAGAGGCTCTGAGAAGTAAAATTACTCACCTTAGGTCACTCAGCTAGTAAGTAGGGAAGCCAAGATTCCACCTGGACCCCTCCTCCCCGGCTCTTCTTGATCCATCATACCCTCGCCCAGGTCTGAACACCCACTCCTCCTCTCAGGCCTTCAATGTGATCAATGGGGGCTCCCATGCTGGAAACAAGCTGGCCATGCAGGAGTTCATGATTCTGCCTGTGGGAGCCAGCTCCTTCAAGGAAGCCATGCGCATTGGTGCGGAGGTCTACCACCACCTCAAGGGGGTCATCAAGGCCAAGTATGGGAAGGACGCCACCAACGTGGGTGATGAGGGCGGCTTTGCCCCCAACATCCTGGAGAACAATGAGGGTCAGTGTGAACACTCTGAAGGGCAGAACCCCTGGGTCCTCACAGAGGAGGGGGCTGTGGAGACAAGGTGCCCAGGAGCCTCAGGTCTTCTCTTGTCCTTCTCCCAGCCCTGGAGCTGCTGAAGACGGCCATCCAGGCAGCTGGCTACCCAGACAAGGTGGTAATTGGTATGGATGTGGCAGCATCTGAGTTCTATCGCAATGGGAAGTACGATCTTGACTTCAAGTCACCCGATGACCCCGCACGGCACATCACAGGAGAGAAGCTAGGGGAGCTGTACAAGAGCTTCATTAAGAACTATCCTGGTGAGACCCCCTTCCCCGCCAGGTGTTCAGTGCACCTGCCTGAGTACCTGGTAACTGCCCAACACACTGACTTCAGAGCCTCCATTGCCAACTCAGTCCTTCAATCCTTAGCACCATTGCAATCTCCATCCAAATTCTTCTGACCTGTCACCCCCTTCATGAAGCCCTCAGACCTTTAACCTGACTCTGCCCCATCTCCTGCCAGTGGTCTCCATTGAAGACCCCTTTGACCAGGATGACTGGGCCACTTGGACCTCGTTCCTCTCGGGGGTGGACATACAGATTGTAGGAGATGACCTCACAGTCACCAATCCCAAGAGGATTGCCCAGGCCGTGGAGAAGAAGGCTTGCAACTGCTTGCTGCTGAAGGTCAACCAGATTGGCTCGGTGACCGAATCCATCCAGGCGTGAGTGCCTCCTGGCCCTGGGGTGCACCATAGCCTCCCTCCACCCCAATTCTGCCTCCTCCAGCTGCAGTCTTGCCCTCAGACTCCAAGTCTACCTTTCCCCTGGCTCCTGACCCACCCCACTCTTGACTGACCTCAAGGCTTTGACTAACTTTTTTTTTTTAAATATATTTTATTGATTTTTTACAGAGAGGAAGGGAGAGGGATAGAGAGTTAGAAACATCGATGAGAGAGAAACATCGATCAGCTGCCTCCTGCACACCCCCCACTGGGGATGTGCCCACAACCAAGGTACATGCCCTTGACCAGAATCGAACCTGGCACCCTTCAGTCCGCAGGCCGACGCTCCATCCACTGAGCCAAACCAGTTAGGGCTAACTTTTAAAAACACATATTTTTTCATTGATTGCAGAGAGGAAGGGAAAGGAAGAGATAGAAACATCAGTGATGAGAGAGAATCATTGATCGGCTGCCTCCTGCACGCCCCCCATTGGGGATCCAGCCCACAACCCGGGCATATGCCCCTCTGGGAATTGAACCATGACCTCCTGGTTCATAGGTCAACACTCAACCATGGAACCACACCAACTGGGCAAGGCTTTGACTAACTCTTGGCCTGGCCCCAAGAGCTTTGCCATTGTGACCTGCTATCCCCACCTCCACCCCATACCATTCTTTTCTCCAAGATTCTGCCCTTTCTACCAGCATCTCAGGAACCAAGTTCAAGATCAGGAATCCCCCCTTTTCTTCTAGTTTCCAAATAACTTTAGTCATTACCCTCCCCGCAAAGTGCCTGCTCCCCAAAACAGAAAAGCCCCATCCAGCCCTGGCTTTCTCACTGGAGGTTCTGTTAGGCCATATGGATTATCCTCTCTCCGCAGCTGCAAACTGGCTCAGTCTAATGGCTGGGGAGTGATGGTGAGCCACCGTTCTGGGGAGACTGAAGACACATTCATTGCTGACCTCGTGGTGGGGCTCTGCACAGGACAGGTACTCATGGCTCCCCTCTGTCATGTTAGAACAAGTTTTCTTGGGATCCCTGGCCTCCTGCCCCTGAGTTGAATGGCACCACAGGCAGGCTACTTCCTCAGGGCCAGGCCCAATCCCTCCTCTCTAGCGTCATGCAACCCTTGGAATCCTTCTCCCCCCCCCTCAGATCAAGACTGGTGCTCCCTGCCGCTCAGAGCGTCTGGCCAAATACAACCAGCTCATGAGGTAAAGTGGGTGCAGTGGGCCTGGGTGTGGGAAGCTGGGGGCTGTTGGGCTAGAAGGATGCAGTTCTGACTTGGTCTACCTTCTAGGATTGAGGAGGCACTCGGGGACAAGGCTGTCTTTGCTGGACGCAAGTTCCGCAATCCAAAGGCCAAGTGAGAAGCTGTGGGCCCCAGGACCCACAGGATAGATGGAGGCCTTCTAGTCCTTCTCCCTGAAATAAACACTGGTGCCAACCAAGACAGTGGCGTGCTCCTTTGTGGGAGGGAGGAATGCTGTCTCCGGACTGGAAAAGACAGGAGATGGGGCAGGAAAGAGAATAGATGTATCACCTGCTGTGACAAAGAGGAAGTGAGGGACTAGTCATTGAGGAAGTTGGGCTGAATCTAGGACAACAAAGTTCACATTGTGAAGGAGCTGGGGGAAGCAGGTGCCACATGTGAAATGAAGCTGGAAGCACTGACAGAACATGGAACTAGAACCAGAAGAGGGGGATCGAGGGTCTGACATCACCATGAGGGGAAGCTGAATCAGATCTGCCAGTAAGCTGGAGTACACAGTCTGCAGAGTGTGTGGTGTTGAAGTCAGGTGCTTTGTGAGATGACCGTGTAAACCAGAGCAGCTACCTTCTGTGGAGCTCAAAGATCTGCAGCTGCTCTAAATATCTGATATATATTGACTTGTATAATCTTTGAAACAGTCCTTTCAGATAGTTACCATTATTATCCCCATTTTATGGGTAAGGAAACTGAGGCACAAGAAAGTCAAATACCCCACCCAATGTAACAGTAACTGGCAGAGCCAGGATCCAAAACTAGGCCATCTGGCCCTAGCAATTGTGCTCTTAAAATACTCTCTCTTATGAAAGTGCCAATATTTGGCTATCTTTGGCTTACACAAACAGTTTTATCCTGCTCAAGCTAAAATCACTTCTCTTCCTCTCCAGGACCCACCTCTTATTTGTTTAAACAAACCAAGACATTGGTTCAAACAGTGTTTATTGAATGTAAAGTAACCCCAACCCCATGGGGAAGAAAGTTCCAAGGAGAACAGAATAACACAGATTAAATACCCACCTGTGCATTCACACTCTTGCGTGCGCACGTGCACTCACACACACACACACGCACGCACGCACGCACGCACGCACACACACACACACACACACAACCATATACATATCCAAACTCTAATAGTGACAAATCAAAAACACCTGCTTCCTCCAGCCTAAGTGATGGCTGTTAGCAGGTGGTTCAGAGGTGGGGCTCCAGAATGGGTTTTAATAGCAGCAGCCTGTCCCTCCCTACCCCGTCCCAGAGAGCTGGGGTGCCTAGGAGGTAGGTGGCAACTCTTCCCCACTCTGCCGCAGACGCTTCTTGGCTCGGATCTCATTCATGGCCTCTTCAATGGAGCGTGTGTCCCTCTTGTTGGCCACAGGCACTAGGGGCAGAGGAAAGGGTGGGGAGGGCCTAGGATCCCTGTGCCTTAGCCTTCCCTCTCCTACCCTCCCCAGCCCTCACTGTGGCCTCACCACAGCCATAGGTCTTGTTGGCCTGTAGCATATGGGCTGCATCCTTGGCTGCCCCCTTGCCGATGAGGTGGCTGTACTTGTCCTTGTAATCACTGGTGGGGCTCACTACCACAGGTCCCTGCTGAGCTGCTTCCTCCTCCTGCCGCTGGGCCAGCTCCTAGGGGTGCAGAAGTGGAGCACTGGTGTTCAGGGGCCTGACCCCAACCCCTCCCAGGTGGTGGGCTCCGGGGACTGCCAGGCATAACTCACCTTCAGCTTCCGTTTCTCCTCAGCCTTCTGGGGGTCCCACTCCTCTCCACGACGGTAGGAGTCCAGCTCTTCATCTGAGGGTGCAAACTCCTGGGGAAGAGGGATGATGGCGTCAAGGCTCCATATACATGTTTCATCTCATTTCTCTTCCCCAGGGGGGCACAGGCTGAAAGGGGGAGAGTGGGGAACTCAGGCCTTTTACCTTTTTGAAGATCATGACATAGCGACATTCATCATCTTCCCCGAAGGAGAAGGATGTCAGGCCGGCCACTTCCACCACATCGTGTCTGCGAAGGGAGGGAGGACAGAGAGGAAAGAGTATGTGGAGCCATGAGGGGGCCTCGCGCCCTCCTCTTGTGGATTTCCACACTGGACCTTTCATGCCGCCCTGGCCACCCGTTTCCTGCCTCCCCCAGCCCAAGACACTCACAGTATGCTTCTCTCTATCTTGTTCATCGGCTCAAACTTTTTCTTGATCTGCCCACTGTCTTGGATGAAATCGGACACCTCTTTCTCCATCTTGGGAGAGGGAAAGGGGGAGAAGATATGAGGTGATGGCTCTGCCCCAATCTCCCTCTTCCCAGCTGGGCCAACGGGCCTTTGCCTCCCCACACCTAACCCAGCCTCCATGCCATTGGCTTCCAGGCTTCACGTCTCCTGAGGCATTTTCAAAATCACTGAGTTCTAATTCTAACTTATTGGAAATCCTTCCTGAGGCTGCCTTGATCTCTCCAGTTGTTCTCACCCTTTTACGAAACTCCACTTTCTGTTGTTTCTCTTGCTCCTGTAGTTTCTTCAGGCGGGCAGCCTGCTCTGGGGGTGAGAAATGGCAGCATGAGGCCAGGGCAGAAGCATGGGTGGGGAGGTTGTAAGGCTTCAAAGGAGGTCTGGTGTCCACCAGGAGGTATCAGGCTGGGAAGGGAGGGCTTTTTATTCACCAAGCATTTATCGATGTTTAAACCTGGCACTGTCCTAGGCCCTGGAGCACCAAGCTCTTTAAGACATAGCTTTGCCCTTCAAGAGCTCAGAGGAGGAGTAGCAAAGATTAGAATCACGCTTACCCTCACTTCCCAATCTCACAAGGGAAACCAATTCACAAACATTTAATACCCACAATATACAAAGAACTATAAGGCACCTGCGGAGGTAAAGAGACCAGACTAAGCCCTGGCCTTAAAGAGTTTATCATCTTATTGTCTACATAGGAAAGGGGAAATTATTTAACTTCCTACCTTTATTTTGTAAACCCCGCCCCCCAAAACTTCTCACTTCTACAGACAAGATGAAGCTGAAATGACTAATCTGACACCATTCTCCTTGGAGAGTGTAGGTGTTCAAAGTCAATTGTAGAGGAACTTCCCATCCTTACATCTTAATGTCCCCGCTCCTCTCTTCTGTCATTTTAAATCCTTTATATCCTTAAGGCCCATTTCTTCCACAGCATCCAAATAGCTCTAGCTGCACTGACTTCTTCCCATTTTCCTAATCAGTCCATGCCTTTGCACATGTTGTTCCTTCTGCTTGAAATGCTTTTCCTCCTCTTGCAAACTTTGAGATTTGCCATGAGTCAGGGTTACTCACTTCTTCCTCTGGGGCCCACACACATTGTGCTGAGAACCAATATAGTTTAACTGTTTGTCTCCCCTACCATCCTAGAAGCTCTAGGAGGCAGGGACCCTGCTCACCTCCTATCCAGTTATTCTCTGTGGCCCCTGACAGCTTAGGAGCTCTCATCTCTTTGACATCAAGGGCTCTGACCACCAGTGGCCACTGAGTGTTCCACAACTGCTTTGAGTTCTCTCTGGATCTGAGATGGCAAATGATGATGGTTAAGGTCATAGGCTTAAAAGCCACACTTGGATTCAAAACCCTGTCACTTATTAACCCTGTGACCTCAGGCAAGTGACTAAACTCAACTTTGGCTTCCTAGTCTGCCCGCTGCTGCTGCTGCTGCACCTAGTCATGGCGAGCATGAAATAATCCCAACTGCCGGGCCCATTATGTTCCCTCCTTCCAAATACGCATCTGCCTGTAACACTTCGCTCCCCCTCTCTTACTGAATCATCTATCCTTCACTTCAGATCCCAAGTCACCACAGACTAGGTTAAGGACCCCTCGGTGGTCGCTCGGATAACTATTTTTCTCTCAGGGTACTTATCAAGTTGATAATTAAACTTCTATGTGATCATTTAATCAACGTGCATTTCATCAATGCTTCAGACTGTGGGCTTCGGAGGGTACCCTGGCTCCTAGCAACCGTTCAGTAAATAATAAATATTTCGCTATTAAGCAGCACTTGAGCGCACTGGAGGCATCCGGCCTGCCCTGGCCCCTAGGGCGGGTGGGAAGCCGGGGGCCGGGCCGGGGCTAGTCTGTGGTCTCGCAGGGTTGGGGGCTGGGTCCTTCCCAAGGCACTTCTGTCTGACTTCTTCACACGCAGCAGCACGAGCAACCCAGGGGACGGCTGCACGCCAGGCCTACCGCGCCCTACGCTGGCGGCGAACTCAGGAGCCCGCCTGCAGGGAAGTCACTCAGAGAACCCAAGTGCGAGCCTACAGCCAATCGGACCGACAGAGGCATTTTCTTCTCTCCAATCAACATCACCACCCGGGGAAAGTAAGGCTACAGATGGGCAGGGTAGGAAAGAGGTTAAATCAAGTAGGAGGGACATAAGGGCACCGAAAGGACCCATCAACCAATTGGAGGTGCTTGAGGTGGGTGGGTGGGCCAGAGGAAGGTCTTTAATAGGCAGACCTTTAAGAGGGCCAATAGAGGTGAAAGGACTGCGGATGGGCGTATCCTGGACCCAATTAGAATGGGAATGGGTCGTGGGACACTCCGAAGTTGGGCGGGGCTGAGTGACCGAACACGCCCTCCTGCGGCCCGAAGGCGGGTCAAGAAGCACCAAGTTGGGTGGGGTCGGAGGCAATCTACCAATCAGAGCACGCCAGCAGCGGACAGGCGGGCCTCTTGGCGAATGGAAAACAAGGACTACGAGGCCAGGAAAGAGGCAGGAAACTGGCACTAGGCTTCGGGTAGCCAATCACCGTCCGCTACGAACAGCGGGCGGGTCAGCAGACCTTGTAGGGACTCTAGGGGGCCTATGGAGGGGCCTTTGAGGGGGTTTTCAAGGTGGAAGAGGCGGCACCATCTAAAGGAGGAAGAATGCGGTCCTGAGAACCGAATGAAGAAAAGCAGATGTGAATTTGGGATCCTCACCTCGGGCCCTGCGCCGAGTCTCCTGGTCACTGAGGCTGGGTGGCTTTTCCATGGAGCTCAGGATGGAGCCCAGTAGGTCCGCCATCTTGGGAGTGACAGAGACGGGGCGGTGCGTCTTAAAGGGAAGGGCGAAATGCCTTTAAGGCCGGAAACACGTCGGAGGTGGAAAACCTCACACCGGTCCCGCCCAGGCACTGAACTGGCCCGGCGCGCGGCAGCCTCCCCTGCCGAAGCCCCGCCCCGGCCCTCCCCTCCCCCTTAGACAGAAGTCGGAGGCTGGCTGGTGCAGCGATGTTTAATGGCATTTCTTAGAAACTAAGCCCATGCACAAGTAGAAAGTGCTCGTGGGGCCGGCGGAGGCCCCCCACAGCGCCTGGGAACCACAAGTCCGGCCGTGCAGCCCTCCCCGGCGCCTTAAATAGACTCTTCACTATACTCTGTATGTTACATATTTACAAACCCCCTCCCATCGGGGGATGGGGTGGGACTCCGCAACGTGTTCCTATATACAGTCTCCCCTGTGGCCCCGAGGCTGGTGGCCAGAGTTGGAGTGACGGGGGGAAGACAGGGCCAGAAAGGGAGGAAACGGACGCAAACATGCGGAGTCGGGTGGGGGCACGGTCAGCCCTGAAACACGAGGGGCGAGCGCAGCGAAGGCAGAGGTGGGGCCAGGCCGATACATTCAGAGACGCTTCGAACAAATAAATAAGGCAATTCGGGAAAGGGGTGAGGCGGGTGCAGGCAAGGAGGGAGCTGTGGAGAAGGGGCAGGCGGGGCTCCGGAGGTCACAGCTGAAGATGCAGGTATGTGGGGCGTGGGTCTTCTGGAGCCGGGGACCGGAAGAGGGGGCGCGACCCGGAGGGAAGAGGAGCTGGGGGGTGGGAGAGGGAGGTCAGCACTTCGGAGGGGGAGGAGGGTAGAGACCTAGGAAGATCTCCAAACGAAGTGACGAGGAAAGCTGCCGACAGGGGGCTCCTCCCCCGGAGAGCCCTCTCCCTTAAGACTGCAAGGAGCGGCCTCGGGGTGGGGAGAGGTCAGGTGGCCAGTCCAGGTTGGGGCAGCCCTTCCAGCTCCTGGTTCTGCTTCAGTTCCCTCATCCTGCAGAGAAACAAGGAAGGAGTCAGATGAGATCAGCGGATCTGGGGAGGTGGGTGAGGGAGGTGGCTGAGCAAAATCCAGCAGGAGAAAGAATGGGTACCTGTGTCGGCAGCGCCGCAGGAATCTCATGATTTTCCGGGCTGCCTGGTCCTGTTTTTTGGTGAGAAAGGAGCTTCTGGCAAAAGGAAGAAAAGATGAGGAAAACTCACACAACACTCAGGCATCCCGTCCTCAGCCCTTTGGGACCCTAGCAAGGAAGGACTGGGGGCAGGACGATGAGCTGGGAGTTGGGGGGCTGTGGGCTACGGGCGTGGATGCAGTGGGCAGGCACAGGGGGCTTGGGGCTGGACCCCTACTTGCTGCGGGGCGGCAGGCTGCCCGTGGGCCGGCGGCGGTAGGAGCGGTAGTGCTGCTGGATGAGCACAGCTGCTCGGCGGCTCTGCTGAAATCGCTTCTGCTCATAGTAGCTTCGGAACTTGCTCTGGATCAGGATGGCCGCCTGCGTCATCTTCTTATAGAGAGCAAACTAGGAGTGGGGAGGAGAGGCGGGCTGAATTGGAGGGACAGAAACCAAACCCCTGAGGGTCACCCCAAGTTAGGCTGATGCAGGTCTCTTTCTCTAATCCACACGCTCGTGGAAAGGCTTGAATCACCACAGACAACCTCACGCCCGGATCTCATGCCTAATACCTTAAGTGCCATCCAGGTCAGCTTGTGGAGAGAGAAGGGAGTCAGGGTTCCAGCAGCATTCTGGATGCTCTGGGTGGGAGTGGTTGGTTATGCCTTAGAGCAGGGACTCACCTGTTTGTACTTCCGGTAACAGCGCTGGATCACAGCTGCTGCTACCTCCTGCTGCTCCTTCAGCCACCGGCCCTAAGGGGAAAGCAGGAAGTCTCAGCACCTAAAGGCCCACCTCATAGACATGTGATCTGTCCTTCCAACTTGCCTGCGGTCCCCTGGCCTTCAGCCCAAGGCCACTTTGGATGACTGCTCTCCCTCCCAAAGTCCTGGGAGTCCACAGTCTCCCCTGACTCAAAGATTGTGTAATTCTTTCCCTGAGACCTCCCAGCCTCCTGACCTTGTACTTCCGGAAGGCCGTCTGGATGACTCTGGCTGCTTCGTACAGTTCCCGCTGCTCATGATCCGACAACGTGAGCAGGGCAAAATCACTCTCCATCTTGCCACTGGCAGATGCAGAGAGAAACTCTGCCCAGGAAGGTGCTGGAGGGACCGCCGGGCGTCCCCGCTCAAAAGGCGGTTCGCTGCGGGGACAGGGAGAGGACAAGTCACGGCGCATGTGAAGTCCCTCTTCTGCCCAGGGACAGCCCCAACAACGGGGCCTGGAGAGCATGGCTTCAGAGCTCAGCCGGAATGGATCTCTGGCTATGGGGAAGCTGCCTTCCCCTTGCCATTTTCCCTTAAACAAGAATCTGGAGGCTTTGTTCTAAGCTGGTCACCTGGGAGGGGCGGCGCTGGGGAAATGGTCCACATTCTCCAGGTAGCTGGCCAGCCAGGACATGGTCTCGCTGAGCCCCAGGGCCCCTGTCCGCTCCCGCATTGAGGCTCCAGCCTCAGGCAGCCCCACAAAGCCCTCTCGTTTAATCCGCTCTGGTGTGGCTTCGATGATTTGCTTGGCCAGTGAGATCATGTCCACCTGGATGGAGAAGCGGGGTGAGCCTTGGGGATCCCCACTGCCAGATGTTCCTGCCCTGACACAGCTGTAGCCTCGGTCCCCTTCCTGTCTTGTTCCTTCTCTCCCACCCGGTGAGGCCTCAGGGATTGCTGTCCTTTCTCACCCCATCTTTCTCAGCCACTGTTCCAGATTCATTCATTTGTACTTACTGGGTCTCCACCTGTGTTGAGACGTTGTGGAGAACATGGGACAGGGAGGACATACTCCAAATGGAGATTCAAGCTGAGCAATGAAGGATTTAGCCTTCCAGGCTGACTGCTTACTGTCCCACCCAGGTCTGGCCCATGCAAGCACATCCTACCCCCAGGTTTGGCCATGCCTGCCACCCCACCCCCCTTCAGCTCTCTAAGAACCAGCTCAACCAACCACATGACCCTATTGAATGGCTTCAGCCTTGCTTTTACTCCAGTCCTGCAGCCTGCAGCACTTCCTGCTGGCCACATGTAACACAGCCTACCTTGTGGAATTCTCTAGGTTTTTGTACTTACAGTGCTACCCTGACCTCTCTAACCCATTAGCCTCTCTAAAGCAGGCATGTCCTCCGGGTCTTGCTGCTATACCTAAAGATTTACTCCATCATTTATCCCACAAGAGTTTCTTAGCTTTTACTATGTACAAGCTTCCTCCTCACCAAAGTCATTGCCAGATACCTCCATCTCGCCAAGCTCTCTCTTCCACAACCCTCCCAATTTCCCTCTATCTCTCTTGTTCCCCAAGAAGCTTGTCTCTTCATGAATCAACAGGCAACCCCTACAATCCAGCTCTCACTGAAGATATTCCCCAGAATTTTTAAGCTCTGATGCCTCATGACTCTGAGTTAAGCTCTGATAGACGTTAAGCAAAGGATTACCTTGCTTGTCCAAAAATGAGGGCCAATAGCTGCTCCTTCCCAAACTGAAGCAAGACTCAGTGTGTTTCATGAACTAGTCGGCCTCCCCTCACCCCTGCACCCCTCTTTCTAGCCCTCATAATTCCATCACACAAACAGTACCGGAATCACGTCCACAGCCGGTGGGCTGTAAGCTTCCTCTGGAGCAGCCCCTGCATCCAGGGCTGGTGGGAGAGGAGGTGGTGAGGGCGGGGGCCCTTTGGGGTTGGTGGCTTCATAGTCCATGAGGAGTAGGGGGGCCTCTGGGGCACCAGAGGAGAGCTGGCCTGGGGCCATCTCCATAATAATCTCAGAGGCTGGCAGAGGAGCGGGGGGAGGACTTCCATCTGGGGCACTAGAATAGGCTGATGTGACAGAAAAAGTGCCATCGGACAGCTCTGAGGGCGAGGAGACACTGCTCAGACCTGGAAGGTAAGGGGAGAGGGTGAGGGCAGCAGGGGCCATCTGCCATCCTAGAGTCACCTACCTGCCCCATCTTTGCTCCCAGTCTCCCTGTATCTCCCCTTCCCGGCCTCCTCCTCGATTTCCCTCCTCTCACACTTTCTGTCTCCCACTCTTTAGCTGCCCCTGGCCTATTGTCTCACCCACATCCCCCTCTTAAAAAGATGAGGGGTAACCCTCACCCGTGTCTGGACTGGAGGAGGGTGGCGACAGGGCAAGTGGGGGCTCGGCTGAAGCTTCCTGTCTCTGCAGTTCCTCAAGGCAGCGGGCAAGGCGCACGTGGCCCCGGGAGTGAGCCACAGACAGGGGCAGGCGGCCCAGAGAGTCGGGGATGCTCAGCGCCCGCCGATTCCAACGGAAAAGGAGCACAGCGGCTTCCAGGTGTCCCAGGGCACACGCCCACATCTGAGGGGCAGGGCAAGGACAGGAGTGGGGACACAGGCAGAGGTGAGGCCGAGGCCCTTTTCCTGGTGGCCCATCTTCAGTCCCCTGTCCTCCCCACTCCTGCAGGCCCTCCCTTCAAAGCACCCTTCCCCTTTCCCGACGCCCCACATGCACTCAGGACCCCAGCACCCTCACCAGAGGCGTGCAAGAGAAATGATCCACGTTGAGCGGGTCAACCTCCTGCTCTAAGTCCAAGCTTCCGGTCTCCACACTTCTGGAGGGTTTGGGGAAGGGACAGCAGAGCCCAGTTAGGGGAAAAGTGGGCAAAGTGGGAACAAGGGACCTGAAAGGACTGGGAAGCCAGCTGTCTAGAAGCACTACAGTCAGTGGGATGAGGCAGTCAGAAAGTAATAAATGTGATGGGGGTGGGGGTGTTGGGAGCAGGTGGAGGGATTGAACAAAAAAGAAAGAAAAAGGGAACTCGTGACATGAACAACAGTGTGGTGATTGGAGATTGGGGGAGGGGGGGATGGCCGTGGAAGAGGGCACAGAGAGGATAAATGGTGATGGAAAAATAAATAAATAAATGTAAGGCGGTCAAGAAGTCAGTGTTGTAACTCAGGGGATATTAAAATTCCTCCCAACACAAACCTTCCAGCCCCTCTTCCTTCCCAGTGACTCCAGCCCCCTCTTAGCAGGGCTTCAGTCCCGACACTTCTGTTCCAGTGGTTGCCCAGTCCCCGCCCTGCTGCCCCTGCTCACCGCCACTGGCTCAGGGTCTCGATGAGGCGGGCGTAGCCCTGGGCAGCGGCCAGGTGCAGAAGGCTCATGCCCCGGAAGGGGCTTCCGTGGGCCAGACGTTCAGGACCCCTCCAGGTGGAGCGTGGGATCATGCTCTCTACCAAGACCACTACCCGTGCCTCGAACCCAGGCCCCTGGCCTTCATCCTGCAATACACATAACCTTAGGCAGAGAACTGAGCATCTGGTCCTCTGGCTTGAGATGGCCTTGGCCATCCCATACCTGGCCTCTCAGCTTCTAACTGCCCCTCCTGCACTTCTCACTCCAGGTTCCCACCACACAGACCTCTGATGGCCTGTCAGTTCTCCCAGTTCAAGTTCCTGGATGTCCCCTCCTCCCATAGCCAACTTCCTGCAGACCCTCTGGCAGCCAGATCTCACACACCCTGGCCCGTGTTGTGCCTTCACATCAGCTCAGGTTAGTGCCATATCCACAGATGCTTCTCCCCTTCAGAACCCAGAGTCCTCTCCCAGTCTTCTTCCTTCAGACACGCAGGACTCCCAGAGCACTGAACCCCAACCTCCTGGTGCCCTCCCCCACCCTCTCCTTCACCTCCACCCTTCTTCAGCCCAGAAATAGTCTGAAGCCTGTCATGCCAAGAGGGTGCCCAGAATAGCCACTCTTGCCACAGGGCGGGGGTGGGAGCAGGGTGACGTCAGGGATTAGGGAGGAGGGTGGCCGAGGGGCTGGGGACGGGAGTGAGAAGTCACACACCAGAGCCGTTTTCTGCAGGAAGACCCTCCCTCCACTCACCAGGCTCCCTCATGGAAGTACCTGCATTGGAGGCCCGTCAGGACCCTGGCAAGGTGCCTGCCCAGCTGCTGCGATCTCTGCCATCCGCTTCTCCATCTGCTCCAGCCGCTCCAGTATGGACATCCGGAACTGGTTGTCTGAGGGGGAGAGGGCATGGGAGGCTCACGGGCAGGGTCTAGGTGATGCCCTTAACACAGAACTAGACCTAGCCCAGGATCTGGGAGGTAAAGACACTGAATCATATCCTTTCCTCTCCTCCAAAACAACAGCCCCTTTACCCACCCACCTTTGAAACTCAGTCCTTAAGCTAGGGGTCTTAACACTACTCATCCACCCAGGACCAGAATCCAGAACCACAACTGTGTCCTTCAAGGCACAGAGACAGGAGGAATTCCCACACAGTATCCAGCCCCGAGCTGCTCCAGATCACACACACACTCCCTCAGCCTTCTCCTGGGTGAAACACCGTCCGCGCTTGCCCCAGACACTACCTCTGTCCCCCATGCTGGGGCTGAAGGACTCCAGGGTCCCTGCTCTCTGTTAGCCACAGCCCCAAAGAGCTCAGGAACTGTGATTTGAAAAGCACCGCCCCTTCCTCCTGGCCCCCCACAGCTGTCCACAAAGAGGATGGTGGGGAGGGAACATGACAGAGATGGATAGCCATCCATTCCTCCTCCTCCCCTCACCCCACGCACAAATACACACGCGCACACACACATCCCAAGCTATATCTGTCCCCTCTTGAGATCACACAAGGACAAGGAGGAGGGGCGGGAGGGGATCAGAGCCATGGAAAAACAAGCATCGAGAAACAGGCTGGAGGTCAGGGATGTTCTGAGATGCTAGGTAGAAGGGGCTGAGGCACAGAAGTGATGGTGGGGAGGAAGGTGGAGAAGGATGAGCAGAGACCTTTGTATAACAGGGAGGAGAGAGAGCAGAAAGGATAAACAAGGTGAAGAGAGGAGAGAGAGGACGAAGGAAAGCTGGGGACTGTACCAAGCAAGCAACAAGGAAGAGAAGAAGGGGGACAAGTTAAGACCCTGGTCCAAGGAGAAAGAAAGAGGGAGGAGAGATGGTATAACAGGGACAGGAAAGGAAGACGGGGGGGGGGGGGGGGGGGCAGGGGGGGGCAGTCACAGCAGGACAGACAGAACAGGCCTGGGAGACCTGGCAAGATCCCATGGTAGGCTGCGGGGCAACCCACACACAGCCCCCTGCAGGGGCAGCTCTGAGGGAGGTGAGCCAGGACGAGCCCTGAGGGAGACACCACAGGGTGACAGCAGAACTGAGACACCCAGAGGCAACAACAGAGACACCCGGAGGAGAAGACAGAGAAGCGCACACCCTGAGAAAGAAGCAGGAGCAGAGAGAAACAATTTCTCAACGCCAGTGCTGGGTTTAAATAAAGACACACTGCCCAGCCAGCACAGCTCAGTGGTTGAGCATCGACCTATGAACCAGGAGGTCATGGTTCGATTCCCAGTCAGGGTGCATGCCTAGATTACAGGGTTGATCCCCACTGTGGGGCATGCAGGAGGCAGCCAATCAGTGATTCTCATCATTGATGTTTCTCTCTCTCCCTCTCTGAAATCAATAAAAATATACTTAAAAAATAAATACACACATACACATGCATGTATGCATGTCTGTGTGTATAAGAAAGTGTGTTTGTATGAGAAAGTACAGCATGCTATTAAAGTGGTAGATATTACTGAGTAGTAATATCGGCAGTTTTCATTTGTAGTTTGTGCTTTTCTAGATAATTTCCAAATTTCCTATAATAAATACCTATCTTTATGGAGAGGAAAACAATACATGTCTATATACATGTACATACTCTCACGTCCTATATATATTGCTCTAGACCAGTGGTTCTCAATCTTCTGGCCCTTTAAATACAGTTCCTCATGTTGTGATCCAACCATAAAATTATTTTCGTTGCTACTTCCTAACTGTAATGTTGCTACTGTTATGAATTGTAATGTAAATATATGATATGCAGATATCTGATATGCAGGATGGTCTTAGGCGACCCCTGTGAAAAGGTCATTCGACCGCCAAAGGGGTCACGACCCACAGGTTGAGAACCGCTGCTCTAGACCCTGTCCCTGTCCCTCTTGGCCTCGCTTGCCTAGACCCCATCCTTTGGGATGGAGAAGACAGGGTAAGAATTGAGACAAACATGGCTCCAAGATGCACAGGGAAGAGGAGGGAAGGGAAGTTAGCTGCTGCGTTTAGAAATGACCAGTGAAGCAGGAGTTGAGAAAAGACTGGTAAATGTGGGCTAGGTGGTGGCCACCTGAGTGCTGAGGGGACCTAGGAGTGTCATGCTCTAAGGTTGTGGGGCCCGACACTTGGGATCAGAGGGCTAGCTACTTACCATCTAGTGACAACCAGTCGAGCTGAGTACTAGGCAGTGACAGGAATCGGCGGGCTCGATACTCAAAGAGCACAGAAGCAGAAAGGGGTCCCTCCCGCCCGGCCACCTGCAAAGACACCAGCCCTACCTCATGGGCTGGGGAGGGCAAGGTCAGTGAGAAGGGCTCTCTCTGGCCCTCGGTGTTAGAGCCACAGCTGGTCATTTCATATTGAGCTTCCCAGCTTCCCCGCTGTGGGCCAAGAGGCTGCTGGCTTCGGTGGCCTTGGCACTAACTGGGAAGGGATTCCATTCATGTGAGAACTCGGTACTTGCTATGGGCCAGAGACCCCTTGGACTCTAGACCCTGTAGTTAAGGATGTTTGTTACTCAGCACCAAGGCCTGGAAGCTGAGGGTCAAGAGACACCTATACTTATAAATAATTTGATGGCATAGAAACCCCTTGGTCTCCCAGAATCAGTGTCCAGACGTCATGACCCTGTTACTAAGATGGGAGGAAGGAGAGCCAGCTGCTCACCAACGGTGTCTAGTGAGAGTGACGCCCCAGCTATAGCCTTGAAAAGGAAACCATCAGGCCCTGGTCCCTGATGCACCATCTGTGCACCACTGAACAGGGCTGTTGAGATGGGGAGAACACGCACCGACAACAAAGCTGTCACCATGTCACTGGTGAGCCTTTGGGGTCCCACAGTAAGGCTGACTGTTGAGTGCAGGGTAAGGGGCAAGGTTGGTGGCAAAAGGGCAGACACTGGAGGTTGCCCTGGCAGTGACGTCTAGACCAGCACCGTCAACAAAACGTTCCTCAATGATGGAAATGCTTATCTGCACTGCGCAATAGGGTAGCACCAGCCAGGTGGCTGCTGAGCACTCAAAATGTGGTTAGTGCGACTGAGGAACTGAATTTGAAATTTTACTTAATTTTAATTGATTGCAATAGGCACATGTGGCTAACAGTTACTGTATTAGATGGAAGCCAATGTCCTTCAGTCTCAAGATTGGTTGGAGGAGACCAACATCTCTCCCTTTTCATTCTTCCAAGAGCTAGACTCTAGCTTTAAGGCTGGTACAGACATTAGAGACTCCTTGGGTCAAATGCCTGACCTTACAGGAGGGGAGGCCAAGGACCCAAGAAAAGAGCAGACATATCTAAGGTCACCAGTCCAGTAAGGAGTAGATTTCTCAGGCCAGAACCCAGACCTTCTGACACCTAAGCCCAGACTCATTTGCCTGCTGGGGGACCGTGGGACTCAGCCTCAAGACTGAATGAGGGCTTTGTGCTCTCAGGAACAACTCAACACATTTGTCCCCAGTACTTCCAGAAGTCCTAAATGCCATTAGTTAGTCCTTTCCCCCACGAATCCCCATCCCCATACCAGGGCAGTAGCAGCGTAAGACACCAGGCTGGACAAGTGACGCGGGCACTGCGATGTGGTCAAAGACACAGGAGTAATGCTCGGAGGCCTCCGTCCACGGACCCGTGATGAGCACCTTGACCCCACCCTGCAGACAGAAGTCAGAAGGCCATGTGGCTAGAGCTCTGCTGGGTCTTCATTCACTCACTTATTCGTTAATGTAGACTCTCAGAGAGTATCCCCATGTGGCAGGCTCTGTGCTGGAGCTTGGTGGTACAGGGACTGGACAGGACCCACTGGGGTCAGGTCAGCTAGCCTGTCCCTCCTCCCCAACATCCCTGCCCTCCACCTGAGTCTGCTGGCCTCACCCAAGGCCACCGACTCATTTACAGATAGCTGTCATCAGGAGGAAGTCCTTTTTTAGGCCCCAACTGCAGGTCCTCCTTTTCCTCACCAGGGCAGCATAAAGCAGAACTTCTCTACTAATGAAGACAGTCTTTAGCTTCCCAAAGTCTGCAATCATATCCCGACTATGTTTTCTCTTCTCCTCACTAAGTTGCCCCAACTCCCTCCCTGTGAAAGTCGCCAAGGGAATGAAGCCCCCTGGGCACTTGGGGACTCATACAATCCCGTGGAAGGGGAAGGGAGGGAGAAGGGAGAGTCAGAAGGACTATGGAAACAGGAAAGAAGCCACACTCTGTGGAAAAACAGAGGTTGGAAGGAGAACTAAGCAGCCATGATAACTAGGCCCCATACCAGGGGGTAAGAGGGACAGGGATGAGAGAGACTCACCTCTGGGTAGGACCACTCTGGGGAGAAGTCTGTGATGGTGCTAAGAGCAGGTGAGAACTGGGGGTTGGAGGCAGGGATGCTTGGAGCTTCGTCACTGATGAGTTCTCCCATAAGGTCTGGGAATGATGAAAGACTGAACGGCTCCAGCTCACTGGCCCCACTAGCTCCTCCAAACAAGGCCTCCCCTCTTCCTGCCCTGCCCAATGGCTCCGAGGGGGCAGGTGAGGGGGGTGGTGAAGGAGGGGGTGAAGGTATGGGTGGGGCAGGCCCCTGGACCTTAAGCTCCTCTCCACTGTCATCATCTTGAATGAAGAAGCAGTTTCCTCTCCTCCCACCTCCTACTGACTGTGGAGGGGGACCCCGAGCAGCCGCCTGGGGCTCCAGGGCAGCAGCAGGCTCTAGGGCAGGACAGGGGGTGTGGGCAGCCTCTGCCTCCGGGAAGTCTGGGCTTACCCCCTGCCCCCCTCCATATGTCTGGCCCCTCTGGGGGCTGTTGAGAAAACGATCAGGGTCAAAGGCAGGGCTGGGAGGAGCTGGTGGGGCAGAGGGCTCAGAGCCGACAACCACTGCCAAGCTCATGGGAGGGTGAGGATCAGCCTGGGGAGCCAAGTGCCTGGTGGGCGTCAAGCCCCCAGTACGCTGCTCCAGTCCAGTCAGAAGGAGGATAGCGGTGCCTCCCCTCGATGAACCCCCTCGAGAGGTGGGAGGGCTAGGTCTGATCTCTAGGGGTTCTGCAAAGCCTGAGGAAGAGGAGGAAGAGGAGGAAGAAGATGGGGAGGTATGTGCCTTGGGGAGCTCTGGGGGAAGTGGGGCTATCAGTGGAGGGGGCTCAGGGGGATGGGGATGGGGGATAGAGGTCAGGGTTAAAGCTCGGGGCTCCACTTTGGGAGAGATGATTCGGTGTTTTGTGCTGCTGCATTTGTGTGTAAGGCTCCCGGAACCTGGAATGGAAAGAGGTGGGGAGGAGAGAAGGGATATGACACATCTTTCTCCATCATTCCCAGGCTGGGTTGGGGGTAGGACTAGTCTGCTCCTCAACTCTTCCTCTGTGCAGTCCCTTTGCAGGAATCCCAATCTTCCCACAAGTTCCTCTTCAACCCTTACCCACCCCCACCTTTCCCCACACCTTCATGTAGTTCCTGGGACTCTGCTATATACCAGAGATGTAATACTGATTATGGCCACTGGGGGGCAGCAGAAATACTCCTCCTTCCCCATGTTAAATGGGACTGAAGGAGCATGGCAGGAGGGCACTGAGGGCTTGGAGGAAAGGTGAGAAAAATAGGTAAAAGCATAAATAAAGGACAAAAGAACAGAGCCAGGGGGGTACCACTTAGCAGTAAAGCTAAGGCTGGGTCC
Organism: Myotis yumanensis; assembly: GCF_028538775.1. Classification (NCBI taxonomy): domain Eukaryota; kingdom Metazoa; phylum Chordata; class Mammalia; order Chiroptera; family Vespertilionidae; genus Myotis; species Myotis yumanensis. Next base: position 14,411,644 of record NW_027223767.1, read on the forward strand.
AAGTGGTAGTGCTGGGGTGGAAGGAGTTGCTAACGGTAGAAGGCAGATAAAAAGCCGGGCTGCCAAGATTCAAGTAAAAGGAGCCGGGGTCAGGGTGCACCCAGATGGGAAGGCATGCAAAGCCCAGCAAGACAGATAACCCCCTGGCTTAAGTGCAGTGTGACTAGACAGGAAGAGAGCTCCAAAGTCGGGGGTCACTAACCAAGGCCCCCGCTGCAGAGACAGGCATGGGTTCGTGGTGCAGGCTTGGTCGGGTGGGTGTCCAGGATCTGCTGCACCAGCTGCTCTACAGAGAACTCCTCTGTCCCGTTCCCACAGCTCCACTTGATGCCATGAACTAGAGGAGAGTTGGGGGGAAGTGCTATGGGACCCCCACAAAAGTCCCCAGAGCACCTTGACAGCTCAGCTCCTTCAAGCACCTGAGATGCTCCAAGACTTCTGGCCAGGTGCAAGGAGGCCAGCAGCCTCAAGACTGCTTGCATTTGTAGTTCACAGCTGTCCTTTCTCCACTATAGAACTCACCAGGAGGCCTAGCACCCCCGCAGGAAAGCACCCTCTGGCTTAGAGGGACATGGTCACCCCACAGGCTCCTGGTGTCTCTGGGAGGCCCCTGTTTCCACTCTCCCCTTGGAGCACTGTCCTAGCCCTGCTGCCTTACACATGGGCTTCAGCTGTCCCAACAGCTCCTCCCTGGACCACTTGAGCCACTCTCGACGGTCACTGCTGATGGAACAAAAGATGGGGCTGCAGCTCTTTCCACAATCCTCCAGGGCTGGGACGTTCAGGTAGTGCACAAGGACGATGTCAGGGTTCTGCGGGCACAAGGGGACAGAGCACGATGGGGTCCTGAGATCCAAGGGCTCAGCTTCCTAGTCTTCACTTTTCCCCAGGCATCCCCCAGCTCCATCCCCAAGTTCTGGTTCTCTCCATCCCAAACTCCCTCTCTCCCAGGCTCCTGTACCCACTCGGAACTAGTCATCCTTCACTGCACCCTTCCAGACCCCATCTCCCTCAAAGAGCCAGGAAGAGTGTGTCTCCCTGAGCGCTTCCATCCTTACCTGGAGCAGCCAGTAGCAGCGCCGATGGAATGTGGGGACGATGGAAGAGTGAACGTAGCAGCCATAGAGACACTGCCAGGAGACAGGCTGGGGTGGGGGGAGGGCTAGTCTGCTCCCCAACTCTTCCTCTGTTCAGTCCCTTTGCAGGAATCCCAATCTTTCCACCAGTTCCTCTTCAACCCTTACCTACCCCCACCTCTTCCCCACACCTTTAAAATCCCAGCACCCCAAATCATGGATGAGAGGCAGGAGAAGGGAACAGTGGGACTAGGGCTTTACAATGAGGATCACATTTGAGATCTAGGACTATCTAGAAATCGGAGGGCAGGGCAAGAACACAACTGAGATGAGGAGCAATGATTTGGGGAAGATAAACCTGTGCTTAGAGGTTCAATACTTGGACCCCTGAGGGAAATGCAAGTGAGGTGAGGGGACTGGGCATTGGTGTCCTCCAGGGGAGGCATAACCTAAGGCCTGCAGAGCTGGGACATGGAAGGAAATGGGGTGTGGAGGGTGGGCTAAGCTATCAGCCAGCTGATGCAAAGCGAGTGAGAAGGGAGGGTGGTGAGGCAGACAATGGTACCAAGTCCTGACAGGGCTGGAACCCAGCGAAGGGTGGAGAAGGGTGGGCCAAGGCAGATGAGCTGGATGCCTTGCCTACCTCCATGCCCTGGACCTTCAGCTTCATGTGGTCCTCTCGGGTGGTCTTCCCATCCTTCCGCTTCTTCCAGAGGTAACCATCCTTCCGGTATTTCACCTTCTTGCGGTTGTAGAGGATGATGGAGCCATTCTGAGGCCTGAAGAGGATAGGGTTGGCCTTGAGCTCTGTGAACAGAACCCAGGACCCCTGCCACTCGCCACCTTCACAAACTTTCTCACCTTGTCTTTGGGGCACAGGATAGCCACTCCTCATGCTTCTCAAAGGTGATCAAGTAGGATGCAATCTCCTGTAGAAGAGGAGGTACCCAGGTGGGTGTCCCCTGCATACAGTCTCAGACTGGCCTCCTGGCCACCCCCTCAGGGTCTCTCTCCACTGAGTTCTGGCAGCTAGTGGAGGATGCTGCCAGCTATCTGACCCAGCAAGGCTCACTGCCCTTTTAAGAATCTCAGTTTCCATCGCAAACAAAAGTCTAACCTCTGGAATTCCATCAGCCTGACTCCTTCCCTCCCTGCCAACTGGGGCTTTTATCTTGGGGCCAGACCCAAGCTCTTCATCATTCTTTGTTCATCATTATCTTCCTCTCCAAATTCCATGTTTGTGCCACTTCCTGACTCAGAAAACTTCAATAGTTTGACATCACCAGGAATTCCAGATTCTTCAGCCTGACTCCAAGGCTCTCTCTGACCAGGGATCAAACCATCGCTCCTACGCTCACACTGTTTACCCATTTACACCTACATTCCTGCCAGAATGAACCATTGGTTCTTCCCTGAACGTGAGCTGAGCAGCAGTATCCTCAGTGTTAGCGCTGTACAAGCCTGAAGTGCCATGTACACATCTCTTTGAGTCTGGAACTCCTAGCCATCCCATAGACAAATCCCTTCCCAGATCTCCATGAAGCGCTGCTGACCTCTCTAGCGCTAACAATAACACACACACACACACACACACACACACACCCCTTTTGACTGACAGTCCTCTTCTAGTCAAATAATCCAATCAATAATGATCAACCACCAAGTACATAGAAAGCACTGGGTGGAGGGAGAACAGAAGGTGTGTAACATGGGACATGCCCTCCAGAAGGAGCAAGCATAAGTGGTGGTTAAAAGCAGGCTCTCTGGAGCGAGTTAGATAAGTCATTTCCTCATCTATACCAGGGGGATAGCAGTGCTTGCTCTATAGATAGCATCATCAGAGCTGCAGAAGGAGATAATGGAGGCCAAGTGCTTAACACAGTGCCGGGTTTGTAAGAAATACTGTGAAGGTGGTAGCTATTATTTTTACTCAGGTGGATATGCCAAGAAGTGAGTTCCTACAAGATGCAGGTCTTTATACCTCCCTGATGATCCCCAGAGAGCCCCACACTCTGCACGTGGGAGCGTGGACAGACACAGGGCGACCCTCATCCACTCTCCCCAGGCCTTCTACGCCCTGAGCCCCCACGCTCCCTAGGAAACCTCATTTGTATTCCACCGCAGCCGCTCTGGAGGCAGCAGTGGACATCGAGGAAGACACTCCAACAGCTTCTTGGGGAGAAAGATCTTCAGGTGGTGGCTGTTCTCTAGAGGGAACGAGAAAGGAGGGCTTAGGGTGCTGGCCGAGGGCCAAGGGCTGAATCCAGGGCACTGGGAGGACTGAAACAAGGAGAGCAGGGAATCCAGGAACTACACGCACCCCAGGGCAGGGAGAGAGGAAGGTTGTGTCCAAAGTGGGAACCTGGTTTGTGGACTCACCAGCAACCTCGGTGGTGTCCTTGGTACTCATGGTGAGGGCTCCAGGGGCAAGGTCACCCCTGGCCGGAGGGGCCGGGGGGAGGGGGAGTCTGTGCTGGGAAAAGAGAGAACAGGTCATGGCAGGAGCCCTCACTCTTCCCCAGGATGAGGTGGGAGAGGCAGTACAGACTGGGCCATGGGAAAGAAGAGGAAGAGAGGAAGGAAGGGGATAGGCTCTGATGGGAGAGTAGAGCCAGGGCATGGGGGAGGGCGAGAACCCGGACCTGGTGCCAGGAACCAACGTGAGTGGGGAGCCACGACAGAGGAGAAATCAGGAAGAGTCGGGTGGGTGGGGGAGGGGACTCGCTGGCGGGGCGGGCATCCTGCAGGGTAGGCTCGGTCGGGGGACTGGGACTCAGGGCATCCGGTCCTTGGAGAATGGTTTGGCAAATGAGAGCCTGGATGCTGGGGGTTGGGCGCTGGGCAGGAGAGCTAAGTCCAATGGAGAGCGAGGCCTTAGAAGACACACCCTAAGTCCCTTCTCTATTTGATTTTCCAAGAGGAAAGACATCTGATAACCGACCCTAACCCCTCTCTCTGGTTCAGGATGGTCAAGGCCTAGGACAATCTGGGATATTCCCCCAGGACCCAGCTTCCCACCCTCAGGACAGCCCTCTCCACCCCTAACCCACCTCTCTCCCACCCTCCCCAAACGCCTCTGCTTCCCGGCCCCCAGCGTACCCCACACCATCTACACTCGGCTCCAGCCCGAGCCCCACCCTCCCGGGGGACAGATGGAGCTGGAGGAGGCGGTCGGCGCGGCTCCGCCAGGTGTCCGAGGATGAAGAGGGGGAGGAGGCCCCTCCGAGCTCTGCTGCGTGGGCTGGGTAAGGACTCCGCCCCGGGCGCAGGTGCACAGTCCGGGCCAGGCCGCCTACTGGGGTGCGGAGCGGGCCAGGGGCGGCCCCCCACGGCGGGGCGGTGGTCCCCAGAGAGGCTCCGCGCTGGGAGGGTCCTGCCTTCAGTCCGCAGGGAGGGAGGGATGTTCTGGAGAAACTGCGGGGCAGAGTCCGCGGGCGCGCGGCGCCGAGGGGCACTGGGGGTCCGGGGGTCCCCAAGGCAGTCCCCGCGCGCAGGTCCGCGGTGGGGCCCTACGCGGAGCGGCGCCCCCTGGCGCGGGGGAGGAGGACGGAAGCGGGAGCGGAGCGCCCGGAGGAGGGCGGTGGTCTCCAGCGCGGCGCGCCGCGTCGGGACCCGTGGAGTGGCGCCCCCTGGCGCGGGGGCGGAGAGGCGGGCAAGGGCCCTGGCTCTTACCTCCCGGGGTCCCGCAGGTGACGGCGGCAGCGGCCATTCTACCCCACACCGACCCCCCCCAGCGCCGGCTGACAGCGGCGTCCGACGTCACTGCGCACGGGGCGGGGCCTCCCAATTAAGGGGAAGCGGGTGGCGAAGGGAACCTGGGCGCTGCAGTGGGGCTCGGGGTGGGGCGCTGGTGGGGGGGGCTCCCGGCCGGGAAGTCCCCGAGGAGGCAGCGGGGTGGAGGGGCAGGGTTCTGGGGTCCCGGAGGCGGGAGCTCGCCCGACTGGCGTGACCCTCGAGACGCGAGAGTGGGGCGCGTGGCTGTCCAGCGCTGGGCGAGGAACGCTGGACTGGGGGGCAGGCTTTTCTCGCCCAGGGCATGACTCCTTGAATTTCGGGGACCCAGCCCGACTTCACTGTAGCTGGGTCTTGCCCACGAGCCTTTCCATCACTCCTTCCCGGAAAGACAACTCTGGGCTCAACTTGTTTTCCTTTTAATGACAGATCAGGGGAAAGAGCCCTGCAGGGAGCCAGGCGGGCCCGCCGGCCTCGGGGAGCTCCTGCGAGGGGCGGGTTGAGACGGGAGGCCCAGGGGCTGTCAGTGCCGAATGCAGAGGCGGGAGGGGAAGCTGGGAGAGGTTGCGGACGGGAGATGCATTGGGGGCAATTCCAGCGACGAGGAGGCGGCGTGGGTCCCCGAGGCAGCGCGAGCATGTTGGATAGGCACGGGTGGTTTCGTTACCATCCATGGGCCTTCTTTAGTCTGCGGAGACTTCATAAGGGCTCTTCCTTATTCCTCGGGCAGCTCCATCCCCCAGGTATTGAAAGGGGGGTTCCTACAGGCTGTGACAGTGCTGTAGGGGGTCAGAGAGCTCAGCTGCCTGGAGAGGAAAGATCCTTCCTGGGCCAGGGGACTCCAGGGAGACCAAAGCAGCTGGAAAGAGGAGAGAGATGGAAAAAAGAATGAACTCATGGAAACGTATGTCTCTCTCCAGATTTCCTAGAGCCCATACCCAGATACCCCCACGTCTCTGACTTGTCCCCCTCAAATCCAGCAATCCAGCTTGGCTCTTGGCTTCCGATGCCTCTCCATGCAAGACCAGGCATCCACATCGCCCTCCGGATTCCTCTCCAACCGTACCTGGGCCCTGCCAGGAGGGAGGAAGTGGTCGTCTTCCTGTGGGTAGGTTGCCCCCTCCTCGTCCTGACGAGGGTGTTGGCTGGTGCTGGGGAGTCCACAGCTCGCTTCGCCAGGCACCAGGGGCTCGGCCGCAGCGCCAGAGCTGCTCCACTGGGCCTTCTTTAGTCTGTGGAGATTTTAGGCTTAGCAGAGGTGCCTGGAGGCCAGGCTTCCTGTATCTCCATTCTTCACCTTTCTGTCCTAAAATACTTTCTGCTGGGACCTCGGGGCATTGTCCTTTGACTTCCTACTCTCCACTCCCACTGTCTGCTCCCCTCGTTCAAGGACTCAGAGGTGACCACTAGCTCCCCACTATCCAGTTCTATGGAGTGCTTTCCTGGCTTTAGTGATCCAGTTTCCACTTCTTCTAGCTCAGTATGGCTCATCCACCATCCCTTAGTTCCCTCCTTTCCACATTATGGAAATTCTGCTGCGATCCCACCAAGTTCATGAATCATTTCCAAACAACCTCCAATTCCTTCCAAATCCTCCATCCCTTCCTTAGTTCAAACCATTCTGCCTCCAAACCCTGCTAGGCTCCCGGAGCCCAGATGTCGCTCCTTACTCATTGATGATTCTCTGTCGCCTCCTTAGATCCTCCAGGTGGTAAGTGACAGCCCTTACTCGGGCTGGGATGCCCCCAGGTCCCTGCATTCCTGCCAAATATGACCTCCTTCTCTTTCTTCTGAAAAGCATCTCAGGGGATGGGAGCCCCTCAGGGGGGTACATGCCAGGCTGGGAACAACCAGTGGCTCTCTGTGCCAAAGAAGGGGGAAAAGGAGATAGATGGCAGAACTGGGGCTCTCAGGGGAGCTTAGACTGAAATAGGGAGTCAGGGGTCTTGGGAAGCTCAGATCACGAAAACAGCTGTGATCTGGAAAACACGATTGATAGAAAGGAGGGCCTGTTCTGTGCTTTGGTTGGGGACACCAGAGGGAACGTGTAATAGGAGAGCTGGGGTGCAGTTTTAACCGAGAAGTACTGAAGGGTAGAAGGTTTGTCATACCTGCAGGGAGGGGATGTACCGTTCTTCCATCCAGGTGGAGCTGTGAAGCACAAAAAAGGGGGCTAAGTGCAGAGCGGCACCCCCGTCCAGATTGTTTCTCTAATGATCTCTCCCAACCACCTATTTATCTGGCATCAGGAGCCTACAAAGTCCATCAACCAGTGAGGCTGTTATTCCCAGTGCATATTGCTATATATAAAGCTTTCTTCCCCTTAATCCTCACCTGAGGACCTGCTTTTATTGACTTTAGAGTGAGAAGAAGGGAGAGAGAAACATTGATCGGTTGCCTCCTCACTTGTGCCAACCAGGGATCAAACCCGAAACCTGAGTATGTGCCCCAACCAGGGTTCCAACCGGTCACCTTTCTGTGTTCCAGCCAACTAACTAAGCCACACCGGCCAGGGCTGTAAAGCTTTATGAGTGTTAAAATTGTACAGCCTCACCTTCCCACTGCCAGTTAGTCCCCATTTTCCCCCATTGCTACCCACCTGGGCCTTTGACTAAGGTTGTCCCAGAAGACGTCTCCATAATGCTGGGGTGTCAGTCTGAGGCTCTGGGAAGGCAAGCTGGGGGGTGAAGATCGGCTGACCACCCTGGAACACCTGAGGTGAGGACAAGGGAGGCTAGGCTCGGGCTCTTCCCTTATATCTACTCACCCCAGGGATTCAGAGGCCCTGTCTTATTTACTTATTTTTAGTTAATCCTCACCCAAGAATGTTTTTCCATTGATTTTTAGGGAGAGCGGCAAAGACAGACAGAAACATCTATGTGAAAGAGGCACATCGATTGGTTGCCTCCTGGATGTACCCCGACCAGGATCCCTGGGCTGGGGAGGAGCCTGCAACCAAGGTATGTGCCCTTGGCCGGAATCAAACCCAGGGCCCTTTGGTCCGCAGGCTGGGGCTCTATCCACTGAGCCAAATGGCTAGGGCCAGAGGCCCTGTCTTTCCATGAGACCATCCAGCTACTCAGACTCCCTCAGGTTATGTCCTCACTTAACCCATTTTAGCTGCGGAAGGAAGGCCATAAAGCAGTGGCCTCAACCTTCCTAATGCCGCCACCCTTTAATACAGTTCCTCATGTTGTGGTGACCCCCCAACCATAAAGTTATTTTTGTTGCTACTTCATAACTGTAATTTTGCTACTGTTATGAATCATAATGTAACTATCTGATATGCAGAATGTATTTTCATTGTTACAAATTGAACATAATTAAAACATAGTGATTAATCACAAAAACAATATGTAATTATATATGTGTTTTCCCGATGGTCTTAGGCGACCCCTGTGAAAGGGTCGTTCGACCCCGAAAGGGGTCATGACCCACAGGTTGAGAATCGCTGCCATAAGCCTCTGATTTGAAAGGAGATTGGAGCTGGGATGAGGGTGGAGATTGGCTATTGTTGAGCCTCAGATCTCACTGAATCTCAAACTTCTACACCCCACAACCAGAGAACAACATATTAGGCAAGCAGGGCTATTAAATAGGAAGGCCCAGCTATCCGCTACTCAGATGATGATAGACAAGTTAATGCAAGGATGCAGGAGAGCAGATCCCTGTTTAGTCCTGCTTCGTCTCTCCTATCTCAGAAGGACTAATATCTTTGTAGGTGGTGAGGGATGTATGGAGCTGTTTGAGAACAGTGCTCATCACTTCCAAAGCCTGCAGATTAAATGATGACTGCTCTCCTGCTCTCTAGGAGAGTGTCTAAGGGCTTAGGCCTGAGCCCTGTATCTTCTCCATTTCCATCCCTCCTTAGGTGATCTCACTCAGACCCATGACTTAATCCCCCCCACACACCATGACTTTAAATACCACCAATGTGCTGATGACTCCCAAATCTATATTTCCAGCCCGGCTCCTTTCCTGAACTCCAGACTTGCAGGTTCAACTGTCCACTCAACATCTCCTTAGCCTTCCCCATCTCACTGAAAGGCACCCTAATGCCCAGTTGCTAGAGCCCCAAACCTGGTATACCTCATTTTCCCTCACCTCCCAAGTCTATCAGTAAGTCTTATCAGTTCTACATCTAAAATACACCCAAATGTGACCACTCCTCATTTCCATTCCCGTCTCCATATTCCAGCTCATCTTCCGCTACGCTGCCTGAACTATTGCAACGGCCTCTTCCTCCTCTCTCTCTTTCTATCTAATCTCCTACATGCTACTCTTCACAGAACAGCTTGAGTGATCTTTTAAAAGTGATCATGTGAAATGATGTATAATTTGAGATTTACTTCAAGAGAATCTGAGTAGTAGGAGGTTGGCTAAGTATACAGATAAGATGATTATCCACATAATGACAGTTATTAAAGCTGACTGAAAAGGGTACACCGAGTTCATTATTGCTGCCTTCTCTACTTCTGTATTTGTTTGAAATTTTCTGTAATAAAAAGTTGAAGAAAAAAAAAAAAAGCCTGCAGTCATTTCCTTGCTTAAAAACTTCCACTGATTGCCCTAACTGGTTTGGCTTGGTGGTTCTCAACCTTCCTAATGCCGCGACCCTTTAATACAGTTCCTCATGTTGTGGTGACCCCCAATTTCATTGTTACAAACTGAACATAATTAAAGCATAGTGATTAATCACAAAAACAATATGTAATTATATATGTGTTTTCCGATGGTTTTAGGCGACCCCTGTGAAAGGGTCGTTAAATCCCCAAAGGGGTCGCGACCCACAGGTTGAGAACCTTTGGCCTAGAACAATGCAGTGTTCAAAAATTATTTGTTGAATAAATGGATGAGTCATCAATCCCCTGAGCCCAGGCATTGAGCTTCTCGGTCCTTATTTCCGACTCTTCTTAGGAAAGAGCCAGGTGTGCAATCTTCCCTCCATCCTGTTCCCATTCTCCCCACTGGGTGGGGACGACTCACTTGGCAAAAGGGATGAGGTTATCTCCATCTTCCTGTACCTGCAGGACTGGACTGGGCTGGCTGGCGGGACTGAGTCGCTTCATGGGTGCTGGGAGGATAATGAAAAATGAGTCATTCACGCATGTACATGGCTGTAGGGATAAGACCAGGAGCAGATCTAGAGACTGGAAAGAGGATCCTGGGTCCTGCAAAGGGAAAGGGAGCTTTAAAGGCATTTCTAGTGCCGGACAGGTCTAGTAGCTGAATATACAGGTGGAAGATGGAGAGCCTAGGGCAGTGATGGCGAACCTATGACACGCGTGTCAGTGGTGACACGCGAACTCATTTTTTTGGTTGATTTTTCTTTGTTAAATGGCATTTAAATATATAAAATAAATATCAAAAATATAAGTCTTTGTTTTACTATGGTTGCAAATATCAAAAAATTTCTATATGTGACACGGCACCAGAATTAAGTTAGGGTTTTTCAAAATGCTGACACGCCGAGCTCAAAAGGTTCGCCATCACTGGCCTAGAGACTGTGGATATGGCAGAAGATAAAGGAGAAAAGGAATTTTCTGAAGCCAAATGTATAGACTCTATACTATAGAGTAAGGGACATTTGCAAATAGCAGTTAAGTTACTTAATTGGCGCTACGAGATGATGAGATGAAAAGGGGTGCCAGGTGGAAACTAGACAGGGCAGAGGCATTTGTGGATGGTGGTATGGGCTTGGAGGTTGGGGGCAGAGAATTGAGAGCTGGTAAAAATAAATCAGTCAGGTGTGGACAGAGGGTCAGTGGGTGACGGGGAAGGGGGGGCAGGGGGACTGCGGACAGGTAAAGGTGAGCGGAGGCCAGCTGCACGGAGCCAGGGGAGGGGGAGCCACATACAACCGAGAGCCCCGGGGCGTGGGGTGCTAGTTGCAAGAGCGCCTGCAGGGAACATGGAAGAAAAGGCCCGCGGGGAACAAGGGGACTTTATCCCAGGGCAACTGGGCACGGGGCGAGAGAGAGCAGGTGGGCGAGGGGAGAGGAGGATGTTCAGGCTGGGGCGGCGGATGGGATGGAGTCCGGCTGAAAAGGCAGGAGGGTCTACACGGGAGGCCCTGGGCCGGAAGGGGTCAGTTAGGGCCTCAGGGGGTGGCCTCGGCCTGAGGGACAGGACTGGCGTCAGGAAGCTGGATGGAGGACCCAACAGCTGGCCAGGGGTGCAGGCGAGGCCTCCCCGGGCAGAGGGGGGCTGAGGGGTCTGGGCTGCGGGGAGAGGGCGGGCGGCCCTGCCTGGAGGGAAGGGCCAGGCCTGTATGTGGCTTCGCCTAAGGGGCGAAGGCGACCCTTGCTGGGCAGCCAGATTGGGGCTCGGGCAGGCCTTCGGGGGGGCAGCCAGGCCTGGGGGTCGGAGGAGCGCGTGTGGCCCCCGGCTGAGGGGACGGTCTGGGCCCTGCGGGGCCAGGCTGGGTCTGGAGGGGCGGCCTGGGCCTGAGGCGGCGGCAGGAGCAGAGCGCCGGTGGCTGTGCGGCCGCTGCCCGCACTCGGCGGGGGCACCTGAGGCAGCTGCGCGGCGAGTTCTAGAACGCCGGGCCCGGCGGGACGGGGGCGAGGCGGCGACGGGCAGGGGAGGAGCCGTCCGCACCGCGCGCCGGGGGCGGGGCCTGCGTGGAGCCACCCCTGGGCGGGGCCCGGCGAGAGGCCCCGCCCCCGAGCGCGCCCCCGCCGCGTGCGCGTGCGCGGGGGCTGGCCTGGGTCCCCTACGGGGTCCGCCCCCAGCGCTCTGGCTCCTCCGGCGCTGAAACCTTCCCGACTCCCGGCGTCCAGCTCGCCCTTCGGCGACTGTAACTTGGCTTCCCATCTCCGCCCGGTGGGCCCACAGTCCCGAGGGCATTGCCCCTTTAACAGTCGTTCCAGTCTCTCCCGGGCCCTGCTCCGGCGGCGCGCCCCCGCCCGCCCGCGTGCGCGCGCCCGTCGGCTCCCCGCCCCTCGCTCCCGCCCCAGCTCGCGCTGCCCGGGCGGGCGCCGGCCGCTGGCGCCGCTTCTGCAGCCGCCCGCGGGGCGTGAATCGGCCGCCCGCCGCCCGGGGACCCGGCGAGGGGCCGGGGCAGCCCCGAACCGGCCCCGATCGCCCCGCTCCCGTCTCCCGCTTCCCGGGAAGTTTGTCTCTGTGCGCCGTGCCCGCCGCTCCGGGAGCCCCGCCGCCGCCAAGTGAGAGCTGGGGGAGGGGAGGGAGGGACGCCCGCGGAGGAATGTGTCGGGCCCGGGGGCGGGCGCGGGGTCCTCGGGTGCGCGACCCGGGAGGGCCGGCTGGCTGCAGAGCCGGGTCATGTGCTATGGGTCCCGCGGGGGCGCAGAGGGGTGCCAGGCCCGGGCCGCCGTCGGTTGGCTGGACCGGAGGACGGGTCCGCACGGCCTCCCAGGAAGGCCGGGGTCCGGGCCTGTGTGAGATCTGCCGGGCGGGCTGGGTCCAGGTGGTCCTTGGGCTCCGGTTCGGGTGGGTCACCCCCTCCCCAGTCGTGGCCCCTCCCTGCACCCACTGCGTCTTGACGCTGCGCCGGCTGACCTGCCTGTCCCCTGGCCCTGTCCCCCGCTATCCCCGAGCCGTGCCATCCCGATCCCTGCTCCATTGGCCCCCTCGGCGTCATCATTGCATGCCCCCCCCCTCCCCCCGCAGTGTGGTCAGGGTCCGGGGGTCAGGGCTGTTCTTCCTGGGAAAGCCTCTAATGTCAGCTACTCCCTTCCTGCCCCGGGACACACCAGCCCTCTCCCTCTGCACCCCCACCCCCGAGGCCGGCGAGGTGAGACCCAACCAACATGACAGCAGTTTGAGGCCCTTTAGGGTCCCAGAAGGGGCCCCAGCATCCCCGATCTCTCTCTTCACACTCTCCACCCTGTCTCCGTGGGCGTAGGCTGCTCAGCCTCTCCTCCCAGGGTGTGGGCACCCGATCACCCACATTCCTGGGCTCCAGTCTGGCACCTTCCCCAGGGCAGTGGAGGCCATAGCATTAGCCTCAGGCAGGGGCTGAGACCTGCCTGCCCCTTTCCCGTCTCCCCGTTTTCAGGGAGACAGACTCCCGGGTCACCCTCCCTTCCCCATAAAGACAGGTATCCTGGCTTCCTCCACCCGGAGCCCGGGCTGGATGGATGCAGGATGACCCCGCCCTCCCCTGCCCATTGTCCTGGATCCTGGGGAGGAAGTGCTGGGGGCTGGGCGAGGGGTTTGGGGCCACAGGCCCTGCGGATCCCAGGCCTGGACTGTACCTCCAGCCCTTGCACTTTGCCCATTGGCAATCCCTGCCCCTGTGTGGGGGTTGTGGCCCTGGTGGGAGCTGGCAGCCACTTCGCCCTGGCTGACCCCGACCCTGACCCTGTGTGGGGATTTTAGGGTAGTTTTGTGTTGAGGATTTTCTCTCCTTTTGCTTCTCTTCTGGGCTCCCCGTTTGTGCTTTTGCCCTGGAGTTCTCTTCCCTGTCTGTCCTCCCATTTCTGTGTTTGTTGGCCTGCGCCTCTCCTTCCTTTTCCTCCCATTATTTCCTTCATAGCACGACCTCGATTTTGCTTTCTCTCTTGTGTCTCTGGTTTTCTTGGTATCTGTGACTCTCTGCCCCTCCTCTTCCCCCTTCCTGCCACCCGCAGGGTCTCTGCCCATGTGTCCCTTTCTCAGAATTGCCCTCCGTGCAGCCTCTCCTCTATCTGACGTTTAGCACACTTGTGAGTGACGAGGAATAAAAATATCACCATCTCTGCCCTTGGATTCACATTGCATTCGGCCACTCCAGAGGGACAGCCATCCTTCCTTTTTCTGACATTACCCTCCACCCCTTATTCTCCAGTCATGCCACCCCAAACACACCTCTGGAGCTACAGGTGCCTCCTAACCACTCTTCCCCCACAACCAGGGTTTCCCCCACAGCCCCAGCTGGCGTGGCCCGGCCCCAAGTGTAGGATGGGGCTCCCCCTACGAGGGCCGGTGGCAGCCAGAACTGATACAGCCCCCCTGGTCTGGGGCCAGGACGACAGGTAACTGCGAGCTGGGATATGGCTAGGAATACCTTTGGGAGTCCCTGAGGAGAGTAATATTTGGGAGGAAGGCCAGGGAACTAGGACCTGGGTTCGTGGGGGGTTGGGTAGCTGGAAGGGGGGTGGAGAGACTGGTTTCTTGGAGAAGCTGGGAGTTAATGTCTGGGTCCCCCCAGCAGCTCTAACCACCTCTGTGTCTCTGTCCTCCAGCTGAGGAGGGTGGGAGTATCTGAAGCCATGACTGGTGCCTCAGTGAAAGTGGCAGTGAGGGTTCGGCCCTTCAATGCCCGTGAAACCAGCCAGGATGCCAAGTGTGTGGTCAGCATGCAGGGCAGCACCACCTGTGAGTGAGTCCCAGGAGCCTGGCAGGGGACAGGCCGGGTGGGCCAGGCCCACCACGCAGGCTAGTCCTGCTGGCCTGAACCCCGGAGAAGGGCTGTGTCCAGCACAGAGCAGGTGCTAGTTGTAAGGGTGGGGGTTGGGGCGGGCTGGCCTTTCGTGCTCCCAGTCCCTGGGAGGGGGAATGCTGGCCTGGAGCCCTCCATTGCCCAATCCAAGGAGGCAGTCTGGTGGGGGCGGGTCCTAGGAGGCCAAAATTAGCTTTGGTGCGGGAGGGGGTGGGGAGTATTAAAGGGGAGAGATGAACTAGGACAGAGGAGGGAGTAGAGGATGCCTGCATTCGGGGGCTTGTGGGCAGTGGGCAGAGGTTGGGAGCACCTGACCTTGGCCTTCCTTTGCCCTCTGCTGCCCCCTCAGCCATCATCAATCCGAAACAAAGCAAGGATGGCCCCAAAAGCTTCACCTTTGACTACTCCTACTGGTCACACACTTCGGTAAGGTTGTTGGGCTGGGGAAGAGCTAAGTAACAAGGGACAGGGGATTTAGGTCCTGGGCGACGGCATTGCAGGGGAATAGCACCTGTGGTGGGTTGGGTGGGATGGGGTAGGTAGGACACGGGTTGTGACTGGGAGCAGGAAATTGAGTAGGACCCCCAGGGATGATTAGGATGTGATGGGGGTGGGAAGCGCACAGGACCTTTGGGCAGTCTCTGACAGTGGGGGCAAGCCTCCTGGAACCTAGACACTAAGGACAAAGCCATGTAGGGCTCATGCTGTCTTTCTCTGCTCCATTTCCACCTAGGCTGAGGACCCCCAGTTTGCATCTCAGCAACAGGTGTATCGGGACATTGGAGAAGAGATGCTGCTCCACGCCTTTGAAGGCTACAACGTGTGCATCTTTGCCTATGGGCAGACCGGGGCTGGGAAATCCTACACCATGATGGGGCGGCAGGAGCCAGGGCAGCAGGGCATTGTGCCCCAGGTACTTGCCGGGACCTGGCAGGGCCGCCGGGGCGGAAGCATCTTCAGCTGTCCCGAAGGGGTCTAAGGGTTAGGAGCAGAGAACTGGCTCTCTGAGGCTCTTAGTGACAGGGAATGTGATGGTGGGTAGGGGTTGGCTGCAGCCTGGATATCCAGGACCCTCCAGAAGCAACAAGGCTCAGTAAGGAGAGCCAAAGCTATGGCATCAGAGAGCTCTGGTTTGAACCCTGGTTCTGCCACTTACATTTACCTTGTCTCATAGCCACTGTGAGTATACCTACCCTGTATTCTGGGGTACCGTAGTTAGCATGGTGAGTATACAAGAAGCCAGCTGAGGATAACTGAGAGATGCTCGTAATTCTCCCTGGCTGTGCGGTGCAGTGGCCTTGCACACAGGCTCTGGAGTTAGGGCCTGGGTTTGCTAGCTGTGACAACCTCTCTGAGATTGCTTTCCCATCTGTAAAACGGGAACGACCCCTCCCTCAGGGTTGAGTTAGAGTGTAACTGGACCACTTAGGACAGGGCCTGGACTGATGCTGGGTGCCGCAGGTGCCCTGTGAACAGCAGCTTTTCTGTGTCCTCTCCAGCTCTGTGAAGACCTCTTCTCTCGTGTTAGTAAGAACCAGAGCGCTGAGCTCTCCTATTCTGTGGAGGTAAGCCTGGGTCTAGGTGGGCAGGAGGGAGGGTGTGGTGATCCTGCGTAGAGAGGGGGAGAGAGGAGTGGTTAAGACCAAGGGCAGTCTCTGAGTCAGCCAGCCTGAGATTCATGTCCTGCCAGTTACTAACGGTGGCTTTGAGCAAATGATTTTATCTCTCAGCTGCTGAGTATGTTCAGCTATGAAATGATAATGGCGGGATCCCCGTCCTAGGTTGTTGGGTGGTTCAGTTTTTTTTAAATTGAATTTATTGGGGTGACATTGGTTAATAGTTATATAGATTTCAGGTGTATGATTCTGTAATATAGGGTGTCCCAAAATTCATGCAAGATTTGAATTTTGCCTGAGCATTAACAACAACAAAAAATAAAAGCCTAATTTTACTTGGTTTATTGAATCAGATTCTAATATCTGTTGCCCTTTGATTTCAATCCCTTCAATTTGATAAGCATTACCAAGTACCAATTATGGCCCAGGAGCAGGGACAATGAAGATCAATGAAGACCATGGCTTTGCGTATGTGCCAGCAAAGTCGTGGAGGCCATTTACCCGATGTGCTATTCCATACATAACCCTATACTGTATACTTTATGAATCAATAAAAAATTTACAATTTTTAATTATAAACCTGTGTTTTCTGTTAAAATTACTTCTTGCGTGAATTTTGGGACACCCTGTATATCATCTGTATGTTGTGTTGTGTGTTTACCACTGCAAGTCAAGTTTTCCTTCACCATTTATCTCCCTATACGCTCTTCTGCCTCCGCCCACTCCCCTCTACTTCTGGTAATCACCGTACTGTTATTTCTTATTTTCTTCTTTCACTTAGGTGAGCTATATGGAGATCTATTGTGAACGGGTACGCGACCTTTTGAACCCCAAGAGTCGGGGCGCTCTGCGGGTCCGGGAGCACCCCATCCTGGGCCCCTACGTGCAGGACTTGTCTAAATTGGCTGTGACCTCCTATGCAGACATTGCCGATCTCATGGACTGTGGCAATAAGGCGAGGTGAGGGGGGCCGGTGGAGTGGAGGGAAAGGGAGCCAGGCTTAGAACGGTGAGAGGTGGGATCCAGTGACCACTCCCTTTCCCCCAGGACTGTGGCTGCCACCAATATGAATGAGACCAGCAGCCGTTCCCATGCTGTCTTCACCATTGTCTTCACACAGCGTTGCCATGACCAGCTCACTGGGCTGGACTCAGAGAAGGTGGGGACCCCCCCCTCCCCCCACTATCCCTACCTAGTAACATGAAATGGCCTTGTGTCCTCCTCCCTGCCCACGCTGGGTTTGAGTGCCTTCTCCAGGCTTCCAAAGGTCTCTGTCCTTCCCCTCTCAGATCATAGGGTACAATCTCCCATTTGCTTGTTTGTCCTTCTTACTAAACTTCTCAGGGCAGGGCTTGGATTCCACTGTACCTTGTTCTGGCACACAGTGGGCAAGTAAATACCTATAAACAAAATAAATGCACAAATGGATGAATAACCAGTCCCTTATTATTATCTTAATAAATTTAATTTCCTCCTGTCCTGTTCCCTCGTCCCCTCCTGCATTTCTCCATCCAGTGCCAACAGCCCAATTCCCTTGCTGGGTGTTCTGCTGATTTGCCTGCCCCACCCCACTGACCCAGTCACCTCTACCTCTTTCCTCTGACTCAGGTTAGTAAGATCAGTTTGGTGGATCTTGCTGGGAGTGAGCGGGCTGACTCCTCAGGAGCCCGGGGCATGCGCCTGAAGGTGAGGAGGCTTAGGAGGGGCGGACAGGGGTAGTGTTGGGGGCTGTGTGCAGTGGTCTCTCATCCTAACCTGGGACTCTGGTTGCGGGGAGGAGGGTGGGGAAGTGGGTTGGAGTGGGAGAGTAGGGCCTCATTCCTCACATTCCTTATCGCTTTTCAGGAAGGTGCCAATATAAATAAGTCCCTGACTACTCTAGGGAAGGTGATCTCTGCCCTTGCGGATATGGTAAGACCTGGGGTGGGAAGAGAAGGGGCTCTGGGTGAGGGGACGCTGGGGATGGCCCACCTGACCCCCTCCCCTCTTCTGTCCCCCAGCAATCAAAGAAGCGGAAGTCGGATTTTATCCCTTACAGGGACTCTGTGCTCACCTGGCTACTCAAGGAGAATTTGGGTGAGGAGCTCCTCCTCTCTGTCTTTGCTGACCTTGCATTCTGCTAACCCCCTTTGATAAGTCCCCTTGCCACCCCGAGATGCTCAAGTTCTCCAATTGTCCGATGGACTCTCCCCTGACCTGGGGAACATCCTCTGAAAATGTCCTGTTGCTGAGATCAAGGCCACACCCTGCCTGCCAAGCCAAGTGCCTCACTCACCTGGCCACTCATGACCCCTCTCTGATCCTACACCCAATGCTGACTTCGTCCTCCTCCTACTGCTCTCTGTCCCACAGATGTCTGTCGTCTCCTTGACCTCACCTCTGCTCCCTCTAGCTACTAGATTTCATGTGTAGCTCCACAATGCTTAGCTTCACCCTACGTTGGACAGTGCCCGTCAGACCCCTGTCAGGGCACTAAGGCCCCCTGACCCACTATGACTTTTCTTAGGACCCAGCCCAGCTTCAGCTTTCCCCTCCTCTCCATGCATAGGTGGGAACTCACGCACAGCAATGATTGCAGCCCTGAGCCCCGCAGACATCAATTACGAGGAGACTCTCAGCACCCTCAGGTGGGGCTCTGGTGGGGTGGAAACAGCATAAGCAAAGTGCCAGGGGAGCTCAGAGGCTGGTAGGTAGTTCAGGACCTTGCCCATCAGACAGAGTTGACCCTCAACTGTGCCCCAGTATTTTAAAACCTGGGAGGGAGAGAGGGAAATAGGCAGCAGGCAGCAGACTAAGGTCACCTGGGTCTGGGCCTCACCAATCCCAATCCTCCTCACCCAGGTATGCTGACCGCACCAAGCAGATCCGCTGCAATGCCATCATCAATGAGGACCCTAATGCCCGGCTGATCCGGGAGCTGCAGGAGGAGGTGGCGCGGCTGCGGGAACTGCTGATGGCTCAGGGGCTCTCAGCCTCTGCTCTGGGAGGTAGGGCTCCAAGGGAGGGGCAGCTCAGGGACGCCCCTTGGCTTGCCTCAACCCTCCTCATTTGCCTTTGCCCAGTCCTGGGGCCAGGGAGGGACCACTGACCACGAAGCCCTTTGTGTCCTCGGTGACATGGTACAGATATGGAGCGGGGACTTACCCTGTTTTGCAAAAGTTCATGTGAAACATAAGCTTAACAACAGTTAATAGTGGGATGGTTTCTAAAGTTTACTGCCTAGCCTCACTGATACCAAACGATGTCCATTCTCGAGGATGTAGAACTGTATGGGCTGCGTCAGGTGTTGACTCCGAATTCAGTATTTGAGTCCATCCCATTGAGGACAGTCAGGGTGCTGAGGGGCACCGTGGGGGAAATAGGGTGTCCATTCTTGGTAAGAGAAGGATAAGGTAAATGTAAAAAAAAGAAACAAAAACAGTCTAGTCTCTCTTATCCCAGAAGGCAGGATCAGGAACAATGGCCACCTGTAACGGAGGTAGATTTTAGCTCAGCATAGCTGAGAACTTTCTGATAGTGTGAGTCATCTAACAATTGAAGGAACTCACTGCCTTGTTCAGTAATGAGCTCTCCACCCTTAGAGGGGAGCAAGCAGAGACTGGGTGCCCATTTGTTAAGGCTGCAGTAGGAGGGCTTCCTGTTTGTTGGAGGTTGACCAGATGTCTTCAGAAGTCCTTATAGACTGGTCCTCTCTGAGGCCTTCTCTACGTTTCCAATCGGCTACATCTTTCCTTAGCCTCCTTCTTTGCCTTCTTTCTCCTTCCCAGGCCTGAAGGTGGATGAGGGGAGTCCTGGAGGTGCTCTGCCAGCTATAGCGTCTCCCCCTTCCCCAGCTTCACCCTCATCTCCCCCCACACACAATGGGGAACTGGAGCCATCATTCTCCCCCAATGCTGAGCCCCAGATTGGGCCTGAGGAGGCCATGGAGAGGCTGCAGGTGGGAAGCTGGAGCTGGCCAGGACTGGGGACCTGGGGGCTGATGGGAGTGTAGTTCTCTAAAGCCAGGGTCGAAGAGGAGGAAGGAATCCCAGGAGTGACGTGGGCCCCACGGTAGGTGCTTGTCCCAGAATGTCCTGATCCCCGTCTGCCTCATGCCCCCAGGAAACAGAGAAGATCATAGCTGAACTGAATGAGACCTGGGAAGAGAAACTACGCAAGACGGAAGCCCTGAGGATGGAGAGGTATGAGGGGAGGGGGGACAGCTGGAGCCTTGGAAGACTGGGGGATGGGGAGGGAAGGTCAGATTCTTTAGGGGAGCAGTTCATGGGTAGCGATGATAAGACTAACATTTGTTTCTTGGCCTGCAGAGAAGCATTGCTGGCTGAGATGGGGGTGGCTGTCCGGGAGGACGGGGGAACCGTGGGTGTCTTCTCTCCGAAGAAGGTGAGTGAGTGGTTGGGTGAAGAGGCCTAGGAGACCCTGGATGCTTAGAGAAGAGGGTTGGGGGTGGGAGAGTGATAAGTTCTAACCCTGATCTCTGAGGTCTCTGAATTGTCCCCCCATCATCTCTGTCCCCACTCCTGCATCTTCTCTCTGTGTTGCCTGTCCATCCCTGCCTTCTCTCTCCCTCCATCTGACAGTTAGCCAAAGAGGCAGGTGCTCAGTAAGTGCCTGTGGCCAGGGACTCTAGGGACCCAGAAGGGTGACAGGGCCCCTGCCCTTAGGGGGATTCAAGAGCTGCTTAGAATTTAGGTATTTACAAACGTAACCTCACATGTGTGTATGTGAATTCATGCCTGGAATTTATCTCGTTAAGAAACTGGTTACAGTGGTTGCCCCAGGAAAGAGGGAGAGGACCTGGGAGGTTGGAGGTTGGTTGGATAGAGACTTATTCACAGTATACTATTTTGTATCATTTGACTTCTGTACTCTGTACATATGGTATCTACTCAAAAAATTAGCTAAAAATACATTTCAAAAAGGATAACTTGGAAACAGATAAGAAATAAGCACCAAACTGTATGATGTTGATTGCAGAGCAGTGAGGGGCGTAAAGACGGTAGCATCAGTACAGCCTGTAGATGAATGGAAACTGGTTTCCTGGAGAAGGTGGTTTGGAAAATGGAGCGTGAACGAAGGTCAGGATTTGGGAGTAGCGAAGAGCAGAGAGAACGTTAGGCTAAGGAAACACAGGTGTCAGTGGGTGGGGCGCATGTGTCATGTGGCTGGTGTGTAGTGGGTAGCGGGTGCTCAGTACATCTTTGCTGAGAGGAAGGAAGGAAGGAAGGAAACAGGGTAGGAGTGATCAGGCTCAGCTGGAGACACCAGCAAAGCATAGGAACGGACCAATCAGAATGGACGCTAGCCATAGACAGCTGGCACAGCTGTATGGGTCAGGCATACTGATGAAGGGATGACGTGGAGGCCAGTTGGAGTAAGTCAGGAATTCCCAGTCCCCTGGAGAGCTAGCCACATCTGTTTGGTCCACTTTACGAAGGAAAATAGGATCAGGACCTAAGTCAGATACAGTGCTGATGCAGACAGGGTCACGGGACTGCCTAGAAGAGGTGGTGGGTTATTGGAAGAAGGCCCTCCTGGTTTCATAAGATCAGGGCCGTCTGGGAGGCTGAGCAAGCAGGGATCATTGGACAGGGATCTGAAAAGAAAGGGGTGTGCTTTGCATGGCCTATGGCACAGTGAGGGAGTGAGAGAGCTATGGGTGGATGATGGAAGGTGGCAGGCTGGACTGAGGGACCTGGTCCAGGGGTGAGTACTCAGGGCTTGGGGTCCTTCTGAGGTCTGCATCTGGGGGAGGAGCTACATATGTGTTTTCAACATAGCTTGCAGCCACCTTGAGGTACTGGTACCTGAGGAGCTTCCACCACTGATGCAGGGTTAGAGGAAAAGTAGAAATGGGTGAAAGGCAGATGTGATGGGCGTTTCTTCCCTGGAGGGCTTCCACTGCACAGGGAAGCCACCTACTGAAGCCCAGGCACCAACAGGGATGTGTTGTTTTTTGTTTGTAATTATTCTTATAAAGGCGATATCTACCAGAGAGA
Source organism: Myotis yumanensis (assembly GCF_028538775.1). Lineage (NCBI taxonomy): Eukaryota > Metazoa > Chordata > Mammalia > Chiroptera > Vespertilionidae > Myotis > Myotis yumanensis. The sequence continues at coordinate 14,433,452 of NW_027223767.1, forward strand.
CCCTCACGCAGTCCTTTTCCTTCCCACCCTCAGCTCCCCTCCCACAGGCAAGCCCTCTTACCAGGTCCCGACGTGCTCTGGAGGTAGCCAGTGCACACGCAGCGTGTGTTCTGTATAATTAGACGCAGGTGTGTGTGCATGCAGGCATAAGTGCCTACATACATGACCTCTCTTTGGAATAGTAGTGGTTGAGTACTTTATACTTTGTTTTTTCATGTAACATTGAAATTCTGTCTGTTCTTTTTTGTGGTGTCAGAATATCCTATTGGTGTAGGATAATTTAATTAGCCAGTTTCCTGCTGATGGTCATTTAGGTTGTATCCCATTTTTTAATATTATAAATAATATTATAACGGTTGGTCTTAAATAGGTCTGTTATCTGTGGAAAAAAATTCCTAGAAGTGGCGATTTGGGTCAAATAGTAGCTATGTGAAATTTCTATCTATTTTGCCAAAGTGCACTCCAAAGATAATAACCATGTCACTTTATACTCCCAGAAGCAACATCCTCACCCTCTTCTAATTTTTGACCTTTGCCAATCTGGTAAACTGGTGTTTTACTTTTGCATTTTCTCAAGGTGGTAAGGATGAACATATTTTCATATGTTTAAAAGACATGTATGTTTTAGGAGGGGGAGCTGTTAGACTACAGATGGGGAGATGGGTTTGGTGGCTCCCGCCTGGGAATGGTGGGTGAGGAAATGTGGTCCTAGGGGAGAGGCTGTAGTTGGTCTTGGAGAGGGCCAAGAGACTTAGGGAAAGTTCCCTCTTTCTGGGACCCCCCACCACCAGGCCTTCTTAACTAGGTGATTTTTAAACCTGGCTTGGTGCTGCTTTCACAGGGGTGGGAGTGGGTAAGGGTGGCGGGGGGAGGACCAAACTCTGGGTCCCCCACCCCCAGCCTCATCCGAGTGGCTCCCTGCTTATCTCCCTGACATATTAGGCTTCTAGGTAAGGTTTCATTTGAACAAAGGGCTCCAGGGCTGAACAAAGATTGAAAAGCACTGTCCTCAATCATGTCCCCTCTCCCAAGGGATGGATCACTTTCTGCTCTCAGAGCCCATCAGTGTTTGGCGTTCCTGACACTACAGTGTTGGGAGGGGCGTGAGAGTCCCTTGGGAGAAGAGGAAGTGTGGCAGCAGTGAATTATTGGGGTGCCTGGGTAGAGGGGCAGACACATGGATACATGGTATGTCCACCATGGATCACCATTCAGGGGTCCCCAAAGAAATATGGGGCCCGACTATTGGCTCTTTTTCCCTACACGGTGCGCTTTCATGCCTCCATGCTGTTGCTCACACTCCTCTTTTACCTGGAATGCTCTCCATTCTGCATGTCCACGTCCTCGTCCTCAAAGATCGGATCCCATGCTGCCTTTCCACGAGGTCCTCTTGAACCTCCTCTGAGTTCCTGCAGTTCTTCACTTTATTCATCTTTGCATCTACCCTCCCCCCAGCCCAGGATATGGTGGCACTCACCTCCTGGGAACAAATGAGTGAATGAATTACTAAGTGAAGATGTGAAAAGATCAGAAACTCTCCTGTGAGGCATCCCTTTCCCCTTGTAACGTTGCCAAGTCTTATCTCCCCAAGTTGACTGATTTCCTTGCTGACAGGACAGCAGCATTGGGGGTGGCTTCATCACTGTGTCCCACCTAGCACTTCACAGGGTCTTTAGAAAGTAAATTCTTGTAGAAAGGAGGCAGAGGGTCTTGTCTTCAGTTGGAAGGCAGGGGAGAGCTTCGTAGAGGAAGTAGCATTTGAGACAGACTGAGGGAAGTGAATGACTAGGACAGGTGGGGATAGGGGTGGGGCTGGGAACATGGGGAGGAGCTCCCAGGCATGTTTAGGGATGAAGGAGGTCTTCTGGAATAAGTGTTCAGCAGTCCCACTCGGTGGGAACACAGGAGAGAGGGATCCCAGGAAGGGGCTGGGATAGGAGGGCTGGGACCCTGATGCGGATGAGGCCCACGGATGCTAGCATAAAAAGCAGGCTTAGCCCTAGCTGGTTTTGCTCAGTGGATAGAGTGTCGGCCTGTGGACTGAAGGGTCCCAGGTTTGATTCCGGTCAAGGGCACATGCCCTAGTTGCTGATTGATCCCCAGTAGGGGGTGTGCAGGAGGCAGCCCATCAGTGATTCTCATCATTTATGTTTCTATCTCTCTCCTCCCTTCCTCCCTGAAATCAATAAAATATATATATATATATATATATATATATATATATATATATATATATATATATTTTTTTTTTTTTTTTTTTAAAAAGCAAGCTTAAGTCCGGTGGGCATGGGGTGCCAGCTGGGGTGGTCTGAGTGGAGAAGCATGAGCAGGAATACTGGGAGACCCCTGGAGACGGCAGGAAGTCAGGCCTGCGGCAGGGTAGACCGAGGCAGCAGGTAGTAGGGAGGGAGACCTCCCCAGGATGGCAGCAGTGGCATGAGGGGTGTAGAGGGAAAAAGGCTTATGTACTGTGCTTTCCAGAGTTACATGCTGGGGAGAATGGGGTGTTGCCATAGAAACAAGTCAGGAAAGGGTGCTTTGGGGGAAGGGAATGGGCTGAGTTTTTGATGTGGAGCAACATAATGATCAGCCCGTTAGATGGGGGCTCGACAGGGACAGCACCAGGCAGCTGCTGTGTGACCTTGGCCCCAGGTGAAGCAGGGCTGGGAACGGGCAGTGGCCAGGGAAGATTGGGGAGTCTGCTGGGAAAAGGGGGTTTGTTTGTTTTATATGCTTTTGAATTGAACTGACACTGTTTTTTTTTTTTAAATCCTCACCTGAGGATATTTTTCCATTGCTTTTAGATAGAATGGAAGGGAAGGGGAGGTAGGGGGACATTGATGTGAGAGAGACTGCAACTGAGGTACGTGCCCTTAACTGGGAATTGAATCCCAGACCTTTTGGTGTGTGGGTCGATGCTCTAACTACTGAGCAACCCGGCCTGGGCTTGAGCTGACCCTTTTTATTTTTAAATTATGATTGTAAGTAAAAGTAATCCATGCTCCTAAGAAATTGAAGCTGTAATAAAAGGTGGGAAGTACCAGTCCTCTCACCCAGTCCCCTCTTGTACTCTCCAGAAGTGGCAAGATACGTTTTGAAGGAAGAAATGAGACCTGGGGACAGGGAATACAGGGAAAGCAGAGGCGAGGGCAGGTGGATTCTAGGCTTCAAGGAGGGTGGGTCGAGGTGCTGCTGAAGAAATGGGGCCTTAGGAAGGGTTGCTGACCTGGGAAGGGGTAGATGGAGGGGGCTATTTTAGGCCCCTTATGTATGAGGAGAGGGTGGGTTAGGCTGTTCGGAAAGTGATTGGAGTGGGAGTAAGGAGAGGGCAGAGTTCTCCGAGTGAGGGGAGGAGCAGCAGGCTCAGTGCTGGAACCGGGAGGGATGTCCGCTGCGGCACCTCCTGGCTGGCTCTCAGGATCCCTTCCCTGACCCCGTTTTCCCACAGACGCCCCACCTGGTGAACCTGAATGAAGACCCCCTGATGTCAGAATGTCTGCTCTACCACATCAAAGATGGCATCACCAGGTAGTGTTTAATCAGTGCCTGTGGGGCAGCCTCTCCTTTTGGGGTGTGACTTGCAGAGGGACGGCCACATTAGTGACTCCCTTTCCTGGTTACCTTGCTGGAAGCACCCCAGACGTCAGGACGGCTGGCTCCACAGCTCTGCCCACTTTCTAGGCTTTCTGAGAAGTGGCTGATCCTGGCTGCGAAGCAGCTGTCCTGCCTCACCCACCACTTCGGTTTGGCTGAGACGCCTCCTGGGACCAAACTGACCCAGTGCTTCGGGGATAGCTCCTGACTACTTAGAGCACAGGCGGGGGTTGGAATCCAGACCACCACATTTTTGGCCCTTAGCACCACTGCCTGGCCTCCCTTGATGGGACCCTCCCTGTGGGGTAGAGGGAATCCTGGTCCCAGGCCCTCATTGTTTAGGGGCAGTGCCTGTGCTGCAGGTGGCCGCATGGCTAATGCTAATCCCTGGGGCTCCGTGCCTTTGAGGTCACCTCTTGGAGTTAACGAGGTGAGGGTGCCCCTTTCTGTCTCACCACAGGCATTTACTAGCTGTCCATGGTAGGCAGTGAGCCCTCAGGGTGACGAGCTCTAAGGATGATGGGAGGCCCATCCCCTCCAGGTTCCCTTTTCTCTTCTACTGTGAGCCAGGCAGATCTGGGTTCAAATCTCAGCCTCACCCCTCCTGGGCGGCATGACCAGTTACTTTACTTTCTGAGCCTCAGCATCCTCATCTGTGACGTAGAAATAATTACACTTGGCTTATAGATGGGGAAGAGCTGGCATTCAGAAGCGGCTTGGTGAATGTCCGACACCTGCTTAGGAAATGTTGGCCATTGCTTTCCCAGGGTCGGCCAGGTAGATGTGGACATCAAGCTCACCGGGAAGTTCATTCGGGAGCAGCACTGTGTGTTCCGGAGCATCCCTCAGCCGGACGGAGAAGGTAATGGCTGAGGGAGTGAGAGTGGAGTGGCCAGACAAGGAGAGGGACAGGGCCCATGTTTCACACTCTGAATTGGGCACTGGGTGTGCAGCCATGTAAGAGGGCACGTGTCCTCGCCCTCACAGGGGCTTTGAGCTCCTGGTAAGCATTAGGGAAGTCAAGGGCCCGGCTGTATGCACGCACCCCAAGTGCTGCAAGGGGCAGCGCGTGGCGAGGGTCCAGAGGCTTCTTTCTTGACTTTTTATCCTAAAACAGCATCCTGGTCATTTTTTAAAAAATATATTTTATTGATTTTTCACAGAGAGGAAGGGAGAGAGATAGAGAGTTAGAAACATCGATGAGAGGGAAACATCGATCAGCTGCCTCCTGCACATCTCCCACTGGGGATGTGTCCGCAACCCAGGTACATGCCCTTGACCAGAATCGAACCTGGGACCTTTCAGTCCGAAGGCCGATGCTCTGTCCACTGAGCCAAACCGGTTTCGGCCATCCTGGTCATTTTTTATGGAAAATTATATTTGTTCCAGTGGGCTATCTGAATTTATCTCTGGAAAATGTGTATATCTATCCAGCTATGACTGCAATGGTTTCAGGGAGTTAATTGGCCCATGTATCCCTTTGATTTCAAAACTTTCAGAGATTTTTTTTCCCTCTCTATGGCCATAGCTGCAAAAGCTTTTAAGAATCACAAGCCCAAAGCGTGAAGGTAGTAGCCTGTCTGACATCAACAAAACAATGCTCCTGAGGTTCAGGGTGTATTTTGAGGTCACCATTTTGTTCTTGATGAGTCATTTAAAAAAATGCAATGATTTGTGTTCAGTTAGGCCCAAGTGAAGTTGAGCTGTAGGAAATGTGCTGGGCAGGGTGGCAGATGTTACACATGAGCTCTTCATCACCTTGAACTCGTATCTTGTGTCTCACAAATCTGAAAGGAGTGCCTAGTCTGATGCTTTTGAAGGCACAGGGAGATGGGACAAGCAATGTCAGCACGTTTTTAAAAATAAGAAAAGACACTGTTGTGTGGCTTGCAGTTCAGGTTTATAAGACATGCCCATTGGGCTGCAGTTGGTTCAGGGTCAGCAGATTATTTTTATTTTTTAAATTGAACTTGTTGGGTCACATTGGTTAATCAAATTGTATAGGTTTCAGGCATACAGTTCCACAGTGCATCATCTGTACATTGTATTGTGTGTTCACCACCCCAGGTCAGGTTGGGTCAGCAGATTCATGTCATCGTTCTGGTCTGGTTCAGGTCCCTAGTGGCAGCATATGGGCTAAAAGCTGTTGACTCAGTCCAGCCCACTGAGTTATTGCTGAGTTCCTGTTCTGAGGTTCCCTCAAGTCATCCCAGGCACGCGGAGCGAGCCCACCCTCAGGAGCTCAGAGTGTGTTTTGAGAGATGACAGGTGAAAAACCATTAGTTTCATCAGTAAAAGCAGCTGATGAATCTGTGTCCCAAACATCGGGGGCCCTAAAGGTTCCATCCATTTGTGCCTCTGTTCTTAGAGCAGATTGAAGACTTGGCCAAAGACAGGCAGAGGAGGTGGGCGCAAACCTAGAAGAATAGTTACCTCTGACCATCTACTGCGTGCCTTTGCTTTTTCTCATGCAGCTCCTGTGAGGGAACTGAGACCCAGGGTTAGGGAATTTGCCCAAGACCAATATGACTAGACGATGGCAGAACTAGTTTTGAATATAGCGTGGCAGGCTCCGGAGCTGTGCTGTGAGCTCTGGTCGGGGCTGCCTTAGTACGGATTGCTGGATTGCTGTGAGTTCATGGACATGGAGAAGGCTGTCCTGGCCAGCTGTGGCAAAATCCTCTCCTTGCCCGAACCCATTTTCCTCTGTTACACCTATCCTCCTGACTTGAGATTACCTCCTGACTTATTCCTTTGCCGTCTTTCTTACCACCTGGAAGTGAGCTCTGTAAGAGCAGGGATTTGGGGTTTTATTTCTACTGCATTTCCATGACCACAGATAGTGCCTGGCAGATAGTAGGGATGCAGTATGTGTGTGGAATGGGTGATTGAATTTTGGGGCATGACAGGGAATAAGGTTGGGCATAGACTGGTACCCAGTACAGGCACACCATCCTCTCCTCTGCTGCCTTCTTTCATTGTTGTTCTGGGGCATATGGTGATGCCTCTTTCTCTGTCTTTTTTTTCTTCTCCATCATGTCTTCCCCTTGAAATTTGAGGGTCTTGTCAAGCATCAGCTCAGAAATCGCTGCTTTCCCATACTCGTTTCTAGTCCTCTTGTCTAAGCTGAGTTTCTCTCTGCTTTCTTTGACTCCCACGGTATCAGTAGTCCCATCTCTGCCTTATTTATTTATTTTTTTAAAATATATTTTATTGATTTTTTACAGAGAGGAAGGGAGAGAGATAGAGAGTTAGAAACATCGATGAGAGAGAAACATTGATCAGCTGCCTCCTGCACATCTCCCACTGGGGATGTGCCCGCAACCCAGGTACATGCCCTTGACCGGAATCGAACCTGGGACCTCTCAGTAAGCAGGCCGACGCTCTATCCACTGAGCCAAACCGGTTTCGGCACCATCTCTGCCTTATTTTACAATTCACTCCAGTTTCTCTATTACTTCCAGCATAAATAATAACTCACGTTTGCATATCGCTTTATTTGGGCTTTCAGCCACTCTGAGCTAACATCTGCGAGCTATGGAATGGGAGGTCTTTGATGATCACATTTTATAGCTCACAGGAGTTGGATGACTTGCTCAGTGTCCCTCAGCTCAAGAGTTGCAAAGCCTGGATTTTTGGGATACAGGCCTCTCTCTGTGACAACAGGAAGACAGGAAGCTGCCTCAGGCATCTTTGTGTCTCGGCAAGCAGTGGGCTTGGTGATTTGTTCAGAGGAGCACCTCGATAAGTGTTTGGGTTGGGTTGACTTTACCTTGTCCTGTGAGGACAGTGATCTGTTGGTTGGCTGTGGCTTGAGCAGATTAGTCCGGTAGTGTTTTGTAAGGTGCATCAGACAGGAGTGGGCTAGGGGCCTGCTGGAGGAATCCAGGCCTACCCCGGGATAATGCTAGTTGGAAAGGAAGGGATGGACATCTGGAAGGCAGGAATGACAGGGCCCGATGACCATTTGGCCGGGAATTACTGGTTTGCTAAGCTGCTGTGGGGAGGATGGTGGTGGGTGAGTACAGCACTCCTGCAGAGGCTCCTGGGAATTCCAGCTGGGGCGCTAACCCTCCTTCTGCTCTTCCTTTCCCTTGCTGCCTGCCACCAGAGGGGCCATGACACCCCTAACAGGTACTGGGGGGGTGGGACTGGGGATGCATGTGTTTTGGGGGGGTAATGCAAGATGGGAGTATGACCATAACCCTCCTGTTCCCAGGGTCTAATCGCTTCATTTCCTTTCTCCCTTAGTGGTGGTCACCCTGGAGCCTTGTGAAGGAGCCGAGACCTATGTCAATGGGAAACTTGTGACCGAGCCACTGGTGCTGAAGTCAGGTAGAGGAAGTGTTCAGAGGGAGGGTGCTGGGCATGTGTGCAGAGGAAGTGCTAGGGCTGCGCTTCCTGGTGAACCTTAGGCAGCACCCAGAGAGAACTAGGGAGCAGCGTGGGGTGTGAAGAAGGGACTGGGAAGTGAAGATCAAGGAGTCAGCTTTTGGTTTCTCTTGCTGCCCAGGCAAACAGGAACAGGATGCCCAACTCCCCCAGGGCGGTGGTTCCTGGTGCCAGCCGGAGGAGCCTGGGCTTAGACCACCCTCAGGCTTGGCATGATGAGAGAGCTGGTGTCAGGGCCCGGGGACTTGTGGGCAAGACCTTGCACGTCTTGGGCACGGGGATGAGTTTGCTGCCATGGGGGAGCGAGTCCACTTTCCCCTCCTCCCATCTCCAGGGAATAGGATTGTGATGGGCAAGAACCACGTTTTCCGCTTCAATCACCCGGAGCAGGCACGGCTGGAACGGGAGCGAGGGGTCCCCCCACCCCCAGGACCACCCTCTGAGCCCGTGGACTGGAACTTTGCCCAGAAGGAGCTGCTGGAGCAGCAAGGCATTGACATCAAGCTGGAGATGGAGAAGAGGTGCGAGGAGGGGGTGCTCCAGGCCCCGGGCCCTCTAGGCTGTTCCTCCAGGCCCCCAGCATCTTGCTGTTGGACACCCATTGAGGTGGCTCCATAATCTCACAAAGCCTTCCTCTCTCTTCCCCACCCCAGGCTGCAGGACCTGGAGAATCAGTACCGGAAAGAGAAGGAAGAGGCTGACCTTCTGCTGGAGCAGCAGCGACTGGTGAGGAGTTGGCAGGCATGTGGGGTGCAGGGGCAGGAGACAGGCTGGCAGCGCTGCAGCCTGACTCCGCAATTGGTGCACACTGTAGCCAGAGTGAGGAGTGGGCATGGAGACGGGTGGGGGTGGTGTCTAGGAGGAAACGGTTGTGAGAGAAATGTGACCCGCAGGACACTGCAGGGAACTGGAGTTTCTCCCAGGGCTTCCCAGACTCCAGCCTATCCTGCGGCACCTACCTCTCCTATTATTCATTTAAGGTTGCTTTTCACATGGACTTTTAAATCGTTTATTTTTATTTTTTTATTGATTTCAGTGAGGAAGGGAGAGGGAGAGAGAGATAGAAACATCAGTGATGATAGGGAATCATTGATTGGCTGCCTCCTGCATGCCCCCTACTGGGGATCGCGCCCACAACCTGGGCCTGTGCCCTTGACCAGAATCGAACCCAGGACCCTTCAGTTTGCAGGCCGACGCTCTATCCATTGAGCCAAACCGGCTAGGGTGACTTTTAAATCTTTAACCTCATCCTGAGCAGTAATACATATGCAAGAAATCTAGACGATATAGCTGCAGCTTATGCTTATTGGTCACTTTCTAGGCCAGCCACTGTTGCCACACTTGGTGTACATTAACCCTCAAACTGTACCTGTGAGGGAGATAGTGGCATCATTTCTGTTGCGTGGATGAGCAGAGGTTAAGCAGCCCACCTAAGGGTGTGCGGTTCTGATGGGTGTTTCCAGTGTTGTTGGGACTGAAGGGTTTTGGGACGTCCTTAGCCTCCTCCCCATTTGTTCTCTCTCTGGCCCCACCCAGTACGCGGACTCTGACAGTGGGGATGACTCTGACAAGCGCTCCTGTGAAGAGAGCTGGAGGCTCATCTCCTCTTTGAGGGAGCAGCTGCCACCCACCACAGTCCAGACCATCGTCAAGCGCTGTGGCCTGCCCAGCAGTGGCAAGCGCCGGGCCCCACGCAGGGTGTATCAGATCCCGCAGCGTCGGCGGCTGCAGGGCAAAGACCCCCGCTGGGCCACCATGGCTGATCTGAAGATGCAGGCAGTAAAGGAGATCTGCTATGAGGTGGCCCTGGCTGACTTCCGCCACGGGCGGGCCGAGATCGAGGCCCTGGCCGCCCTCAAGATGCGGGAGCTGTGTCGTACCTATGGCAAGCCGGAGGGTCCCGGGGATGCCTGGAGGGCCGTGGCCCGGGATGTCTGGGACACAGTGGGCGAGGAGGAAGGCAGCGGAGGTGGAGGTGGTGGCTGCGAGGAGGGAGCCCGCGGGGCAGAGGTGGAGGACCTTCGGGCGCACATTGACAAGCTGACCGGGATCCTGCAGGAGGTGAAGCTGCAGAACAGCAGCAAGGACCGGGAGCTGCAGGCCCTGCGGGACCGCATGCTCCGCATGGAGAGGGTCATCCCCCTGACCCAGGTACAGAGGGCCTTGCCCGGCTTTCTCCCTCCTCAGCTTTCCCCTTTCAGAATCTGAACCTCCTCCCAACCGCCTTCCCCGTCTTGCTTTCAGAAATGTCATTCATGTATAGGATCTTTTCTCAGTGTAGTTGGTGAATCATGTGCCTCGGTCACTAGGGCACTAACTGAAAATGCAGATTCCTGGGTCCTACCTCAGACCTACTGAATCAGCATCTTTTTTTTTTTTTTTTTAAGTATATTTTATTGATTTTTCACAGAGAGGAAGGGAGAGGGATAGAGAGTCGGAAACATTGATGAGAGAGAAACATCGATCAGCTGCCTCTTGCACACACCCTACTGGGGATGTGCCCGCAACCAAGGTACCTGCCCTTGACCAGAATCGAACCTGGGACCCTTGAGTCCGCAGGCTGACGCTCTATCCACTGAGCCAAACTGGTTAGGGCCGAATCAGCATCTTTGGGGATGAATCTGCACTTATGACAAGTACCCAGGTGTTTCTGAGCTATAATAAAGTTTCAGGACCACTGAGATACAGTGCACTTTCAGTTACTGCTGGATGAATGTTCACATGTGCGTTCTCATAACCTCCCCTTCACGGGGAACCACTTATTCCGTGGTTGCTGCTGTGCTGAGCACTTTCCTGTGTCACCACATTTAATCTTCACAACAGCCCTGCGAGGGAGCGTTATCACTGATTCCTCATTTGCATGTATCCACTCAATAAATAAGTACTTGAGTGCTTACTGTGTACCAGGCTCTGTGCTAGCCACTGGGGCTACCCAGCAGACATGGTTGCTGCTCTGCCAGCTTGCCTTCTGATGGAGGCCGCAGGCAGGCTTCCACAGCAGCTCGTGGCTACTGAAGGCTTACTTATCCAACACAGCTCCCTCTCTCGCTCTCTCCACTCCTGCCGCTCTGGCTTACTTGCTGGGCGTACTCCTACCTCAAGGCCTTTGTACCTGCTGTTCCCTCTGCTGGATGCCTTTCCCCATGAAAGTCTCACAGCTTGCCCCTCACTTCCTTCAGGTGTTTCCTGTAAGGGTAACTTCTCAGTAAATCCCTTTCTGGCGATTCATTGCAGCCACCTCACCCAGGCCTCCCATCCCCCTTCCTCGTTCTGTTCTTCTTTATCTCAATATGTATAATTTATATAAAGTATATTGTGTAATGTATGCACTTATATAGATGATATGGGTAATGTATACTAAGTAGTTTAAATATGTACACTTACATTTAACTTTTATTGAGCTATAATATATGTACCATATTATAATTTTTCTTATTTATCAACTGTCTCACCACTAAAATGGTGGCAAGTCTTGTTCTTCCCTTTTTGTTGACTGCCATATACCCAAGGCACATTATTTATTCAGCTCTGTTTGCTGAGTGCCTACTGTGTATCAGGCACTATTCTAAAAAGTTTACATTGTTTAATTCATTTAATTCTTAAAACAACCCTATGCAGTAGCTATTATTACTATTGACTTCATCTTACACATGAAGAGACTGAGGCACAGAGGTGACAAGCCGAGTTCCAGACCACACAGCTGTGAAGGGGCAGACCTGCATTGAGCTCAGACCCCCTGGCTCCCGGGCCTGTGCTCCTAAACCACTGTTCTAGCTCCCTGTCTCCAAGCCCTTCTGGGAACCCCTTGACACCCGGCCACTCAGGGACTTCTGACTTCTCCCAAACCCGCTGTGCTCAGGAGACTCGGCTCTTCTCACATTCCCTCTCTTCTCTCCCCTCTTTTCCTCCCAGGATCATGAGGATGAGAATGAAGAAGCCAGTGAGGCCACCTGGGCCACGTCCCCAGGGTCAGAGGTAGTAGAGGAGGAAGCCCCCAATGACCACGGGCCCGCAGCCCGGTCTACTTCGCCACCCCTGTCCAGCTGGGAGCGGGTGTCACGGCTGATGGAGGAGGACCCTGCCTTTCGTCGTGGCCGCCTTCGCTGGCTCAAGCAGGAGCAGTTGCGGCTGCAAGGACTGCAGGGCTCTGGGGGCCGGGGTGGGGGGCTGCGCAGGCCCCCCGCCCGCTTTGTGCCCCCTCACGACTGTAAGCTGCGCTTCCCCTTCAAGAGCAACCCCCAGCACCGGGAGTCCTGGCCAGGGATGGGGAGCGGGGAGGCCCCAGCGCCACCCCAACCCCCTGAGGAGGTTACTCCCCCAGTGGTCACCCCTGCCCGCAGGCCCCCAAGTCCCCGAAGGTCCCACCGTCCCCGCAGGAATTCCCTGGATGGAGGGGGCCGATCCCGGGGAGGGGGTGCTGCACAGCCTGAACCTCAGCACTTCCAGCCTAAAAAGCACAACTATTATCCCCAGCAGCCCCAACCGTACCCGGCCCAAAGGCCCCCGGGCCCCCGCTACCCCCCATACACTACTCCCCCACGAATGAGACGGCAGCGCTCAGCCCCTGACCTCAAGGAGAGCGGGGCAGCCGTGTGAGTCCACGTCCTGGGCAGAGGGGGCCTGGTGGGCCCCTTGCTGGGAGGAGAGAAGATGCCTGAGACGATGCTTCCCCAGAAGCCTTGGGGCAGGGAAGCCCTAGAGAGGAGAGAGAAGGTTCGAGTAGGTGCTAGATGACCAGGTGATGGGCCGGAGGCTGAAGGAAGGAAGAGGGCACGGAGATGCCAGGAGCAAACCAAAGTGAAGGAAGAGCACGGGAAGCTGCCTGGGGCCGCCCCTTGCAGAGGGGAGTCCCACAAACGCTGCTATGGGAGGGCGGGGCTGGGGTGCTGTGTAACCAGTGTTTGACTTTCTTTTCAAGTGGGCGCAATGGGGAGAGAACCTAGAGTGAGGCACGTTCTCTTCCCCGGCCCTTGTCTGTCTGTGGTGGTTTCTGTTTCCAGGGAGGTGTGGTGGGATCATGAGTCATTCCCCTCCCCTTCTAGGCCTCCTGCAATAAATGGAGGGCCTGTCTGGTTTCTGGTTTGGCTGGGGTCCCATGAGGGTGTGGGACCCTTCAATAAAGGATAGCAAACGGAGCTTGTGGCTGGTGGTTGTTTGGTTATGGTGTCTAATGGAGGTGTCGATTATATAAGGAAGATGCACGGATCTTAAGTGAGTGGCCCCAAGTTTCACATAGTCACCACTCTGATCACGAGGTAAGAACAAGTCCACCTTGGTTTCTTGAACGTTCAACATCAGGTGCCTTCTCTTCAGAGTGCACTACCCACTTTTAAAAAATCGTTGTTGAAAGTATTACATATGTCTCCTTTTTCTCCATTGTCCTCCCCCAGCCCAGGTATTGTCGTCCCCATCCCCCCCCCCGCCGCCCTCCGCCCCATTGTCTGTGTCCATCGGTTATGTTTACATGCATACAAGTTCTTTGGTTGTTCTCTTACTTCATCCCTGCCCACCCTTCCCTGCCTTTATTTCCCTTTCATTTTTGCTTACCCAGTGCCTCCATCTCTGCCCCCAACAGAGCTGTCATTGTCTAGGACAAAGGGGAGGGAGGATGAGAGGGGAGGTAGAGGAACAGGTCTGTCAGCACCCAGCTGGCTGTTCCTAACAGGAAACCGAGGGGCAAGGAGAGGTTCTGCTTCATGTGATCACTTAACTGCTGGCAAGGTCTCCTAAGGAGCCATGGTTTCCCCAGAGCCTGTTCATCTTGGATGTGTTCACCAGAGACTGTTGGTCAGGCCGACTGCACTTCCTATTTTCATCCTGCTTCTGTTTCCTGCCTTAGGGCAGGGTCCACGCAGCATTCCAAGTAGCATTTTGTCTTAAGACTGTTTTCAACATGGATGCTGGCTGCTTGTCATGTTCTGACTTGGAGGAACACGCCCAGGGCAACGTAATATTGTGGAGGTTTTACAGTTACCTGTATCCTTGCTCTGCCTTCACCTTGTCAAACCCTAGAACCCCCACTTTTCATCCTGTTCTCACAAAAACATTTCCACCCACTTGGAAATTGAGCTGCTTCTCTGCAGCTTCCTGATGTTAGTCTTGAGGTGCAACCAGCCAAAACCACAGACATTATCCCAATTGCAGCCAAACCACAGCTCCGGGCAGGGGTGCGATTAGGTTTACTCTTGGTTTCTGTACCCGAATGCTGGCTACCTTTGTTTTGGCACCTTTGACTAAAGCCAGGTTTTCAGGAACCTGTTGACAGTGACTCAAGATCTGGACTGTAATGGGTAGTTTGGCGACAGTGTTTACTTGAGCAGTTATAATCTGCTCAGGGAGATGACCTGTGAGCAAGATGATGATTGAGGGGAAAGTTCTCTCAATTAGAGCAAGCTGAGTGGTACAGACAGTGCTGTGGGACTTCAGGTGGGAAAGATAGCTCATTGATGTAAAATACAGTTGGGTTATTTTTCTCTAAAGATTGCCTTATTAAATGTATTATCTGATATTTTTATCCATTTCTCACTTCCAAATCAATCTTTAAGAATGTGATGAAATTTAGATTTTATTCAGAGAAGTGCCTGCTTATCTCTTATCGTGCTACACACTAGCATATCCTCCTTAGAACAGCCCTGTAAAGTCAGTCTCTTTTTGTCTCCATTTATCAGATGGGAAGACTGAGGTTTGAATAGATTAATGAGTTTCCAAAGGTCACACAGTTCATAAGGCAAAGTTAGGATTCCAACCAAAGCCAATGTGACTGAAGCCCAGACTTTATCTCTGATGCCTCTAGGACAGTGGTCCTCAACCTTCCTAATGCCGCGACCCTTTAATACAGTCCTCATGTTGTGGTGACCCCCAATTTCATTGTTACAAATTGAACATAATGAAAGCCGGGTGTCAAAAACAATATGTAATTATATATGTGTTTTCCGATGGTCTTAGGCGACCCCTGTGAAAGGGGCGTTCGACCCCCAAAGGGGTCACGACCCACAGGTTGAGACCCGCTGCTCTAGGACATCAGACACCACTTTTCCTCTAGAAACCATGTTGCCTTCTCCTCACATTAGGTCTTCTCAGTTATTTCACGAGTCTGTCTCTAGTTTCTGATCTCTCCCAACATTGTCCTGTGAAGGAGCGAGAACTATTTGTGGACCTCCTCCGAAATCAGGGGCAGAAGTCACCCCAACTATCTGCCAGTTTTTTTTGCCCAATTTGGACATGTCTACAGTTTCACCCTTGGTTTCCTTGGAAATGCCATTTGCTTTTTTAAAATTTTTCTCTCTGGAGGCCTCTTTTGTTAGCTATTCACTTAGACTCTTTGTTCTTTCACCTGGAATTTTAATATCTTGAGTACCTTTGGGGATTCCCAAGATTTTTTAAACAGTCTTTGTACCTTTCCTATATTCCTAGCTTCTAATTTGGTTTGGTTTGAAATTGTTCTTTTCCCTTTTAAAGATTTACCAGTAACGCCAGCAGCTACCTGATGACATTTTGGTTCAGGTGGACTGTGTGTAGGTTCTTACCATCCCCGAAGACCCAGCACTCCTGGCGGATCACAACCTCTGCTTGCATCCTCGAATTCCTCTACAGGGCATCTGTGAGACTCTGAGTGTCCCCAGGGTCCTGCTTCCTTTTACCAGTAGTTTTAGAGAACACTCCTCAAGGCAGGCTGGCTGTAAGTATCCACGTAACCTGACGGCTCGCAGCCTCTCCCTGTGGCCCTGGCATACTGTGCTGCTTCATTAACATCTCTGGCTACCCACTAAGGTGGGCTGAGTGTACACCTCTCTGCAGGTCAAAGGCCAGCAGCCTCTGCCTCATTATACAGTTTCTCACTCCTACCATCCATTCCGTTTCTCTTGAAAGGCAGGAGGAGCCGAAACCGGTTTGGCTCAGTGGATAGAGCGTCGGCCTGCGGACTGAAAGGTCCCAGGTTCGATTCCGGTCAAGGGCATGTACCTGGGTTTCGGGCACATTCCCAGTAGGAGATGTGCAGGAGGCGGCTGATCGGTGTTTCTCTCTCATCGATGTTTCTAACTCTCTATCTCTCTCCCTTCCTCTCTGTAAAAAAATCAATAAAATATATATATATAAAAAAAAGAAAGGCAGGAGGAGACTGGCATCATCTGGACATATGTCTCATAAAGTTCTGGTCACCAGCCTGGCCAGTGTGGCTCAGTGGTGGAGTGTCGACCTATGAACCAGGAGGTCACGGTTCGATTCCCTGTCAGAGCATATGCCTGGGTCGTGGGCTCAGTCCCCAGTGTGGGGTGTGCAGGAGACAGCCAATCAATGATTCTCATCATTGATGTTTCTAGCTTCCTCCCTCTCCCTTACTCTCTGAAACCAATAAACATACATTTAACGTTCTGGTCACCAGATGGGTGTTGTGGAAACGGCTTCTCTCATCCCTGAACAATCCAGTTGCAGGAGCTGACATCAACCGGCAATGCCCCTGATAGCCTCAGCCACAAGGATTCCCTCCTCAACCCCTCCTCCCCCAGTTTCTTGTGCTCCCTCCACCCCCAGTCTTGGAGGACTAGGTTTCAGATACTTCGGGAGCTCTAATGCCGAATACAAGCAGAGGAATAAGAAGCCAGTGAGGCCAGAGAATCACTTTACTAAGCTCTCGTTCTGGGCTGTGGCTGGGTTCCTGCCTGATGCAACAGATGGACTAGCCTGACAAGTTTTTATGCCTCATGAGCTGAGCTTTAAAAATGACCACGGAAACGGTTCTGAGTTCTTTACCTTCTCAGCTCGAGGAGACACCCCGTCCAGGGCCCCATTCCCGACAGGTTAGGGCCACAGTCAGCCTTTGGAGCACACAGATCCAGCCTGGTCACGACTGAGCTGTGAAAGTCACCCCTTTGGGCCTCATCATTCTTGTCTGTTAATAGGACAATTAGCCCAGTGGAGCTGTTGTGAAGATTTGATGCAAAGTGCCTAGCACACAGTAGGAGCTCAAGGTTTTGCCTTGCCATTTTCCTTGTTTTTAACTGGAAATGAATTCTTGGGAAAGAAGGGAGGGGCCGCAACATCAGGTCAGGTCCCCCAAATGTCAAAACTGTGCAGCTCAACCCTGCTCCACGTTTGACACCCCAACCCGCCTCTTCCCTTAGCTCTGTTGTTCCACGGTTGTCCGCCAGGAGGAGAAAAGGCGCAGGTTCCCTTTCTGGCTGCTTTCCCCTGCGCGTTCCCTGCCCCGAGAGCGCGGCCCCGGGTCTCCCGGGGGCCGGGCGGGGCGGGGCTGATTCGGAGCCAGCCGCTGCTTCCCTTTCTTGGTGGAGGTAGTTGGATGTACAGTAGTGGAGGCTGGGGCTTTGGGGGCCAGAGGAGGGCGGGCCAGCTTCCATCTTCGTTTTCCAGAAGGGGTGACCTGATTCCTTTCAGAATTAGCATTTCCCCCCCATCGTGGCTGCTCTTGATTCCAAAGAAAGGGAAGAGAGAGGACGTTCATCGAGCACCGGCTGCCACAGGCAGGGTTCAAGGGAAGTAGACCCCCTGAGGGGAATAATGGCCCCGGAGGGGAGGAGGTTTGGGGTGTGCTTTATCCCAAATTTAGCAAATACAGAAAAGTAGAAGGGAGAAAATTAAAATAATCCATATTCCCTCACCCCCAAAGTACCCAATGGTGCCTCCTGAAAATGTATACTAAAATGTTTGTTCAATAAGTATTTATTGAGCCCTAGCCTGTTTGGCTCAGTGGATAGAGCGTTGGCCTGCGGACCAAAGGGTCCCGGGTTCGATTCCGGTCAAGGGCACTGACTCGGTTGCAGGCTCCTCCGCTGGCCAGGGTTCGTACAGGAGGCAACCAATCGATGTATTTCTCTCACATCGATATTTCTCTCTGTCTTTCCTCTCTCTCTTCCACTCTTTCTAAAAATCAATAGAAAAATGTCCCCAGGTGAGGATTAAAAAACAACAACCATAAGTATTCATTGACACCTACATATACTGTGTGCTCAGTTCTGTTCAGTTGTGTGGGGACTACAGAGGGAGGAGAATGATGATCAGAAACAGGGTTTCTAGAAATCCGTGCAAATGAGCACATGTTAATATCTTAAGGGAGAAGGGCAAAGCCAGAGAATCACTTTACTAAGGAAGATTTCAGAAAAGAAAACCCACAGAAGAAGCCGAAACCGGTTTGGCTCAGTGGATAGAGCGTCGGCCTGTGGACTGAAGGGTCCCAGGTTCGATTCCGGTCAAGGGCATATACCTTGGTTGCGGGCACATCCCCAGTAGGAGATGTGCAGGAGGCAGCTGATCGATGTTTCTCTCTCATCGATGTTCCTAACTCTCTATCTCTCTCCCTCTCTGTAAAAAATCAATAAAATATATTAAAAAAAAAAAACCCACAGAAGCGAGGAGCTCCAATCTGCACCCGAATCTAATTGCACGTTAGAGAATACATACAGTACATAAACAAAGTTATTTAGCCCAAATCTCTGCTTTTACTATTTTTTTTCTTATAAGGTTTTTATTAAACTTTGAAAAATAAAATAATAATGTATAATGTTAATTATATATAAAATTGTAAACTATCAGAATTGTCATACTCATGAGAAAATTGAGGCCCAGAAAAGCCAAATGACTTGCTTAGAATCAAGGAGGGCAGAACTGGGACTGGACCCTGGACCTCAGATGTCCAGGCTGGTCCTGTTTCTGTTGTATCAAATGTAGCTCAGGCTTTAAATGAAATTCTGACATTATTGAGTTTCAGAGGATGCATCTTGGAGGAAATAGATCTATAAACTTAATCAGAACTGGCATTCTCAGATAAAAATTATATCTTGGATAATTCTTATTGAGAAGATAGTCTATAGAGATAATGAGTAGCTTTGGGCTATATCAGAACTTTTAGGAGATAGCAGGATTTATACTGGAAAGTAGCTAAATATTTCATAAATATGATAAGAAGTCAGAAGTATTCTTATCTTTGTTAAATTCCAGGGAACACACTCTTGAATTAGCTCCTGTAAAAGTTTACAACTTCCATAGAACCAGATGGGTGCCTGTCACTCTTGTGATTGGAGGAGCCACACAATTTGCTTTCTTTGTGATTCAGAATTTCGTGATTACTCTCTCTCTCTCTCTCTCTCTCTCTCTCTTTCTTTTGATTTTTAGAGGAAGAGAGAAACATCAATGTGAGAGTACAACATGGATCTGTTGCCTCCCGCACACCCCCTACTGGGGATCAAGCTCAAAACCTAGGCATTCATTGAACATTTAGTTGTCTACGTGTTCAGAGGCAAAAGAAACCACGATGTCTTTAGAACCGGAGCTCTGTAACTGAAGAGAAGCAGAAGGCCACAAAGGCCTCAACAAGGGAAGCCAGGCCCACAAGGACGGAGTCTAGGAGCGGGCTGTGAACAGTTACTGTCAGAACAAGTGTGCCTGGGGTGCTTGTGATTGTAAAGGCGCCTTTTGTGGGGGAGAGGGATCCAGCGAGGAGTGGATACTTGTAGTAGGAAGTGGAAGAACCTTACTTAGTAAAGAACATCACTGGGCACTGCCATATCCCAAGGTCAAATTTGTTTACATCACGAAGGTGAGGGCTGACACATCTGGGAGAGAAAGGTCACTGTAGGTCTCAGTGGAAAGTGCCTCACACCTTGGGCTTTACCAGAATTTTCACAAAAGAGCAGAAGCTGGGTTACAAGGAATAGGAGTCGTGGCCCTGGGGGAGGGATGGGGCCGGGGAATAACCAAGTGGACCAAGGTGTAACCTGCTATCCTCACCTGTAGAATCCCTATGCTCCTTGGTGGACTTGGGTTCATAGTTCCTAAGGACCCTAAGCCACCCTACTGTGTGCCCCAGGGGACAGGCACCCCCAGGGAATAGCACTTAAGACAAAGAGTGAGTGAGTTTTGGGACCTAAGGCTGTTCCCATTTTGCTGCCCAGAAAGATGATGGCTCCTCATGCTCCCTCATAATATCCAGTCCATTTGGGTGGGAGGTGCCAGTGGTAAGGATTTTCCAAATCTCCATTCCCTGACTTTTCACTTCCCCTAATGTCCTTACCTATTAGCCACAGAGTACCTGGAATCCTAGCCAATTGCTAGGGTTTCTTTCTTTTTAAAAAAAAATATTTTTATTGATTTCAGAGAAAGGAAGGAAGAGGGAGAGAGAGAGAGAGAGAGAAAATCAATGATGAGAGAGAACCACAGATCTGCCTCCTGCACACACACCCCCACCCCTTGGGGAATGAGCCCACAACATGCGCCCCGACAGGGAATCGAACCATGACCTCCTGGTTCACAGGTCAATGCTCAACCACGGAGCCAAGCCAGCCAGGCAAGAGTTTCTTTTTTTTGAAGACCTCACACAGCATTCAATTAATGTTGCAGGGAGTGGGTTAGGAGGGCGGACACAAAATCCTCGAAGTGGATTGGGCTGGCCCTGAGGTAGGCACCTTTATTCATAGACTGTTGTGCATGGGATCAACCATCCTTACTGATTTCAGTGACTCATCCCACGTCTGTGTTGGAGCTGTGGCTGTCGCCCAGCATTTGCCTTCTACCTGGCAGCAGGCCCCTAGCCTCTCCTCTCTCCTCCATCTCAGGAACGGTAGCCTCAGAGCTCAGAGCAGGAGGATAAGCCCAAGTCAACCTGAATTCTTTTCTTTTTTATCTTATTCCTCTGCTTCAAGTGGCTCCTCCAGAACCCCTCCCCGGGGTTGTCGAGGGCCACAGTCTTACCCTGGGTGTGACTGTCTCCAGTCCAAGGTCTGATTTTGACAACTCGCCCAGGGGGAGGGCAAACCCAGCTGAATGGCATAACTACCGGTGGTTTTACACCGCTCTCCCTCCCCCAAATAGATACTTCTACGAGCAAACATTCTAGAAAATAAGCCCATAAACGAGACTTGATACTCCCACTAGAAACCCACAATATTCGGAGCTCAGAGAGACCGTGGCGGCAGCACTGACTTTGAGGAGGGCTAGGAACTTTAAACCCATCCTCTTATTTTATTCATTTTAAAAAACATTGAAGGGCCTACTGCATAGGATGTGTTTTGCTATGTAATTTGGACGACACAAAGACATATTACATATCTATGAAAGCCTGGCCCTGTCCTTCCTCTCCTGCCTTCTTTCTGGCACTCTCTGCCTCCAGCAAGTTGTTTATGGTTCTTTGTGAACACCAAACCAGTCCCCGAAGGTCCCACCGTCCCTGCAGGAATTCCCTGGATGGAGGGGGCCGATCCCGGGAGGAGGTGGGGGTGCTGCACAGCCTGAACCTCAGCACTGGAGGTTTAATGTCTTCCCAGCCTCCGTGCCTTTTCTCCTCCTGGAAGGTCCTCCGTACCTCTAAGCCCCCCTCCACTGGCCGCCTCCGTACCCCTCAGCCCCCCTCCACTGGCCGCCTCCGTACCCTTCAGCCCCCCTCCACTGGCTGCCTCCTCCTCACCCGTGAGTCTCAGTTTGGCTGCTGCGGTCTCAGGAGACCTTGATTCCCTCTGTCTGGGTTAGGGATCTCTTTCCCCCCAAGCGTACCCTGGGCACATCTCTATCACTGCACTCACCACGTATAATAACATGATTGTAAATGTTGTCCTTGTCTCATCCCCTTGCCTCTAGACTCCTTGAGGTTAGGGACTGGACCTTACTTGCCCTTTGAATCAGCCCTAGATTTTCCTCTAATGAACACTGCAGTGCAGCTCTAGCTGGTTTGGCTCAGTAAATAGAGCGTCAGTCTGCAGACTGAAGGGTCCCGGGTTCAGATCCAGTCAAGGGCATATGCCCGGGTTTCAGGCTTGATCCCCAATAGGGGGCGTGCAGGAGGCAGCCAATCAATGACTCTCTCTCATCATTGATGTTTCTATCTTTCTTTCCCTCTCCCTTCCTCTCTGAAATCAATAAAAATATATTTTTTTAAAAAAGACTGCAGTGTAGTAGGATAGAGAAACTGGCATGAGGCTTATACAATGATTGCATCAAGTAGGTGTGATAAATACCATAATAGTATAAGTGAGGAAACTGAGGCTGCTACTTGCGGAAAGTCAACTCTCGGCCTCTTGGCAGCAGGCCAGGGCTAGAAGTCCACCTCCAGCTGGAGGAACTAGCCTGGGGAGGGGTGTGAAACCCCATCAGACAGCGTCGGAGCTAAAGGCCTTGAGGCGCAGGGAGGTTATATCAAGATCAGGAGCCCAGGCTGGCCTGTGTGACTCAGTGGTTGAGCATCGACCCATGAACCAAGAGGTCACTGGTTCCATTCCCTGTAAGGACACATGCCTAGGCTGTGGGCTTCATCCCCAGTAGGAGGCGAGCAGGAGGCAGCCTATCAATGATGTTTCTCTCATCCAAGCTTCTATCTCTCTACCCCTCTCACTTTCTGTCTCTCTCTAAAAAAGATCAATAAAAACATATAGATAGCCCTGACTGGTTTGGCTCAGTGGATGGAGCGTCGGCCTGCGGACTGAAGGGTCCCAGGTTCGATTCCGGTCAAGGGCTTATACCTTGGTTGCGGACACATCCTCGGTAGGGAGTGTGCAGGAGGCAGCTAAATTGATGTTTCTCTCTTATCAATGTTTCTGGCTCTCTATCCCTCTCCCTTTCTCTCTGTAAAAAATCAATAAAATATAAAAAAAAAACACACATATATATAAAGATCAGGAGCCCAAACCGGTTTGGCTCAGTGGATAGAGCGTTGGCCTGCAGACTCAAGGGTCCCAGGTTCGATTCTTGGTTGTGTGCACATCCCCAGTGGGGAGTGTGCAGGAGGCAGCTGGTCGGTGTTTCTCTCTCATCGATGTTTCTAGCTCTCTATCCCTCTCCCTTCCTCTCTGTAAAAAATCAATAAAATATATTTTAAAAAGAAAAAAAAAAAAGATCAGGAGCCCAAGTCATAATCAGGTGAATGTTCTGATCGACAAGGAGGCAACAAGTAGTGGGAGGAGCCCAAGACCAGGCATCAAGAGATGACCTGGGTCCTGGTTCATACTCTGTTCCATCTGATCCCTTGCCTTAGACCCATTTCAGCCCATAATGAGCACCCACTAGCCAAAAGGGACTCCCCAGCTTGTCATATCTACTCCTCAGCCTAGAGTAACTTCTGTCCTTCCCAGTGATCTCCTGGTCAAAATACTGCCCTTTTGAGAGATCCAGCTCTAATCCTACGTCCTGAGTGAGGCCTTCTTCATCTCCCTAACCAGAGGCGAGGTGAGGATTTCTCTTCTCACCTCTGAGTCCCCACAGACACATTTACATACCTCTGTTAGGAAACTTAGTCTTGTTCTGCCTTACTGTTTACGTAGACGCTTCTCTTGTTTCTCCTACTAAACCAGTGGTTCTCAACCTTCTGGCCCTTTAAATACAGTTCCTCATGTTGTGACCTAACCATAAAATTATTTTCGTTGCTACTTCATAACTGTAACGTTGCTACTGTTATGAATCGTAATGTAAATATCTGATATGCAGGATGGTCTTAGGCGACCCCGTGTGAAAGGGTCGTTCGACCGCCAAAGGGGTCGCGACCCACAGGTTGAGAACCGCTGTACTAAACTAACCCCATTAGATTCCTCCTCCTTGAGAACAAAGACCATATTTACTCGTGCAGCTTCCTTATTACCTACTTTATGGTAGATGCTCAAATATTTGTTGACCTAAAGAAGGACTCCCTTTTATCAGTGAGGTGTCGTGGCCAACGGCATGAACTCTGAGTCACTCAGTAGCTGTGTGACTTTGGGCGAGGTGAGCTTTCTGTGTATCAGTTGCCCCAACAGAAAATGGGTATAACAGTACCTGCCTCGTGAGGGGTGTTGAGGAGCCAGTGAGCACTTAGCCGTGAGACTAGTCCACACTTCAAAATGTGCCAGAGCTGGAATGCTGTCCTCAGTGTTAAATGCCCGCGGGTAATGAGACCTTTCTCCTCCCTGAATGAGTGCCCTCCCTGAATGAGTGCCCTCAGTCCCTGGTTCTGCTGTGAGCAAACCACCAGTGAGTTGTGAAATCCTCCCAGAGAACTTCAAATTGTTCTAGATATTTCTGTGGATTACTTGGTTTGGGTCTGCAGTCTACAGATAGAAAATTAAGGTTCTGTATCATGTTTTCCAGTTCATTGTACAGTTTACTTATTAATTTGCTTTTTTTTTTTTTGCAAGAAGGTAGGCCTTTAGATAGGTTCCTGAGAAGCCACAGAGGTGGGTTTTTTTTTCTGGTTTCTTTTGTTTTAAAAATATTTTTATTGATTTCAGAGAGGAATGGAGAGGGAGAGAGAGATAGAAACATCACTGATGAGAGAGACCATTGATTGGCTGACTCCTGCATGCCCCTTACTGGGGATTGAGCCCACAACCCCGGGCATGTGCCCTTGACCAGAATCGAACCCGGGACCTTTCAGTTCCTAGGCTGACGTTCTATCCTCTGAGCCAAACCAGCTAGGGGGGCCACAGAGTTTTTTGTTTTTTAAAAAAATATATTTTATTGATTTTTTACAGAGGGGAAGGGAGAGGGATAGAGAGTTAGAAACATCGATGAGAGAGAAACACCGACCAGCTGCCTCCTGCACACTCCCCACTGGGGATGTGCACACATCCAAGGTACATGCCCTTGACTGGAATCGAACCTGGGACCCTTGAGTCTGCAGGCCGAGGCTCTATCCACTGAGCCAAACCGGTTAGGGGACCACAGAGGTTTTTATCTTGGTGGAGTTAATAAGAGATAGACCAGTGTTGTCCTCCAGGCTTAACAAGACTGGTCCCTGAATCAAGTCAAAGGTGTTATGATGATTAACACAATTTACAATTTAAGTGAACAAAGACAGTTTTCTCTACCAAACACTCAAACAAATGTAGGTTCCTGTAACATTCATAGGCTCCAGGTTACAAAGGAACCACTGTTAGAATTATGAAAACAACTCTTCCAATATTAATGAAAAGCTCTGACACTTTTAAAAGAGGAGAAGGATCTGAAACCCAGTTTTAACAGGACAAGATACACAACAAGTCAGGGTCTAGCTTACGTTTTGTGGCTGCTCTAATATTTCTTATCATTCTGAGAAACAGGCTCAAGAGTAACCTGGGGCTTTGTATTCTTTAAGCGCCTCAATCTGCATCAAAGGTATTTGGCTAATAGGCTTTTTTAAAAAATATATATTTTTATTGATTTCAGAGAGGAAGGGAGAGGGAGAGATAGAAACATCAAGGATGAGAGAGAATCATTGATCAGCTGCCTCCTGCATGCCCCCTACTGGGGATCAAGCCTGCAACCTGGGCATGTGCCCTTGACTGGAATCGAACCTGGGACCCACCAGTCCGCAGGTCGACGCTCTATCCACCGAGCCAAACCAGCTAGTTTTTTAAAAAATATATATATATTTTTATTGATTTCAGAGAGGAAGGGAGAGGGAGAGAGAGAGATAGAAACGCCAATGATGAGAGAGAATCATTGATTGGCTGATAGGCTTTTAAATTCCACAGGGTCGGTATTCCCCGCGCCCCCGGCGCTGGTGGCCACGGGCCCCAGCGTCTTCCTGCTCATGGTCAGCGGGCAGGTGGAGAGCGCCCAGTTCCCTGAGTACGACGATCTCTACTGCAAGTACTGCTTCGTGTACGGCCACGACTGGGCCCCCACCGCGGGGCTGGAGGAGGGGATCTCCCAGATCACATCGAAGAGCCGAGGCATGCAGCAAGCGCTGGTGTGGAACTTCCCCATCGACGTCACCTTCAAAAGCACCAACCCCTTCGGCTGGCCACAGATTGTGCTCAGCGTGTACGGACCAGACGTGTTCGGGAACGACGTGGTCCGAGGCTACGGGGCAGTGCACGTGCCTTTCTCTCCTGGCAGGCACAAAAGGACCATCCCCATGTTTGTCCCAGAATCTACATCTAAGCTGCAAAAGTTCACAAGCTGGTTCATGGGACGGAGGCCTGAGTACACGGACCCCAAGGTGGTGGCTCAGGGTGAAGGCCGGGAAGTGACCCGCGTCTGCTCCCAGGGCTTTGTCACTCTCCTCTTCAACGTGGTGACCAAGGACATGAGGAAGCTGGGCTATGACACTGGGCCTGCGGACATGCAGGGGGTCTCGGGGCCCAGCCTGCCCCAGGACCTCCCCCAGTGAGCCTGGCCAAGCAGCGTGCCGACTGAGTGGCTCCCACAACGCCAGGCGGCCACTGCCGATCCACCTGCCTGCTCCAGTGTAGTTGGGGGTGGGGTGGGATATTTTCATAAAATAAATGGTTGCTTTGTCATGGAAAAAAAAAATAAATAAATAACAAATTCCACCGGGTGAGGTGGATTTGTAGATAAAGGGTTGAGAGGCAGAAGTGAGGAGCGTTAAGGGGAATAAGAGGGAAAGGGGCAGCCACCCGTGGAGGGAAAGAAGCAGGCTGCTCTGACTGATTCTCTGCTATTAACTCCGGCACAGCTGGCCCTCTGCCCGGTTTTGCTGCACAAATACTTTGTGTTTCTGAAGCTTTTCCTATTGTAAGACCCTGGGATGGAGCTGCACTGCTTTTCCCAGTACCCACATCTGGCACGGGAGCGGGGCCTGCAGGGATAGGGAGCCTCCCCAAGCCCTGCTTTCTTTCGAGAGCGGGACACACTGCAGACACCCCTTTTGGGTGTCTTCCCAGGCCCGGGCTCCTTCACTCGGGGCAGCCAGTGGGGAAAGGAGGGGGCAGCCTGGGCAAGCATCCTCCTCCTCATGCTGGTGCTTGTCTCCTTTTAAGGGCATTTATGTTGTTTCTGTTCTCACAAACAGATAATAAGATGTCCTGTGGAGGGCTGGACAATCAGAGGAACTTCAAGGCGGGGGCCGTATTCCTGCTTTCTGTACAGCTGTGCAAGGGGGGAGGGGAGGAGAGGGCAAAGATAGGCGTGGAAACCTTAACTGCATCCTTGAGCTGGTTTTATATGTCCGGGAAACAAGCGTTAGAGTTAACCCTCATCACACACAAGCCCTCCCCTACAGTGGAGAGGGGGTTCACAACAGTAGGCCTGGGGCCTGACTGTTCACCATGACCCGCCCAGTTAGGAATTTATGCTCTGATCGTGCTGTGAGGTGACTCCATAGAATCCCTTTTTCATCACAGGAGGTTCAGTGGTTAGACTTTTTTGAGCTTTAGACATTCGGCTAAACCATTGAAGCTCTGAGTTTATGAGAGTCAAAAAGAAGCAGTCCCAACATATTAGATGGTCCCATTTATGTGAAATATTCATAATAAGAAATCTCTAGAGTAAGGTAGTAGATAGATGAGGGGTTGCTAGGCTGAGGTGGGGTGGAGGGATGGAGAGTGACTGCTAATGAGTACGACGTTTCTTTGTGGGATGATGATGAAAATGTTCTAGAATTATGTTTTTATTGACTTTAGAGAGAGGGGGAGGGAGAGAGAGAGAAACATCACTCAGTTGCCTCCTGAATGTGCGCTGACCAGGAATTGAACCTGGGTATGTGTCCTGACTGGGAATTGAACCCGCAACCTTTAGTTGCATGGGATGACACTCAACCACCTGAGCCACACTGGCCAGGGCAGGTCTATATTTCTTTTACTGTTGTTTCCTGTTTGGGTTCACAAATTTGTTTCCTATAATTAAAATAAAATCGCTTCTAACTGCAGTAGGTTTTTTTTTCATTGCATGCAGGCAGGCTTGCTCTCAAATTATTGTTTAATGTGATTTTCTGAAGCTCTGGCATTGCATTAAGACCGGAAACAAAGATCTAGCTTTTGGTTCCATTGATTTCCTGTTTTCAGTCTCACTGATTTTTTTTCTCAAATTTTCTTAATGACATCGGCCAATTTTGTATTTATTTATTTACATTTTTAAAAAATCCTCACCTGAGGATATTTTTCCATTGATTTTTAGAGAGAGTGGAAGAGAGAAGGAAAGACAGAGAGAAACATCAATGTGAGAGAAATACATCGGATTGGTTGCCTCCCGCATGAGCCCTGACTAGGGCTCAGGCCGGGGAGGAGCCTGCAACCAAGGTACATGCCCTTGACCAGAATCAAACCCAGGACCCTTTGGTCCGCAGGCCCACGCTCCATCCACTGAGCCAAACCAGCCAGGGCTCTCTAATTTTTATTATTTATTTTCTAATGCTTACTTTGAATTTAATTGGCTTTCTTTTTCTAGTTTTCTAAGGTGGAAGCTTGGATGATTGATTTTTAGATCGCTCTTTTTTTTAATGATATATGCTTTTGTTGAATGAACTCAATATAAATTGGGAGGCTTTGCTGGAAATAAACGATAAAGATTTATTCAAGGATCTTAGAGTTTGCGAACTGGGAATACAGCTAGGCAAAAACCTGGAAGTGTTCCAAATAAGAAAAAAAAATTAAAATTTCTTATCATAAAAAAGACATTCTCTTTTTTTTTTTTAAAAAAAATCCTCATCCAAGGATATGTTTTCTTGATATTTTTTTTTTTTGAGAGAGGGAGAGAGAGAGAGAGAGAAACATTGACGTGAGAGAGAAACAGAGAAACATTTATCAGTTGTCTCCCACATGCTCTGACAGGGGATCTAACCCACAACCTAGGTATGTGCCCTGATGGGGAATCGAACCTGCAACCATTTTGATGTATGGGAAGACACTCCAACCAACTGAGCCACCCAGCTAGGGCTAAAGAGGACATTCTTGAGAATTACCTGTCCCACATTCTTAGCCCTGCTCCAGAATGGTTAGCGTCAGATGTCAGGCAATCTGGATATGAGTCCTTTGGGGGGGGGGGGGGTAATCAGAGGGTTATCTGGAAGTTTGGTGTATGTCCAGATGTTTATCTAGGCATTGATGCATGACTGGAAAGTTCAAAACAAGTTTAAGTTCCCAGGATAGTTAGAACAAGAACGGAATCTTTCCTCATGCCTGAAACTTCGTAATGTTAATAATCTTAGCAGCTTCGTCAAAGTGACTTCTTTTATATAATCCCTATCTTCACATGTTTCTCATTTTTAATGCTATATATTTCCCTCCAAGCGCTGCTTTCACTGAGCCCCAGAAATTTTGCCAAGTTATGTTTTAATTTTCTTTCCACCCCCATGGTTTTGAAGCTTTTATTTGCATATTTTAAATATTGTGCATTCCAATCATTAAAATCATTTGAATGGGAGAAAAAATGGCACTCTGATGAAACTGCCTTGCACGGCCTGCAGGACACTTGATCAGCTGGATTTTTTGCTCTAGATTTCACTGTCCTACCACCCAGCTTCTCCCTTCGTCAACATGCAAGTTATTTTCCTTTCCTGCCAGCCAGACAGGCAGATGAGAGAGGCAGGTGTGGCCTTTGCTGTCAGTAGTTCTCTGATGTGAAAGGGGCAGCATTTACACGGACTGACTCAGCCTCCTTGCAGTTCACACAATTCAACAACTAAAAGGAGCAAAATGAGAAGGCGGTGCACATTGGCGGTGCGCGCCTCATTATGTTTGCCTGCTTGTTCAGTTGTTTCTTTTGAAGGCAGTGGATTTTTCTCTTGCATTTCTGTCTTCCGTGTCGACCTAGGGGGATTTCTCAGTCTCCGCCATATCTTGTTTATCAGACATGGTTGCAGAGGAAGTGGGGTGAGGCGTGCGAACGAGTCGAGGCGGATCTGCTCAGCGGCCGCCACCGAGTTTAATTTTCATTTAGTTCAAAATATTTTTTTTTAAATTCTCTTGAGATTTCTTCTTTGACTAGTGTGTTATTTAGAAGCGTGTTGTTTAATCTCCGTGTACTTTGGGATTTCCCAATTATCTTTGTGTTATTGATTGCTAGTTGAATTCCATTGTGATCTGAGAGCAAACACTGCATGATTTCTATTATTTCAAATTTGTGAAGGTATGTTTTATGGCCAGAAAACGCTCCATCTTGGTAAATGTTCCATGTGAACTTGGGGGAAATGTGTATTCTGCTGTGGTGGGTGAAATAGTCTGCAGATGTTCCCTATATCCAGCTGATGAACGCTGTTGAGCTCAACTAAGTCCTGTCCTTACTGACTTTCTGTCTGCTGAGTCTGCTCATTTCTGATGGAGGGTGTTGAAGTCTCCAATTATAGTAGTGGATGCATCTATCCCTTCTTGCTGTTCTGTCTTTTTTCTTCTTTTGCCTTGTGTATTTTTAAAAAATATTTATTTTTATTGATTTCAGAGAGGAAGGGGAAGGGAGAGAGAGAGAGAAACATCAATGATGAGAGAGAATCATTGACTGGCTGCCTCCCGCAGGCCTCACACTGGGGATCAAGCCCACAACCCAGGCATGTGTCCCTGACCGGAATCGAACCTGGGACCCTTCAGTCCACAGGCTGACGCTCTATCCACTGAACCACACGGGCCGGGCTTGCCTTGTGTATTTTGATGCTCTGTTGTTAGGTGCATATACACTAGGGACTGTTACATCTTCTTGGAGAATGGCTCCTTTATCATTATGTAATTACCCCTCTTTAACCTGATGATTTTCCTTGCTTTGAGGTTTGCTCTGTCTGAAATGAACATAGCCACTCCTGCGTCCTTCTGATTAGTGGTAACCTGGTGTATCTTTCTCCATCCCTTTACTTTTAATCTGTATGTGTCTCTATATTTAAAGTGGGTTTTTTGTAGACAGCATATAATTGGATCTTGTTTTTTGATCCACTCTGACAATCTGTCTTTTAATTGGTTCATTTAGACCATTGGTGTCCAAAGTGATTATTGTCATAGTTGGATGTGTATCTACTATATTTGTTACTATTTTCTACTTGTTGTTCTTTTTATTTGTTCCTATTTCTGTCTTATACTCTTTTTTCTACCTTTTGTGGTTTTAATTGAGCATTTTGTATGATTTAGTTTTCTCTCCTTTCTTAGTATATCAGTTATATTCCTTTTTAAAAATCTTTTTTAGTGGTTGCCCTAGAATTGGCCCTAGAGTTGCAATATACATTTACAATGAATCCAGTCTCCCTTTCCCTCTCCCTCTCCCTCCCCTCTCCCTCCCCTCTCCCTCTTCTTCTCCCTCTCCCTTCCTCTGTCTCTAAAAATCAATACAAAATTTTAAAGAAATAAGCACCAATACCTTTTTGTAGTACAGAATTCAAAAGAACAAAAGGGCACCAGCACCCTGCTTTCCTCCCTAGAGTTGGGGTCTCTGAGTCCTTACAGAGATAGTCTGTGTGCATTCAATCAAATATGTGCTACTTTCCTTTTGCTGTTGTTGGTGTTAGTTACACAGTTGGTATTGTTCGGTAACCCTATCCCAGAACCTTATTTTTATTTTTAAGGGTAGTTCCATTATCTATATATATATAAAAACCTAAGTGACCGACTGGTAGCTATGACATGCAGGGACCACCAGGGGGCAGATGCTCAAAGCAGGAGCTGCCGAGCTGCACTGACTTAGCAGCTGCGGTTCTTGGGTGATGCACCCGGAACCAGAGAGGAGGGAGCTCGATTCCAGGTTGCATCACTGGAGAAGAGCCCTCTCGCAATTCAGGACCCCTCGGGGGATATCGGAGAGCTGGTTTTGACCCGATCCCCACAGGACAGACCGAGGGACTCCACTGGTGCACGAATCCGTGCACGGGGCCTCTAGTGGTATATAAAGAGCTTCTTAGTTTTTATTTATTACTACTATTATCAGTTACAAAAGTTCATTCTTACTTGTAGAACAGGCCCCAAGGCAGCACTTCCTTCTTGCGAAAGGTGGCAAGAGATGTTAAAACAGGAGTGGAGCGAAGGACCGCCATTGCCCCAGGCACAAGAACAGCTCACTTTTTGCCAGATTTCCGAATTTCACCCGTGGCCTGGGGGCCCTGCCCCGAGGCCTTTGTTTCTAGCTGCTTGAGTTTCTTCTGCTCCTCTTTTGTTTCTTTTTATTTTTTATTTTTTTAATATATTTTTTTATTGCTTAAATTATTACAATGCTCCTCTTTTGTTTCTGCTCAAATGCCTTATCTTCCTCGTTCATCTCCTGGGCCCGCTGCTGGGCTGCACCAGGGGCTTCTTCTCGCCACCTTGGTGCTGGACATGGCGCCTGCCCCTTCCCCAGACCCTGCCACCAGAAGGTGAGCTCCCCGTTCCACACCCACCCCCTGCCTTTGCCTCCATGTGGGCCACAGATTCTAGCGCCAAACACTCTTTTTTAAAAAATATGTATATATTTTTTTATTGATTTCAGAGGGAGAGAGAGATAGAAACATCAGTGATGGCAGAGAATCATTAATCAGCTGCCTCCTGCACCCCCTCCACTGGGGATCGAGCCCACAATCCGGGCATGTGCCCTTGGCGGGAATCGAACCTGGGACCCTTTAGTCCGCAGGCTGACGCTCTATCCACTGAGCCAAACCGGCTAAGGCCCGAACACTCTTTTCGTTGTTGTTGTTAATGTTCACTCGAAGATATTTTCCCATTGATTTTTAGAGAGAGTAGAAGGGAGGGGGATAGACAAAGATAAACATTGATGTGACAGAGCTACATCAACTGGTTGCCTCCCGCATGCGCCTCCACAAGGATGGAGCCTGCAACCGAGGTATGTGCCCTTGACCGGAGTTGAACCTGGGACCCTTCAGCCCATGGGCCAATGCTCTATCCATTGAGCCAAACATTCTTAATCCCCCTTTTAGCAGGTGATTTCAAAAACTTACTAGCAAACAAAACTGATTAGTATGTGTAATTAATCTCCCAATCAACTTCTTGTGAAGTTTTTGAAAAGTAAAACAACTTTCAGTAACTTTTGACCAGGTAGAAATTTCAAAACTCTCTCCTTTCATAGGTTGCCTAGAGGAAAATCCAGGAAATTCTGACATTGGTCAAGTGGCACTAACAGCAGAAAGCTCTGCAAAATGGGCCACTCAGTCAAGATGGAAGCAAAGGCTCAGGAAGCAGCCCACCACAGAGGCAGAGGCGAACCGAAGACAGACGGCCTGACCCACAGACGGGCGGCTGAGCCCTGACCCAGAGCCCCAGGCACCAGTATTTCCCGAGCCAGTTGTTTCTGAGGGCCAGGCCACTTCCGAACTCCTGTCTCTGAGAATGTATGCTTATGCTCTCTGAAATGCATGACACCCAGTTTTAAGAGGAAAAAATAAGTGGGGATGGGAGGTAGGGGGTTATGGGGGTGGGGGGGAAGGGAGGAAAAGATAGGAAGAGCCTTTTTTTAAAAATGTATATTTTATTGATTTTTTTACAGAGAGGAAGGGAGAGGGATAGAGAGTTAGAAACGTTGATCAGCTGCCTCCTGCACACCTCCCTACTGGGGATGTGCCTGCAACCAAGGTACATGCCCTTGACCAGAATCGAACCTGGGACCCTTTAGTCCACAGGCCAACGCTCTATCCACTGAGCCAGACTGGTCAGGGTGGAAGGGTTTTTTTTTTAAATTAAATATATTTTTATTGATTTCAGAGAGGAAGGGAGAGGGAGAGAAACATCAATAATGAGAATCATTGATTGGCTGCTTCTTGCACTGCACACCCCCCACTGGGGATCAAGCCTTCAACCTGAGTATATGCCCTTGACCAGAATCGAACCCTGGACCCTTCAGTCCGCAGGCCGATGCTCTATCCACTGAGCCAAACCAACTAGGGCAGGAAGAGCTTCTTCATTTTCAGTCGTGGCTGCAAGGTATGCCATTTTATGGCTATATCATCATTTACCTAACCACTTTCCCATGGGTCCATTTAGACTGTTTCAAACCATTTGCTATTGGGAACCATGTTGCACTCAATAACCTTGTAAGTGACCTTGTACACTTGTCATTTACGCACAGCACGTCTCCCTGAAGAATGCGTTACTAGAAATGGAATTGTCCAGCCAAAAGGTGCGTGCGATTTTCACTTGGGAAAGTTTGTTCTCCTTGGAGTTTATGTCAGTTGGGTTCCTCCGACAAGGAGCAAGTGCTGCCCTCCCCACAGCAAGGATTTACCCATTTTCTTCATTTGTACTAACGAGCTGGGTGAAAACGTGTGGCCAGAGGAACGTGTGCCATGAGCCACACAGGATAGCCCATGCAGGAGAAAAACGACGTACTCGTCGTAAATGCTGGACAGTTTCCAAAGGGAAGTCAGAGCTCACTAGGTATTATCGGATTCAGAGTGGAAAAACCCTTGTGAGAGTAAGGAACGCGTGGAAACTTCCGAGGTGGCAGTTTTGACTTGTTCAGCATCAGAGCCTTCGCAGTGGAGACACAGCATTGGCGCGTAGAGAGAAAGCCTCCTGGGGGAGCTCATGCATTGCCCAAGCTCAGGAAGTTCGTTTGGGAGGAGCCTCCGGGGGTGCACTGAGCGTGGAGGAGCCTCAGCTTAGGCTTCCGTGAACATCAGTGAGTTCACACTGGGAAAAAACCTATGCATGTAGGAGCGCAGGGAAACATTTAGACATAACTCAGCCTTACCAGTCCGGAGACTTCGTGCTAGAAGAGAACCCTCCCTTTTTTTTAAAAAAAATATATTTTTATTGATTTCAGAGAGGAAAGGAGAGGGAGGAAATAGAAACATCAATGATGAGAGAGAATCACGGGTCGGCTGCTGCCTCCTGCACGCCCTCTCTTGGGGATTGAGCCCACATCCTGGGCATGTGCCCTTGGCTGGAATCAAACTGCGACCTCCTGGCTCATAGGTCGCTGATCAACCACTGAGCCATGCGTGCGGCTGGGCTAGAAGAGAACCCCTTTGAAGGTAATGACTGATGGAAAGCCATGCCTCAGCCGCACACCTTGCTCTATCTACATCACTGTGTCTGGTTGTGAGAGAAACCCTGTAATTTATCCAATGTGGTAAAGCCTTTCATCAGAGCTTGAGTCTCATTCAACATCAAAGGCTTCATTCTGGAGAGAAACCCTGTAAGTGCCGTAAGTGTGGGAAGGCCTTCAATTACAGTTCAGACCTTATTCGACCGCAGATGATTCATATGGGAGGGAAACTGCTTGAATGTAGTAAACGTGAAAATGCTGTCTGGCCTAGGCCAAGCTTTACAACTCAAAGAATTCATTTCAGGGAAGAATCCTATGAATGTAATGGAAGCGAGGATACCTTCCACCAGACTAGTTCCTGAGAATCTACTCTGTGAAAAAAGAGATGACAAAAATGTGAGCAATTAAAATATATCTGTGAATTTATTTTGTGATGCAAAACGGCCAGCGATGCACCTCCCAGGTTCGTACATTTCCTACGTAAGTAGCGGATCCAGAAGTAAGCCTGGAGGATAGTTTTTCTGGTCCTCCTTATGTGTGCCACACCAGATGGAAAAGCAGTGGATGCAATTCTGGAAGTTAATGGACACATTCTGACTTGTCATGCCTTGTAACCAGCCTGAATGTCCATGTTGAAAAGGGTCAGAGCTTCTGAAATCTCTTGAAATCTCCTGCAGTCGTTTTTGTACCCCAAATCAGGGAAATGCAAGGTAGCCCAGAGATGGAGGGTGCTGACCATCAAGATATAGTTTTTGCCCTAGCCGGTTTGGCTCAGTGGGTAGAGCATTGGCCGGAGGACTGAAGGGTCCCAGGTTTGATTCTGGTCAATGGCACATACCTCGATTGCAGGCTCCTCCCCAGCCTTGGTCATGGCCCATGCAGGAGGCGACCAATCAGTGTGTTTCTCTCCCATCGCTGTTTCTTTCTGTCTTTCCATCTCTCTTCCACTCTTTCTAAAAATCAATGGAAAAATATCCTCAGTTGAGGATTTAAAAAAAAAAAAAAGACTGGCTGGAGATCCTGGATAGAACCAGGCGAGAGAACCCAACCATGATAGGATTAAAATCAACTGGTATAAATACAGATGTAAAAAAAACAAAGATATAGTTTTCTACCACCAAGATATAGTTCCTAAAGATTCTGGGATGCTGTGGAAAAAGCTCTCTGAAAGGGTTGAATGGTGCAGGGGCCCTGATAACAATGAGGGAAGTGGATGCGGGCCACCGGGACCCACTCCAGTTACTCTCCGGCCCTTCAAGTTCACTGAATTAGCCTTTAGGATGGTGCAGCCACAAGACAGTCCAGCTTACCTGGATGAATGCTTGACTCTGTGTCCCGGCCCCAGCCCCTGTGCTTCCCTTCATACCTGCCCGTTCCCGCTGAACACACAAAACCAAGGGGTGTGGGTCCCCATGCAGAGAC
Source organism: Myotis yumanensis (assembly GCF_028538775.1). Classification (NCBI taxonomy): domain Eukaryota; kingdom Metazoa; phylum Chordata; class Mammalia; order Chiroptera; family Vespertilionidae; genus Myotis; species Myotis yumanensis. The sequence continues at coordinate 14,469,440 of NW_027223767.1, forward strand.
GCTTTCACGGTAGAGTCCAGGGCCAGGAGGGAGCGAGGTGGCCGGGGTTCAGAATGTGCGGAGGTGACCCCGAGAGTGATGCCACCTGAAATGCTGTGGCCTTGGGCCTCACTGGCCTCACCCTGGCCCTGGCCCTGGACAAGAGCCCTGGAGCCTGAATGACTTGCTTGAAGGCCACTAAATGGAAAGCTGGATCCTGGGGGTCTGGGAACAGCTGGAACAGAGAGAAAGTGAAGGAAGGGGAAACGCCTGGGAGGTGTTTCATTCACACCTTCAAGTGCCCACAATGCCAGACACGTTGCCGTTAGAAATATGCTCTGTGGACCCTTTTCAAGCAAGGGGTGAAGGTGTTCAGAAGCTAGCTACGGGGATGGTGCCTTTTTAATTTTTTAAAAAATATTTTACTGATTTTTCACAGGGAAGAAGGGAGAGGGACAGAGAGCCAGAAACATCGATGAGAGAGATCGGTCAGCTGCCTCCTGCACGCCCCCGACTGGGGATGTGCCCGCAACCAAGGTACATGCCCTTGACCGGAATCGAACCTGGGACCCTTAAGTCCGCAGGGCGACGCTCTATCCACTGAGCCAAACTGGTTCGGCAATGGTGCCTTTTTATAAAGGTACTAGGTTTGTGGATTTATTTATCATTTGGGCTTTATTGTAAAGGTGGAGGGCTATCACTTAGAGGGCCTGGGCTGCCCAAACCTTGAACATTCCAAAGATTTTCAGGACTGGCCCACCTTCTGGGGCATAGGAGTATCTGTGTGTACCCGGGGCCTTGGGCCACACCACCTAACAAGGTGATGCGTGGGGAACACCTGTTTTTGCCTTCCTAGAGGCTTTGGGCCACACTGCATCAGTTTTTTTTTTTTAATATAAATTTTTATTGATTTTGGAGAGGAAGGGAGAGGAAGAGAGAGATAGAAACATCAATGAAAAAAAAAAAAAAAGAAACATCAACGATAAGAGACAATCATTGATTGGCTGCCTCCTGCACGCCCACTACTGGGGATTGAGCCCACAACCCGGGCATATACCCTTGACCGGAATCGAACCCGGGACCTTCCAGTCTGCAGGCCAATACTCTATCAACTGAGCCAAACCAGCCAGGGCAACACACTGCATCAGTTTGACTCCTGGGAAGGATCCTGACTAGCTGAGGTCATTCCCAAGGGCACACCATGCTTCCATAACTGACTGCGATACAAATTCTGAACTCCGAGGCTTGGCAGAGCTTCCCTGTTTGGCAACACGTTGTACACGTCGACACACATCACTGCTGGGAGAGCAAAGTGCTGCTGTCCGTGTGATCCTACCGGCAGCAGAGTCTTCAGTCTAGTCTTTCCTGGACTCCACCTTGTGTGCCCTTTCCCTATGTTGATTTAATCTGTCCCCTTTCGCCACAGTAAAACACAGCTCTGAGTATCCCAGCTGTCTGACTGGTGAGTCACGCTAGCGAATCATCAAACCTGAGGGTGGCCTGGGGGCCCTCAACACAGACAGATGCTCATGCAGGGGACGGGGGAAAAGCCGAACAGGAAGACCTCGGATGATTTACTGAAAGAACTTCTTCCTTTTCAATATAACTTTCAGCCACAGCACTTTATTTTTAAAGCAATTGTAAGTACCCAAGATAAAAGTTCATCACACAAAAACAAAACAAAAAGAGGACACCAACAGCTATCGTCGTCTATATGCTGCTAATTCTAGCGGCTCGAGAGGGATTGCACCAAATGCCTAACAGGATGTCTCTGGACTAGAGACAAGGCACAGGGCCTCATAGTTTGATGTTGGCTTTCCTGGAGGAACCCATCTGTGACATTCTCAGGTAATGGGTCCCTGGTATAAACGATCAAAGCATTCTATCTATCTATCTATCTATCTATCCATCATCTTTGTTAATCCTCACTGGAGGATATTTTTCCCATTGATTCTTAGAGAGTGGAAGGGGTGGGGGAGAGAGAAACATGGATGCCAGAGAGACACATTGATTGGTTGCCTCCCATACAGGCCCCAACGAGCCGGAGCCTACAACCCGGGTACATGCCCTCCCTTGACGGGGAATCCAACCCACGATCCTTTGGTGCGGTGTGCAGGTGGCTGCTCTAACCACTTAGCAACACCGGCCAGGGCCAAAGCATCCCTTTTCCCAGAGGAAGAGACTAGGACTAAACACTTAAGTATAGTGTCTTATCTACCATTCCTTACAATCATCCCGGAACGTCTCAGTCATTACAAAAGTAAACTACTTATTGGGGAAAAAGTGCCTGTCAGTGGTGACTCAGTAATAATTTATTGGATGATTAATATCTTAAGCTTCACCTCTACTTGTTACTCTCTTATCTCAGAAACTTAGGACCTTGATTAACCCCAACCCCCCGCACTCCTGCCCTTTACTTTTTGGTGACTAATTCCAGCAGGGCCAGCAGCAGCCCGAAGATCTTCCTGTCGTCCTCCCGCTCTAGGCATCCGGCTCCTGTGCAGACAGCAGCGAGAGGACTCCCGTCAGCCAAGCGTTCACGGCAGTGTCCTCCCCATCTCCGCCTGCTTTTCGGCCTGACGCTACTCGGTTTTAAAAGGGTTGTCTTTTTCTCCCTCTCACCACCTTTTCTACTTGATCTTCCCTTCTCGGATCCATATTTTCTTGAAATAGTCTGTGTAAACAAAGCTAGCGTTCTTCCATGATGTATCAGCCGGATTGTGACTTAAGACCTGAAATAACAGTGGCTTCCGCATTATTTACGTTTATTTTCCTCTCCATTGTCCCGAGGGGGACAATTCAGGGTTTCCATGGAGCCCCTGTAGCACCTGGGATCCGGGCAGTTTGTAGCTTCCCACTCTGTCATCCTCGGGCACAGCCTCAGCCTGCAGGTATAAGGTGGAGCTCCTGTCATCAAAACCATGTTCCAGGCAGGGCGTGGAGGGGGCACCTGCCATGTGCCTCTCAAGGAAACTTCCCACCGGCCGCCACATGGCCACGCGCAGCTCAGGGAAGACTGCGACTGCCTTGCACCCAGCTAAACCTCCAGGACGCTGAGACGAGTGGGTATTATTGGGACAGACAACCACCAGTTTCCGTCTCAGCTGTCATGACTTCTCCTCACATTTTTCTCTTTCTTGCCTCCACCAAGGCCCGTGTTTCACTGCTGTATTTGCCAACAGAAATGGCTTGTCTGGTTTGGCATGTGAGTTATGTTACTTATGATAATAAGTAATACACTAACATACTGTTATAACATACAGTGTGCATGTTTTTTCCTGCCTTAATAAAATGTTACCTGATGCTTTGTTGTTGTTAATCCTCACCTGAGGATATTTTTTCCATTGATTCTTTTTTTTTTTTTAAGAGAGAGTGGAAGGGAGGGGGAGAGACAGAGAGAGAGAGAGAGAGAGAAACATTGATGTGAGAGAGACACATTGGTTGGCTGCCTCCTGCACGCGGGGCACTAGGGTGCCCTGACTAGGGCCGGGGATCGAGCCTACCCCTGACTGGAATCAAACCCGAGACCCCTCAGTTCTCGGGCTGACATTCTATCCACTGAGCCAAACCGGCTAGGGCTGTTATCTGGTATTTTAAAGACATGTGCAAAAGCAATTGAAACTTGACAGTCTTTTTTTTTTTTTTTAAATATATTTTATTGATTTTTTACAGAGAGGAAGGGAGAGGGATAGAGAGTTAGAAACATCCATGAGGGAGAAATATCGATCGCTGCCTCCTGCACACCCCCTAACTGGGGATGTGCCCACAACCAAGGTACCTGCCCTTGACCGGAATCAAACCTGGGACCCTTCAGTCCGCAGGCCATCACTCTATCCACTGAGCCAAACCGGTTAGGGCAAAACTTGACAGTCTTGATGTTGCTTAGCTAGATCCTTTATATAAAGGATTTTTAATTTTCCTCCTTAATTTAGCTGATGTGGATAAATCACTGAGAAAATATATCACTTTAATCTAGCATTGTCCTAGTATTGTTTATGATGAATAGTTGTACTCTATAATTAACAATATGGGACCTAATTATTAAAAACAAACTAATTTACCTGTCACAGTATATCTATAATAATAAAAGTGTAATATGCTAATTAGACTGGACGGCCTTCCAGACATCCTTCTGAACGACCTTCTGGATGAAGCTGGGGCTGTGAGGGAAGCCCAGGTCCCGGGTGCCAGAGGGAAGCTGGTGCCGGCAGCCGGGGGAAGGAAGGCCTACTCTTGCACAAATTTCATGCATCGGCCCTCTAGTGTTTTAATATGTCCCTTGATATACAAATAATCGTGGGGGAAATCTAGAGGATTTATCTATAGACTGAATTTTATGGCATCAGTGAAATGTAAACATTGACTTAAGATGCCCTATCTGTACAAAGTGGCAGCTGTGTCAGGTGGACGCATGCTCTTGGAGACTCAACTTTTTCCTTCTCATCCACTTTCCCAGCCACAGTTGACTCTGATGTGCAGGCTCGGGGCGCCACCTGATGCCCAGGAAGGACACTGTCTCGTCATCCTCGCTCGGAGAGGGGATGCCTAGATACATAAACATAGCTCCCGCTCCTGTGCCTTTAACGATTCCCCAGCTACTTGATTCCACTTCAGATAACCTTTCTCACACAGACACCCTTTCTTTCTACCCCATTGTTCTAACTCCTTCCTGCTTCCTCCAGAAAAGCTCATTCTCCTTATTTGCACTAGCAGCAGCTGCCGTGGTAACTGCCACTGCGTCCACTCTAGTGCCTGGCACGTGCCAAGTACACTTTGTGCATTTAATTCTCACCAGAACCCTATGTTCTAATATCACTGCATTTTACAGGAGAGGACACTGAGACTCGAAGCTCAGGTCATCTTCCCAGGGGTGCAGAGCTAGTAAGTGCTCGAAGCCCACGTGTAGCACAGGGCTGTCTCCAAAGCTCATGGTCAGCAGTGGTTCTCAATCCCGGAAAGCTCTGAGAAAAGTATCATTTTAAAAATTTAATTGATCTGGGGGGAAGCATCGTATGATGGGCTGAATTGTCATCTCTCCCAAATTCATATGTTGAAATCCTAACCTCCAAGGTGACTGCATTGGGGCCTTTAAGGAGCTAATTAAGGTAAAATGAGGTCATAAGGGTGGGGCCCAAATCCAATCTGACTGACGTCCTTTTAAGAAAAGAGGAAATGCCAGGGATACTCTGCATCAAGGAAAGGTCATGCGAGGACACAATAAGCAGACAGCCATCTACGAGGCGAGGAGAGAGGCTGCGGGAGAAACCCATGCTGTTGACACCGTGATATTGGATGTCCCAGCTTCCAGAACCGTGAAAAAATAAATTTCTGTTGTGTAAGCCCCATTATTTGTGGTACTTTATTATGATAGTCCTAGCACACTAACACCTCAGGAGACTTCTTTTTTTTTCTTTTTGTTTTCTTAGTTCCCGAGGTAATTCTACAGTATATGCAGGTGAGAATACCTGAAAGAAAACCCTAAGAGAAAAGGCAGTCTTGGATTCTGGGGTAAAAATGGACTAACCATCTTTAGAATTCTTGAAATAATTCAGATGGTTCTCTCGATAACTCTGACTGTGTCACATTTTCTCTTATTCTTGTTCTATTTACTCAACATCAACACTTCAGATAAATAAAATATTCCTTCTTATCTGCTTTCCTTTTGTTTTCTGACTATAACACCACAGCATTCTTTCACGCTGCTCATTGCAAGGGTATGCTATTTCACTTGTGTTATTGGACAAACAACATTTTTTCGGGTTAAGAGACCTTATCCAACATGCATACAACATTCCGAGGGTAAGTAAAAGTATTTCAGGTTTCAGTAACCACACTGAAAATGAGATTTGGTAGCATCTCCTGAATGTAGTTTAAGGATGTCTGTATACTTATGTGCTTGGCGCATGTTTACTGAAATATTCATTATTAATTCTCTTGAGTGTGATTTTCAGTGTCTAGGCTGCTGTGTTACTTGGATACTGAATTTGAATTAATAGCCTTGTTCCTCAGAGTTGAGGTGACTTTTAGATTTATATTTTATATTTTAATCACCTGGGGGATTAAAATATAGATAGCTCTCCCCCCATCCTAGACTTTCTTTTCTTTTTTACTTTATTAATGTAGTAGCTTTATTCCCAGTTGCCAAAACTTACAGAGATATCCTTTAGTACATGAATGCATAAACAAATCTGGATACATTTGGACAATGGGATATTATTCAGTGATAAAATGTAATGAGCTATGAACCCATGAAAAGACATGTAGAAAACCTAAATGCATATTACTAAGTGAAAAAAAAGCCAATCTGAAAAGGTTATATACTGTATGATTCCAACTGTATGACATTCTATAAAAGGTAAGACTATGAAGATAAAAATATTGGTTTCTAGGAGGAAGGGGGAGAGCCATGAATAGGCACAGCACAATGCTTTTAGGGGAGTGAAAATACTCTATCCGATATTTATAATGATTGATGGAGTCCATGAAACTTTGGTCCATACCCACAGCGTGTACAACACCAAGAGTGAACCCTACGGTAAACCATCGACTTCAGCTGATTATGATGTGTCAATAGGTTAATCCTTGGTTAAAAAAAAAAAAAAAGTACCTTTCTGGTGAGTGATACTGATAATGAGGAAAACAGGAAATGCACTGGGCAGGAAAGTCTCTGCACTTCTTTCTCAATTTTGTGGTAAACCTAAAACTGCTCTAAAAATCCCATCCGGACGTTCTGCACCGCAGCCTCCCGAGGGGCCCCCGAAATCTGGATCTGTCTTCTCTTCGCCAGGGGAACAGCCTTGTGTCTGTGTGGTGTCCCTGGGCATTCTGTGTGATGTTGAGTACTTTGAAAGCATACGATAGAAAGTTCATTTGGAATAAAGCCAATCCCTTCAAATTAAAACAAAATTTCAAGACCCACCAAATGAAAGTTTGCGAAGGAAACGGTGCACTGTTCACAGGAATGCCTCCTGAGCTGGGAAACCAATGCCCGCCTCCTTTGCGAGTCTCAGAGGAACGGGGCAGTTGTTTTGATTTGCTTCTGCACCTCCTGTGGTCATGTTGTGGATTGTGCTGTCATCTTAAAAAAAAAAAAATGCTGTTAGAGGAGCCTAAAGAGACATAACTACTAACTGTAATGTGTATTCTAGATGGGATCCTGGGATAGGAAAAGGATAGTAAGTAAAAACTAGAAATCTGAATAAGTTATGGACTTTACTTAGGAACAATGTATATCAACTGGTTCATTAATTATAATAAATGTACCATATTCTTGCAAGATGTGAATAGGGGAATTTGGATGTAGGGTATATGGGACTCTGTTCCATTTTTGCAATTTCTCTATCAATCTAAAGCTGTTCTAAAATTAAAAGTTTACTATTTTTATCTTTTTTCAGTTTTATTGAGATGTAATTGACAGATACCATTGTATTAGTTTAAGGTGTACCACATATGTTGTACAGCATAAGATTATATTGCAAAAAAAGTTTATTTAAAATAAAAAATAAAGGATTACAAAGATGGCAAAAATGTAGTTATAATTTTTATAATTTATATGATAGGCCTTGCAGTTATTACATAATTGTAATAATGTTAGCACTGAAAAATGTATGCAGAAATTTTACTTTAAAGGAGAAGTAAGATGCAATTACACTCCATGGAAAGGTTTTAACAACTGCTATGCTGCTTGGTTCTGTATATTTAGAAGAATGAATACGCAATTACATGGGGCAAGTCCCTGTATATCATCTCGGGCCTGGGAAGGGCCAGGCCCACTTTCAAAATAACAAATCAATTCCCCAAACTTTTGCAGGGCTTGCACTGGGTCGGCCTTCTAACCGATCCGTTCTTTTCCCAGGCTGGACTGATGGGCCTCTATGGTCACCATCTTGGCTACTATTGTGCCTGTGCCTACCTCCCTCTTTGTGTTCCATCCCTTCCCCTAGTGATTTTGGGGGAACAGACGGGCGGTTCCCTGGGGAATGTGTGAAGCTGTGACTTCCCGGTAAAGCAAGCAGGCTCATGTTCCCCAGTTGCTTATGCTCATTAATGTCTGGTTCCCTTGGCTCCCTTCCTTTATTAATATCTAGCTACCTACAATAACAGTAATAACTTGGAATGTGGTTATTAAAAGACCTGAAGGTTTTCGGGGGCAGGGGGTGTGCTTATGGTCATCTCTTCCAGAATCCTAACAATGGCTTACACTTAGATGCTGTCTGAGATGACACTGAGATGACAATAGACAACTGAAAATATAATTGCAATCGGCACCAGGCCCAAAACAGAGTTGTAAACTAATTGGATAGATGATGTGATTTAAAGTTTTAGAAATGAGTGTAGCTGATGCTGATCGCCCCCCTTCCCATGTGTTTCACAGGCAGAAGAGAAGGGACAAGGGTGAACATGAGCAGTATGTCTTTTATTTTTCATGTGCCTGTCCCTGTGTGAATTAAAGAAGGCAGACAAGGTTCCTACCTGCCATTTTTTTTTTCCCAAGAGGAGCAACACTGCTCATAAAAATCTATTCAGTGAAAGTCCTGAGTTTGTTAGGAGACCATGAAACATCAGCCCCTATCCAGTCATTCGCATCCTCGTTCACACTGGACATTGGAATGGCATTTGTGGATCATATGCCTTGATCTCCTTTCTTCAGTAGATTCCCACTGCTCCAGATGGCCCCTACACTGGCTAGAGCAGTGGTTCTCAACCTTCCTAACGCCGTGACCCTTTAATACAGTTCCTCATGTTGCGGTGATCCCCAATTTCATTGTGACAAATTGAACATAATGAAAGCATAGTGATTAATCACAAAAACAAAATGTAATTATATATGTGTTTTCCGATGGTCTTAGGCGACCCCTGTGAAAGGGTCGTTCGACCCCCAAAGGAGTCGCGACCCACAGGTTGAGAAACGCTGGGTTAGTGTGATAATCAGGTAGGCAGGGAATAGCCGGGAGGATGGAACTTATCCTTTTCCTGTCTAACTCATATACAAGGGCTGATCAAATGAAGCACTGTCAATGCAAGCTGACTAGGGAAACAGAAAATGATTTCTGGGGAGCAGTGACAAACCTTTGGAAAGTGGAAATCATACATTGATCCTGGGGCTCTTCTCCCAAATGTGTAATTTTCCCCACTAGTTATTAGCCTGGGCAAGGAAAATGGATATTTCAACTGACCCAGGGTTAACAAACTTCCTGGATAGTTGCAGATAGTAAGTCAAAAAAGTTAAGGATATTGGTGTGAGAGTGGCTAAAATGATGGACCTTAAGAGTATAGAGCCTAATCCTAATGATGAACTCAAGAGAAAGTTTTCTTTTCTGCTAGGCGTGTACTGGATATAAGAGGGTGTCCCAAAAAATGTATACACACTTTGAATAATTATTAATTCCAATGGTTAAATCTGAAAAGAAACATCCATTGAGCTACCAGCCATTAACATTGGGGGGGGGGGGGGGGGGGAGAAACACACTGTATATATACAATATCCCTTTCTGAGAATAGTCACCCCCTTCCCTATTGTAGTGAGGTGAACACAAAAGCCAGGCCCCACAATTGGGGTAAATAGTGACCCAGATTTGGCTAATCCTACTATCCCTTTCCCCTGAATATAATGATTGGTCCAGGGGTGAGCACCAGACCCAAATAGAGCCAATGAGGCAACATTAGATAGGATGGAAAGCTACTCCAACCAGTTACTTTTGAACGGGCACCTGAATAACAAGAATCTGCCCGGCAGGGGTGGTTCAGTGAACATCTACCTGTGAACCAGGAGGTCACGGATCCATTCCCTGGGTTGCTGGCTTGATCCCCAGTGGGGAGCGTGCAGGAGGCAGCCCATCAATGATTCTCCTTTCTCTCCCTCACCCTTCCTCTCTGAAATCAACACACACACACACACACACACACACACACACACACGAAAATAAAAAAGAAAGTACGGCCCTGAATGGTTTGGCTCAGTGGATAGCGCGTTGGCCTGCAGACTGAAAGGTTTCAGGTTCGATTCCAGTCAAGGGCATGTACCTTGGCTGTGGGCACATGCCCAGTGGGGGGTGTGCAGGAGGCAGCTGATCGATGTTTCTCATCGATGTTTCTAACTCTCTATCCCTCTCCCTTCCTCTCTGTAAAAAAATTAAAATAAAATATATTTTTAAAAAGAATCTTGTGCAAAGAAGAGCAGAGAAAGTAACAAGTACAAACGTTCTGAAGCGAGATGGGCTGGCTGTGCTTGTTCCAGGTGTAGAATGCTGTTCCCGTTGCGTGAACCTTCAGATTTCAGTCCAAACCTCACCCCCCCTCTCCGATAAGCCTTCCGGGACCGCTGGCAGGTCCTCCTGCGACCCCCGCTTCTTCCTGGGTTCTAGCGGGTCCGTGGTGACTGGACTGAGGCATAAGGGATGCAGGTGGGGGTTCAAGGAGACCCCGCAGGCTCTGCCCCGCGAAGAAGCGAAGCCGACTCCCAGCTTCTCCAGCCGTCAATGCTCAGGGAGCGACGGGAGCGCGCAGAGCGGCCGGTCCCAGGGCGGAAGTTCATCCCCGGAGCCGTTCTAGGAAACCCGGAGGACTCAGCTCCTTAGTGACCCCGGGGCTGAAGTGGGCAATGGCCAGCTCACAGGGCCACTGCGGGGGCAGCGTCGGCAGACGGTGGCGAGAAGGCGCGCGGGTTCCGCTGCGAGTCCGCAGAGAGCAAAGCGGGAGAGGGGAGGAGGCGCTGGCGGCGTGCGAGCCACCTGCTCCGCCCGCGGAGTGCGGCGCGCGCTGATTGGCTGGAGCGCCGCCCGCTCCCGGAAGTAGCCGGTGCCCGTCGCCAGTGAAACCAAGACAACAGCTGCGGGCTGTGCGCGAGCGGGCGGAGCAGCCCCGGGAGCCCGAGCGGAGCGAGCGTGGGGCGGTGGCGGCCTGCGGTGAGACCTCATTCCGTCCCGGCGGGAGGGAGGAGGGCGCTAGGCTCCCGACTTCCCGGCCCGCGAGCCGAGGGGAAACCCCGCGTTAGGCCCGTTCCCGACCCGGGTTCGCTTTGTGACCTTGGACTTTATGGTCAGCCCGGGCCTCCGTGTCCCACCCGCACACAGAGCGTGCGGTTCCGTGCCTGTCAGCCGCGAGGGCGGAGGAAGCAGGGCTACTCCCTTCCTCGGGCCCGAGGTGGGGGCCAGTGGGAGCTGTGGTTTTCCGACTTAACCTCCCCAGGTAGACTGCGGGGAGGAAAGGTGAGGCGACACCAAAAACTCACCGCCCCCCCCCCCCCCGCCCCCGCCTATTGTGCCAGCAGATAGGTTATTGGCTTATGAGGGTTAGTTTTGGAAAGGAGACAAGTAATAGAGCCTTCTTGATTGTAGGAACCACGGGGAGGACAGCGGAAAGGAGGATAATAGTGCTTTAAATTAAATACCACCCCGACTGGGAAAAGGAACTCATTTCTACAAACAGTTATTGTCATCCGCTATGTGTCAGGTATCGCTCTAGGCTGTTTAGCTACAAAATGAATGACATATCTAGTTAGTCCTCAAGGGTATCACAGATTCGGTATGCAGATAAGGCATTTACACAGATTCATTGAACATCATTTGCCAGGTACTGGAAATGTGCTAGGCACTGGGAATACCAAGTTGGCTGGGACGTCATCCTAGCTCACGTTATAGAGAGGGAAGCAGGCATGAAAATAGACCAATGCAATGAGGTAACTGCTACAAGATGAAGGAGTCTTAGGGGCAGGGAAGAAGACAGAAGGGACTGTCTGTGCTTGGCTGAGTCCTGTAGATGTTAAGTGCACAGGTGGCCAGGCAGCGGGAATAACCTGTTTGCAAAGGCAAAGGCGCTTTCAAGAATAGGGAGTGTTTGCACTGCAGCACCCTGAGCTTTCAGCAGTCACTGGAGAGCGTGGGACAGGTGATGGAAAGGGCGACAGGGGCCTGACCAGGAGGGCATTATGAGCCAGGTTAAGTTTTTATTCTGTAGGTCTTGGGAAGCAATGAACAGGAAGCGACATGATAACTATAGTCCAAAGAAAGAAGTCAGTGAGAACCTCCTTCCTGCAGGTGTTAGTGAAAACTTTGGGGAGGAGGTGATTCTTACACTAGATATTGCGTATCTGGCCTCTCAGAAGTTAAGGGAAAGGATTTGTATCAAAAGTAAGTGCTTTTGTCTGTAATGTAAGTAAGACTACAGCTCAAGTTGGCTTAGTGCATGCTGTTAACTCTCATTATTGGAAGACAACAGGTAAAGTGGTTTCAGGACTGACTTAATCTCTTGGTCCTGGTTCCATTTCCCCTCAACTTTCTTAGCTTTACCTGCCGTCACCCGCAACTTGGGAGTGAAATGGCATAGCAGTTCCAGGCAACCATGTATAGAAGTCTCTTCCTGAGATTTCTCTCAGGATGGCAGGAAACTATTCCTAGAAGCTCCCAGCAAACTTCCTCAGATTGTCACTGAGCCAGATGAAGGCATACGTTCACTTCTGAACCAGTTCCTGCTGTTTTGAGCAGTCACTTGCAAGGGGGATGGTATTCATTTGACTGGGTTAACTCAGTTGGGATTCACTCCTGGAGCTCTGAGAGCAAGGCCACTGCAAACTTTTTTTCTCCAATGCCCCATAAAATAGTTTGAAAAGCTTTGGATCCTCTTACACATATGTAAGTTGACATCCAAAAGGTTTCATCTTTTTTTGTCATAAATTTGAATAGTTGCAAAGGATATCACTTTCGGTGAATTATAAATTTTGACATTTCAAAATTAAATCTCATGCCATTTTCCTGGATGCCTGTCCTTGGTTCCTTGTGCTCACCACATTCTTCACCTTCTCTGTGACCTCCATCTATTAGCATCCTACTCCTCCCTCCCTCCCCCCACTTCATTTGCCTCCCTGTCTCAGTCATTGCAAGTGTGTCCCGATTAACATGCTCAAGTTCCTCACTCCCTCTCTCTTCCATCATGCATATCTCTAGAGCCTCAGCTGCCCTGGGGCTGTCAAAAGTGTCACTGGAGAAAGATAGGAAACGATGCCTATTGACTTCTCTTCACACTGATGCTCTCTATCATACTTGTCTCATAAAGAGGTTGTGAGGGGTTAACAGGCTACTGTCTATAAATTGCTTAGCACACAGTACATGGTAAGCACTCATTATTACTTTCCACATCAAAATGTCAGTGCATTCTCACTTCTTCTACACATAATACATTTATGTTAGAATGTTCTTTCTGTTCCTTTATTCCTTCTGTACTTCGTGGCCTCTGAGGATTTGCTTACCCCATTCTCTGCTCAAAATGCTGTTGTGTAGTAGTCTTCGAACTGAAATACATGGAGGATGTACACAAACTCTTTCTGTAACATCTGTTGGGCACATGGATTGTTGAATGGGAATCAGTTTCTAGATCCTTGACTTCAATATTTATTGTTGCTTACAACCGATGTACTTGAGATTGGGCCTATGGTCTATAGCTTTCTCTTTTCCTCCTCTACAAAAGAAAGACACACCTCTCACCCGTGGCCTCCTGAATTTTGCTATGGTGTATTTCTCTGGGTAGAAAAACCTCTGGAGTAATACACAAAGGGAGGGTTTGTTGAGTAAGTAAATGATCCTGGGCCTTTTGTAACTTAAGTCCTAATCTTTGCTTTCAACAAAAATTTTAAAATATCAAATCAAGCTGTCAGATGATAGATTATTTATTTTTTTTTTTTACTGCAAATTACAATATGATTTTTGGCACGTAAGTTCAAAGGGTTGAATGATATTTGCTATCACAAGAGGTGTTGTAAACGCTAACTTAAGCAATTTGGGAAAACTCAGGTCCAGTCCCAGTATCTAGGGTCAGTCTGATAAGCATAACAGGAATGTGATTCTAATTCAGAAAAAGGAATCTAGTCACTTATATTATATCTGCCCTATCTGCCCTCAGAAGTTTAGGGAGAGGTAGGGGCAGTCAAGATGGGGATAGGAAAAAAGAGCAAGAACTGACAGTGTATCTATAATACTGGTGTTGTGCACATGGTTAGCTACTTGGTAGATCAGACCTTGGGTAGGGATGGTTGCGCCAGATGGAGAGTGGGATAACTTCAGTCGTTAAGACTGCCGAACACAGTGGTTTCCAAACCTGGTAGGTCATCAGAATCACCTGTGGTACTTGTTAAAAATACAGATTCCTTGGCCCACCCTTGGAGATTCTGATTCTGAGAGTTCTGAGGTGGGAAATAAGTATTTTAAAAGATTTCCCAGTTGATTCTTATGCATCTGGCCTGGTTCCAAGCCAGAATCATTATTTAAGATTCATCAAAACAGAACAAAACAAAATAACATCTTGCTATGATCGCAAGCCTACTAAACAATTTTCAGATCTTACTAAACAATTTTGAGTGTTTTATGTGGTTTGCCATTGTAGATTTTCATCTGGGCATTATGGTCCTTTCAGAGCATATTTCTCATTGTTAATTAATAGGTGGGTATCTGGCTTATGCATTAGTATTTTGTGAATGAGGTTTTCCGAGCCTGCTCTAGGATGCGTTGAAAAAAAAAACAACCAACCACAAATCCAGGTCTGCAGCACTGCAGACTCTATTCTGAACCGTGGAGATCCAGTTGAGGTCTGCTTGTCACCCCCCAGACTGAGGACCAAGAATGGTCGTCTTCCTCCTCAGCTGGCACCTCCATCTTATCTCTCTCCAGAAACAGCTAATTTCAATTCAGAAAAGTGAAGAAGTGAGAAACAGAAAGATAGGAAATTCTGTTTGGAAATGTAAATTTAGGCTATGCATAGTAGAGTGTTTCCATATGAGGATGAGGTTTAATGTGTGGCTGTGCCTCTGGGAAAATCAACCAAATGGAGATTGGCTTTGATTTGTATATGAGGAGATACCTATAAAGTAGTATTTAACAGATGACATTAATATTGTGTCACTGGTAGAATGCGAAGCAAAAGAATGGTCACAGATGGGATCAAATTTAGTTGGGGAAGACTTTCTGGATTTGATTTTTGAACCAGATCTTGAAGCTGGAGATAGGTGCTTACCTAACTTTCATATCTTTATCTTGTTTTATGGTGGACAAGTGATTTTTCCATATGGTGTGGCCATGATTGATGACTCTGTAAAGAGCTAGATGATGGAAAAGAAGTAACTGTAGGAGGGATGAGGGTGAAAAGGAAAGGCCAGAGAGGGGGCCTGAAGTAGATAGGGACTTGTTCTTGGCCGAGTACCAGTATCAGAGAGAAATTTATTTAAGGCAGTATGTCCCAACTCAAATGGTACCATGGATGAAGATAGCTAAATTCTCCACGATGGATTCTTACAATTATATGGACACGTATTATTTATAATTTTCAACAAATAGGCGAAATCCAGCTTTTGGGTGCCCACCCTCACTCCATGGGAAAATAAGAGAAATACTGAGGCAAGAAAAGTTGAAGAAGATTCCAGTTTATTTTGAGGAGTAGCACAAAGAGTTTCCAAGGCTTCAGGATTCCAATAGGAGGTCAAGTTCCTAACAGGTGTTGGAGGTATTGGGGGGGGGGGGGGGGTATTACCAGGGCTGCACTGATGAGTGACTAGAGAGGCCCCAGGGTAGGATGGTGGTAGTAACTACCATCCTGAGGATGACTGGGAGGCTGGGCAGAGAAAAAGGGCAGTACAAAGGTCACCCAGAAATCATCGCTTTCCCTTTCCCTCACCACTTGACCCCAGTCTCTCCTGCCTCTCAGGGTCTTCATTTCTTCAGTAATTGCATATTTTCCCCCTTAATCCCTGTCTGTCTACTGGCACCATCACTCCTAATATAAACATATTCAAATCTTTCCCATCATAGAACATTCTTCTTTGGCCTTTCTTTGATGTCTAATGCTACTGCTCATCTTGGTTCTCTCCTTTCTTCCAAATTTTTTGAAAGAAGCAGCAACTTTACTAATCACTCCACTGTCACTGGCTTCTGCTTCTGTCATTCTACTGAATCTGTTCTCACAGATCATCTGTGACTACCTAATTGTCCCAGTAGACGTTTTCCAGTTCTTATTCTATTGGGTCACTTAACTGCATGTGACATTTTAAAATTCCCTCTGCCATTGCCTTGATGACTTCTATGACACGGTATTCTGATTCTTCTCCTACTTCACTAACCGATTTTTTTTTTTCTTCTTCCACCCATTCCTTTTTCAGGGCCCTAACAGGAAACAGATACTTCATTCAAATTAGAATAATTTGGGGATGGTTTATTTGCAAAGAGGTTAATTATAAATGTTATGTGTGTGGGCATGGTGTTGAGGCAACTGTGGAATGATCACCAGCCCCAGGTCATAAGAGATAAGAGGTAGGAGAGGTTACTGGGGAACCCAGTTAATTGTTGAGACATTTGGGTAGGATAGACTTCTTTTTTTAAAAAAAATATATTTTACTGATTTTTTTACAGAGAGGAAGGGAGAGGGATATAGAGTTAGAAACATCGATCAGCTGCCTCCTGCACACTCCCCACTGGGGATATGCCCGCAACCAAGGTACATGCCCTTGACTGGAATCGAACCTGGGACCCTTGAGTCCGCAGGCCGATACTCTATCCACTGAGCCAAACTGGTTAGGGCAGGATAGACTTCTTGAGAGTAGTAATGACCTTCAATTGAGGGAAACTGTCAACCCAACGTGATCTCAGGAGTCAGGAGAATAAATACCCTGATCTTATTCTCTTCCCTACTTCCAGCCTCCTGCTGAGCCTCCCCATTGATGGAACACAACTAGAGGCCTGAGGACTTATTGATTTGTGCTGTATAGGTTAGCCTTCTGGGGCAGAGAGCAGGGTGGGGAAACGTAGAGCGATCTGGAGGGGAAGATGGAAGATAACTGGAGTACCCTTAAGTGTTAGCTTTTTATGTTTCTGTCCTTAGTATATCTGACAGTTGTCATACTATACTCATACCATTTATGCTGAATACTCTCATGTCTGTATCTCTAGTCCTGACTGCTTTATACTTTAGACGAATACAATATATTCCTTGATACAAAATATAAAATATAGATTCCTTGATACCTTTATATGGATATACTGAGATTCATCTAGTCCAGATAGATTTAATCTTCCTTTCTAAACTAAATGCTCCTCCAGTATTCTCAACCTCAGTGGTACCACTATTCATCTAATTACCATTCCTCAAACAAATGGAGATCTGGCACCATCTTTAACTCTTCCCTATTCCTTATATCTATATCCAATTACACACGAAATTTTACAGAATTTGTCCTCTTAAATATTTCTCCAGTATGTGTCCTTTCATTACTACTGTTGCCATAGTTAGATTTAATCACCCTTTATCTTGATGATTTCATCAATTTTCTAACCGATTTCCCTATGTCTAGGAATAGTACTTTCTAGTTCAGCCATTGAATGGCCAGTAGTGTACATCTACCTAATGCTAGTCTGACAATGGACTATCCTTGCCTTAACTAAAGTCCCATAGCTGCCCATTCCCCTTTGAGAATCACCTTTCACAGTTAACACTTTTACTGATGGGATGATTGTGTTCCTCAGATTTGCTATGGTACAAAAATGCACTGGCCTAGGCAGAGGGCCTCTTCAATATTAGCTCCAGGTTGCTTACTACCTGAACAGAGACCACGTTTATTCTCCCATCACTTGGACTTTACTTCTGTGACTGGGACAGCTAGATTCCTAGGGCCATTGTGCCAGTTAGGAGTAGTGGCTTTATAAATTAAAAACAAAACACATGAGAGCTCAAGCAAGGCAAAGTATTTCTTTCCTAAATGAAGGAAGTACAGAGGCAGACATTCCAGGACTGCTATATGAGCTCCATGGAATCATCAGGGACCCAGTTCCTTCCAGCTCTAGTCCTGTCATAGGGGATGCCAGTGTACTCATGGTTCAAGACAGCACTCCAACTGTCAGCTCATGCCCCAGGTGCAGCATGAAGAAGAGGGTGAAGAAATGCATTCTCTCCCCCTGAAGGAGACCTCCCATAAGTCCTATGTTCTTTCATTTGCATCTCCCTGTCTTGTTGGCCAGAAGTTGGTCCCATGGTAATACCTAGCTGCAAAGTAGTCTGAGAATTTCTTCTTTTTCCTTCAAATTAAAAGAGAAAGTTGATGTAGAAAGTTACAGAGGTAGTAAAAGTGAGCTGTAGAAGAAATGGGCAAAGGAAACAAGTTACAAAAGCAAAAGGCCCTTGTTGCTTAGGAAAGTACACTTAAAAAGAAGATTTGAATGGCTGTGCTCTGGGGGTGGGGGTTGGGGGAGAGAGCGGAGACTTTATTTCTTTAGCTTGGCTTTTTGCTATACAAAATTAATTCATTATTATGTTGCTGATGAGGGAGGGAAGAATGGATAATTGGGATAGACAACTAAAAATCTTTGCCACAGCCTTTTTAGAAGTTTTTAAAAAATATAGGCTTTGGATCTATAAACATAGAAAATTCTATAAAGGGGCCAGTTACAAAATTAGTATGCAAAAATCAACAGCATTGCTATCTATATAAATAATAACCAGTTGGAAAATATATGAAAGACATACCAAAAGAAAATTCATACAGAGACATGATGGATACAAACATTAAGATAAATTAGGAAATTTTGCAAAATTATACTAAAATTTATTTAGAAAAATATGAAAATAGTAAATATGTGAAAAAGAAGACTAATGAGAGAGAACTTTCTCTAACATTTTAAACATTTTAATAAAGCTATAGCAGTTTGAACAATTTGGTATTAGGGAATAGACAGATTAATAGAACTGAGTGGAGTCTGAAAATTGACCCAGAAATTAACCCAAATATATATATAGCCTTTTAGACTGGGATATAGGTGACATTTCAAATCAGTAGGGAAAAGGAAAATAGTTATTTATACAATTTACTGTCTGGAGACAATTAAGCTGGAACCTTACTTCATCCAAATGTAAGGGAGTCAAAGGTAGAAGTAACTACCCTCGTGCTAGTTATAGCTAAGTCATGTTAACTGTTTGAATGGGTACATATACAATCCCTGTTCTGTAAAGCTGTTGAGTACCACAGGACTGGGCTCAGAAAGTTCCTCTTGCTACTCATTTTCTGATTACTTTTTCTATAAATCAAAAAGTTGTTTGTATTAGTCATTTTTGCCCCTTCTCCCAACTTTTTCTATACCATGTATTAACACATTGCGGACCAGTAATTTTATTGCTAGCTTTACCCAGTGGCCAGATAAGTTTCTATAGAACGAGTACAAAAACGTTTTACATAAATGTTAAAGGCACACTTTAAAATTAAATACCCATTGCATTTTGAAGTTATTTATTACATGTTCTTACAAGCTAATATCTTTTGAAAGTATGATACTTTGTAAAACATTGTGTAGTATGAAGCGAGAATTCTCATGATCCATCCACATTAATATAGCCACCATTTTCCTTAAATGTTTTTCTTGCCAAACCTCAGTTCTTCCCCAACTCACTGTTAATGTTAATGGAATTTTTATCAGCACCCTCCTTACCATCCATTTCCTGTTTTTCTCCTTAACTCTCTTCCTCTGATAATTTCTCTCACTCTTTTCAGTCAGCATATGCTGTTTATTTAGCATGTCCACCATAATTATAAACATCTTTCTTCTCTTCAATTACATTCTACAATTTCACCAGATACCAAGACTGTTTTTCCCCCCCACTAATTAAGTTTTATTGATCCAAGACTGTTTTTGAGTGTTGTCAGAGCCATGTTAAAGCTCCATACTCCTCTAGCATTAGCTTCATTTAGATATGATATGGCCAGTTCACATACTTACTCTCTCTCATTGCAGATTGTAAGATGGGGACTGAGAACAAGGAGGTAATTCCCAAGGAAGAAATTTCTGAAGAATCTGAGCCACCTGGCGCAATATTAGAAAAACTTCCAAAGGTAGTTTACGAGGGTCACGAGTTTGGAGTGGCATGTGAAGACAGCTTGTCGGAAGGGCATTCAAGAGAGTCCACAGAAGAGATTATGGAGCAGATGTCTCCTGAGGAGAGAGACTTTGAATCAGGGCTGATTATCTTTAAGAAATCACCCTCAAGTGAGAAAGACCAGGAGAATGAAAGTGAGAGAGTCTACAGTCCCAGCCCAAACCTGATTACACATCAGGGAGATATTACATCACAGACAGTTAGTACATTTGCTACCTCTGGCCAAAACTTCATAGAGAATTTAGAACCTAACAAAACAAAGAAAAGTTCTGTGGGAGAAAAGCCTCATACATGCAAAGAATGTGGGAAATCCTTTAATCAGAATTCACATCTTATCCAGCATATGAGAGTTCATAGTGGAGAGAAACCCTTTGAATGCAAAGAATGTGGAAAAACATTTGGAACTAACTCAAGCCTTCGCAGGCACCTGAGAATTCATGCTGGAGAGAAGCCCTTTGCTTGTAATGAATGTGGAAAGGCCTTCATTCAGAGTTCACATCTTATCCACCATCATAGAATTCATACTGGAGAGAGACCTTATAAATGTGAAGAATGTGGTAAAGCCTTCAGTCAGAATTCAGCCCTTATTCTACATCAAAGAATCCACACTGGAGAGAAACCATATGAATGTAATGAATGTGGGAAAACCTTTAGGGTTAGTTCACAGCTTATTCAGCATCAGAGAATTCATACTGAAGAAAGATATCATGAATGCAGCGAGTGTGGCAAAGCCTTCAAGCATAGCTCAGGCCTTATTAGACACCAGAAAATTCATACTGGAGAAAAACCATATCTTTGTAACGAATGTGGAAAAGGCTTTGGTCAGAGTTCTGAGCTTATCCGGCATCAAAGAATTCATACAGGGGACAAACCATATGAATGTAATGAATGTGGAAAAACTTTTGGCCAGAACTCAGAGATTATTAGACATATTAGAATTCATACTGGTGAGAAGCCTTATGTATGTAAAGAATGTGGGAAGGCCTTTAGGGGGAACTCAGAACTCCTTAGACATGAGAGAATTCACACTGGAGAGAAACCCTATGAATGCTTTGAGTGTGGAAAGGCTTTTAGGCGGACTTCCCATCTTATTGTCCACCAGAGAATTCATACCGGAGAGAAACCTCATCAGTGTAATGAATGTGCAAGAACCTTCTTGGATAAATCTGAGCTTCTTCTCCACCAGAAAATTCACATTGGAGAGAAACCTTATAAATGTAATGAGTGTGGGAAAACATTCAGCCAGCATTCTCAACTTATCATCCATCAGAGAATTCACACTGGAGAGAAGCCTTACGAGTGCCAAGAATGTCAGAAGACCTTTAGTCGGAGCTCTCACCTCCTCCGACATCAAAGTGTTCACTGTATGGATTGATTTGCAAAATAGGAAGGCTTTCTGTGGAAAAGCTGAAGTTAGACTTATTCATAACCTACACCCCAATTTTTCAGATCAAATGAATGAACAGAACCTCCTCTGATCTGCTTTTAATTTAAACATTTGGTCAAATAGTATGAGGCACTTTTATGAGTTATTCATTTAGAAGTTTCAGTGTACTGAGTTAAATTATAAAAGCTATTTCAGGTCTTAATTCTTCTCTGCCCCTCTTTCCTTCTCTTCTTCCTCCCCTAGTGGGTTACATACCATTAGGGGTCTACATACCAGCCATCTAGACTCAATTTGTACTCCTCAGGAAAACTGGAGGAATGTGATTCCTCCACTTCCTAAGAATGGGAGTCAACTCATTGAATGTTATCTCCTAAAGTGCTAGAAAGTTGCAGCCTAGAAGACACACTTTGTTCTCTTGTCCAACAATTAGCACTGGAATAATTTAGTAAGCTTTTATTAGCTTCAGAATCTTTCAAACATGCTATCAAGTTCCCAATGAAGATAACAGCACTAATGAAATGGAAATCTGGGTCATGTAATAACTCCTTCTCAAAAAGGTTTCCTGGATGGAGGAAACTGACAGGCAGTTTATAGGATCATAAGTAAAGGCCCTTAGAATCTAGAGGGGCTGGTGAGCAAGGCCAGGGGATGAAAAACATGTGAGGCCAGACTATTCAGCATGGGCAGAGCAGCTGTTTAGCAGCTATTTCACACTGGGCTACTCAGGCTGACTGCTCCCAAGAACTTAGCTGCATTCACTTTTGGCCCCAGCTCCTGCTGCGGACAGATACCATGTCAGGAAGTAGCAGAGAGCACAGTGCAGCTTTACTATCACCAGGCACCTGGCTACAGTGGTGAACCGGTTCACCTGATTGACCAGGGCTACCTTGCCAAAGCACTTAATACTCTCGTGACCTGGATCCCAATGGACTGATAGGCCTCTTCTCATTTTGTCCTTGGCCTTGGAATTATCTCTCTTCAGCATCTTTACATGAATTTTTTGTGTTCCTCCTATGTATTTTTCCTTTGAGGAAACACATCCTCATTTTTTCACGTGTCCATGTTTCTGAGGCAGTGGGTGGGAGTGGGAATTGCACTAATGGGGACCTGGCAGTCTTAGGGTCTGGCTTTAGAGCTAGACCTTTTGAATAAGGCACTTCACCTGCTGGTTCCTAATTTTCTCTAAAATGAGGGGAGTTGAACTAAACCAATCCAGTTGTTCTTTGGTTCTTTTTAAAATCTAACTTTATATACCTTAAGTGTTCTATTTTTAATTTTTCTTTATTACTCTAATACTAATCACTAGTATTTATTGTGTTTCCTATATGCCAGGCACAATGCCAGTTTACACTTTTATTTTCACAGCATATCTATGATCTAGGTATTCTTAGTCTTTTTAAAAACAGCTTTTTGAGCATACCTTACATACCATAAAATTCACCTGTTTTAACTGTTGAGTTGAATGCTTTTTAGTTGGTTTAAAGTTGCACACCCATCAATAATTTGGGTAGTCCCACTCCAGTTTAAAAGATGTGGAGGGGCAGGAGGGATGTTAAGTAACTTACCCATGATCACACAGCTGGTAAGAGCCCAAACTCCAACCCTGGTCTGTGTTCTTAACCACTGTGCTGTGCTGTGGCTAGGAGGATCTATTACTGACTTATTTGAAATCATTCGCACATTTTGTATTATTATTGCTTCATGGACTTGAATATAAAGGATTTATATCATGTACTTGGGAAAATAACTGGTCACAGCCAAAGTCCACCAAGTGGATTTGTTCTGTACCCCAGTATATGATCTCCCTTGGCTTGAGAAAAGCCTGTATAAATAAACACTTGATTTCACAGTTTCTACATCCTTTCAGGTACTTCTGCCTCTAACAGTGAAATTAGCACAAGTTCTTTAACTTATCTCTTTCTGTAGGGTGATTACAAGTGCAGTGTAATCTCAAGCTCAAATTGAATTATATCCAGATCATACCTTTCTCACAGGAAACCTCGGTGTCACCTATCCCTTTAAATTCTGATTTCTGTGTTTGCATATTTTATTTCCACATTCAACCCTTACCAGGCCTTAATTTAGATCCCAGCACCTCTCCATGCTCCTCCCAAAGAGTCCAAGAATAGGAAGATTCTTATGTATGTAAAGAATGTGGGAAGGCCTTTAGGGGAAACAAACACATCCATGAGGAATATGACTTTTCTGAAGATGCTGTTGCATAAGAGGTGGAGAAGTGGGTTCACATCCTATGAGACATTTTGACCTCAGAGGTCCCTTGGCCAAACCACCACTGATGTTTTTCTCGGTCCTCCCTCAGGGCTCTGTCTCCTTGACGCCGCCCCCTCCCCTTTTTTTTCTTCAGATATCCAAGCCCTGCCCTCAGCGCAATTGCCTTCTTACACCCACTGCTCAGCAAAAGAAAAGATCCTTCAGTTAACAATCCACTCACTGGGACATTCGTTAGTAGGCAATTAAGTGACCAACTTGTATGTACCTGAGCATATTGGGGGGTAGGTCTCACATTTCATTTCAAGAAGAATCTTCCAACAAGAGGAATTCTGGTGAATGAAATTATTTCCACATAGTACTATAAAATTCACCTTGTTACAATAGTACTAATTGTTTCCACACATCCAGTAACCTCATTCCCTGCTATTGTCCACCTCCGTTACCTCTGGGTTTCTCCTTGTTTGCCTCCCTCCCTCTCAATTTACTTGGGAGTCAAAACCTGATTATAATGTTGACTGGTAGACATGTGCAAGTAAAATTCTATCAAGGAAGAGAAAAAAACATGAATTTTCTTAATTTTAGATCCATTTAAAAAACCAGGTCTTATAATCTCAAAGGCCGCCTAAATACCCACAAAGACCTTCAGAATTTTTGCAGCTATGTTCATGTATGTTTTCATCCTCCCCTAATTAAACCGTTTTACTGGTATGCTAACTTTTGGATAAGTAAAGTATTTCTTCTAAAGTATATTGTTTCATTATGGTCTAAATATGATTTTGTATAACAGTCCCTATCCTGTAAGTGTCATCCTTACCTCAGTACCCCACCCTGTTGTGCTCTGTTAGTGTCTGGTTTTGCGTAAGCTGATCACTCTGTCCTTGATCTTCTGTTCTGCTTAGTGAGATTCTTTACCTTTCATAGTGGGACAAGTGTTACCTATTTGTGTCTGTGTGTGTAGTTTTTCGTGATTAACAACTTAATGTAAGATACTCTGAGAATTTGGAGGTTCTTTTTTGTGTGTGTGTGTGTTTTTAAAAAATATATTTTTTAATTGATTTCAGAGAGGAAGGGAGGAGGAGGAGAGAGAAACATTGACGATGAGAGAGAATCATTGATGGGCTTCCTCCTACACACCTCCTTTTGGGGATTGAGCCCGAAACCAGGGCATATACCCTGACTGGAATTGAACCGTGATCTCCTGGTTCGACACTCAACCATTGAACTATGCTGGCTGGGTGGGTTCGTTTTTTTTTTTTTTAGTTTTTTTTTTAAATCACCTTATTACTGAGATGTCTGGGCTGGTGTTTATTGTTGTTATTGGCTAATGTACATTAAAAGAAAAGTGTTCTAAGTGATTCCTGGTCTAAGGCAGGCCCCTGAGGTTGTTAGGTCAGGGATCTTTGAAACTCAGGAAAGCTCTGCCTATAAAAATTTGCATGCAGTTTCAGGGAATTCATGGACCATCTGAAACCCATCCTTGAACCCCTGTAGTACTTCACAAGTTCCTAAAAGCAAAGTTTTACCTTAAAAAAATTACCAAGTAATCACAATAACCTTTCCCTCACTGCATCCTTCAGCTTTGGGGATAAAGCTATGTGAAAACAACCTGCTTAGGTGAACCCCTAAAATGGACCGGGGTTGGAGTCTCAGTCAAATCTAGTGGACAGGCTAGGACGATTCTGGTAAAAACCCCAGGAAGGAGCCTCAGTAGTGTGGATAAATGCACATTCATCAGCCACTTGCTGAGCAACTGTTAGGCAATGAGACCAGTTCTGGGTTCGGGGGCTAAGCACTAAGAGGCTGGTGAGGTCATGAGCAATCTAGTAGCGACTTGCGCAATCTACCATCGACCTGATTGAGGTTGAGGTTCGATTCCTAGTCAGGGCACATGCCCAGTTTGCAGGCTCGATCTCCAGTGGGAGGTGTGCTGGAGGCAGCACATCAATGATTCTCTCTCATCATTGATGTTTCTATCTCTCCCTTCCTCCCTGAAATGAATAAAATTATATTTTTAAAGAAGTTCCTCATAACTAGTTTCTGAGTCCTCATAAACATCTTTCGAGATGCAGCAAGCCCTGGTACCCTTCACTCCCCTGCACTCTGTCCTGAAGGAGATTGCCTTGTGCGGGGACTGGCAGTGCATGGTGCCTGGCCGCATTCCGTACCATCTCTGGGCACAGAGCTGACAGTTATTTCGCCTTCCTGACCTTAGTTTCCTGTTTAGAAAAACAGTCGTTTTCACCAATTAAGACCAAGGCAAAGAACGCAAAAGAAAATTGGAGTTAAGTCTTTATCACAGTACCCAGCACATAGGAAATGCTAAGAAAAGACTAGAGTGAGTTAAGGAGGGAGGGAGCTTTCCTGGTAGAGCGAACAGCTGTGGAAGGGCCACAGGTCAGAGGGCAGGGCCCAGGTCCTTGGGGAACTGCAGATAGTTCAGAGGTAAATATTGGATGTAGGAAGGTAAGCACGTTGCAGAAAATCCTCCCCAACTAGGTCAGACCCCCTGCAGTATCTTGCCTCTCCTTTGTGGCATTTACCATGGTGTTAATTTACTTATGATTCTAATGAATCTCACCTCTGATCCACAAGGGTCGAGACGGTTGTCTATTTCTGCTCACCCCTCTATGTACCCCCCGGTGCCTGACACATATTGAAGCTCAATAAATATTTACTAAATGAGTGGACGAATGGAGCCATATCAGAACATGTGTGTCACTTTAAGGACTGGGCTTCAGGCTCAAGTTAGTGGGAAAGCATTGCAGAAGTTTAGAGATGGGTGGCACTACCAGATTTGTTCTAAAGAAAGGACATTCGGGTTGCTCTGTAGAAAAATGGGAGCAGGAGGCATATTAGAAATAACACAAGCAAGAGGTGATGACGGTGGCCTCACTCTAAGGACATCAAAAATTGAGAAAAACGGACTAAACTGGCAGATTATTGGGTAACATTCCCTTCCTTTACTATATTCACATGCTTTCTCCCCAAGAATCTTGTTTCCTAATGAAATATTTATATAGAGAAACCCCTCTTAATCCACTTCCCAGTCACACCTGTTCCTTAAAGAGACTTGATAATGCCTCTGCCTTGGTCCTCCTGGAGTTTAGGTCTTTAGCTGTTTAAGGTCTCATGAAGGCAGACTTTTATCCTTGAGGTTCTTTTTTTCAAAGTTCCAGTGCAGGCTGCTCTCTGACAGGTAGATAGTATTCTGTGCAATTCAGGTGTACACACTGGACACCACTACGTTCAATTCCACTAAAGCTTTGGGTGGATCTTCATTTCATAAATTGTCCACTTACCTGCAGATTAATTCTTGCCCTCCCTCAGCCGCCACTGCATTGTAAGCTCCTGGAAGAACTGTATTTCTCTAGCCCTATCAAACTATGGCCCTCGGCACATATTAGGCACTCAATAATTAGTTCGCGCATTTATTTTATTTTAACATTTACAGTTGAAAGCATTTCCATACTGTAACAAAAATCTCCCTCTGTTTTCAAAAGTCCAATACATTCAATATAGTACAAGCTCTATCAGGGATGAAATGAAAAAGTTAGTTTTCAATTTGAAGTGTTCAAGCAATAGTTAATTTTAAAAGCCCAAAGCAGATTATATATTTGCCCACAAAAGGGATAAAAAGACTAATGAAAAGTTAAGGAATGTGCTTTGGGTTGGAATTTTAATACCTAGATCTGGTTATGTTACACCAATCAGAAGAATAACTGGTGGTTATACTACATGCATTTGAATAACTAAAAGAACTCATTATTCCTTAATAAGTGCAGTTTGGTAAGCAAAAGATTTTAAAACATGGCACAGGAGAGTAAAAAAGAAGGGCCTGATAGAAAGTTAGAAACTACTGCATTAAATTAAATTGAAGTCCCTTTCAATATCCTCTTTATCCTTATAAACATCTTTCTCACTGTACAGCACTGTACATACAGGTAAAGGACACAGACATGGGTACTAATTCCTTTCTTAAAAAAAAAAAAGAATGCTAAATGTCCGTTAACTAAAGTTTTTCATTAGTTAGAATCTGGGATACTAAAAAAATGTTAATATCTTTAATTTTTAATCCAAGTGTATCATTGATGATAGCTATTTTGAATTTCTTTTGCTTCCCAAATATATTTAAAGATATTCTCATGTATAAGATTATTACTTTATGTGGGATTAGTAAGGAGCTTTAACATTTGAGGCAGGTGATGGGGGTAGGCAGGCTTCTGTACCACCATCCACAGCCAGCTTTCAGGAGTGACGTGGGTGAGCTTCTCCACACCAAGACCCCAGGATGTCCCTCTGGGGACGTCACAGCCTCCAGTGCTTTGAACTTTAACAGGTCATATTCTTCATACCAGTCACAAGACAGCACTGTATCTTCTACATGTTATATTTTGCTTGAATACTTCATCTTGTTTTAAAATGACTAGAGCTCCAGATGCCCTTCTATGTGTCAACAGTACATTTCAGTTTTCACAATTACTCCATGAGGTGGATTATCTTATCACCATTTTATTAAGGAAAATTAAAATCAGAAGCGTTACATAATTTACTCCAATCGTGAAGCCAATATGCCATACGTGGATTCAAACCCATGTCTGTGCTCCCTGCCCTATACCAGACTGCCACTTAAAGCAGTTAATCAAATTAAAGGTTTCTATCTGACTCTGGGCTCCCTTGGGGGTGCTCTGCCGCTGCCAACATCACACAAAAATGCTTGCTTAAATGGCTCCAGGTGACTGGTGTTCTAAATGTCCATGGGCAGGGTTCCTCAAACATGGCACTATTGACACTTGGGCCTGATAATTCTTTGTTGGGGGACAGCGCCGGGAAGGGGCAGCGTGGGCAGGG
Source organism: Myotis yumanensis (assembly GCF_028538775.1). NCBI lineage: Eukaryota > Metazoa > Chordata > Mammalia > Chiroptera > Vespertilionidae > Myotis > Myotis yumanensis. Next base: position 14,497,782 of record NW_027223767.1, read on the forward strand.
CTGTGCATTTTAAGATATTAGCAACATTCCTGGTCTTTAGATGCCGGTATTTTCTTCCCAGTTGTGATAACCAAAATGTCTCTGGACATTACCAAATGTCCCCTGGAGGCAAAAGCCTCTCAGCTGAGAACCAATGATCCCTTTCATGCATCTCCCACGCTACTCCCACTGAGGAAAGATATGAGGTTGAAATTATCCTTGCCTTACACTGTCCCTGTCAGTAGCTTTCTTATGTGACTCATGAAAATTCATATACAATCTGCCAATAGTTCAGAGTACAAGAAATATTTGAGGACTGAGTTTGATTGCACAAACAGGCAGGGCCTAATTACCAAATTAGTTGGCTGCTTAAATAATGACCTCTTTTCAGAGTTCTATTTAGACCCAATTCTTAAATAAGCTGTGCCCAATTACAAAGTTCCGGTTCAAGACAAAACCACTCTCCCTGTAATCTGACCTTCCACAACCGATGCTTCTAATTCCCACCAGCTCATGTCATCTGAGTGCTCCACTCTGGCACTCAGTCTTACCCTGTTCCCAAAACCTCTTGCTCTCCTGTCCCTTGCTCTTTCATTTCCTGATACTACTAGTAGTCACTACTCTTTCTTTGGGAAACTACTCGCTTAGCTCTTTTGTCCTGGCCTTCAGTTATCCTGTTGTCAATTCACTTCTATTATTTTTTTGTTTCCTCCCAAGTAGTTCATTCCAGTTAGCATTTTCTTTTTCTTTTTTTTTTAAAATATATTTTATTGATTTTTTACAGAGAGGAAGGGAGAGGAATAGAGAGTTAGAAACATCGATGAAAGAGGAACATCGATCAGCTGCCTCTTGCACACCCCCTACTGGGGATGTGCCCGCAACCAAGGTACATGCCCTTGACCGGAATCGAACCCGGGACCTTTCAGTCCGCAGGCCGACGCTCTATCCACTGAGCCAAACCGGTTTCGGCTCCAGTTAGCATTTTCACATATGTATAAGCATCTATAATAATAAAAGGGTAACATGCGAATTAGACTGGATAGACCAGATGTCTTCCGGACAAGCCGCAGCGGCTGCGAGGGCCGAGGAGGGCCGGCAGCCTCGGTGGCCGGCAGTGGCAGCAGCAGTGGGGCAGTGCCTTCCCCTGATCAGCCCGGTCGCCTCCCACAGAGGGAGGCCAGAGGCAGCAGCAGTGGCAGGGTGATGGGGGGGGGGGGGGGTGCCTTCCCCTGATGGGCCCGGTCGCCTCCTGTAGAGGGAGGCCAGACTGCAGGGAGCGGGCCTATGCCATCGATAGGACATCCCCTGAGGGCTCCCAGACTGTGAGAGGGGGCAGGCCAGGCTGAGGGACCCCCCAGCCAAGTGCATGAATTTTTGTGCACTGGGCCACTAGTATTTTTATAAGGAAGAAAAAAGGGAACATATGTAAAACACATACCTAAGGGGGAGAATTCATCCCAAAGATTTAATCACCCTAAAGTACTTAAAGCAGATTTATACTTGTCACTGGACTAGGTAGTCAAGATTGAAAGGGCTCCTTTCATGAAGAATTTAGTTTTAAGGTTGTTGCTAAAGTAATTTCTAGTGGTTTTAATAACGATAGAAGTTTCCTAAGACATTCTGAAGCAATTACATCCTGGGGACCATACTCCAGTGTCAATTCTGAGGCAGAAAAGGCTATTATGTCCAAGAGCTTACCATCTGATCACACTTAAATGTTTTCCATCTAGTAGGATTCTTCTAATGTTTTCCTTTCTTCAAATGGTTTTCATTAATAAAAATCCTCTATAGTGCAATAAGATATGGTCTCTACCAGGCTTTTTCTACATTCATTAGGTTTCTGCTACCTACTAGAATAAGTCCTGCTTGAAGATTCTCTCACATTCCCCAGGTTCCTTTCCAGTGTGAAGTTTCTGATGTTTAAGAGCTGTGTGCTCCCTGAAGGCCTTCCCACATCTGCGACATTCAAAGAGTTTCTCTCCAGTGTGAATTCTCTGGTGACTAAATAAAGTGTGAGTTCTGATTGAAGGCCTTCCCACAATCAAGGCACCCATAGGATTTCTCTCCAGTACGAACACAATAGTGTTTAATAAGATCCGAGCTGAATGTAAGTTTTTCTCCACTGTTAATTCTATGATGTTTCATAAGGTCTGAGCCCTGATGGAAAGTTTCCCCACATTCTTTACATTCATATGGTTTCTCTCCCATATGAGTTAAATGATGAGTGATGAGGTCTGAGCTGCCTTGGAAAGTTCTACCACACTGATAAGCGTTCTCTTCTTGGTGAATTCTTTGCTCTTCTCTAAACAACTCATCCTTGCTGAATGTTTTCTCACTTTCTTTAACTTTCTCTCCAGTTTGAAGTCTCTGATGTTTGAGAAAAGCTGTGTGCCGGATGAATGGTTTTCCACATTCCTTATATTCATAGGGTTTCTCACCACTGTGGATTCTCAGATATTGATTAAGGAGTGAACGCTGCCGGAAGACTTTCCCACATTCTTTGCACTGATAGGGTTTCTCTCCAGTATAAATTTTCTGATGTGTAACAAGGTAAGACCTCTGGCTAAAGGCTTTCTCACATTCACTGCACTCATAGGGTTTCTCTCCAGTATGAATTATCCAATGCCAAATTAGATCTGAATTTCCCCAGAAAGTTTTTCCACATTCAGTACATTACAAAGGTTTTTCTTCCCTATGAATTCTCTGTTGTTTGATAAGGTCCAAGACAGAAGTGCATGCTTTTTCACATTCAAGTTTCTTTCCGGTATGCAGTCTCTGGTGTTTCAGGAAAGCTATGTGCCAACTGAAGGATTTCCCACATTCACAACATTCATGGTGTTTCTCTCCACTGTGGAGTCTCTAGTGTTCAGTAAGGTCTGAACGCTGCTGGAAGGCCTTTTTCACATTCATTACACTTGGTTTCTCTCCAGAATGAATTTGCTGATGTGTGACAAGGTGTGAACTTTGACTGAAGGTTTGTCCACATTCAAAACATTCATAGGGTTTCTCTCCTGTGTGAATTCTGTGATGTAAGATCTGAGCTTTGATTAAAGACCTTCCCACACTCATTACATACCTTGAAGGTTTTCCCACACTCTTTACATTCATAGGGATTCTCGCCACTGTAGATTCTCTTATGTCTAACCAGCTTAGAGCTCTGATTGAAGTCTTTCCCACATTCATGTATATATAAGGTTTCTTTCCTGTATGAAATCTCTGATGTGTAATCAGGTTTGAGCCCTGGTTAAAAGTTTTTTCACACTCCCTACATCATAGGTTTTCTTGATATTATCAATTTTCTCATGTTCAGTTACTTCTGATTTCTGTTTGAAGCTCTGTCCACAAACCTCATATCTGTGGGATCTTCCTCTGGCAGAAAGTGTTTTTCCTCCTTCATTACATTCACAGCCCCTCTCTCCTGCAACAGCTTCATTAGTAATGAGATTTACTTTCCTAATACCTCTCTCTTGGGAAGTGGGCTGTCTCACTGTATCCCCTAAGGGGCTTAACCCAATGCCTCAATGACCTGTGTTCTAGGTCACTGGTTTCAACTAACCCACATTCCTGGGAGATCTGTCTTTGGAGTCTTCCTGATACAACCCTTGCTGAATCTTTTTCTTCAGAAATTTTCATCTTTGCCTTCCGGTCCTTCATCTTATTCCTGGTCTCAGAATCTGAAATGATAAGTAGGCCATAATATAATTTCTAAAATACACAAATCATCTCTCACTATGCTGGGAAGTTTAAGAGGGAGGAACAAAGAAACTAGAGGAGGACTCTACACCAGAGGGCCCAGACTCAGACCTTTTTAGAGAGACTGTGATTACCACAGGAACACGCACCCTACTGGCAGAGAAGAAATGTGTCAGGCGCAGGCTGGAGCTGTTGTGTGGGAGTGGTCTGTAGGGTGGTGGGAAAATTCACTGGAGGAGGCCGGCAGTCTGGAGTTGGTTCTCAGGCAGTGGCCTATTTGAAGGGATAGAAATTTGCTGGATCCTGTGTATAATAAAAAAGCACCAGTAAGAGAAGTTCCTTTTTCATTTCTTTCTATTTGTTTTTTTACAGAGAGGAAGAGAGAGAGAGAGAAATGTCAACATGAGAGAGAAACATCGATTGGTTGCCTCCCACACATGCCCTGACAGGGGATCAAACCCGCAACCTGTTCTGTAAGTAGTCATACTTATATGACTGGAAAGTGAACCACCATCTTTTAGTGTATGGGCGGTGCTCCAACCAACTGAGCCACACCTGGCTAGGGCCCTTTCTTTTACAATGGGCTTGCATTATCCCTCCAACATCCTCTATTGGCAAAAATCTAAATCTTGTGCCAGCTGGCAAAGGAGAAATGGTCCAGATCCAGTAGCATAAGCAAAGCAAAACCAAGGATTTATAGAAGAAGCCATATTGAGACTGGTAGGAAGGATGGAGATGTGAAAAGGACTGGCCCTGCTCCCATGGATTGTGGCTGAGATTCCAGAGGGATATCATCTGCAAAAGGTTCCCCCTGAGGAGCATGGGGTCTCAATCCCACACTGAGCTTCTAAGCCCAGCGCACCAGAGCTGGGAAGAGGTATCCCCATAACATCTGGCAGATCTCTGGGTGCCTTGGGCCTTTTGCTGACCTTTCAGAGTAGGGGATTTTAACACCTTATTTACATCAATAGATAGATCTTCAAGACAAGGAAACAGTGGCCTTAAATGACACACTAACCTCAGAGCATTTCACCCCAAAACAGCAGAATATGCATTCTTTCCAAGTGCACATGGAACATTTTCTAGGACAGACTACATGTTAGGCCACAAAACAAGTCCCAATAAATTTAAGAAGATTGAAATCACATCAAGCATCTTCTCTGACCATAATGGTATGAAACTAGTAATCAATCACAAGAGAAAAACTGAAAAACACACAAAGATATGGAGGCTAAGTAACATGTTACTAGACAATGAATGGGTTAACAACAAGATCAAGGAAGAAATCAAAAGGTACCTTGAAACAACTGAAAGTGAGAACATAACTCAAAACCTATGGTGCACAGAGAAAGCAGTCCTAAGAAAGAAAATTACAGCCCTAGCCGGTTTGGCTCAGTAGAGAGAGTGTCAGCCTGTGGATTGAAGGATCCCGGGTTTGATTCCGGTCAAGGGCACATGCCCAGGTTGTGAGCTCGATCCCCAGTAGGGGGTTGTGCAGAAGGCAGTCAATCAATGATTCTCTCTCATCATTAATGTTTCTATCTCTCCCTCTCCCTCTCCCTCTCCCTCTCTGAAATCAATAAAAATACATTTTTTAAAAAAAGAAAGAAAATCACAGCATTACATGCCTACCTCAAGAAACAAGAAAAATCTCAATCTAACTTTACACATAAAGGAACTAGGAAAAGAACAACAAACAAATCCCAAAGTAAGTAGAAGAAAGGAATAATAAAGATCAGAGCAGAA